>NC_073739.1:4352611-4952611 GCF_023634155.1 Falco peregrinus
AGTATCCATAGGCAGCCATGAAATTGGAGATACGGTCTGAATTTTCCTAAGTAGCTGTATGAGTAATTGGTTACTCTATTCAGGCAAATGTAAACACTTGCAGTCTACCTTTTATTCCGGTTTCAAACATCATGTGCAGGGATATTTGTTCAGAGTTATGCAAGTAGTGAGATAACAGAGGAAACCTTGTGAGATAATAAATGTTATCCAATTGCCTAAACATTTGAGAATGTGCTTGGCGATTTCTCAGAAAAAATTACCTGAAAGTGTGAATAATGTCCACCACCTACATATTATAAACAAAGCATAATTTACCTGCTTGTATTAACATGTGCCACAGAGGTATTCCTCCCGATGTAAGTGTCTGAGTGGGGCTGCAGTCAGCTTTAAGAACAAAGTTTCTCCTACATCCATTTTTCGAAAGGCAGGAGTTCCCATGAGGACAATTCTGGTGAGAAGTGTGTGATGGGAGGTAAAGGTTCTGATGATGCTTGCCTGGGGAGCGTGCTGTGGTTTGATGTTAGGGTAGGCTCATCAGTATGATAGAACTTGTTGAGCAAATATATGTATTTGCTTTATATAGTAAGAGACCCAAAGAGCTCTCGCAGTGCTTCCCCTTTGAGGAACAGGTTTCCCCAAGGCTCAGAACTCAGTTGTATGGCAAGGAGAAGCACTGACTTCTGTGGGAGGAAATTTAGGAAGGCAACCAATGGTAATCCTGAGGTCAATACAAGACACACTGGCATCCCTAGGACAGTATCTCTTCCTCTGGCCTCTTGCTTCTGGTTCCTGGGAGCTTTCACCCTTCCAAGCAGCCATGGGCTGAGTTCAATCACGTTTTCACCTGCAAGATTTTCCAATGGCTCCCTACGCCACCGGTTCTCTAGGGAGGTTCATGCTCACCAGCCAAGTCTGCCAGGAATTTTTGTCTGTGATGTCCTTTTTTGCCAGAAGGGAGATGAGGTTGGATGAGCCTTATGACATGGGACTCTCATATAAAAACAGCTGGTAGCTTTCCAGAATCACAAAAATGTTCTGCCCTTGTTACGTACCAGAAATAAGTGAGTAGCCCACTATTTACATTCAGAATAAAGCTCCCATTGTCTTCAGTGTGAGCCAGCTGGGTTCTTACTGTCTCTTTGTAACACATTGTCTCACGTAGAGCATAAGGGTCTTGCAACCAGCCACTGCACATTTTTCCAATCTTCATTGCTATTGGATTCACATGTAGCTATGCTGTTATTGGTATTGTTGTTATGGTAGATACGGCCTTAACAGGAGGCAACACAAACGTATTTCTTTTTGGGACGATAGGGAAGGTTTTTGTACAAAGGAAGCATCATCAAGGTGCGCAGCCTTGTTCAGCTTAGTCCAAGGTGTCCTTCAGATTGACGCCCCTACTAGCCTGAGCAAACCTAAGTTCTGCAATGTTTTTATGATGGCCATAGCTGCTGTAAATGTTCTTTTTTTCTGTGTTGGGTGATACAGAGAACCTAGATCTGTTGGAACAGCTAAAGGTGACTGAGCAGGGCTGACAAGCACTACATACACCACCTAAGAACAGAAAGACACCTAAAGCCCAGTGGCTTGCCCTGTAGAGTTTAGTCTTCAAAATAAATTCAGAAAACCTTTCAACTTGTTGTTGGTAGTGTCCTTTTAAAAAAATATGGGAGGAAGGGGATTGTGAACACAGCCCTTCAATTCAGTTGTAAGCTTTATTTACATAATGCATGTACAAAGATCATTACCATAGAGTCTTCTAAAAGAGTTTGAGTATCTGTAGCCATAGGGAAAGTCCCATATTAATTTTTTACAAAGCGCATCACCATGTGGATGAGTTTTTAAAACCATCATGTTTTTTTAAAACCACGCCATCCTCATCAGTATGAGCTTTTAAAAGCTGTTCTAAAGGTAGTTCCTTTTTATGGTGATGCAGGAGAGAGAAACAGTGTGTATGGGGTTTGTGTGGCAAGGTTTTGGTAGGGGGTGAGGGCTACAAGGGTGGCTTCTTTGGGAAGCTGCTAGACACTTCTCCCATGACTGATGGAGCCCATGCCAGCTGGTTCCAACACGGACCCACTGCTGGCCAAGGCCAAGTCCCTCAGCAATGGTGGTAGCACCTTTGGGATAATGTGTTTAAGAAGGGGAAAAAATCTGCTGTACAACAGCAGCTGGAGAGAGGAGTGAGACCCTGCGAGGGCAGCGGCCCTGCAGCCCCCCGGGCAGGGCAAGGGAGGCCGGAGGGGCTCCCGGCGCCGGAGCAGAGACCCCCTGGCAGCCCGTGGGAAGCCCTCTGCCAGGCAGGCTGTGCCCCCGCCCAGGGAGGTCCCCACCTGGAGCAGATCCCCCACGATGGAGGAGGGGAAGAGAGTGAGGGGGAGGGGCGGCAGAGACAGCGTGTGATGGACTGACTGCAGCCCCATTCCCTGTCCTGCGCCACTGGGTGGGAGGACAGAGAGAATTCAGGGAAGAAGTTGGCCCGGGAAGAAGTGAGGTGTGGGGGAAGGTGGTTTTGAGGTCTGGTTTTATTTCTTATTATCTTACTCTATTTCATTGGTAATAAATTAATTTTCATGAGTCAAGTCTGGTTAGCCTGTGACAGTAATTGCTGAGCGATCTCCCTGTCCTGATCTTGACCCATGAGCCTTTCATTGTATTTTCTCTGCCCTGCCCAGCTGAGGAGGGCAGGGGTGGAGCAGCTGTGGTGGGCAACCCACCACACAGTGATATCCAGAAGCTGTGGAGAGCGGATGCTGCAGTTCTCTGTAAGGCGATGCCTATCCCATTTTCCACAGGTCCCTCCACAAGCCTTCAATGCAGCCATATCTGATATACTGTGGGGGCTTAGATGTACAGTCAGGCAGTGTCTGTCCATTAATTAATTTAGTCCTGACCAGTGGGTGTGTAGAGGTTTGCCCATTAATGCCCATGATAGAAACTAATTGCCTGCTAGGTGGAGGCTATCCTTTGTAAGTGTCACCAATCAATAGCTGGGCTCCTTTGAGTGTGGGGAAAGTTCTGAAGTAGCAACCCTTTAGCTGTGACCTTCGTCTCGGTTTCTTTGCCTAAAATTTAGTTTCTCCGTTCAAAGCATACCATATGTGCAACACCATGAGAAGTAGTGAAACTTAAACCTGAAAAGTTATCCAGAATTATGTTCCTGTCAGCTTACATGAAGGAAAAATTAAAGTTTCCTGAAGTACTTTCAGACAGACCAGTAATTAGGAATTAGGAACTAGGACCGGTTTTGCTGAATCACCATATTACATGGGGCATGTCATTTATCTTCAGTTTTCCCATATTCCTGTTAATGCTGATGCTAATAACCTTCTTTGGTTTTCTTTTTAACAACTTTAAATTAAAAGTCCTGTACAATGGCCTCTGAATGTTAAAGAACTATGCTGTTACTCTAGGTACTCTGAAGGACATACAAACAGTACTTACTATTCTGTGCTTTCACAGTAATAAACCAAAGATAGGAAAAATGAGGGAAAATCCATGTCACATGTATTCTAAAACTATGGAGGAGCGCAGAGGACCTGCATTTCACCAATTAATACAGAAAAATTTATTAAGGATTATGTATGTGAGTCGTGAAAAAAAAGCAAGCCTGTGAGTTAATGATAAAATTATTGGCCTAAGTTTTTGAAAATAGTTTATTTAAATATTTATATTGTGGAAGAATTGGAATTTTGGGAAGCAACTGACAAGGAAAATTGTCTTCAGATACAGAAATTTTCAGGCTGTTGTCACTGAATGTCATTTCCTCATCACAGGTTTTTTACAGGTACCTCAGTTTTTTTGAATCCAAGGGCTGCTAGTTCTGTTTTCATTCAGATCAAAGGCCCAAATCCTAGTAAGTTTAGAGAGCTATAGTTCATTTTTCCCATAATTCAGCTGAGTATAAGGATAACTAATTATTAGTATTATAATTGTTGTTGTTGTTGTTATTATGCCTAATTCCAGATACTAACCAGCCTGAAAACATAGTGGTGATTACATTCAAAGAAAGAGTTGATGGTGTTGATGGCCCTGGAGAGCTTTAAAAGCCTTAGAGGGGAAAACACATCAAGGTATTACCACATGTTTTTAATATTTGCTATAATTAATGCCACTGAGAATTTGTCAGTAGTCCAAAATCTAATGTTTGAAATACTATGTTTTAGTCCTCATTTTGTTCAATATATAAATATAATACCATAGGGACTTCACTTTGCAGTGCTTGAGTCACAATTGTCCTAATTCTGAAACTAATTAAAATCAGATTCTTACCTTTCTTGCTTATACTAAGTAATACTTTATTTTTTATTTGGTGTCACTGATATCAGTGAGATTATTTTGTCAAATGAGTGCTATTCAGTATTAGCAAAATGTACTGGTCATTCAAATGAGTACAAAAAGATGTACGTATATACCTATAATATATTGAATATGCAATACAGGGACATAAACCTTAGGATTCGCAGCAAAAGCATACTTCATGTGAGTGAAAAAGGACTAGAAACAACAGTTTGGAATTCCTGACCTTTACATTTTAAAATAGTAAGGAAAACCTTTTGCATTTAATAATATACAACTTCAAAAGCACATTAAGTGTATGGTCTAAAAGAAATCACAAATCAGGGAGGCAAAACTTAAATATGCTGAGGCAGAGATGTTTGGCTATCCTTAAATTAAGGACATCATGCTCATTCAGCACTGAGGGCTGAATTCCTTCCGGGCAATCAGAATTGCATGCTCCTTTTGGTACTGTGCAGGGTATCTGTTGAAGTCAGTGGAAGATTTGCCTGAAGACCAAGAGCCGAAGCCAGCTTTTACAGAGGAGAGTGGTTATTTTTGCCATTCTTCACTGGCATGTCCTAAATTATTCACAGAGAAAGTTCTGTGGCTTCCACCCTTGTTTCTTGCTTTTCCTTTCCTATTTCTCCCTTCTCCTTCCTGACCTTGCCTTGATGTTCTTGACCATTCTTTTTAATTTCTTGTCAACTCAATTCTTACCACCCACTTCACTCCCAATATGTCACCTCATGTGAATATAATCAAATTATTGATACTGATACTGAAAAATCATCACTGGATTTCTGGACTGGTGGTATCCTGAAGTGAAGAAGAAAACAAGGATGTTGACTTCCAGGTCATTCACTGCAACTGCCTTCATATTCAGAAAGCTCTCTTGTGGCATATTTGCAAAGATTTCTTTGCAACCAAGTGTGCTTGAAACCTAATTTAAAAGTGAGAGCACTTAGACGTTGCAGAAAAAGCAAATGTCTCAGAGGCCACAAAACACAGGACAAGTTAGGCAACTTCCAGCCTAGGTGATGTGTGTTGAACAACTCTGGTTTAGGTTTTTCAGCATTTCAAACACTGTTTAAGGTTTATGATCATGTAAAGCCAAGATAGTGTTTGGGTCAGCGATTTGGTGTTTAGGTAGCACAGGCAGATACTGCTTTTGTAAAGAAAACTGAGCTACAACACAAGATCCAGGTCCAGACCTGAATTGTACCAGAAGGTAGTGCTCAGACTTGGGGTTTTGGTTCACTTTAACATAAAGGAAAAAAGTTATTGCAAAGGTGAGATTTGATGTGAACTCCCCTAAATTTCAGGGTTATTTGCTGCTGGAGTTCTTTCTGTGACCTTATTTCTATGTTGTTACATATATATATATATATATATATATGTATATATAAAATTTGCTATGGTATTGCACAGTGATTGGAAAGGATAAAGATAGGTTGCTTTTAGTAAAGATCTGTCAGTTCTGTTGACCCTGTAGGTACAGCCTGCAGAGATCCATGAGCTCTCTTTCTAAGGCTTAAAAATACTGATAATAAGATTACTTATGTGATTACTTTATGTGCTTTTAGCCATGGCATTCTAAGAAGCCTTAACCTGTGAGCACCACGTATCTGGAAGTGCGGTGTGCCAATCTCACCTTTTCCCCATGCTTGTGCCATGTTGTGGTGTTGCCTCTTGTTAAGCCAGTGGTAGTGGGAAGCCAGACAGATGTGCTGCCTGCAAGGATTTCAGAGGATGTAGTTACCCTGGCAACAATGGCCACATGGAAGAAAAACTACTTCTGCGTTCATCATGTGAGTTTTTGCCCTCTGATCTAAATGTCACAGATAGCAGAGTTGGATGCTATGCATCTGATTCTGAATCTTAAGTACCTGATGGAATTACAGCAAGTCACAGGAGCCTGAAGAATCTGAAAATTGACAAATGGCTCTTAGACCTTAATATTATTAGTAAGAAGTTTTCTTTTTCCTATGCTTTTATAATATTGTTGAGACAAATTGGACTGAGGAGACAAGGTTGAGACTTTGTTATCTCTTCCAGAGATCATGACAGTGACGTGACCAGGAGCAATTATTGTAGAGGAATGCAATTCTTTATATCTTTAAATAAATGAAATAAAATTACATAGAGATGAGAAACTTCTCAATGCCAACAGTGAACCTAGGAGAACTGAAACTCCTTTCTTACATACATACAGTTAATAGAGTTTGGCAGTTTGTATTTTATATTTTGTGATATTTACTCCATTTACATTGTTCCTTATTACCCATATCATCTGTATGATGTGTAGGAGCTGCATAATGTTTATTCATGGCTGTCTTCATGAATGAAAATAAACTCTAAATAATTTTTCCATACTTGTGGTTTTCTAGCTCATCTTACCTAGAATACTTTACTGAGAGACAAAGCCTGACCTGTCCTGCATAGTTACTTGAAAGACTGGGTAGTAAAGATTCCCATTTTCTGTACTACTTTTAGAAATGTGCTGTGTTACTTGTTTACTTGCCTTGCTCTCTCCTTCCTCCTCCTCTCACGTTCCTTTATTAAAGGGCATGCAAGGAAGAGAGGAGGTGAAATGACTGTCTTTCTACACCACCCCTTCATTGGATATAACACACTTATCAACCATCTGTTTTGGTGGGTTTTTGTTGGGTTTGTTTGGGTTTTTTTTTTTTCCCTACTGAAGATGGAGAAAGGGGACTAGAAAATAAGATTTGTAAAATTCACAACAAAAAATGAAGAGATTTGCTCACACCAGCAGCTCGTGGTCTGGTCTGTGAAATGCCAGGGATCAAATAACTTTTCCTATTCCCCATCTTTGCTGTAAGTATATTTTAAGTGTGATGTTCTCCCTGTTTGGCTTGTTCACCGTGCTAGAAGAGAGAACAACATTCTGAGCAATGGATGGTGCACCATGTTGTCTGCATTGCCAAGCCAGCATTTCCTGTACACTTTATCATCTGTAACATTCTGAAAGTTGTTTTTTACTGGACTTAAGAAAGTAGCTCTTCACAGAGTTAAGTGTTGTATAAATGGGTTTAGCTGTTTTTTTCTTCCATTTAACTTCTTTATTGCATTAAATTTGGCAAGGAAACATTTTCTTCTTTCTTGTTTGTAGGATATGCTGAAATGAAGGAATGGATTCCCTGTTAAACTAAAGTGCCTGAAGTAACTATAACATCAGGGAATCTCATGAAGGCTAGGAAATGCTTTTGTAGCTTCTTTGTAAAGATACAAAGAAAATGAAGGAGGGATTTGAGAAATAGAGGCACCAAAATTTTCAGGTGAATTGGATGATATGAAACCTCATATATAAAGTACTGTTCTGTCCCTTCCGTCAAAATACAGTTAAATTAAGCCCATTGGGAAGCAATTTTCTGAGGGCTAAATAACTACCAGCTGCACATATAAGGTTTCGTGACCTCATAACAACTGACCTGAGAACATAGGAGGTTGCAAGAAATGGTATCGATCTTCCTTCTTGTTACTCAGAAGCAACTTCCATGCTGGAAGTGGGCTTGGATTGCAGAGATGGGGTGCCTGCCTTATGGACATGCCTTTGCAAATCTTCAAATTTCACTGTGCTCCTCATGTTTGCTGTCACCTTTTGTACTGCCAAGCTTTTCTTTGTGAACAAAGAGGAGTAGGGATTGCAGGGGCAAGCAGAGCAGAGGGCTTCAGCAGCCTGGACCCTGACACAGCCTGAGAACACTCAGGTTGCAGTGAATATTATGGAATAAATACTCCTCAAACTAGACTTTTCATGGGAAAGAAGTCCTTACCTTTCCAACAGACTGACTGAGAAGAAACATTATTAGAAGTACAAATGTTTCCCAAGAGGACTTAAAATTTTCTTTTGGCTTTGGAGAAAGAGATAAGTTGGCTGTGACTTTCCATGTTTGAATGGCCTTGAGTTGCTAGCACAGCATTCTGATACAGTGGATGTTAGTTTCTTAAGTATTCTTTTCTTCCTGACATTAAATACTCAACAGTTTCAGCATTATTTCTACAAAAACATCTAACATATTCCGTATGTTCAGAAAAGACGGTGTCGAATTAGTTGTCCTATTTGTTCTAGAACATATGCCCTAACATGTGGGATAGGGATTCCTTGTGATGTGCGGGAAAGCAGCTCGCCACTTGGAATTGACTGTGTTCACTCCTGGTTTATTGTTAAACCAGGAACAAAGACATTATTTCAATTATCACAATGATGATTTGTGATCAAAAAAAGTAATAACACCTCAGTGGGGTTGAGTAGGCTTCCATAATGTCTGTTCTGCATCTTGTATGCTCCAGGAATTTCACGTGGATGATGTAGTACGTGTACAAATACTACATTTGCAGAAAACTGCAGCCTGGGACACTCTGCAAGTGCATTGGAAAAGAGGATTAGGTTTAAAGTGATTTTGAGAAAATTTTGTGAAAGTGCAAAATATGGTTATGCAGGATCAGCTTCACAAATCTAAGATGCAAAGCATCTGGCTAGTTACCCCTTTGGTGAGTATAGCTATCCCTTGGAAAAGCTGAATGTGAACCAATGTCAGGCTGCTGCAAATGGGCATGTCATTATTAAAGTTATTTTTCCCCTCTGACTAGTATAGGCAAGGCTGGACCTGTTCCCCATTTGGGGCACTTCCGATAAAAAAGTATGGTCTGCTTTAAGAGTCTAAAAGAAAGAAACAAGAAAAGCTGGACATTCAGATAGCCTTGTAAAGAAGGGAGTTGTCTGAACTAAACAGAAAAGTACGAGGAGAAAAAGTGCGAGGATCTTCTTCCTCACCCTTAGCCCACAGTTTGTCAAGCTCAACATTTTTGGTGTCCCATAAGACAGACTTTGTGTTTCTCAGGTGTGTGCAAATACACATTCTTTTCACTGAGCTCAGTTAAAATTTCCTTTGACTGGAACTGTATGTTCTGGTAAACACCTTATGATTGCTCTGGGTAAGGGCATTAACACTTCCTTATCCATGCTAGAACTTTTCCTGATACGTATGTAGATTTGTTTCGTCTTGTTTGCTTGTTTGTTTGTTTGTTTTGTCATGGTTTCATTGTGTCACAGTCACCTGGTGATCAACAAAGGCCTCAAGTGTTGTTCCTGGACTGTGCTTTCACCTCTTGTCATTTTCAATGTGGACTCAAAATTCCTGGCACAAATTCTGGGTAACAGCTAGACACATGGCTTTGTATTTCAAGGTATTGAATGCCATCCTTTTCCTCTTATTCTCTCTCCCAGGGTCACCTGGTTATTCCTGTATGACATTCTGACCCTTTTCAATCTCAATGATGCAATGTCATCCAGCTTACGTGCTAGGTTAAGAAACTTCATTTTCTCAGGCAAATCTTGCTTTCCAAGAGATGTTAAAGAACATGTAAGGTGGAATCCCATTCTGGACCATCTTTTTAAAAATCCTCTCTTGATTCCCCCCATTGTCTATGAAGGGATGTTAAATCACTCTGATTCTTATGCTGAATGATGTGAACATCCCTCTTCAAGCTCTAAACCTGCATCCTTATCAAGTGTGCTTGACATGCTCTGATTTTTTTGTGACAAGATCACTAATGGAAATATTAGAAAATATCAGCCCTAAGGAAGTCCACTAATAAGTTCCTTTATGACACCCTTTTTTTTACTAATCTATTGTTCATTAACTCTGTTGGTATTAATCCTCATCCTTACCATTTGAAGCTCCCATTTGATATCATACCAAATGCTTTACTGAGAAAGATGCTTCTCTGGAATTTCATACTGAAATGAGATCCACTGCAATTCCTTTGTCTGAGTAATTGATTATTAAGGAAAGAGGTTAGTTCACAAAAATATATATTACATAATCTTATGTTGCATTTGATCTTATATCCCACTTATTATGCACACATAATTTCATAAGTATCTGTGCTAGCCTTTTTGTCCTTGTATCTGGAAGTCTCAGGTTTCTGTCCTTGTCTCAATAGATTCATTCAAAAAATCCTTTCAACTGAACTTTAACTTCTGTATACTGACCAGTTCTGTGGGGAAAGAGATGGATGCATATTTTAGCATGTAAAGGTATTTTAGATTTATGTCTACCCTAGGCATATTAGCTACTTTCCTGTCTTTTTCTTATGCTAGATCTCATCGGTCTTACTGAAAACTCAAGAGTCATTTAGATTTGGGGCCATACCTAAACGGCTTTCAGTTCCTTTCCCATCTCAAGATTGTATTTGACTTTGTGTAGAATGAGGAAATCTGAAGAAATTTCAGTGGACAGGAAAAATGGATGTGCATCTGCATGAGATCATGCTAGCCATGAGATCTAGGTTGTCGAAACCTGGCTTGCTTCCCTACTAAGAGAAAGCTTCCTGTAGAGTAATGTCTTTCTAAAAATACATGATAATATAGGTTTAGCAATTACTAAGATTTTATTTTTTTTTTTTACAAGGTCATGACTCACAAACAATTAAAACGTCAACAGTGTAATTGCCAGGTCATTTGCTATTGCATTTGGTATTTACAGTGACTGTCCCTATGGATGCCCAGCTGAAACAACAGCTGAGAAACAAGTATTCATGAATTTATCCTCAGAACATTGCAGTAAAACTGGGATCTGTTACAACCTTCTGTATTACATGTAAGAACTAAGCACTAAGAAATTATCATTGGATGGCTTACCCAAGCTCATTAAAAATGGGTAGATGTTTCAAGGATTGAACTTAAACTCAATTCAGTGTTTAACCAATAGATACTTGCTCCATAACATAAGTAAAGAAACAGAACAAAAGGGAATGACACAAACATTTCAGTATTTGCTAAACAAAATAAAGTGACATAAATGATAGGGAAATAAAGTTATATGTTACAGATAAGGAACAAAACCCAGTGTAAACCTCTAAAAACTAACCAATGATAGCATTCCTGCTAAGTGTAGAAATGGTAAAATGCAATTCTACCCTGATTATCTGTATAAATATGTTGGGGTAAATATCCTTTGTTGAGGGGAGGTATGGAAATGCAGAAATTCTTAATTATTCCTACAAAGTAGCACCAAATAAAAACTAGTCTGAGAAGGATGTTTAAGTAAAAGAATATAGACACTCCATGGTGGTTTTGTAGCTTACACAAAGAGATCTAAATTTTTTTAATAGGTAGTCAGTGACTGCAAAATGTGTGCCTGACCAAGGCCACAGGAAGCATTACAATTTCTGCGACTGAGTTTGATCGGTTTCTGGCTGATATATTTGTCCTGAGGTTTTACATGAGTGACATTCTATGGTATTTTCTTAGCAGGCAGAGCTAAATGAGACTGTGCATCTCATGGCAGAGAGCTTAACAATAACCTATTATTAATAGACGCACATTTTTTAATGTATATGACAACAGTGATAATGAGTAACCTTGTATTTCCTGTATTTCTGGTTTTGTCTGTTTGCCAGAGCTGATTTTGAATTGCTGCTTAAAATTAGGGCCAAGCTACTAAAAATGTATATTTTAATGTTTGTAAGTCATGTATTACTATTCTGTAGGAACACACATTTCAGTAGAGTAAAGCTGCCACACAAAATGCACTGAACTAAGATAATTCAAGTGTAGCAAACTATAAAAGCAAGGACAGGCAGTGAGGTATTCAGTATTGCTCTGAACTGTGTTTAGTAACAGTTATTAATTTTTATTGAAGGCTGTAGTTGCGCTTGGTACTGGGCACACAAAATGAAGGTGGTCCCTGCCCAGAAAAGCTCTCATCCTAAAAAAATTCTGGGACATCACTGGGACTCCTGCTGCGAAAACCTAGGGTTGTAAATACCTTGCTTTGAGATCCAGCTTTGTGTATGAGGGTCCTTCCTTTCTGGAGGCCAAGTCTGTACACAATGGGCATAAAAGTAGGATGGTGCAGCTGTTTAAGGACAATACTACAGCAGGAAAAAATACAGTAGGAAGGTAGGGGGTTGTGTCTCAGCAGTTTTACAGACTATTTGATAACATGTACACTTGTTGTGGGATCAGGAGATGTAGGTGAGGAAGGAGATTCTGTCAAGTCACATCATGTGAAAATGCTGATGTATAACCCCATCATTTAGATAAAACCCACATCTGACCTTGAGAGACCTTATATAGCTAGAAAAAAATGGCATGTAAAAGAATGGATTACTCAATACACTGTACTCTCTAGTTAGTTCAAAAGTCATTCTTTCCATGTTCAACAATAACATGTCTTTCCCACTTTGCTTTCCTATAACATGCAAGGAATATGTACAATTCAGCTGAGGTGATAAATATACGTAACTGAGATACTTAAGTCATGAAAAATTGGATTTCAGTTCTTACTCTTCTGATTTCTTTCTGCATTTTTCATATAGAGGATCATGTTTTTGCTGTTCTCAAAAACACTTCATACAAACCTCCAGCTGCGCAATTTTGGTCTTTCAGACACACAACTAACTGATCCTCATGACTGACCCTTAGACACTAAGAACATTTTGGGCACAGCAGGTATCATGACCACTATGTAGGTATATGCACTGTGATAGGGTTATTTTTTTTCAGTTATTATTTTTTTCTTGGTAATAAGCTTTATTGCCAAGGCTGCTGGAAGGAAAGAACAATTACTAAATTAAAAAATGCCTTTTAAGGTCATTCATTGATACCAAGAAAAAGTTTTAGTGGTGGTGCTGTGTTTTTTATTTTCCTAAGATTTTATAGCAGCGCTTTTTAGCATTTTCACATATTTTCCACAAGTCACTTACACTTCTTTAGTATTAGATAACAATGCAGAATTAGTGTCCTCTGCTGGCACATTTCTTGTGGCCTTGAGCATAAATCCCACCCAGGGAGCTGCTGTAGGGTGGCGACATTAGGATCTATCCAAAACCCAAGCCTGGCAACTAAGCAGACAGGTAGATTTTAAGCCACAATTTCATTCTCGTGCCTTCTGCTGCTTTTTGGCCACTGAATTTTTGCGTTTCATCCAGGTAGTTTTGTTTCTCTTCGTATAGTTGTAAGGAATCATGTAGACGATATTTAGGCTAGCCAGAGCACAAGCAGAGGTAACCCAACTCTTCCCAGCACTGAATTATTCTTTGGTGCTTCTGTGGTTCGGGAAGGAGGCACACAGTACTCCTCAGGTGCAGGTCTGTCCAGCGCCTCATCCCTGGCAACGCAGGAGCCGCTGGATGGTCAAAGAAGTAAATCACATTTTTTCTTTCAATGCGTGCACATTAAGACATCGATTTCAAGAATAATACTTGCAAAACCTTTTACTGTTCAATGAATTTGCTTTGCCTGTTATTTTAAAATGAATATTGTTATGACCTGTGTGCAAATTTTACAAATAAAGGAGTACACTCCCCTCGAAAGCCTGGGAGACAGTTTTACTGTACAAAGGTTAATGCTAGTATGTAATATAAAACTCTCTGCAACCCTGGAACTTCCATGGGTATTTTCTCCTTTTTGATTTCGTTGAATGTTCTACAACCACTCTCTATCGTACAGTCTACAACTCAGCAGGCAGAAAAAATGAAAAGCAACAGCTAGTAGTTTTTGCCTTTGAAGAGAAAGAAAGGTGATGGTACTGTATGTAGGTAGGTGGCACTCATCGCTTGTGTCTTAGGAACCTCCTTCTGCAACTTATGATCTCTGGAAAACTTTATCCAGGATGCAATATGCAAGATTAAAGAAATATTTGCAATAAAAAAGAGTTAAGAAAAGAAGAAAAAGGTAGAATGCTCTAAAATAAGGGTGGGTTTTTTTAAGGTATCCAACCTAAATCTTTATGCCACTTACCTTTCTTCCCAGATGTTTCTTCTGGAAGGAAGGTTTCTGTGTCTGTAAGGACATGTACATGTAATCTGTTGAGAGCACATGGAAGCCAAATGGGTTTTCATTGCTGTCACACCCTGTCTTCTGAAAAGTAGGTTTTGGAAGGACTTAAAAGGCTATCAGTGCCTGTTGCTGTGAGGTCTCTACTCCCCGCAGGATGCACTAGCTACAGATAGGTCTGCTGCTGGTACATGCAGATCAGTAAAGCCAAGGGTTAGTATTGTATTCTGGAGCCATGAGAGTGATTTCATAGCCAAAGCTGTTGAACAGTTTTAATTATAACCCTGAATTCATCTGCCCAGCTGGTTTGGCACAGGGGATTGGGGAAAGAGAATATCTGAAAGTAGGGGAAATAACTTTCTAGCTGAAATTTACTTTTCATTACTTAAGCATTGGGTATTTTTTTTGTTTGTTTGCTGTGATTTTTGTCAACTGGAGACAAAAATTGTGGTTGAGAAACGAAATTTCAGAGAAGATGGAAGTAAACACAGTATGGTGGCAAAAATTTACAGGATACTGCTCATAAAGAGCTTTTCTTTCTTCAAAGCATGATCATTAGAAAGAAACAAATCAGTAAGGTTTCTGTTGGGATCACACCTACCTTTTAAGATGAGATTTTGAAAGAGGCAAAGTCACTACTATTATCTTTTTACTCTGTTGGGTTGTTCATTGTTTTGTGGTTTGTTTTGTTGTTTGTTTTTTTTTTTTAATGTGGGTCTTCTCTATGAGGAATGATGGGCTTTTTTTGCCTCCCTTTGCACAGATACAGTGACTCTGGCAGGAAGGGTTGCTTTGATTTTATTTTCTTTCTCTGTATTCAGCATCTATTTGACGTTCTCTTTTCTAAGCCCTTTTTTGTTTCTACCTGTCTGCTCTGGGTACATAGACTTCCCCTTCCAATACTAAGCATGTGATAGTGTATAGCACATGTGAAGAATGTGGTATTTCTTATGCATTTTTAAAAATGCATAAAAATGAATAAAATTTCTTTACAAATATATTAGCCTGTCAGATTTTTCTAGTCTTCTATTGTGTACTGCTGTATATACTATACTCTGCCTAATGTGCCCTCATCACACATTTAGTGAAAGGCCTGCAGAAATAATCTATAATCTGTAAAAAAAACAGTCCTTAAAAAGACCACTGACTCACAACTGCTTGTCCACACTGTTGCCTGAACGGATGCCTGAAGCTTTTGGGAGGCTTAGATGTAAACTAAATTTGCATATTTTTCTCCCAGGTATGAGGAAATCCTCATGTCTCCCCTTCCTCTAGATTGATCCTGGATTTCTGGTTTCCGTCAGGATTACTTTCTGACACTCCTATTGTAAGTGGTCTTACAACGGGTGTAATGCATTCTGTTGGTTCTGCATCAAACATCAATTTGCAGTCTCTTACAAAACGGGTGTAATGCATTCTGTTGGCTCTGCATCAAACATCAATTTGCAGTCTCAAAGGATGTCTTCATTGGAAGAAGGAGGAAACTGTAAGGCCAGTCTTCTTGTAACACAAGGTGTGCCATTGCTACTGCACCAGCACTCATTCTGATGTCATGGCAGCATCATGCTTTGCTATTGTAGGTGAAAACCAGACACAGCATTTTTAGGCAGCTGGGGGGATGGAAGTTATTCAGCAGATGTATTAATTACAAAAGCAGGAAGAAAATGGAAAAAAATGTAGATACCTGAGATGGAAGTAATAAAACTACTCCCCCCCCCCCCGCCGCTTTGAATCAAGTTATATCATCTTGCAAAACAATGTCTTGGTGTTGTTTCTTTTCTAATGGGAAGATACTTGTGATTTGGGGTATGGGTTATTGGTAAATTGGCATATGAGTGAGTTTGTCCCTCACTGGAATTTCATAAATTGTGCACTCCTTTTATTGTGTTGGAAAAGCACTTTGGAATGATTATTTCAGACTTTGTGGGGCACTTGGCAGTGTTAGGTTCACAGCTGGACTCGGTGATCTTAGGGGTCTTTTCCAACCTGAATAACTCTGTAGCCTTGGCAGTATTCTCTCTGTATCCTGCCCTTCTGCAATGCTTTTAGTGCATTTGCAGAGCAGTGAGATAAGATTTTCTGAAAGAGGGACTGACTTTCCAAAATGGACTCGCTGCAGAAATCTGAGCTGTTAGAGACCCGAGGAGATTCCAGCCCCGCTGTGTGTTATTGAAAATCAGCAGGAACAGCCTAGCAGGCACTTACATTACAAAATATGCTGGAGCTTATTCACAGATATTCAGAAGATTCCTCTTCACGTTTTCTCACTTGTTTGCAATTCTCCTGTCTTTTGCTCTTTTTATGATATTTTCAAAAGAAAAATGTGAAAGAGCTGGTTTGTTTATTACATATAGATATCTGGCATGGAAGATTTTAAAAACCTGTGTTTTGCAATGGTTTTATTATGGTATTTATATTCTACCTGGTCTGTGAGTAAAACAAAACTTAATGGAATTTAAGTTCTATATAAGTAAACTATAAACCTGATACAAATCTACTGTGTTTTCTGCTGTCATATTATCATTCTGCATTTTTTAATGAATGATATAGCTGCTGATATAAATGTTCTGGTAATTAGTATGCTACAGGCACTTTCTTTTCATAAAATATACTCAGTTTAGCCATGCTTGCGACCCTTTCCAGGAGCATTTCTACAACACCATGGACTGCAGTAACTAATCCTGGACTGTCCAAACTATACAGATTTCCCTACATTTTCTTTGCTATAAAGCACTGGATTTTGTCCATGTGTTCCCTTGAAGAGGAGATCTCAGAAGTACCTCTGTCCCATCCAGGGACAAGAAGGCTTTCCCAACCCCCACCGTCAACCCCCATCTGCTGGGTTGTGTCCCTGCTCTGACTGCTGCGTGGGTCTCCAGCCACATTTGGGTTGCGTTGGGTGGCCAATATGTCAGGAATAGTGGATGGAACATGGCACCTATGGGAGACCTGCATTGTTTCAGAGCATCAGACTGAAGATAGCCAGGGTAACCTGCAGCATCTTGAACGGCACTGGACACCAACATGCAGCAGAGTTCAACTAAATCCCCTCTTTGTCATTTTTTTTTGTTTTGTTTTTGGTTTTGTTTTTGTTTTTGTTTTTTGCAGTTGCACAATTTAACATGCACTGGCTTCCTTTCATGCCCACCAGTCCATGCTGGTGCTGTCATTTGGAGTGGATGGAGTCAGGAGTATTGATATTGTTAATCAGTGTCACTTCTCTATTAAGACACTGTTTGAAAACAAACAAACACCCTTCAAAAGTCATAAAACAAGGAAAGGGAAGAGTTTATTTCCGCTTGGGTAGAAGTCACACTGTCTGAATTGTGTTTATGGCCTGAGAGGCTACTTTCATCGTAGCTGCTGTTCTTTATTGCCAAATGAAAACAGACATGTGTGACATGAAAGCACAGGGCTACTTTCTACCTGTTGAAAAATGAGACTCCAGTGTTATTGGTCATCCCTCCTCAATGCAGAGTTATGTGCATATTAATCAATTAGTAATATTCAGGAGATACTGTAAGGAGTAACATTATTTGATACAGAGGTGTGGTAGATGCTTCACATTTCCATCTCTGTATTCAGAATTAATCCCTGAAACATGGAACTGCGAAGCAGGTATTAGACTGAATAATCCAGGAGGACTAATTTTAGTCATCACAATTATGTTGACTTTATCCTGGAGCAAAAAGCCTGTGTGCCTGAAGTGCTGTTGGGATCCTCAGGCTGAAAACAACTGTGTTACCTAATTTTTGCCAGGCTCCTAGCTTACACCATTGCCTAAATCGCCCCTCTTTCAGCAGCAGCAGCAGCAGCAATGGTGGTAGCAGCCAGAAGGGCTTGGTCATGCTTGCCACATTTGTCCTTCCTCCTCAAAGGACCACAAGCACTCTTCTCACTCCATCCTTACTGCTTTTGTGCTTGTTGATACATCATGAGACGATGAATATTTAGTAGCAGAGTGGACCTGACTCATTTACTTGGGAAATTAGGAAGATTTGGCACTGGCAAAATCTAGAAGTAATTTTTAAATTTGTTTTGGGATCATGGTTCTCCCATCCTTCTTGACTACTGCTAGAAGCAGAATTAGGGATCTCTGTCGTCTCAGTTACAGATATTAATACTAATACCAAATCATGATACCACTTGTTTGCTATCACATATGGAGCAATAAATATCATCTAGCATCCAGTGCCAAAGCAACATGTTACATCTCAGACTTCTGTGCCCATGGAATCCAGGATCACACTGCCATTTTGTCTGTTTAATTCATCTCCCTGGAAATTACCTTAGAAATCATAGAGTAATGAGTCTACTGTGATAATGAGTCTACTCTTGATATTTTGGGAGGTAAATTTGATATCTTTTTATTGTTGATACAGGACTGGTGTTACAGCATCCAAGGATACTTAACCACTTTTCTAAACCATGATTTGAAATAGCCAGTGTTTTGTATAAACATATCAGCAGGTTTCAAAGAGGACATTTTTGTTCAAAGACATGGAAATAATTTATTCACAGTGTTTCAGTGCAGGCAGAGGCTGTTATTGTGTTACTGTTGTTTAAATAACAAAATAGGCTTAATGTACGTGTTGTTTGCGCAGAGTATCAAGTCCCTAAAGACTTTTATCCTTTCACTGCATTTCTCATTCCATAAAATCCTGGCAGTCTGATTGAAAGTATAGATTTCTTCCTGTAATGAACTTAAAAGGATGCTCCTTTAGTTTCTTCGGGAAACTACTGTCTTGTGATCTTGATGTTCCTAGTCCTAATCCCATTAAAGAAAACCAAGTATTTTTATTTTTACAGTGAACACGTAAGAGTTGCAATGCTCCCTTTGATCTACAAGTGGCAGTATTTATTTGAGCTAGTAAAATTTGTAGCAGGGTTGTCTGATGCTTGTGAAGTCCTGTGCATCACATTGCTTCGTTTCCAACCACGCTGTTTGTAAATCAGCGGCAGCTTCATGCCAATGAGAAGCACACTTTGCAGAATAATTGCTGGCATTTGTGATTCCAATTTTTATTCCATTTTTACATTACAGCTTAGTACACATTTGAGAGATAGGTTTTCATAAACAAAAGTCCCACAAACATTCTGTAATCACCTTGATGATTTTCGGCATTTTTATCTTCATGTTAGAAATGCCTTTGCATTGATTTATTACTCATTCACTCAATGACTGTGTAGCAAGTGGAATACACTGTTATAATGCCATTGCACATGTGGTTTGACCTACCTACACCCTCCAATTTTGACTAAGCTACAGTATCTGGATCTAACCCTCCCAAGTCTTGTGGAAGGGCTTGGAATATGAGCCCAAACCCATTTGTCAGCTGGTGTTTTACCAAGTGTTCACTGACCACACCTTTATCTCAAGTTATAATGCAAGTGCTTAATTTGGATTATATCTATATACAGAAGATGTCAAAGGTGGAATCCTTTTTGTTTGAGCTCACTGAGTCATCGAGAGTCTTGGGTGACAGCTGCCAAGTGCTCCCCCACTGACTAGTGCTTGTATTTTTTCAGCGCATTGCTTTGCCTCCCTATCTGGGCACCTGAAGGAGCAGCGCTGGAGACTCCACAGCCATTCTGCACTGAAGGCGTATCTTAGAGGAGTCTGAATAGAACACCCAAGACTGGCACTTCCACAAACTTTTTGAAAATGAGGGTGTGAAATAGTGCACACATTACCTGCCCACATACTTTCAGCTTCCATCATCCTCTAGTGAGTATGGAGGTCATTTGAGTGTAGAATTGTTGGGCTGCGTACAGCCCCAGGCAGTCTGCCTTGCACCAATAACCATCCCATTGGATGTCTGGCTCTGAAGTGTATTCACTGTAACTATAATCAACATAAACTGAAAGAGGACCATTACACAGTGCATGTTAAAGTGTTTCTGTACTAAATACCATTACTTTGAAAGTCTCTGCTTTGTCGTCAGCTGTTTCAGCCCTCCAGAGCTACATGTTGGATACCAACAAGACCTTTCCCAAAGAACAGAAATTGTCTTTTTAATTTGGCTGGTCATAGTGCTTTTCAGCTATGACAGTCAGAGCTAGGGACAGTCTTATGCCTGAAGACTGGGAGTTGCCCTTCTTGAACCACGAGTATGCTAAACTTGCTGCTGAAGAAGTTGTTTTCAGAAACATACAAGAAAACACAACCACTAACTAAATTGCCTGAGTAAGAAAAAAGAACATGCTGAAAGACTCCAGGATATCAGCCTGGATTTTAAGCCTCTTAAGGGTTATACTGATAATTTTTTCCCAAGAATATCAATGCACACTCTAGTCAAAACAAAACTTTTACTGTGTTTCTTTTCCTTTGTTCAACCTTAGCAGTGGATTAAATATGTGTGTAGATTTCTAAAATGGCACAGTGTGTTTCTGTGTCTTTACTCAACAGTATCTCTCTTGGTCCTTTCACAGTCACAACATTATCAGAAAGGCTTATATGTTAATCTTTCTGACAATACAGATTTTTCGGCTATAGATAGATTTGATATATGTGTGCGGGTGCCTGTGTATATGTGCATGAAATAGCAAGCAAAGTCTGTAGCCAACCCTTCCACTCCACAGCATCAGAGATGTTGAGTACTACATCACTGAAATATTGTGTGATGCCCATGTCAAACAGTTGGTGTCTGAGATTGCCAGGCTTGTTTGATACAACGCATTCCTTGAAGACTCAGAGTCTTTTCAGGGAGGTCTGAAGGCAGAAGGATCTTCTCTGCAAGAGTCTTTTGAGTGGATCCTGCTTATTAACAGCAAAAACTAATTACAGTGTGGTATTCTCAGACTTCATGGCATTGAATGTTTCTCACTACTGCTCTGAGAGATGAGAATTGACATGGTAATATAGCTACTCAGCTCCTTGCCCTAAGGGACTTTTGACATTCATGGCAAGGTTGCTCAGATACAACCACCCAAATCTGCCTACATGTTTCATTATGGGCATTATCAAATGGTCTCTGTACTACACATGTAGGAAGATGGTGATGGAGAAGTTCTGTATCTGTATGTGTAAGAAAAATAAGGTATGGAACAGTGTTCTGGAGGGAGGTATTTAGTGTCAGAAGTGTTATTCACTGAGCGTTGCTTGTCCCTGCAGGATTATGGGTTCAACTGCCTCCCACAGTATGTTTCACACCCTAAAACCAGCGCAGCAATGGCTATTCTGAGCTATTTTTATGTTACAGTCCTGGTATTAATGGCTCAAAATTCAGCACTGTGGTAGAGTGGAAAAACGTGTTTCAAAACCCTTCTTTCCTGTCAATCACCTTAACCCAAAGTTTCCCCTGGTTCTTCCTTTTGTTTGTGTGGGATACCTCAGAATTTACTCAAAATACCCATGTTTTTAAAGGAACATGGATTATTTGAGGTGCAAGCTGTAAACCTGCAGTATTCCAAAAGGTGTTGCTTTTGTTATAATGCGTTATGGAAAAATTTCAATACAGATCAGGAAAACAATTTCCTGCTCACACTAAATGGGTAATTATGCAGCCGTTGTCACGCAGTAAGTTATGCGCCAAGCTTAGGTCAATCAGCAGTTTTATATAAAGAATGAAAAGTAGAATGATTACACATGATGCACCATTCATATAATATATTATGTGTTATATTAATTAATGTTGTATAAAATGTATAACATAACCATATATGTATGATTTATGCTTTTGAGATAATATAATGCAAAATTTAAACACATTAGAAGGAAGTTACTAACATTCTGCATGCAGATTATGAACCCAGCTATGTGTGCTGCTCAACGGCAGAGGGCTGCAGAGTCGACCTAGAGGTATAAACTTCTTTTATATAAATGCTGCTCCTCCTCCTTCTCCTCCTCCTCTTCCTCCTCCTCTTGTCACTCATAATGCCTGAATGAAATCAGCATTTTAGCACTTGTCTGTGTGTGTGTAATGATTGTGATGTTCTCTGAAACTCTTCCATTCGGAAGATGGTATATGTGCCTTGGTAAGAGTTAGTTAAATGGGTGGAAAGAGAAGCCTTGACCTAGAAATGCTCCGGTTTTGTTGGAAAGAGTAAGTTTAAGATTTTTTTTCTATTCTTGTAAGTTTTCAGGTGACTGTTCCAGCAAATCTCTCTCCCATAGTTTTAAATATGTCGCTTCCCTAAAGGTAGCACTACCAAATCTCCCCAGTGCCTTTCTGAATGACTGAACGGCTCACATTGTTTCGTATTTACATACTTGCTCCAATATAAATGTTGAAAAACATGTCTGTTCTAGAAGAAAGTGTATTTGCTTTTCATATAGAATATGGCATCTGATTGCACGCTATTTTTAACTAGGAGGGGTAGAAGGGACATATATATCTATATCGATATCGATATAGATAGATATATATAGATATATCCTGCTAAGGTACAGTTTAAGAAGGGTATTTTTAACATCACTGTTTTACCTCTTATTCTACTTTAGTATACACTTCCGCCTTCAGTAATTTACATAAACATACATAGTCTATGAATAATGCATAAGACTTATTTTAAATGCAGGGCTTCCAGCTCCCACAGTGCAGTAGTGTATACAACAATTTGATTGGCTCTGCTCTGTTTTCATTACTGGCAATTTCTAGGATCACAAAAGAGGTTGAAAAGGCTGACAGGAATGGACAATATTTATTTTGTGAGAAATATTTGTAGCCTTTTCAAGGCAATTGTACTGCATCGTTTTGCCTGTGATTATTGTCCCTTGGTTGTTTTTTTTTTAATTTTTTTTTTTTCTTTTCCCTGGGAAAAATACATTAAAAGGTCTGTGATTGCTCTTTTGTAGATTCATTCAGATCTGTGATTTCTTTTTTAAAGGATACTGCTGGATTTTTTCCCTGTTTGTATAAACGTGAGCACAAGCTATAAATAAATAAACCATCAGTTTTCTTAAAGTTTCCCAATTAAATTAACAAGGTAATGCTGAGGAACACCTGAAGAAGTTGAAATATCTTGACACACAGAAGTTAAAATAAAGAGGTTTTACTTTATAGTATTTTAGGTTTTTTTTCAGGAGAATGAAATGGCTTCTAAAATGTAAATTCATCTTTTTCTTCTGGGTCAGTTAATGCTGTTACAGCATATAGGTTATCCTTGTCACATGTATTCTTAATAGAGGACAAAGACACAATGTTGATTAACCAAGATGCACAAAGAATTTACTTCTATTTTAGGAATGTCTTAGTCATGTAATTATGTTTATGCAGGAAAAAAATTAGTTTTTTTCTTTTCCTCTCCCCACAAAACAACTATTGTTTATTAAAAGGCTGGGGGTCCTGGTGCTGCTGAGGTGACCAGTAATTTTCCAATTTCTTTAAGCTCATTCATGAAAATAAATAGTATTTTTCCTGAAAAAAAATGTTCAGTATGCCAGCCTGACAATGTACCTGTAGTCATCCTTCAGTGTTATCCAAACAACAAAGGGTTTTTTTAGAATTTTTTATATCTGTAAATGAAAAGAACTATTCTGATTTCTGTCAATATTATAGGGAAGTATCCGAGGTTACTATAGCAAACAATTTGACAAGGTGTTTAACTGGTGCTGTAGATAATTAGGTCATGTACAAGTTCTCACAGTTAGCTTTGATTAGTATTTTTAATAGCTGAGGATACTGTCATTTCACCATCTGCTGCTTATATTAATCATTCTGCAAACGAATTGGTTTTAGCTGCCGATAGTACATCACATCTAAGCAACCAAAACACAATGCTGGTGTCTTTTTTTTTTTTTTTTTTTAAAGGCTGAAGTGTCTTTTTTTTTTTTTAACAATGGCTGGACCTTGCCAAGCAGTTAGTATTTCAGGTGCATGACGGCTTGTTTCTGCTAGGTTACCTGAGCAAAACTTTATTTTTCTTACTCCTGACCTGACCGAGACAAAAATGAATTAATGAATCAGCACAATTATTGAGGAATGAATTATAGAATCATAGAAAATAATCCACTTTAAGGCAAGGCAAATTGCAGACCCCGCTCTTCCATGTGTCCTCAGGGCCACAGAGGTGCATGAGAAGGGGGTGGCCGTGGCTGTTTTCCACCTGCACGGTGCCCAATTGTGCAAGGGGCGGTGAGCTCCCTGCACAAGGGCGGCTGGTGGGAAGGGCCCCCCTATCTCCAAGGACTGCCAGTCTGCAAGGCAAATGCTGGCTTAAGTATGTTTTCTGTATGTGCTCCCGTGTTTTGCTGTTTTGAAAATCAATTCCAAAGTGTTGCTAATAAACACTTCAAGATATTTAAAAGGAAGGGCTTCTTTTTTTTTCTCTGCAAAATTCTAGTGCAGGGTTTTGTTTTGATTCTTTGATACCATCAGTTCTGCCATAAACACATACACAAATGACCGTAAAAACTATTTACACAGCTGCTAAAATTTAAAGTACCTTTCATGTTGCTAATCACCACAGAAGAGGAGCTTTTTTCCAGAAACATGCAAATGTCCCAAAAGAAATTCCAAGCCAGTGAAGCTACCAGATTGCATGGTTCATTAGAAATCAAAAATTCAGATCATTTTCTCTTGCATTCACAAACTCAGGCCCTCTTTTTAGTGAACCCTGCACTAGATCAGCTTTTGATGAGATTTGGTTGTGAATAAACTTGGGGGAAAGAGGGAAAGTTAAGTTGTTAAGTTGGAGGATTTGGAGGGTGCTGGGGATTTCATTTTGTTTGGGTTTTGGTTTTTTTTTTCCCTGGCTGAGGAGCAAGGGAGGGCAATTCCTGTGCATTGAATAATTCTAAACATAAAAAGAGAAAGAAGAAAACTTGTTTTGGTTCGCGTAGCTCTGATCTTCCCACAACTACTGTAAATTTAATACAGTGAAATCCTAATCAAGATGCCCTGGCAGATGGCCCTTTGTCTCCATTAAGAAGAATACTTGATTAACTGAGGACGTTACTTGAATAATAATTTATTTGGAAAGATGTAGTGCCCATCAAACAACTGAAAGGTTCTCAAGGCAGTTCCTCAGTGGGAGCAAATGAGAAGGGCGCTGCTGGAGCCAGCAGAAATGTCTGAGCCTGCAGACAAGCTTCCCAAAGTTGGAAACCAGCATATCTAAGTGCAAACACAACTCCAATCCTAAAAGAAACACCTAAAAGGGCACCTGGATCCTAGTTAAGCAGTGAACTGCAAGTGCCTGGCCAAATCATGGTTATCAAAAGTGACCAAATTGGGTTATCCAGGGTGGCTGTGAGACACCTGCCATGGAAACTGGTGATGTGCATCAGAGCTGAAACAAACCGCTGAGATGCAGAAACAAATGTTGCACTTACAGTGCACTGAAGAAGACTAGGTGGTGGATAAAAATGATCATCAAGAAAACAGAAAAAGGAACTGATGAAGTATGGAGACACCACAAACTTATAGATGCTGCTGTGTCACTAGGTCAAGCCCTGATGTAGGGAGCAGTTGCCTTTCTCAGTGATTGCTGAGAATAAGACTTTAATATAAACTTACCCCTCTGTCATACAAAATGTATGGCACAGTACAGTAGCAAGACAGTTTTCCTTTAAAAACATCTTTTCTTGTCTACTATTCAGCAACTGTAGTGTGCAAAACACTTTTAGCCCTGATGACTTAAGAAGTGCTCAACATCCTACAAAAAGAGTTCATTCCCATCAGAAGTGGGTCATAACATCATCCTCATCACATCTACCCTTTTGTACACCTGACACTGGTCTGTTGTGCCTCAACTCCATCCTGTCAAGAGACGATCAGTCATAGAACAAAAAATAAAACATCTCATTTTGATGTTGAGTACCTGAAACTGTTTTCCCTCATCTTCTATAATTACCGTTCTTGTGGTCCCTTCCTTTTTGAGTAGACTATTCAACAGTCTAGTAGTATCCAGTAGACTAGTCAGTCATTTCAGCATCTGTGCAATTATTTCCATTGTTGGCACATTGTTCTGGTGGGAAAGTGTTTTCACACCATTACGAGTAGTGCCAAGGCTGGGGGGCTCTTGGGTCTGGAGCAGACCTGAATGCTGAACAGCTCTCTGTTGTGTGTCTTGGGGTGCAGGACAGTGGGCCAGCATGGAAGCAGTTTCTGTGCAGCAGAACAAGATGCATCCAAGCTTCCAGAGGCTGGGAAAACCCGTGCTGTTGCAAAATCTTCTGCTCAGAAAGGTCTTCTCATGAGGATACTGGTCACAGTCCCACTCAGTAGAACTCTTTAATCACTAACACAGAAGGAAAGTTAAATCACAAATGTTGAATGCTAATCCTGAGTCTGGTTTATACCATGAAGGCACCAGAGATGTAAGAAGTTTCTATAAAGTCCTCAGTAAATTTTGCCAATGATTCAGTGCTGACATGCAGCCATTTCATCATGGTAATTCACCATGGGGGACGTGTGATGGTCTTCATTTTTCAGTTTTTCTCCACTTTTTCTTGTAGATAGTTTGACTTCCTATAATTACTAAAATTTTGAGATCAGGAGAAATGATGGCATCTGTTTTATAGGCGTGCATGCACACATGCATGCCTTTCATGCACCTTAAATCAAGCCAAATGGTTATCTGGATGAAATTCAGCGAAGTCTTTATCCCAGAAATTCTGGTCTGATGTCTTGCTTCAGGTACTGTTCAACATTATCATTTTCAATTGGAAGATGAGCTGCTCAAGTACTACATTACAATTTCTGAGGTGTCTTTTGAAGTTCAGCTTGAAAGCATTGCTGTCAGTATGAGCAGTTTTTTACTACGTTGCTGTTTTATGTTGCCTGTTTTGTGAAGGAAAAGGGGTAAAATCAATGTACTGCTTGTTCGATGGTAAGCAGCAACAGAGTGATCACATGAAAAACGCTCTACTTCAAAGCTATCGAAGAAGACACATCCCTTGGTCACTCATGAGGAGGACTCCATTACCTGCTGTCAGCGTGAGAAAGGTTACCTGACCCAGCCAGAGAGTGCTAGCTCTTTCTTCTGCTATGAAAAAACTGCTTTGCCAGCAAAGCATGATGCTTTAAGTCAGCATCATGATGTAAATCTTAGTGAAAGATTCTGTGATGTCTGAAGAAATCAAGATGTTTGGCCACCCTGATGCTCCTTAATCTATCTCCCTGCCATTTTTTCCTTGTATTTTTTTTAAATTTATTTTTGAGGTAAGTAGTAGGAGATAAAATGTGTTTAGTTATAGAGCAGTAGCTGCTACAGCCACCTAGGCCTTTTACTCTGTTGCAGCTTGGGCAGAACTGGATCTTGATTATTATTATCTTTATAAGACTCCTTTTCTTACTGGAAGTGAACCAAAACATTAATATTTTGAAATTGATCCATATCAAGTCAAATTTTGGTCTTCTGGGGCTGTCTTTAAGTCCTGATGCAATCCTTAGTCAAAACTCTCACGGCAAGCATTTGCCTAATCTGATTAGGAGATTTTCCTGACCAGCAGGGATGGTATCGCAGTCATTTTCAACATTGACTCTGCTATCTGTTCTCTTGTGCTATAAGAAAAAATGCATTTCTTTCCTA
The DNA here is from genome assembly GCF_023634155.1 of Falco peregrinus. NCBI lineage: Eukaryota > Metazoa > Chordata > Aves > Falconiformes > Falconidae > Falco > Falco peregrinus. The sequence continues at coordinate 4,380,177 of NC_073739.1, forward strand.
TTGGGGAAAAAAAATCACCCACGTTTACATATTACAGTATACTATAATAGCCATCAAACTTCTGTATCTGTTTTTCACAATGCTGGGAGACAGATTTTTAGCTGCTGTGAATCCACTTGGTGAAGCTGACTTTAATGGAGCTATATGCTTTTTATCTTTGCTGATTGTATGCCCTTAGATTTATTGAAAAGCTACAAATTTTTTCTGCTGATTCACTGTTGTATTTGTCTGAAATGATGTGACATCCTACAAATTTACACACACACACACACACACACACACACACACACACACCCCGCCTTTGCTCTCCTTGTCTTCCTAACCAAAACCTAAGTACTTGAGGAGTTAGGTCTGCATCCAAGAGGGGATATCCTTACAGGTTTATCCATTAAACATGCAATTACAATTCCAAAAATTAATTCAACTAACCCCTAGTTGCCTCAGCTTTCTGAGGTTCCAAGTTTTTCTCTTCTTTCATAGTTTTTGATTTCATAACATCTTGATTAGTTGTCAAGGAAACTTCAGTGGAAAAAGCTGTCATTCCTGGGGATATTTCTTTGGATGTTTCTCTGTAAATAAACTGTATTTTGTAAAGCCTTTCAGAGCCCAAATGTGGGAGCCAGTATATCTTGGTTGGTTCATCGTTGCCATGTGTATGCCTAGGGATGGATATCAAATATCAGTTTGATTTCCTGACACTTGCTACTGCTGCTTTAGAAAGAAATTGTGGATGGGTTTCCAAATCCCAAAAAACTTTTTTTTAGGTTGAAAGATGCACACAATATCTTAAGAACCTTATGAGGAAAGTAGTTAAAACCCATTGCAATCCTAGGAGATCAGTGACCCTGAGAAAACACTGACAAGGGTGGAGGTGAAGGTACAAGAAAAATCCTCAGAAGCATTAAACTTAACAGAACTATCCCAGAACCCACATGTCCAGGAAAGTACAATTTGGATTTGCATTATTTCTCTCTCTCTGCTTTTTTTTTTTTTTTTTTTTGGGGGGTGGGTGGGGGGGGGGGTGGGGATTAGCATTTAGATCTGAAACATAAATCCATTTGTGTAATTTAAGAAACAGAGATCCAACAGAAGACTGGGCTCCCTTCCAGTGTTCACAATATGCAAATGTAAATTGATTTGGAGAACTATTTATTTTGTTTAGAATGTCTGAATCTTGCATGTCATCTGTACATCAGATTTCCATCTATTGTCAGAATACCTGTATGGCCAAATAGATATAGGGGTTTCATTGTACTCGTAGACAAGCCAAAGTGCTTCTTTAGGTCTTTAGGTCTGGAGCGGGCTTGTGACAGCCTTTGGGCTACATCATAGGAGAAAGCTTATACCTTTTTTACCTCTTGTTGTGGATGGGATGTATTTGTTCCAGACACCTCCATGGATTCCATCTGTCCTTGTGCCAATGTGAGGAGATGACAAGCACTTTCCTTGATGGAGCCTGACCTTGTCAGTATTAATTTGAAAAATTAATGCAATGCAGCAAAACAAAGCTGAAAATGTAGCCAGTGGTAGTTCAGTTGTACTACTTTAAGTTAAAAAATGAAGGCACACACGGTAACAAAGGCATAACATAGTGATAACCAGGAGAATATTGATCCACAGTTCCCAAGATTTTATTTCCCAGCTACATTGGCTGAAGCCCACTTTGACCCATTTTCGTGACTGCTGTAATCTGAATCAACAGATTAAGTTAGCATTCTCTCTGCTGGCTGTGTTCTACTGCATAAACATGTTCTTGATCTGAATGTAATTTCCCATAAAGAGATGATGATAAGGGAGTTCCTTTTGGCTTTAAAATTTATTCAGCTACAGAAGACCATTCCCTTAAAAACATGCTCATTTCCCCTATTTGCCTGGGAGCTATGGCTGAGAAGCTCTGACTAATCTGCACCATTCCCGCGCTTGCTGTTGTTTTGACACATCTGATGCAATTATTCACATTCTTTCTCTGCATAGCTTGTAGCACACTGACACAAAGCAGTATATGAATGTATGTCCTTTATGTCCTCCTGTTAAGGCCCTGCCTACTGTGACCAGTGCTGCTTCTATTCATATGATAAAGAGAAAGCTGCAACCACTTCACATTATTATTTAGCCTATTAGTTTTCAGGTGGTGCCCTTGTTGTCTAGGACTGCTGTGGGAAAAAGAAGCCTCATTACACAAAAGCAATTGCAGGTTTTACATTAAAAAAAAAAAAAAAAAAGACAGCAGCTAATCTGCAGAAAAGATAGAGTTTGAAATGAAGTTTTACAGTTGTTCTGGGCCATTGGAAATCTCAGCACATAAATCTGATAGTTTAGGGTCTCCAGCCAGAGATTAGCAAAGAGCATGAAGTGGGACTAAGACATGGGAGGTTTGTAACCTGCTTCGTTCCTGCAGGTCCTGCTCAATGTAATACCAGAACTTTAGGTTATAAACAAACTACATCTGATCCTGATAGAAAATGTGAAGCAGAAGCCGTCATCATTCGGGCAGACAGGTAGCACAGCTTGGGAAGTACCCTTTCAAAACATCAGGATCATCTCCTTAATGACTCACTAATTTGTCTGCTGTTTGCACATCCTTAAAAAGCTGCTGGTGTGCTCAGGCTCCCTCTTTTCCTCAGCAGAAGTGAAATTCGTTGATTATGAAGGCCTTTAATATCATCATCCAAGCAGAAAGCTGCAAAGGTATATGTTAAATCTGTGTACTATGTTTTCCAATATTTCTATCCTATTTCCCCACACTTTATGCAAGAATGGGAAGAGAAATGCATTTTCTTTACGTTTTATCTTTTTGTGGCAGATGTCCTGGACATCCAAGATGCTCTTGGTGTTCACCATGCAAGACCAATGAGCTGTCCCTTCTCTGAAACCTCTCCTTGTGCTGCCAAATACTTTAAACTTTCTTCCTGCCTACAAATTTAGCCCCAGCTTTTGAAGATAAAGGTGTTTCTCTGCCTGCTCTTACTATTAATGCCTTTTCTTACTTGCTTGTTTTTCTGCATCCTTTCCTCCAGCCCATTTCCATGTAAATTAATTGAAAGAGGACTTGGGCTGAAAATGCACGTGTTTCTTCTGACATTCCATTTCTAGACAGACTACCAGGACTCAGTGCTGGCAGCTTCTTGCCCTTTGCTTGAAAAAATTAAGTTGGTGAATGCAGTCATGAAGCATTTTATGCATCACATGTAAAATGTTATCAAAAAATGAATGGTACTTTCCAGGCATGTTGCTAGGCCAGAAGCTGTTGTGTCGGGCCATTGGCTGGTGGCTCCACCTGCTTTGCCAATACTTGCACCATACTGACTGCCAGCCCTCCCATTCTAAAAGACATTTCCACCTGATTACTGACTCGCCTTCTACAAAAATGCAATTCCTTTCCTCAGTGGGTGTGAGGTGGACAATATTTCAAGAAGGTAGCTCCTAAATTCTTCAGAAGCTAGAATAAAATTCGTTTATCTGAACAAGTCTTCAGTCAAAAGCATTTTGTGGGCATAACAATGCAGGTAAAGCTATCCTGATAGAAAATAAAGCTTATTAACTAAGCCAACAAAATCTTACCAGCTTATGCGAACAAAAGAACTTCTTTCCCTCTTACATCAGTTTCCTGATTAAAACATTAAAATCTATCATTTCTGACCATTAGGATTATGGCAATGGTAGGGTTTTTGCTGGTCACCTGGGAATCTGTAGAATCACCAGCTTTTTTGGTGGAGCACTAAGGTCAGGTTTGTTTGGTAGAAGTTCAAACAAGCCAAGTATGCAGCAGGTTTCTGCAAGGCAGTGGGAGGTCCTGGCTGCTGCCGAGTGAGGACCGAAGCAGCATGGTACTTTTGGGGCTACCATCTTGTGTTAAGGGGAATTTGACAATATTGGGGTGATGATGGACATTAAGAAACAAGAAAGAAGAGGTATCTGAGAAGCTGACAGCCTAGTACTTTCCTTCTGAGCACCTTGTGTAATCACCACCAGTTGTGCAAGGTATATGGCGAAGGAGAATTCTGGCAGTCTGCTCCACCATCATCTCACACCACACTGGAAGTGATTAGGTGAGGTGTAAGGTAGTGGAGAATGAAGGGTGGTTTAATTGCAATAAACACAACATATTCCATCTCAAACTTTGCATGATGGGCATTAAAGGACCATTAGAGTTTTTCTAGACTTCAGAGTCTCAGATTAGCATTATGGGAATAAAACCACCAGCCCATAAGCTAGGCTATATTTCACTGTGCTTATTATAATCTTATTTCAGTCCTTGTTATTGTACTTTTGCTAGCCTGCGGCATTTACGTATTTCAGATCTTGTTGCTGTTATCCTACCGTTGTGTGCTCCCATGCTGTTAGCAGTCCAGAGGAGTTGCGTTGGCGAATGTTCCAAAAGATGTGATGGTTTACTATTAGGAGACTTGCAGTTAAATAAATTACCTGTTGGAAGGGAGAAAAGGATAAACCTTTCAAAGCAATGCTTTAAGGAAATTAACATATTTATTGTGTTTCTTTTGTGCATCAAGGTAATTTGGGGATTTTTTTAATTTCCTTTAGGTAAGGCTAAAGTCTCTCATTGCCTCTGAAAGTTGGATGAGGCTCACTGTGCCACATATCAAACATCAATTCAAGAGTGTAAAATCATATGGCAGGTCTGAAAAGCTAGGTTATTCTCCAAAAATCACTTTGCATTGAAACAATTCTGCATGTCAAAATGGAAGAAACCTGTATGTGCTTGAATGAAGACGGTGGAGAACTCAGACCCAAATTTGCAAAGGTACAGGTTTGCAGAACCGTGCTGAGGTTTTAGTTACCAAGCTTTATTTTCACAGTTGGGACAGGGTGCACCCGGCTTGTTTCTGTGACTCATTTGACAGGTGGTAATGTATGAAGTCACCAAAAATCATGTTTTATCCTGTATTTTGAGCATTGATTTTGCACGTAAGTGCTGTTGTACACATACTACCATCCTGACCTTTGGGAAAGTTATACATATCTCATCGCACTACCTGTTTGTTTGTTTTCACTAAATAATTCTTAAAATTTTAGCCACTTTTGACAGCCATCCAGAAGGCTCAGAGATATTAATTTCTTGTGAATGCTGTGAAGAGCTGGCAGCTAGTCATGGAAAGGGACCTGTATACAGTCGTGAGAAAAGTGGAGACCTGAAGAACTTGGCCATCCTTTTGCTGGCGGTAGCCAACAAACCGAGGCAGGGTGGAAAAATCAAGCCTAAATTAGTGCTCCCTGGTGATGCAAAGGCAGTTATAACTCTGATCCTTGTCCTTTCCAAGAGGCAACAGCCAGCTAGTCAATCAGCATGCGCACGCTGGCTGATCCACCAAGCACACACATAATCACAGCATATGCCATCAAGCATGGCAAATAGGGGATAGGAGTGGGAGGTGGATAAGCAGCAGGAAAAAATTAGGAGAGACAGGGCACATGTCCTTAGGAAAACAGTCCTTCTTAGTTCATTTACTACACAGTGAAAAAAAGCGCAACTTTTTTTTCTCCACTGTCACCATGTGTCCAGCCTGGAGACACTGGCCAGCAGCATGGGAAGGAATATTTGAAGGATGAGATGCTCTTCAGCATGCAGCCCTGATAGGCCCGTCACTGCTTCTCCTGTCAGCAGCTAGTTATCTATAACAATCAGCTCTATACAACAGTCAAAAATCATGGTTGAGTTTTTTGGTAGGATTTGAGGTTGTCAGGCTGAAAGAAATGTAACAAAAAGCCAGTGATGACTCTAGAAGACCCCATGAGTTTGTTAGAATATGGCTAAATCTGCACTTTAATATTCATTATTAGCTTTAATCAGACTTTTCCAGGCTTATATGTCTAATGACTTTGGTGACCTTTAAAAAAAGATCAGCCTTGTTTGCCAGGTGGATTTTCTGCATTTGAAACATGTAATTATCATAAAAATTATAGAGTGCAGATCTTCCTCAAATTCAGTGGAAGATTATTCTTTTATTCTTTGCCTTCAGCAGTAACCACTGAGGGCCAGTAAATCCCATGATTTTAATAATATGCTTTGTGTTGGTAGCCACATTTTGCAAAATATTCAGTAAAGTCTTATTTTTAGGATTATTCTTTTTGTGAGATGGTTAGCCAACATCTTTGGCTGTCTCATTTCCCTTCTGTAAGAACAGAAAACATGAATCAAGACATAGACCTCTGATCCATCTGCATTCATATTTCAGCAAGGTACTTAAGACTGTCACTTTATTGAAGTTTCAAGAGTTGCTTTGGACAGAAACAAAACGAAAGCAGGATCTGACACCACTAGTATTTTGTTTAAAAATAGAACGAGGAAAGAGGTGCTCCACTGCTTTTTTTACTGCCTGAATTATTCCCTGCTCCTTGAAGAAATTTATACTTCAAGCATAAGTTTATAAACTTGAAGCAGTTTATAAAGGTCCTTCTGCCTCTGGAGTAGGTATCTCATCGGTACAATGTTGAGCAAACATCCTTTCAAGTACTTTTTCTCAGAGTAGCCGCCTGCTACCAGATGTGCTGACTGGGGTACATAGAGGGTGGTTCTCCTCTTTCTTTGTATGTACAAGGAGCAACTAGCGTTTGGGTACAGGGGCTGCCCTTTTTAAGACCTTGCAGTTTACCTGGATGGGAATTTGTAAGGCGTGGTGTTGTGGTTTAACCCCAGTCGGTCATTAAGTGCCACGGATCACTCGCTCACCCCCCCCCCCCTCACCCCAAGGGATGGGGAGGGGAGTTGGAAAGGAATGTAAAACTCGAGGGTTGAGATAAGAACAATTTAATAGTTGAAATAGAATAAACGTGAAAGAACAATAATAACAATGATGATGATAACAGAGAGAAAAGGGGAAGGGAAAGAATAACATCCCGCGGGAAAGGAGGAAAGGAGCGCGCGGTGCACAAGGCAGTTGCTCACCACCCCCCGCGACGATGCCCGGCCGGTCCCCGAGCAGCGCCCTGCCCGCCCCGGCCGCCCCCAGGTACATATGGGGGGCATGACGTCCCACGGTATGGAACACCGCTCTGGCTAGTTGGGGTCAGCTGTCCTGGCTGTGCCCCTTCCCAGTCCCTTGTGCCCCCCCAGCCTTTTTGCTGAGGAAAAGTCTCACACCAAGGCCAAAACACAGCTCCCCACAAGCTCCCAGGAAGATAATTAACCCCATCCCAGCTGAAACCAGGACACATGGCATAGCACATCACACGGCCCGGGAGGAGGCATTTGAGGACTCATGTGACCAAGGGAGGGAGGAACCATATGTGGTGAGAAATTCCTGTTGGTTTATCTCAGTTAATCTGCAAAACCAAAGGCTGAAAGGGACTGCCAGAAGTCTATCCCTTTTCCGTGAGCAGGAATGACTATACCTATGCTGATTATGATACAAGCTCATCTTAAGCATTCATAAAAGTCTCTAAAGATCAAAACTCCAAAACATCCCAAATAAACCTGTTTCAGGGTTTCATCGCTCTTGCTGTTTAAGAGTTTTTTTCTAACACTGAATTATCCTTGTTCAGACATAGAGGTACTGTTCCCAGCCTTTCTTTAACAGCTCTTGCATATTTGAAGTCCTTTATCATGTTCTTCTTTGTTGCCTTTTCCTAGGATGAGATCTCACAAGTGATTGAGGGTGATCTCCTCTGCTCTTCTGCTGAAAGAGCTGCCTCCAGCTTTCTACCACCAAAAGCCACATCTCCCTATCCTCTCTCAAAATCAGGGGCTGAATGCTTTAACCAAAACTAAGTTTAAGGAATAAAATGCAGCTAGTAGGCTGAAGATCCACACAAATTCTGGTGCCGCAGCTGAGGGGCCAGACTTGGGAACAAGGACAGTTTTGGCAGCAGTGGTGAATTACTTCAGCTTAAACCGATGAAGGAATCACTTCTGTACCAAAAAAACCTGGGGTTTTGCCATCCTTTCCTCTTGTGTTTTGACATTACTGCTTATTGCTTTGCATGAATTTCCTCAGATTGGTCCACATCTTCCTTTGGGATCAGAGTGTAAAATCAAAAACCACCTGCAAGTGAGGTCACACCAGTACTGCCAAAAGCCCTTAAGTTCATCGATTTGTACAGTATAGGCCATACCTCTGTTTACCTGTCACCCTGTTGCTTTTGCCTGTATTGCCTGTGCTGACTCACATTCAGCTGGTAGCGTCCAGCAGCCACGTCCCATGTTGCATGAAAAGTACGGAGGTAAGTTCACTCATGAAGATTTATTAGGAGGGTCCCTAGCTGGAGGCATATGTTGAATAATAGTTGAAGTTATTTTGGGAGAAATAATAGAAGAAAAAGAAATATTAAGAGGGAAAGAGAGGGGGAAAAGGGAAAACTTCCTGGTGGCCAGCTAAAAAAAAAAGCCACAGGGGTCCCCAGACGAGCATCATACCTTGGGTATCCTCTGTAGTGTTGCAGGTGGTTCCTCCTCAGCTGCACTTTCTTTTTTCGTAGTAATGATACCAATTTTCTTAGGTCCTGCTCAGGCTCCCCATTGGTTGTTTTCCTGCTGGTGATGCTGTCAGCACCAAGTGGAGCACATATTGATGAGGGGTTGGTGCTGTGCCCTGCATGGCTGTTGAGCCTTGCCCCTGTACATTACTGCATCCTTCACCTGGTCTGTTCTCCCTTCTTGGTGCAGCATGTGCCTGGTTGCTCCCTCCTGAGGACAATAACTTGCACCTGCATATGTTGAAGAACATCCTGTGCTTTCCTGCCATGTGTCCAATTCATTAAGGTAATTTTGCATTCTAACCCTGTCTGCAATGAACTAGCCGTACCTCTCAGTTAGCCATTGTCTGAAGATTAATTAGGTATACCTTGTATTCTGTCCACCAAGTCCTTAATGAACATTAAAAATCAAATGCTATCCAACCCTGGGCAGCAATTTGCAGGATCTCACTGGTTTCATATTCCTACTTTGACAGGAATACATGGGTAGCTATTTGCTGAATATAATTCTTTGCCCATCCAAAACCACCTTCATTGTAGCTGCACTCCATCCCTACTCGCTTACAAGAACATTAATGTGAATAGTTGTTGTGCCAGTCATGCAGTAAGGTGGAAAGAATTTCGTAGTCAAATTGATAAAATACAATGTTGAAAAAACTCTTAAATCCCTCATCTTGTATGAAAATATCTTCTTTGCACTTATTTCTGAGAAACAGATACGTTCATTAAAAAAGCATTACGATGCACATTAAATACAACTGAATCTCTTGTGCTGTGGCTTAATTACCTCATAATTAGAGTGGGCAAAGGACACATGCCTGATTAGTGATGGTAGTTCAACCAGCACCTGGTAACTCATCACATTCCCACAACTCATTTTTGGTCCTGTGTGTGCCTCCATTCAGTGATGAATTTTCCACATATCTGTAAGTGCCTCTCAGGCATCAGAGCTGGATTTTTCTTACATTTGAGCTGGATTTACATCCATGTTATTCCATTTATTGTTTTGGAATTACTCCTGGTTTATATCAATCAAACTGGTTAGAAATTTAGGCTCTCAGCGTGTGATGATGGCAAGGGAGCAACAGAACTTCTCTAACGCCTGCTGTGATGTCCATGCTATATTGCTATGGGGTGAATATAATAAAAAAATTAAAAATGCAGATAATATTATGTTTCTAATAACAAAATTTTGTAGGATGGGTAATTGCTAGTGTAACTGAGAACAGAAAGAGCACATGTCCAGGGATTTTGCCCTGCTGTCTCTCACAGGGAGTTGCTTGACTGTAGTCTTTCCCTCTGAGAAAGTCAAGTGCTCTCCATCCCTTCTTCCACAGCATGCGTTCTGCCACACACATAGACAGGGACATATACCACCGAAACAGCAAAACCATTCATGACTGAAACCATGAAAGAGTACTGTCATCTGCTATCAAGGAATTATGTCCATGTATTCAGCAAACACAAGAAAACTGCTTTGGAGTTCCAACAATTTTTCTTTCTTTAAAAATATTCTGGATTTTTTTTATCTTTTCTTTAAGCATTTCAGAGTTAGGAGGGCACATATTCTGTGTTTCATGCATGCCCTGTTGCAAACTATTCTCGTAAGGTGATTGTGATCTGTTACTATGCATTACAACTGATTTTGAAAGTCAAAACCTTAAACTAGTTCAAACGACTAGAACAGATATGTTCACTCCTAACTTAGTGAACAGTTAAGAGGTGATCAATGTGAAAAAGCTGAAAGTCTTGTACATATTGTGGACTTAAATAAACACAGTAATTTGGATGCATTTCTACTGCAGCTCCATGGAGTCACTGCAGGGTTGGCATTAGACTTTTGCAAGTATTTCTAACTTTTTTAAAAAAGCTGTTTGACAGTAAAGTTTAAATATAAAATTATCGCCCAGTAGTACTATGAACATGTTCCAACAGTAATGAGAAAAAAAAAATCACATTGTAAAAAAAAGGATTTCTATAAAATGCTATTACTACTTTTCTCTGCTTCTCAACAGCTATGATTTAGAAGGGTAAGGGAAGGAGTTTTTCTAGGGTCGTGAAATTTGTTCTTAATTGGATAGATCCCACTATTTTGAGCAACTCAGTCATCCTTATTCCAGAAGAGTTTCAAAGCATGAAATATAGATTTGTATTTACTTTATTCTTAGGGAAAAATAAATGAGATCTTATGAAATAAAGCACATGCAAATATATCTTGATGAGAAAACGTTGTTTGCACTTGTTTCTGAATCTTACTCACTTATGGGTGATTTTTCAGGGATCGAGAGCAATTATTTTTGTCAAATTTCATTTCATAATAGAAATTGTTTGGATGTTCTTTCATAATGTTACACTTCACAAAAACCCAAATGCAGCAGTGTGGATTTGGTACTGTACAGTTCAATAGGTTTGGATCAGGCACTACACTTTTAGATTATGTTGATAATAACATGACTTAATGTGTGAAATTCTTGGAAAGAGAATTTTTTTGATATTGTGATAACATTTTCTTGGAGCATATTTGAATCATATACATTTCCAGTGATGTTTTGTCTAGTAAAAACAGGGAACTTGCTATTTGAAGACACGTTATCCAGGTCTAGTCCTGGTTAAAAATTTTCCTTTCCTGGTTTCCCTTATTATCACAGTAATCCCAAAGATAATTTAAAAAATAAGCCAAACTTTTACATTTAGCCTGTGGAACTTTTCCAAGTACTCCAAACCAGGAAGCTTGCATTTAATTGCCAACATATTAGAGTGGATTCCTGCTTTAAAAACGAGGATTTGGAAGAACAGTTGCAAAGACGTAAACCAGAGCAAGATTACCAACTCAGCCACTCTTGGTTTTGGAGTAAATACCGTATCCCTTAAGCCAGTAACATTGTTAATGTCAGGTGGTGTGGTGGGGGGTGGTTCATTACATCTTGGAGGAGGCGTTTGCTTTGAAAGCCATCTCTCTTAGACTATGCTGTGCTCCATATAGAAGTGTTTGCATATCCATGCTTACAGGGCCTTTACACTTGTACTATGATAGATACATGTAAATATATATATATACACACATGCATGCATATGAACTATAGTCCAATTTCTGGATATAAAAGGGCACAGCTGGGAGACCCTGCAGGATGGGGGTCCCTGACTGTGCAATCCAGGGATGCTTCTGCCCGGGCTAAGCTTCTTTTTGCACTGTAAACGTCCCCATCATTTTGAATCACCTTTGAAAGATCTTGGCGGTGCTTCACAGCCTTTAGTCTTTGCTGGTTCTCAGACCTTTTAGTCTGTAACTTTAACATAGGGATAAGGCCTATGGAGAGCATAACTGTGAAATAAAAGCAAAAAGCTGCAACAATGAAAAGCCTACTACACCTGTTTGCCATCAACAATATGCTTTGAAAAAAATACTCAGTGCTTTTCAAATTCAACCACACAACCTAATAAGCCAGGGAAATTGCAGATGAAGATGCTTCTCTAATCGATACTTCAAATTAACCCCTTTCAAGGTTTGTCTCTTCTAGAAAATTAGGTCAGGATAGAACATGCACTGGGGACACTGTGTCAGTTAGCTGCAAATCTGGCTTTAGTAAGGTTCTCCCTATGGGGTTTACCCGAAACCTGCTATGATATTAAGGGACAGTCTATTTCTATGTGAATGACAAAATTATTTTAGCAACCTCTTAGTAAATGTAACTCCTAGAATTCATGTCCTAACCTGATCCAATTTTCTAATAAAGGAGAGGGTTTCGGCTTCAGATTGTTATATGAAAGGTGCCATCAGATTCATTTGCATTCTAGTAGAAAACTTTAGGTTTGATTTCAGCAATGTATTTCAGGAATATCAGACAGCAATCAATTCAGACAGTGTCATCACTCTATACTGGGGGGGGGGGGGGGGGGGGGGGAAGAGGTTTCAGTAGCGTAAAACTTGAGGGATCCCCCATTTGGCTACTATGTTATTAAAAGAGTTGGAGAAGTCATTATTCAAAATGATTTGAGAGAAACAGAAATATGCACTATTAACTGAACCTGGAAACAACATTCTCATGTAGTTTTTACATAATTTAGGTAATTCCAGGAGCTAATTGCACCTGGAAGTAGGTACAATTATTCACCATACACAGATTAATTGCACCATGATAGCACAATACAGTAGTCAGAAGCCGAAAGTAAAAAACGTTCAATTATAAGGCAAAAATATTTATCACTTCATGATCAATGAAACAGCTTCTCTAGGGATGAGATGGGTTCTCCACCTTTGGAAATAATGAAAATAAGACTGTTTATCTTTCTAAAATACATGCTATCATTCTACTAGAAATTATGGGTCAATGTAGTAAGTAATAGTCGAGTTTGTGTGACCTGTTACACAGAGGAAGTCAGATTTGGTAATCACAGTAGATCTGTCAAGACTTAAAACGTGTACATCTATTAACACTGATTTTTAGACATAATATAAAAACATGCTACTTTCAAAATGATGGGCTTTTAAAGGAAGCTGATAGCATAAAATAGGTAACACTTCAGCATCACCAGGTCACATTTCAAAACAATAGTGTTTTACTGGTCTTTTTGTTGAATTAACTATATAACACAGTGGGGGGAAATGCCTTTTTCCTTATTCCCTACCTAAAATAACCATACTCTAAGTATCCTTGAGCTTAAAAAGAATAACTGAATAGAAAATTGTTTCTTTTTTTTTTTTCTGTTACAGACACATCCAGGAATATGTATGTATATATGCATACATGTTAAATGAATTTTATTTACTAGGAGTTATATTTGATTACATAGACTAGCAAATCTTTATTACAAAGTCAAATCTTCTCCTGTTTCTAGCAATTGCAATACTGTTGCTCTTGTAATTGGGCAGTACACTTATTAGAGGATGAGTATAAAACCCATAAATATATTATCAGGATCTTATTTTCACAGATTTCAAGAGTTCAGAGTTGTGATGGCTGATGAACACGACAGTAATAAAATTTGCAATACAGGGAAGAACATCTGTAATGTATTAATTCAGGGATGCCTGGCAAGGAATCAGAACAGTCTGGCATGGTAGAAGTGATTGTGTGAGTTCTGTGTGGTGCATTTGTGTTTGTGTGTGCATGGGTGCATCAATGTTCACACCTATGTGCATGCATGTCAGACTTAGAAATCTGTAAAATGCAAGTAACTACAGTAAGAATATACACTTGTAATCATCTCTGGTAGCCTTTAGTTTTTTTCAACTTTGTAAAATGTTTCCCATATTAAGTACAGTTCAGTCTTGTAACTTTTACAATTTGCTATTATAGTATTTCCTTAGCACAAGTACTTTTCTTGTCCTCAACTTGTGATAATCAAAGAAGCTTGTTTTATTAGAAAAAAGAAAATCACTTTTCAAGTATGTACTGCTTATCCACCTCCCTTCCCCCATGTTAACTGGCTACCTAAAATGAAGCTTTCCAGAGCATCATGTGGCAGTACCTGCTGATAGGGATGCTACCCAAACATCCCACCCTTCCACTTAAAATTCCTGACTCACTGTGGTGTGCTGCTCTCCCAGCACAGCTAGCTTGTTTGGCCAAGGAGAGAAATTCCCAAGTCCACAGAAGTCCAAACTGTGACCTTGCAGCACCTGTCAGCAGTCTGACAGGGAAGATGGAGAGGGACTTTTTACAAGGATGCGTAGTGACAGGACAAGGGGGAATAACTTTAACCTGAAAGAGTGTAGGTGTACATTAGATATTAGGAAGAAATTCTTCCCAGTAAGGGTGGTGAGACACTGGGAGCCCAGAGCAGCTGTGAGTGCCCCATCCCCAGGAGCATGTTGCAGCACTATCAAACTAGCCAGCTGCAACAAGGCCTTTACCACCCCAATAAGCAGTTCCCACACCTTGCCCTGGCACAGCCACACGTCCCCCACGAGGTTTCAAAGGTTCATCTACTGTCCGGGCTGTTTCTTCATCCCCTTCAGGCCAGCCCACCTGCTTCTTGCCTCTGCTGCATCTGGATTCTTCCTTCTCTGGGCTCCTCTTCCAGCCAGCCTCTCCTCACCCAGGCCCCCTGCTTCTCCCAGGGCCTCTCCTTGTCTCTCCTACATCTGGGGTGCTCTCCTCCCTCTGCTTCTTCCAGGTCTCTCTTCACCCAGTCCTCTCTCTCCTCCAGTCCCCCCCTTCCACACCCCTTAGAGCTATTTAACTCCTTAGCAGGGACCAGCCACAGCTGCACATTACCCAGGTCAGCCAACCCACCGCCCCTGAAGCCAGCCCACAGCTGGATATTACCGATGTTAATTAGCCTGCCCTCATTCCTCTACAATTCCTCTACCAGAGTGTCCAAGGCCAGGCTGGATGGGGCTTGGAGCAACCTGGTCCAGTGGAAGGTGTCCCTGCCCATGGCAGGGGGTTGGAACATGGTGATTTTGAAGGTCCCTTCCAACCCAAACCACTCTATGATTCCATGTGCCATATTTGTGCTTTCACTCTTTGAGCAAAAGAAAATTGATACTAGTAATGTATGCCCATAATAGTGATTGTAAATTTTCTCTTGGATTTTAAATAAGGTTTGAAAGTATAATAAAGCTAAATCACCTTGTCAGTAGATGAAATCTTTTTTAGAAGCTCTTTATATGCTATCTATATATAATATACAATTTACTATATACTGTATACTATCTGTAATATTTTTTTAAAAAATATAGAAAATGGATTCATCAAGTTATTTCTTCAAGATAAGCTGAAAGGCCAGTGATGGATGGGACTTCAATATGGGACAAAGACCTCCAGTTCAATATCTGCTAGGTAACTCTACCCTTTGGAAATTTTTCAGATTATTTCAACAAAAAGCTTTCAAAAATATTGTTGACTTAAAATGGCTGTTACAATCCTCAGTTCCCTCTTGCCCTGCATGATGTTCTGTCTGGCATGGGGAAGGTGAAACCTGTCAGATTAAATGGCACATTTTCTTCTTAGCTCCTGAGGAAGCCCCAAAACAGAGCTGACCAGAAAGCAGGGTACCATTTCAGCCAGGGACCTGGCATCCTCATAGCCCAAATAAAAGACCGTAGCTACTGAGGTAAGTCCTTCTCTTCCTAAATTCAGGACTTCAGAACACTTCTGAATGAAAATACTTCAAAACAGGAATGCCAATGGAAGTTGGTTGGTTTGTTTAATTTTTCTTTAAGAAGAGGGTGGGGTTTTTACCTTTTTTTTTTTTTAACCTCTTTTTTTTCCTCTTGATTCTATTCAATTAATATCCACTCAGCCACAAAAGGCCATATTTTCAGAAAAAGTTTAGCACCAACAGGTGGGTATCAACTGTCAGAAGAACTTGTCCCAGTGAGGGGCCAAAATTAGTAACCACATTTTCATAAGAGATCAGCATGTTTTAAAGTCTCTTGAAACTGTGAGCCGTGTATATGACAATGGGAGCTGAGCTGGTAGGTACTGAGCTCTTCTGAAAATCTGACACTCTTTTAGAGGATTAAATTGGAACTGAATCTTTTTGAATGTTTGCACTCAATTGTGATGTGCTGAGCTCTTTTTTAAAATAGAGAGCTGTGCACGCATCTTTGAGAGCAATGTGTTACGAAGGGTGTCTGCGCTAGACTGTGAATCCCATGAAATTTTATATGGCTTTCTTGTTAGAGAACATTATTAATAAAAACTGCACACTGAGCTACCATGAGAGGAGGATGATTTAAGAAGGCAGAAAGCCCCAACCTTCTTTTCATTTTCTTTGAGAATCTGCAATGACATGACATTCCTTTTTCCTTTATTACCCGAAGACAGGTTAGCAGTATTCCCCCTGTTTTAGATCAGTGATTGACACGAAATCTGTGTGTTGAAAAATACCTGCCTGCTGCAGATCACTTTTACCAAAACGAGGAGAAGTTTTGAAGAATAGGAATTTTTGCTGACTTTGATCTAGTCAACTCGTTTTGCAAATGCCCCTAAGGTTGAAAAAGAATACTGCAAATTTTGGCATTGAAAAAGTAAAATTTGTAAGAACTATTTGTCAGTATGGTGCTGCAAATACATTCCAACCCGGGCTGGTAAGCTGTAGCCTGACAAAGCAATGTGTCAGGTACTTCTTGGAGCCTAAAAATGTTAGCTATGCCACAATGAATGCATCTCACATTTAACGTGATTTTATTTTTTGTTCTTTTACACATCTTTGGTATTGCCACTGTAGATTTCTTGATAGCACTGTAGAATTTAGTAGTCTCAGTTTCAGGCACAGTTTGTTTTGTGGTGAAATGTCAGCCCTATTTTAATGGGGATGAAACCACACAATGGTCAGATGCAACAGCTTAGGGAGAAATTTCAACTACGGAGTTTTCCATGACAGACTGTCATTTATGGGGGACTTGCACAGCCAGGTACTTCCATGCAATTTTTTTTAAAGATTGCAATGCATAGAATTGTGAAACATGGCTAAAGTAACTGGTACTTTACTTTCTCATCAACCTCAATAGATGCTTGTTAGCCACACTAAGAGGGAATGAATGAATGGAGGTGAACTGTTTAATTACTGTGGGATTTATTTCCTCTAGCCACATTTTATTAACTTCTTCAGATACCACACAGCTGCATCTTGGAGTGAATTCATCATGATGTCATTAGGAACCAGCTTTATTCTAATTATACATAATAATATCTGTTATGCACAAGTGATTATGACAGTGTCTATGGAAAATATCATCTCCATTTCATTTAAAGAGAGGAGCAAAAAAATAATGATCTCTCATTTCCCATTCCCATTGTAGGCATGCAGGGTGTTCAACACATTCAGATCTCTGGATGCTCCAGACAAGATTTTCAAAATTACTCATCTCAAAAGGGCTAGACAAAGTCATCGCTGAAGGAACCCCACATTTAGAAAATACTGAGCCTTGGAAAAAACAGACTTTAAAGAGTTCGGAAGTTTGCAACTGAAGAGCTCTGAGTGCCTAACCCTGTCTGAAGGTCTGGGTGTTCATCCACCTGGAGAGCCAGGCTGCAGCTGGTGTTGTACTACAAGGACCACCTGGGTCACACTCTGGAAAGGGGTGAGGTTTCACACAGATCTGGTGAAATATCATCTGGTTTCACAGCAGATTCAAAGAGTGACGGGTTTAATGAGGAAGGGGACACAACAAGCCCTCCTTGAGCACCTCTGTCAGCACCTGTTCTTCAGGCAAGAAATGCGGATCCTTTATCACATTTTAGCCGGGAGGTATTCCTGGGGTGTGGGAGAGCTTGGGAACTTGCGGTGCTGCAACCTGCTCTTCACATTTAATTCTTTGTAGAAAGCATTGAGCAAAAGGCAATCTGTAAACTGCACTGGAGAAGTGCAGTTCTGTGAATTGCATGAATATCCCATCTTAAAACTGTGAAAAACAGTGCTTTGCATAATAACCCCCATGTTTAATAAGAACTTATTTTAAAATGTTCCTGGCTTTCTAGTGTAATAGCATATGTGAACCTTGCAGCCCCAGTTTAAATGGTATATTCTTTCTAATAGAGAATAATTGTCTTTCATTCAGTGCAGAAGACGCTGCTGACCACTGATAGGCAAAACCAGTTGTAATTGTCATCTCTTTTTCATTACTGATTTGTAGTATAGATAAAAAAGCTAAAGTAGGAAAAAATGTGCTCCAATCAAATTATGAAGAGTATCAGATCAGCTTCTGAGTTTCACACTAAGATTCAGCTGGATGAAAAAAAAGTAAAAAGCATTGTTTCCTTCAGTGCTGAAGCCATGTAAAAGCAAAATCATAGAATCATAGAATGGTTTGGGTTGGAAGGGACCTTAAAAATCACCTAGCTCCCACCCCCCTGCTGTGGTCAGGGACACCTTCCACTGGACCAGGTTGCTCCAAGCCCCATCCAGCCTGGCCTTGATCACTGCCAGGGATGGGGCACCCACAGCTGCTCTCACCACCCTCACAGGGAAGAATTTCTTCCTAATATTTCATCTACACCTACACTTTTTCATTGTAAAGCCACCCCCCATTGTCCTATCGCTACATGCCCTGGTAAAAAGTCCCTCTCCAGCTTCCCTTTAGGTGCTTCACCTTTAGGTGCTGGCAGGTGCTGTAAGGTCTCCCTGGAGCCTTCTCTTCTCCAGGCTGAACCACCCCAGCTCTCTCAGCCTGTCTGCACAGGAGAGGTGCTCCAGCCCTCTGGTCATCTTCGTGTCTGGAAGATGGAATACTGTTTGCAGTCTTTCAAACTGGGACCTGCTATTGCAAAGCATCTTGGGCTCTGTTCTGATTTTTCTTATGATTATGTAAATTTGGAGCAGCCACACTGCCTGCAACAACATCCCTCCAGAATTAGAGTCAGAAAGGGGCAGACAGCTTGCATCTCAGTAACACTTTTTTCCCATTATTTTGAAGCCTGTATTAGTTACACATTCTGTGTAAATTCTCCCAGGGCTGACCTAGCAGCTCTATGATACTTGTTTAAGTTAAGACTTTGGAGGTAGATTCAGTGTGTGCAGCAAAGTAATACGAGATGAATGGTACGGACTAGCAGAAACGTTACACTTAGGAATTCAGTGGTGGACATTTGCCCCATGCCCCATGTCAAAGATTACAAAGTATTAAACGACTGCGTCATGGTCAATGTGCTACGTTCTGCTAGGGGAGTTTCCGATTGCCAAAAATGATGGGTTTTGTAAGAAAAATGCCTTGTTTTGCTTGATATGTGCCCTATGAGTATCTATTAGTTTGATATGCTCTAAATGGTTTTTACAATATCCCCTGAAGGATGTTGCTGGGCTATTGAAGTCTTTTTCAATCAGTGTTTTAAGAAACTTAATAGTATGGTGTGAATGGTTAGGTTTAAACGTTGTTAAACGTTAAATCAGCTGATGCAGGAAAGAATGGTAATTGTGCAGATATTTTTGTGTCAAAAGTTTTTGGAAGGAACATGTTTTCCATTCCCTTAAAGATAATGTTCTGCCGGTGCTCTATATATATAACAACCACATGTATTCCAGCTGTTACTAAAGGATTCAAGAATACATTTCGGTGTGGGAGAAGAACAAATTTTCTTTAAAACTATAAAGAGAACAAAGATCTTTTTAAAGATCTGACTTTTAGAAGTTGAGTTCTTTCAGTAGGACTTCACTTACACAAATTCGGTGCAAACGTTTGTGACAGCCCCAAGGAGAGCAAAACCAGCTCTAACAGCAGTAACAGCAGGTCCTCAAACACTGAAGATTATGAATAAAAATAGGTAGAATAGTTAATAAAATTTTAAAGAAATTTAGTCCCATTTTGAAGACCTCTGAGCTGCCTCTACCACTGCTCCTGCAAGCTGAGGTCTCATCCTTGCATCAGCTACGTGTTGGTCACCCTCACTGGGAACACTGTCCTGGGCTTTGCAGAGGTTGGTATCTTAGCGAATTGGCAGAATATTTTTCTGTTATTCCTGGATCACAAGACAAAATGGACAAGTTACTGAACTTTTGAAAAACTCTTAGAGAGTAGAGTTGTCCCTCTGCATTCATTTTGCTTTAAGAAGCAGTACAGGTATAGCTCCATCCCATCATAGCCCACCTGGTCACACCAGACACAGAGTCCCTTTCCCTCAGGGGAATGAGCTGAGGGAAGTCCTCAGTGCCAGAACCTGGAGGTGGATGTCTCTCCTACATCAGAAGACCCAATACCTTGAAGCTTCTGGGTATCTGCCAGAGGATCACTTTTCACCTCATAATGTGCAGTAGCATGGTAGTGGGGAAGCATTCACAGTAAGTCCACCAGCAACGAAAGTATCTGCACAAAAGTCCATTTCTGGTCCCACCTCTGCTTTGATGGGTTCTGGTTGTATTAGTTTTTACAAAGTCACATTATTTGAATATCGTTTTTCTTTCCTACCTGCCTACTTTTGCCAGGGAATGTGGCAAAACTTGGTAAGTTCCAAGTATTTTTTAGACCCAGTGTTTTCATAGAGTTCCAGCACAGCATTAAGCCACCATCTCTTCCTTAAGATGAGCAGCCAATTACACTTACAGTGGTGCTCAAATTAATCCATGAGCCAATTAGGCTCCATCCAGACCCCTGGGCTTTAGGTCTTGCCCCACCTCAAGGCCCGCCAATCCAGGTCTGTGTTTTGTAGCCTGAAGGTATGTTGCAAAATATACTCACTCATGTGGCAATGTGTTTTGGAAAAGACTTGGGGTGAGGTTTTGGAAACTGTGTAGTATCATAGTGCAAAAACTTTCTGTGGTCTCTTCTCTGTGGCTTGTGTTGTGTTTGTACTTTTACAGAGCACGTTTTTAAAAGCACACTGTACGGACATCCTATTGACAACGTACAACTGTGCAAAATTTTTACCCCTTCAAACCCCCGTGGGAGCTGCTCAGATCAGGATCACCACCTCCACATCTCCCTTTGCAGATGTTATGGGCTCTGCATACACCAGGTCATTTTCTTAGGACTCTTGTCCCTTGCACCCAAACCTGTTTTTTCATGTACTGGTATCTCACACCACTGTGACAACAGCATAGTTGGAAGCGTGGATCACGTAGGTGAATGAAGCATCTTTCATCTTGTTGGACATAAAGATGTGAGTATGGTGCACTTTTCAAACCATAAGGGATTATAGAAGTCTTATTTCTTCTCTTGGAGCAACTAAAATTCTACATTGCCCTTAGCACAGGATTGCCATAAAAAAAGAGGATTGCCATAAAAATAGACTGCCCTCTCACCAGTCTGGGTTCACACACATGCACCTGCCATGTTTTATTTTCCAGGGTATAAAACACTTTCTTCCTCAGATATTTTTTTTTTACCTTTTTTTTCTTTAGCTACCAGTACAGAAAATTTATTGCATGTGGAAGCCTTGAGTACAACAGATGATTTTTGGATCTAAAATAACTACAGCTGGGGTTATGGCAAGAACCGACTGAAACTCAGTTATGTCAAGTTACTCAGAATGTTAATTTAATTTTCATTTTTGCAATTTCTATAATATACCATAAAATAAATGGAATGCACATAAATAAAATATGTAAGAATAATATAATCTTTGTTCTGGATGTTTAGGTATACATTTTTTGGTATACACTTTTCTTTATAGCACTATAATACATTTTAAGGAACTTCTGCTTAGTTATATCATTCAATTCAGTAAATTCAGCATTTCTTAGCTATCCCAGTAATGAAAATCTTTGTAAAGAAGATTTTAACTATTTTTTATAGTTAAGAAAAACTAGTCAAGGTAAAATAAAACTCTTGATAACACCACCTAGTTATGACACAAGCTTCTGTAAGAACAGCTATATGACATCACTGGAAAAGGTATCAAATGTGAGACTTATAAAAAAAAAAAAAAAGGAGCCTTTCTGCATTCTGTACAGAAACAATATGCACCTTTCAGCAGCTCTTGGGAAATCATAGACATGACCTTATACTCTTCACAGGGAGATGTACTAGGTACTACATGTGGGCATAATTCATTACGTACAAGATACGATGGGAGAAAAGCTATAGGGGCTGGCTCTATTTCACATGCTGAATGTGCCAATGGTCCCATGCCATAATCATAATGCTGGTGGAAGGCATAAACAGAAACACAGCCTGGAAAGCCCTGAAGTTATTTTTCTGCTCATGACTAAGGTCTCAGCTGCAGTAACATAGTCTTCACCACTATACATCAGGAAAAATAAGGACCAGTTGCAGAGAGTTTCAAGGGAAAAATGAAAATGAGCAAAGTCTACAAGACCATGGCTCCTGTGGAAAGGGTGAAACAAAGTGGGATTATCTGCACAGGAAGGCTGAAGGAGGATATAGCAGTTTTCAGGTTTGTGAAAGCTGCTACAGAGTGGCAGGGAACATCCTCTGCATGTCTATGGGAGGAAGAATAGGAAAGTGTAATCTCAAGCTGCAGCAGTGAAGAGATGAGACTGGGCATTAAGAAAAAATAAATTCTGGTAGTACTGAAGCGCTGGGTCTGCCTGCATGAGGAGGCTGTGAATTCAGCATCAATGGAGATACGAAGAAATTCAACAAGCACCTTCCAGAAATGACCTGCACAGTTGTGATGCTGGGCAGAGGAATAGGTCAGTAACATCTTTGGTCATTACTGGCCTATGCTTGAGCTGGTTGTGATTGCCCATGTGTGCCCTTGCTGGCCTGGGGTTGCTGAGAAATGCCAGGGCTCACAGTTTATTGGGATACCATGTTGGCAAGGGGTCCACAAGATGTAGCTTCACTGGCACAAATATGGATTCTGGGTTGGGATCAGCCTTCCAGTACCAGAACAGAACTACTCCATCAGTCCATCCTTGTCTAAGATGCAGTCTGAGATCCGGCATCTGACTTTGTGAGGGTTGTGCCTATTTCTCATCTTTCTCAGGCTATCCAGCAGATAGACAATCAAGCCTGAATTCCCAGCTTTTTTGTACAGCAACTCCAGCACTGGGAAAAATAACAGAAAAGACCCAATGCTATTTATGAAAACTTTGGAGTTGTCATATCACTCATGTCCAGTCGCAGACCTCCTTCACCACTCTGTACCTTTCATATATGCAAACTTGCCTTCTGCTTTGTTTTGAGTAAAAAAATCAAGGTCCCCAATCCAAGTTTCTTCCTGTTCATTTGTAATAAACAGATAAATAGATAAAAATAATAGTGATAGTGAAATAGTGAAACATTTAAAAAAATCTAGATCTTGTTTCTGTTCTTTTATCAGTTTGCATTAACATAACTGTTTATTTATAGGAAGTCACTATTGATTTACATTTGTGTGTGTAAGAAATTAAAATCAACCATTTGTATCACAAATTAGTCTACATTTGTGTTGTGGGAGAAGGACTACTTTTGCCTACAGAATAAATTTAGACAGATATTAGGCAAGTGTCTCTGTGCATCGTTGTTAACAGTATAATTGTAACACTAATTTAATATGCATCTCATTTATTCTCTCCCTGCTTTCTGTGCTATTTCATCCCCATGAACAGACAATGCTTTGTGCTGTTACTTGCTGCTTTTCATGCTATTATGTTTATCTTGAACTTGCTTGACTACATTTTAATGTTAATTGTTTGTCCATTTCAACTTGCTTTTGACTGAAAGATGCCAAATGTCACAATAAACATTTGAATATATCCATCCAAGTTCCCTTATATTACTTCAATGTATATTATCATCAGGGACATGACCCAAAACACAAAACGGAAACAGGGAGGCTGACACCTTTCAAAGCATTTTTTTGGAGAAATTCAGTATGTGACATTCCTCAGGTTTCTTGGAAAAAAACTTCACAATTGTCTGGGTTTAGCTCCTTTGGTGGTGCAGCAAGTGGCATGGAGAGCCTGGTCTGTGCTCTGCCACAGCAAAATGCAGCCCTGTGGCCCCAGCTGCCCAGTCGGTTTTGCAGGTAATGAGTGGGTTAAAACACTATGTGGAAATATTTTTTTTACAGTACTTGCTATGAAAATGGGCTGAGTGATGCTGGCACATCTGTGAGATTAATGGTGTCACGCTTCAGTGCTGATGCATGATAGAATACTGTCAGCTCAGTCACAGAGTAGGTGAACCAAAAATTAGATGAACATAACTACAGGATCGCTAAACACAGCCAATGGTACTGCACCCAGAGGATCCCCAGTGGTACCTAAAATCGTGGCCCGCAGGTAGTTTGCACAGAGACACATTTGAAATTACATGTTGGGACCACAGTCTCTGCAACTAATTTAATTATTCCCAGGACCACTGTCACCTAGCCCAGACTAAAATGTTACAGTTGACTTTAAAACGTGAGTAACGCTGATGTGTCAGGGCCCAGGCTCCGAGCAGGTCAGCGCTGTCCGTGCAGTGAGAGTGCGTGCTGCCCCTGGTTCTGCGGGCTCTGAGCCTCTGAACCGCGGCGTGGCTGGCAGCGTCCATCTCCTCCCCGTGTGCGGCGGGTGACGGCACTGCCCTTCTCTTTGGGGCGATGCTGGGGACAGGCAGGAGTGGAGCAGAGGCAGGCTTTTCCTTCCTCTCCCAAGGCAAGGGGTCACAGTGGGAGACGCAGCTGGAGAGCCGCAGGGTGTTGGCTCAGCATTGGCTTTGGCACAGCAGGGTCAACACAGGCACGCTCGTGTGCATGGCTCCTTTGCGATGGGTATATTTGAGCGCTAAAATAATGTGTCTTATCCATCACTTTAACAGCTGGCAGCACCAGAGTACTGTCAGCTCTTTAGAAGCAGCCCCGTAAAAGTGCTCCATTAGACTATTTGTAGATTAGCTGCCTGAGAACAGTGTTGTTGTGTGCCAAGCATCTGCAAAGTGGACCAAGGTGAATTATGGTTTTGCCTGCAAAGGCTTTTTCTTTTAATGGGGGACATCTAAAAAGCAGATGGATTCTGAGAAAGAAAACCTGCACTGATGTGACAGCTCGCTGAGGTTGATAATAGATATGTGCTGGAGGCAGAGCTTCTGCATGGAAGAGATTTTTTGGGGAAAATTGCTATGTGGATGTACACTGATACAGTTCATCTATAGAAATGTTTAGTTGAGCTTTAAACTATATTAAAAAAAAATCCTAAAAGAAAGAAAGACACTAACAAAGAACTTGATGTTTTATGCCAAAAATGTGTTATGCCACAAGCAGTTAAGTGCAAGCAGCGAAGTACCTAAGATGATCATAATAACATTGTCAGCACTGGTTTATGTTCTAACTTTCATCACTGCAGATTAAGACTATCCTTGGGGGATACATGTAAATAGCCCTATTTATTACCTTTTAAAATGGGTTAAAACAGTTCAAGGTAATTATCCTCACAGTTTTATTTGCCCCTTTTTTAACACTTCTGCTTTAACACGACTTTTTTTTTTTTATTTTCCTCAGCAAAGTCTGACTATTTACTGGACTTTTCAATTGTAGATAGTAAAGTATGTCAAGGGAAGAAGAGACAGAAGGATTAATACTGCCCTGTGATGCAAGAGCTGTCTTGTTAAAAAAAGAATGCTTGGCAGTAATTACTCAGCTCTTCAATGTATAAGAAGTGGTAAAATACCAGATGCAGGCATCAAAAGCTGCCACTGAGCTGGTTAAACTCAGCCAGACTGTCAAATGTGTTCAGGTGCCTACAGGCTGTAGATGTGGGTGTCTGTGGGGTTTTCAGAAACATCTGAAGAAGCTAGCCGTAAACTACCACAGAAGCTAATAGCCGTCAAAGCTAAGCTGCATGCATGAGCATTAAACGGCTTTAGTATCAGATGTCTAATCTTAAAGAGTAATGAGGAACATACGTAAGCTCATCAGTCCCAAAGGATCCTTTGGATCTTACCCTAACATCCCTGAACCAAATAGATATAGCATATGTAGTTATGGGGGTGCATCCCTCTCCCCTTTTCAGCCAAGGTTGCTATCTGCAGTAGATGCATGGGAAGGGGACCCCACCTAACAAGCAGAACATGAACCTGGTCTGTTTCAGTAAGGCAGGAGGATCTCTTCACAGCCTTGGTCTCATCCAGTGCCTCCTGCTCTGGAAATCTCAGATGGCTTCAAATGACTCTGTTGCACCTTTTTTCTTAAAAGGATGAAAAAGTTATGGAACCGATTGTTTTACATTTCATAACAATGAGTTACAGCCTGCGGATCCCCAGCTGTTTTAAATGGCACCCAGTACAAAGGGTTCCATTCCCCCGACCCACCTCATTGCTGAAAGGGGGAATATAAATCCTGCTGGGAGCTCCTTGCAAGCCTTAAGGACTAGTATGGGAGAAAATGCACAATAATTTGTTTCTGTGATACACAGGGAAGCAGCTTTATGACCTGACAGAGAGCTCCAACTTCCCAAGCCTGCGCAGGGCTTTGAAAGGGGGAGGCAAAACTGATGTTTGAAAAGGGGAGCTAAGAGCAGGAGGCTGTGGGAAAGAATGCGATGGTCGGAAGAGTAGAGCAGAACATGAGCTTTGCAGCAATGTTTTCCTGTCTCCATAAATCTGAGGATGCTGAGCAATGTGACACATGTGAAGTGGAAGCAGGAAACCAGTTCTTCTGTGAAGGGCTTGAAAGCCTTCCAAAAAAATCAAGGCGTTTGAAACAGGTTATTGAGTTTCTGCTCTCACCCTGGCCACAACACAGACGTAATGTAAAAATGTACAGGTGGCTTGTTCTCTAGTCTGAATCAGAACCAAGGGATAAAATAACATTTTCAGGATTTGAATCACTGATCACTGGCCAGCTAATAGAGATGAACAAATAGTAGGCAACTGTTTCACAAATATTTGTTTGACTTTGAAAATCAACCTTGATTTTGTTCAGTTCTGTATTCTTTCATCTTCGCATAACATTTGAACACGCAAACTTCAGTAGTGAGGATATGCAGAAAGAGCAGAGTTTGAGCTCAGATATTTAGCTGTCCAAATTAAATTTTCCTTTTGGCCATTCTAAATTCACATCTTGTTTATAGCACATGAGCTTCATTATATTGTTCAGTTTTTTGTTTGCTTCATGCAATAACATTGAACAAATTGCTGAAGCTACGTGAAACTAACCAAATTGGTGCTAGCGCTGTCTGACTTTGTAATGTGGAATACGAGGAGTGGAAAAGCCTCAGCACTCGGAGCACATAAAAAGAGCTTGAATGGTACATTGCTCAGCTACTGCAATGATGTGTGAAGCTCTAAGCAGGCTCAACATCCTCCTTATGTTTCATGTTAGACAAGAAGTTAAGAAGAGTTTGCAGGCCAAAGAGCTGCACAACACAAATTATTTCATAGGGATTATGGAAAACCAAGGAGTGTTAGTATACTAGTATGCAAACGCAGAGTGAGGACTTTGTGAAGGATGCCACGTGAAGGTAACAGAGAAAAGATCCTCATCTAGTAGAAGTAATGAGCTAGTGCAAGGTCAGAAATTGTGGCAGGTGGTGAAGCTATCAAAATATGTGGAAAGATAAAGGATGAGGAGGGGCAGGTTTGCCAGCTGACATGTTTTCCCATCAGGTGAAGAGATGACATGAAAAAGACAACCACTCAGTGCAAAATCAACAAAGGAAAAATAAAATTGCCAGCACTGGCAATTCATCTCAGCAGCTTCTTGGTGGCTACAGCCCCTGTTCCCCCTGAAATGGTGGAGTTGATGGGCCCAATATGCAAGCTATAGCCTGCTGAGATGACTGTGGCAGTATCTACAGAAAGAATGACCTTGTATAAATAAATACTACCTTTCCGTGCCCAAGTGGTATCCCTGACCTGCACTGACTTACAGTACACGCTTCTGAGGCAGAGATTTTTCCCTTGGTGGTGGTGTTCTTTGCTCAGCACAAAGCCAAGATCTGTCACTGTGACCGTCACTGCTACCATAGTGCAACTAATAACAACAGCAATGTGAAAAAAAAAATAAAAATTGAGGTTTGGTGATTGGATAGAAACGTTCTCAGCTGGGTGGCCTTAGTGTTGCTGGGCTATTCACTGCTGAATTTTGCCAAGAAGATTGACCCAGACAGCCGGCATGTCCTGGTCCCCGAGACGTCTGCTATGGCTCCATTTCAGCAGCCCAAGGTAACAAATTTATTTCAGTTTATTCCCATGCTGGTTGTGTCAAGAGGTCTCATCTGTCCATGCTTCCACCCTGCACTTTGATTTTAGGGCTTGCCAGGACTGTGGTGATCTATGCCCATATCACCTTAAGTGTGGAGTCAGCTTTGGCAGAGGTAAATGTGGGTTTTTTGATGGTGAGAGTATATATTTCAATATTTCTGGCCAATATACTGTTTTCTCATAGGATCATTAAAAACATTGCGACACTTTAAAATAAGTTACTTCTTGGAGGGACGAGTGATATCAAAGATTCAGTGGTCTTAGGAGGGAAACCCTTCTTCATAAAGAACCTAAAAAGGAAAATGTGAAAATCTCTTCCTCCTTATCAAGTAATATCTTAGTCTTGGCTCCTGTGAGGATGTCTCCTCTCAGGAGAAGGGTCACTAATTTTGAATGGATCATGCAGGGTGATGAGCACCTGCAGTTACCACTGACTGCACAGGGAGGTTGTGTGGACACAATAAACTGAACCTGAATAACCCACTGTACAGAAGTGATTCTCTACCTTGCTTAGATAGGCTGAATCATAGACACAAATCCTGAAAAAATCAAAGGTAATCTGGTTTTGATGTGCTTCTGTTGCTGTTGCTCCTCTCAAGGCACTCTGTCCCCATGTGTAGTCAGCAAAAGGAGGAGAGTTAACTCGCTGACCATTTTGTAACTTTGGTAGAATTAGCAGAAGTGCCTGCCAGAGCTTTGGTGTCTCTTGCTGCTTGTGATCCCCTTTGGCCGTGCCACTTCTCCTTTCAGCCTTTTGAGTTTCTCGTAGTTTAATGCAGGGATGTAAAATGAGGCTCCCTATTTTTGCTCTTTCTCAAATTATTTTAACAGTTATTCTCATACTCTCTTTCCTCATCTCACAAGCCCTGCAGCATCCACTCCAGCTACCCCTGATGTGAGTTACTTTGTTAATCGCGTGGGTAATTGCATGGCAGAAGAGTCATAGTGAACATAATTCTACCTTTGAGTTTTGTCCTCGCTGCAGCACATCTTTAAATGCTGGAAATCAGAGGGAAAATACATAGTTCAGGTAAAAGAACAAATAGGGTTAGTCATATGGGAGTGGGTCCGAGGTGTGGGGTTCAGACCTAGCCTGCAACAGCAATACTGCTGACCCCAGGACATCCAGGATCTGAGTCCCATAATCACAGGAGTGGCTGGAAAATATATGTAACTATTTGGGGTTATTTGTGTTTGCCTTCTGGTTTTGAAGTCTTTGTGCAGAGGCTCTGTGTTTGCACTGACTTCATATCTGCAAGCTTCTCTCCAGAATCTGGAGCAGCGGGCTTTTCATTAGGAAAAAAAATGGATGTGGAAATCCACACACAATCTCTTGATACCAGCCACGGGCTCTTCAAGGAAATCTCCAAATAGTAGGAGACTTCTGGTGAAGTCTTAAGAGTTACAGCTGCTGCTCCAAAGCCTGCCAGATTTGGCCTGAAGTGAGGACTGCAGGCTGTTTCTCCGATCACCTTTACAGCAACTTTAACCTGACCTGCTTCCAGAAACTCTGACAATTAAAAAAATCCACTCTCATCGTGCCCTCTGTCCCTAGAAAAATTAATGAAAAACTGTCTGAACGGGAGAGAATAGGAATTCCTCCATCTTCCTCATTATTGTGGTACCCCAGCACATCAGCTCGGAGGCATTTAGACATCCTTTTCCCCTGCAAATGTTACTCAGCTCTGCAGAAATTTCTGACAATTTCTCATCACTGATAGGAAGAAAAAGTTGGAATGCTAAATATACTCAAAATTGGTTTTAGGACTCAAACAAACAAAAAAATCAATAGCCTTTAAAAAAAACCCTATCTAATATACAATATAAAACTTTTAGTTAAAATAAAAATAAACTTTTATTGAATTGTTTTGCTCCAGATGGCTATTTCTACTTCAGCTTTTATATTTATAAGTGCTATATGTGATTTATAGTATAATCTAAACATCACATAAATAAATTACAAAATTAAATGCATGGCCTTACAGGAACAAAGTGTTCCAGTAATCTTTCAGTGAAGCTTTGATAAACGCAGTATTGTTTGGAAAATATTTCTCACAAATGACTGCTAATTTTCAGTCACTGGCAGTTTACTTCACTTCTTTTCAGTGAAAAATTGATTTTTTCAGAATACAGTATAGGAAAAATAATAAAAATACCCCTTTCCCAACTACCACTGAAAAACTTGAAGGTATTTTTTGCCAGATTTTTACAGCAATTAAGTCTGATTATAAGGATCAGAAGGTGTTCCTGCTTTGCCTGTGAATCTCTGTAATCAAGGTAGGTATCTTTAGCATCATGTTTATGCAAAGTCTAGAGATGAACAGCTGTCATACTCTAGTGTTTGTAGCTGCATTACTGGACCAGTCCTACAATTCACAAAATGTATTTTCACTGAAGTTTGGGGCAATTTGAAGATTGTACCTTTTCAGTTATAAACTGAAGTAAGATGCTCTCTGATTTTACAGGTTCTACACCTCAATGTAATTTATTTTGGCATGGATGTTTGAGTTATTCTGAAGTACTAAGTTCTGTGCCCCTACAGAGACTTTCTAGCTTTTGTTAAGGAAGTCAGAATAGTTAGCTGTTACTTGTGTTAACAATTTTAATTCTTAATGCAAACATAGAATTGCAGAAGTGGTTACATGGATTTTTAGTGAAATCATGGAGTTTCAGAAATTTAGATATAAATTATCATTATAGTAATTATATGTCTCTTTGGAGTGTGAATATGAAGTCTGTTCTGCATGTATACAGAGGTCCTGCACAGACACAGAAATGGAATCACTAACTGGAGAAAGACCAAATTTTAAAAAAAAAGTAGCCTAGGGTCTTTCTTTTCTCTTGAAGGTTTTTTTTTGCATGTTTTGTGTTCTCTGCTCCATCCTCTTTTCTTTCTTAATCTTTCCATTATTTAAACTTACAGAGGTTAAGAACCCAACAATGTTCAAATGCACTTTGCAAACTCCCAGTGTTCAAATAGTTCCCAGATTAGACATTATAATGAATTCACTCTTTCAACTAATAATGCTGTTATTTTTACCCACTGAACTCTGACACATGGTTATTATGTTTAACTTCATTTTTGATGGGTGCAAAGCACCCAACACACCTACAGACAGTGTTGAAATCTGTAGTATTCACAGACTACAAAAATCTTGACAGGACTCTGATCTCTTTGTTCACCTCTCAATTTTTTTAATTTTTTTTTCCTATTTTATGGTCATGAAAGTTGCACTTATCTGTTCTTTTCACTGAAGTAATGAAAGCAACATATTTATTGCACTTGGTCTATAATGTTGATAGCTGTGGAGACTGAGCACCAGAGTTCAAGATCTTCACAGCCATCCAATAGGTCTTTGGTTTCTATTAACAGTAAGAGTTTCAAACACTAGTCAAGGATTGTCTATTTAAACAACATCCAGTCAAACAGCTCTTATTTCACACTGCAGAGAGCAAAGAACACTTCTGCTTATAAACATGGCCTTAGGTCGCTCAAGATGTTACTTTTTCCTCAGTCTTTTGAGACACAAAAATTTCTTTTATGGTTTTCCTCCATTTTACTGTCATCAAAGGCCCATTAATTGGCAAGCATTAGACAGTCAGTTTCTGTTTGTGAGATTTTCTTAAAAGTATAGTTGCCTGTCTTTGAATATGTCGCATTATGACTCACATCTTTCGAAGTGTATTCATACTGGAACAGTGAGGTGTAATGCATTAACAGCATCGCTATGGAAGCAGCAGTTGGGTGTGCTGCTTCTGGCCAGCATGCTGCCCTCCCTGAAGGTTTCCTTGAGGGACAAAAAGCTGTCTGCTTAAATTGGCCAGGGCACCCAGGGGGCACTTTCACACCAGCACCTTTTGTGGACCACTCTGTAGCCTGTTCATGGTGTATATGGAATCTGGGACTTGCTGGGTGTGAGGTTCATCTGCTGTCAGTCACCAGTCATAAACTTTTTTCTTCCTGTCATTGCTCTGTCTGTTGAAAGAAAGAGGTACAATTGTTCTCAGGTCACATCCCTTGGCAAAATGGGAAACATATCCTCATAGTAAGAATTGTCTTTAGGAGCAATGCAATAAAGAAACAAAAAAGGACTACAGCAAGTGTGCTGGTTTCTGAATTATTTTCCTGAATGGCTCCACCCTTCAGGGAACATACCTTTCTGAAAAATTATTCTGAACAGACAGATCATTTTGTTCTATTACATGCTTCATATAAGATAAACATGCATTGTTTGTCACCTTGCTTCAGCTGTGAAAACAATTTCTTTGAGAAACCAAGCAAAAGGGGTATCTGAAATGCTGCAGTACTCTGGTATAGTTGTTGATATCAAATGTCTTGGTTTTGTTGTCCTACGTTGACTGTTCATCAAAACAGCAACACTTCAATGCCATGTGTGTGGTACCTAGGAGAGGGACAGTATTGGATTGTATTTCCAAAGAAAATGGAGATTC
This sequence comes from Falco peregrinus, assembly GCF_023634155.1. NCBI lineage: Eukaryota > Metazoa > Chordata > Aves > Falconiformes > Falconidae > Falco > Falco peregrinus. Next base: position 4,412,572 of record NC_073739.1, read on the forward strand.
AGCATTCTCAGACTGGTTTTCTCCGGTTACACAATAAGGTTTATTAACTTCATTAACAAACTGTGTTATAGACCTTGGATGGGAATGTTGTCTTTTCTCAGGGAAAGAAAACCAAGTAAACCCGTGTGCTCTGTAAAAGCACTGTTTCTCTATGAGGAAGTACATCAGTTTTGGTAGTGTGTTCTGATGACAGTGTTCATGTATTTGAGAAGTTCACGTTCCAGTTGGACTTGTCCATATTGCATCCCCTGCCTTCTCTCAGCTAATTTGTAAAATAAATATCTGGAAGACTGAAAGACAGGAGGAAAAAAGATGTCCAAATCTCTTGTCCCAGTGGCATGCTCGGACATATTCTTTGTGCTTGATTCTGAGTTCGTAAGCTGAAGTTTTCAGAGACAGAACAGTTGTGGACAAAAAGTTCTTTGACCCTGCAAGATTTTAATTTCTGCTAAAAGTCGTGTAGGAGATTCATGAGTTCAAGCTGAAGCACCTCAAAGAGTCTGTAATCATTATTAATTCTGTCATAAAGTAAAACAGGGGAGACAAACATTCTTTTGTGCTTCAAGAATGAGTATCCCAATAAAAGCAGTCTTTTTCTCTGAATTTTCCTGTATCTAAAGGGACAATACAGATCCTTGGAAACTCTTCACCAGTTGCCCAGGTGCTCCATGACTAGGTCATTCATCCTTAGCAGCCTGGAGGTACAGAATACTTGCCATTAGAAAGAGAAAAGGAGGGGAAAAAAAAGAAAAAAAAAAAAAAAAAAGAAAAAAAAAAAGAAAAAAAAAGGCAAACACTGAAATTCTCTCATTTTTTATTCCTGCTGCTGCATATCATACATACCACATTCACTAAAGAAGTAGCATATAACATGTATAAGATTATTAACACTCACTGCCAGCCTTGACACCTTTCATACAGAGAACCTGGCAATTATTTTTATTTTTCAGCCTCTATGCAAAATTACATCTTCCACAGGAGACCTCTGCTCCAGCTCAGGTAGCCAGTTCCCAGACCCTGTAGGACTTTGTTCACAGCTCAAAATCTGTACTGTCGTGCTACAGAGCAATGCTTCAGTACTGGAATCAGATAATCTATTTTTCTCTCTTTTTTCTTTCCCCCCTGAACAGATTTACCAGTGGCATCTTGTCTTTTATGTTGCTTGAAAGTGAGATTTTTATGCTCATATTAGATTGTGTGTCCATTCAAAGGGCTACCTGCAGGTGTAGTGATCAAAAAAACATTCCTTATAGGCCAGACATTTTTCAAAGCAGATGTTAGCAGACCTCCTGGAGGAGCAGGTTTCAAGAAATTGGAATCCAGAGGTGGTTTTTGAAATTAGGGCCTTCAGTTTTTTCTCTTTCTAGTCTGGATTTTGGTTCTAGTCCTGGGTCCAAACACCCTTACTGTACTGCATGCCTGTGGAAAGAGATGTATGTCCATCACTCTCCCACGCTTTGATTTCAGCAGTGTTTTGAGAAAAGTTAATGGCTTTCATGTATAGACATGCAATTTTTTTTTTAGATTGTACAGGATCTTTCTACCTGCTGTGATTAGTTTTAAATTACATTAAATTACATCATAAAAATACATGTGTTTCATTTCTCTTTCATCTCATACGTTTTCATAAAATAAAAACAAAAAATAAAAAAACTTTGACTGCAGCAGAAATTCCCTTGTAGCAGGTTTGCCCTGCACATTTATTTTTGTCTCATCCAAGCTAATGGCAGAAATACTCTGAAAGGTGTTTCCACCCTCACACACCCCCCCATAACTCTCCACACTTTTCAATCTTTACATGTGTTGAAGGTAATACTTTTTTTTTTTACTTCAGGAGTCAGTGTTTTCCACTAGCAAGAAAAGTTCACTTTTTTTTTTTTCTTTTTTATATGAACGAATCTTCCAGGCTTTTTGTGATGGTTCACAGTGTATTGGCTTTCATTAAAACAAACTTGTAATATTTTTTGTAATTTTGAGCAGCCACCTCTCAGTCTTCCCTGTTGACTCTTCCACAGTGAGTGACACAAAGTTGTGTTTGGTCTTTGGTCTAATTTCCTGTGATGCTTAATCTATGTTTACAGCATGTGGGATCAAATTTTCCTGATTCAATGTGTCTGGGCAGTTATTTTGGCATAGGTATATACCAGACTCATCTCACACATAACTAGTAATGGAATGATGATCCCAGTAGGGGGATGACTTCAAATGGGCTTCGGTGTTGCTGGGAACAGCAGGGAATTTACTAACTAGGAGTAAATGTTTGGTTATTGGGAGGGCAGCTGAGAGGCAGGAGAAGGATAAAGAGAAAACAAAACAGGAAAATGTGGACAGGGGGTTTCAGGAAATGATACTGAAGGAAGGAAAAATGGTAAGAGATGAGCTGATTGCAGGGAACTGAATCCCATGTAGGAATGCTGCTTTGACAAGAAGCAGAAAACCTGTTGCTGAGACATCTTCAACTGCCTGTTTTCCAAAATGTGAGGTGAAAGCCTTGGGAACGTGACAAGTCTGCTAAGGTTTGAGTCACCATCAGTAGCGTCTTGTAGTCCAAGTTGCTATTTTTATTACTTTGGAGATCCAGGAGATACACACCATTTGGCTGAGCATGTAAAGTGCTCTGTCATTCAGCTTTGAAAACCATGTGGGTGCCTGAGGTTAAACAGATGCATGTGGTATCTGTAGGAAAGGGCAAGCCAGCACAGCTGTCCCTTATTTATCTACACAATGGCAGAACAGTGATGGGGTAGTCGTTTCCATGTGTGGGACTCTGGAAAGTAGCTAAATCTCCGACACTGTCACTAATCCAGAGGTTAGAAAGTGAAGTTCCCTTGCTGCTCCACTTATGGCATTTGCTGTGTAAAAAAATAAATAAATGGGAGAGAGGAAAATGGAAAACACTATTACTATGCGTTTTCCACTTTGCCATTCCATGCTTTACAATTGCCTAATTGTTCATCAGCTTCACAACAGGAATGCCTTTTATTTTTTTCCAGGCACTTAGAGATGACTTAAGTGTCATTTAGTCAATTGGCAGAACAAAGAAGTCAATTTATGGATCAGATTTTCTGTTTCTTTACCCTTTAAAATAATTTACTTTATTGGTTTAGTGTGCTTGAAAGGTGAGGGATTGACAGGACTACAGCACAGAAATATCACTTCACAGAATTGGGTCATATATATACATACATCTTTGCTAAAACCACAGCTGAAAAGGTAGAGTTTTATCAGCTTCCACTTGTATTTAAATTATAGCTCCCTTTTCTTTTGGGGGGGGGGGGGAGAGAAAAAAAAAAAGGAAACAAAACACTTAGCTCCCTCGTACATTCTGAACCACATTGTGCCAAGCGTTAGAAATAAATGCATGTAAGTATATGACAAGACTACAGAGTGTTGGAAAAGCCAACAGCAGCTCAACCTTCTTCACCCACAGTTGATTCTACCCCACTGAATCCAGCTGGCACGCAGAAGTGACGTTAACTGTAGTCCACATGAAGTAAATAAAGTTGATTAAGGCCCTTCACAATTTATTCATATTCTTCTCTCACTTCTGCCTCCAACAGGCCTGCTTGTGTGCACACCCATGTATCTTATGAATGAGATGCTGGTTTGCCAAATCATGGCATCAACGCTCACATGCACATACAGCTCAGTCAGTGGCTGAATATTTATGATGTCACAGCTGGTGCTGTGTCCAGCCTGGGAAAACATGTCTTGTCTGAAGACAATAATCTTTTCAGACTTCCATCTTTTAAGAAGGAATAGAAAAACTTGGAAGCACCTGAGACTTATTAGATCTTTGTGAACTTTCCAAAAAGCTTCATGGAATAATTTGAAATTCCCCCACTCTCAGTAGTGTATGCCTGCCTTGAAAATAAAAAAGGCCTGTGTTGCATAAATTCGTTTCTGCTGGTGACGCAGAGAAGATCAGCATGTTTTTGTTGTCCTCATTAGTTTTTATTGAATACATACCATTATACTCACCATTTGATTAATCTCCTGCTGGATATTTATTAGTTAACAGCTCATGAGACACACCACCCCCTCTGTACAAGAGCGAATGCAGGACTGCCTCTTCTCTTGGCTTTCTGGTCTCCATCCCTGCCTTCTGCACTTGCGACCAATTGCCTTTCTCCCCAGACACTTTTCTTTTTCCTCCTGTAAGCTGAGGCCCCAGCCTCTCCTAAATATGTGAGCACTCCTCATTTTCCATTTAACTACTTGGCTATCTGTAGTAATGTCAAAGCCATAAGATACGTAGACTTTCCAAGGATCTCTAAGAACAGTTATTCTTCACATAAGTCAAGACAAATTATTGAATATAAATAAGCACATTTCTACTCCTCCAGATTTTTTTGACCTTTTGGAAGGTTTGTCTTCCAGGACACAACTTTTCAGTCAGGCTATGTGGCACTTTTCCTCTCCCTATGATGGTTAGATTTCTTGCCTTTGGAGGTCCTCAGCCAGGCAGGAATTTATTTCCATCCAAGCAGGTCATCCTGGTTCCTTTGCCCATTCTGAGCAGCCTGTTCGTGCTTTGTACCTTCTGCCACCCACATGGGGCTTTAGCATCCCATGGCCAGAGTCTCTTTTCCCTTGTTTGGGTACCAATGTGACATTCCTGCTGGCACCTTGCAGCTAGTGGCCTTACAGCATGGTCCTAAATCTCACAATAAGCAATGGCATGAACTCAGAAGTTGTAGGTTGGTATGGCAAATTTCCCAGTGCCCTCTAGGACTACTGGAAACATGCGGGAATAGGATGATCTTCACAAGCAAAACTGACAATGAAGTCTCGACAGCGATGAAGTCAAGAGTAGACCTTGATTTCCTGCAGTGGGACCATCACTCCACTTTCTGAGACAACGCATTTGTTCTCAATTCATCTTACTGGGAAGCCCATCCCCTGTTCGTGTGTGCCCATGGAGCAGCAGCTTCTGTTGGGTTTTGGTTTGGTGATTGTTGGTTTTTTTCAGCTGAAGAGTTACCTAACAGCAGCCAATAGATATCAGTGGAAATCACCCAAAACTGAAGACCCAGGTGTACCTATTGATACATAATTCAAATATCTTGTGTGAGATGCTTTCTTCTGATCTTTCTTAAAACTTGAATAACAATGGCACTATTAATAAATGGCTATCTACAAATGGGAACCTCTCTTGAAAGCATGATTTATTAATGAAAATAAACAGAAAAGACTAAAATATAATAGACTGCATGAATAGGGTATCATATTTCATATCAGGGAAATGACAGTGCTGATATACTATGTCATTCTGATTTTAAAATATCTCATTGTAAAAAAAACATTATTGGGTTTGGTGATTACCGTAGTAAGAACTTGGACTGATATATTTGAAACTGGTTTAAGAAATAGCATTTTATATAAATTTCACACATATTTGGGGTTTTAATTCCAAAAATAAACATGACCTTTTCAAAATTACTTTAGGCTGAGAAAAAGCACAGTGCAACAATTATATTAACTGTATCACATATGAGTTTGCACCTGCAATGAAGCAGCTACCAACAAAATTAAGATACCAAGAAGCTAAATTTCATTTCTAGCAGACTCCCACTGGCACACTCTACTTTTCTTTATCCTTTTGCTTGAGAAGATAGCCTCACCTGAAAGAAATAATAAAGTGTAACAGAAGCCTATGGGGTTTTGTTCCTAATATATTACATGACAATTTTTGTTGTAATTATGTTTTCACCTACTTGATATGCTTAAGGACACTGCTTACACAGTTACAGAATAAATAAAGCTGACAAACATTAGTGCTACTATCTTGTAGGCTGATGATAATTACAGATTAGTATGTTGTAGAAAAATGCCTGGTAGGTCTAAAAATTATATGATTAGATAAAGCTCTTAAAAACCGTAATTCATGTAAGACTTTTTATATTTTAGTGTACTCCTTGTTCTTCCTAGCTGTGATTTCCGAGATTTATTTGTCACTATTCTGAATTTTTCTGCTGTACACAATGTTTGTGGGCTATGGCAACCAATCCCCTTGGGCTTTCTTTTGCTTTAATTTGCATAAACACAGGCATCATATGAATATTCAGTGAGTGGCTTTGCATTAAGTAAGTGTCCTTAATCAGCTTTTCAGTTCAGTTTTATTGGCTGCATGCACAGTCAGTTATTTCATCCAGAAAATCTGAGGGCCCTACAAAGCTAACCAGGTAAGGATTGCAATTCTTTGGTGCATTTAATGAAGGAGAATTATCACTGATTATATAGATTCTGGGGATGGCTGAAATCTTGCTAGTTTGCCTGGGGAGAGGCTGCACATGTATTTTATTATTAATATTATTATTGTTGGGTTTGTTGTTGTTGTTATTAACCCATGATGGCCAGGTGGGCACATGCTTCTGTAATTTGCATAAACAGCAACTCAATGAATAATACATAAGTGTTATTTTAAACACTGGGCTCCTAGTGCAGCAGGCTGTATAGCACTGCTGTTTGATTGGCTCTGCAGCGTTTTCATCACCGGCAAATATTCCTATAACATGAAAGCCACTAAACAACCTGAACTGAACATACAGCATTTGTTTTTTGAAAATGCCAGCTATCTTTTCAAAGAAAATTGCACCAATCACCGTCCACCCCCTCCCTGGCTATTAGTGCTTCTTGCTTTCCATGAAACATACGTTACAAGCTTTATTGTGGCCACTGTTTGTAGCCTTGACCACTGTCTGCAATTCCTGGGGAAGGTGGCATCAGCTGCATTTGTCTTTAACTTGCATAAACACAAGCAACATGTAAGTAAGAAACCATTGCGTTGGTACGGGATACGCACCCTCCCGTTCGCTCGCTGGAGATCTCTCCACTCACCTCTCTTTAAGCAGGGATGTAATCTGGAAAAGGAATAATTGCACACTAAATAGTTACTTACAGTGCTGGTTTGGTTTTTCTGCTATCTCAAATGTCATTTGAGGAGGACAACTGGAGAGAGGGATACCTTTTCACAAACTGGCAAGAGGTGGTAAGGCAAGAGTTAATTGCAAGACAGTGCTTGGGAAGTGGGAGTCACAGCTAGTGTACGTATTTAAATTACTGAAGATAATTAGCATTCTTCTTATTCTTAGTACTCAGCTTTTGTTCGTGTCTTGAAATGAGCCATTAGGAGATAAAATAATCACATCTAAAACTTGCTTGCTACAAAAGGTTTTGATCCAGAAGCTCACATAGGTGTGCTGGCCCTTGCGGGAGTCAGTATGCCAGGCAAAATATAATGTATATGAACTTCAAAGACGGCCAAACAGAAAAGGAAAATGAATAAAACAGAAGCATGATAAACAATAATAATTACAGTAAAAGTAATACTAAATGGTATTGTGTAATCAGAGCATCTATCCGTTAAACTGTATCAAATACAGCAATGTGTGTGTTTCACAGATGAACATGAGGAGTACTGCGTTGTCCGTGGCTTTGGGCTACAGGCAGAACTTCTAAACATGAAATAGCTGGATTTTAACCAAACTGCATTACTAAAATGAAACATTAGATTGACTCCAGGTAACCTGGAGTAATGTGATGCAGATGATGGGAAGCTGATGCAGTTTTGACCATGTAGTAATCTCTAATGAGCAGATGTTGAATAAGAAGGCATTTTCACTGCTGCTATCAACTATAAATATGAATATAGTGCAAGCCAAAAGCTGGGGGAACAAAGGAAGAAGTGCCTTGTTTGGTTTACCTGCTAGTTTCCTCATTTGGGATAATGTTGTTTCTTCAAACAAATATTTCTGCTATTTCTTAAAAGGCATTAAAGGAAATTTTTTAGGATTCCTAGCAGGGGGCCTGCAAGGAACATGTTTTATTATTTGACCTGTTTGTCAATTTTTGTTCTACCTTTTTCCTTTAAGTCAGTGCCTTAAATTTCAGAGGGGAACCAGAAATGTGGATCAAACTTTAAAATGTGAAAACAGAACCAAAGAAAAATTTTCTCTCGCGATCAGATGCACCTATTCAATAAATTTTACATTTTCTGCAGAATTATTAAAACTAATTTTAAATTTACATCTCCTGCCAAGTACATTTAATTAAATCTTTCAAGTTTTAATAAGTTCACTGTGCATTTAACCATCAGTCATTAAAAGTTTGCAGCTATAATAAACAGCAAGCAATCTTTAACGCACTACAGGGATCATAGGGGTGGTAGTTTTAAGAGAATATGCTTGCCTTAGAACTACAAAAGTTATCAAAGATATGTTGTGAGGCAAGTCTGTATGAGTAAATACATTGTTAATGGGTAGTTATAGCTTGTAGCACATTACTCTGGGCTAAGTGCTCCCTTGTCAACTTTCTTTCACAATTAAAAGAGAATAACTCATTTATATCCTGCTGACACTGATTTCACCTGTGACTGTTTATTGCTTCTGAAGTGAAATTTCTAGAGGCAACATGGGGATTTTACACATAGGAAAGACTTAGACACTGGGCCTTGACAGTCATTTCTGAACAGTGGGTGATGTCCTTGTTGGCACAGCAGAAGGGAAGGAAGATGCTGTCTGAGGCATCTTCGGGGGGGGGGGGGGGGGGGGGGGCTCAGCAATGAACACAGTGTTATTGTCCGTAATGAGGTGGAGGGAAGTATGTGGTGTGAAATGCTTTAACATCTTCTCTGAGCAAGGATGCTGTGAAAGTCAGAAACCCAACTCTCTGCATTGGGTGTTTGGAAATAACCATGACAAACATGTCTCTCCTGTGTGAACCCAGGCTTGGCTGAGCAACCTGATTCAACGCCCTCCTGAGCACCTCCAGAATACCCATTACCAGTCCTCATAAAAATACAGCAGGTTTCTTTTCACCTTTGAATTGAAACCACAATATGGGATAAGAGTGGGACCCAACTGTTTTGTGCAAGAGGAATCAAAAATAAAACAGTGCATGGCCTCACAGGTCTTGCTGTTATTCTTTTTGTTTGGTTGGGTTTTGTTTTTTTCCCTAGTATTACAGACACTGGAAGCCTATCTGTAATAACTGTGATTGGAGAGTGAGCTTTGAACTTAATTCATCCTTAATTACTCAGCAAGGTGGGTGAGCAACATTTATTTGAGTCCAGCTGTTCTGTAGTTTTTTAACTGAACGGACATAAAAACTGAGGAGGAATTCTGAAGGTAGATGCTCCTGCTTCCACCATCTTTGCTCCTGTGACAGTACACTCCTGCTTTTCCAGGCTGACGACAGCATGGAACAAAGCCCGTGTTTCTGGTATTGGAAAAAGTTGTGGGAAGAAAAATGAGCAAACAGGCTTACAGACTCTCTGTTTAAATTTTGAAAAAGAAAAAAAAAAAAACCAAACTCTTTTTCATTTTTCACTGCAAGCTACCTCTAGCCAGGCACAGTACCACTGATTTCAGTTCCTGTGCTGGAGAACCATAGGTCTAAACCCTAAAAAGAAAAATAATAGCTTGACATGAAGCAATAAATTAGGATGCTGATTTGCCTCTCTCTCACCCCAATTTTACATTGGTTTAACACCACCAATATTAGTGGCAGTACTGCTGACTTACCTTGAGGAAAGGAAGAAGAAAATTAAGCTTTGAATTTTTTGTAGTTTTCCTAGTGGCAAATAAAAAAAAAAAATACCACAGATATCCAGTTAATATGGATGGGTCACTATAGCCCTTGGTATAAACTGCAGACTTATAATGTGTGCAGCTGAGTGTGTTTCACCATTATGCATTCCAAAGAAGCAACACTGCACTGACACACAGCAAACAGTTTTTGCCAAACCATTTACACACACTACACTGCCTCCCTTAGTGCATTTATATGCATTTAATCTTCTCTCTTCTTTTCCATCAACATCAAAAATCTTGGTACTTTTGAAGATACTTTGCTGCAAACCACTGATAGTCAGGATTTAGAATGAAAGTGCTGACAGATTATTAACAATAGAAAAATAGCTATAATGGAAGGAAGCATTTTTACATAATGAATGAATTGTTAGCATACCCAGAACTGCAAGGCACATCAAACCCATAGAATTTCTGTTTCTTTAAAGATCAGCTGCTTCAGTTGTTATTATTCTCAGGAGCAAATCAGGGCATACTGGGAAAAAAAAAATTATGTTTCAAATATGAGTTGGCATGATGCTACAGGAACAAAAGGTTAATAGCCCTAGGTTCTGTACATTTTTACACTTGTAGAATAACCATATTTTCTACACTAGAAAAAGAGAGAACAGTTCAAACTTTAAAAAGCCTCTACAGGTATTTTCAGTTCACATATTCTGTTTTGGTTTGGGATTTTATCTCGTTGCTCTTGGTTTTTTTCTGGTTTGGGGGTTGAGGAGTGGGAAAATACTGGAGGAGGTGTCTTTCAAGTGTCATTTTCAAACAGCATTTAAAAACACCATTAGATTTAGCTTTCTGTTTTACCAGGTAGTCAAACAGAAATCTGCCAGGGTGAGTCTGAGCCAATTCAGCAGAAGAATTTTCAATTCAGTTTAGAAGTGTGGTTTTTCGTTCTTGGCTTGGCTATGGTTTGCCTGAAAAGCCTTGGAGAAGTTATTTCAGTGCCTATGTTCTCCTCCCCCAGTGATCGTGATGGAGAGAGCTGCACATGGTTTAGTTGTCACTGAACACTTCCCGTGGGGCTTCATTGCACTCATGGTTGTGTCTCTATGTCATGGAACAGGAACCCAGTTATTCTCTTGAGTTCATTTTCCTAGGAAAAGAGGTGGAGAACTGGGGCTGGGTTGAGAACTGTTGCCACCATGGGCTGCCTAATGCTCTTGGGCCCTTCAGGAATTATTAAGGAAAGATAATGTCTTATAACTCAGTCCCAGGTACCAGTGGGCACTGGTATGAAGATGCGGCTGGGGGTGGAAGAGGAGTCTCCCACATATCTTCAGGAACTTTACTCGCCCCATCTACAGGAAGAAATTTCATCCTCCCAGCTCTGGATGTCCCTACAGGAGGATTTCTTTAGGAGTATCTTCCAGTTTTCCTCCACTCTGATGGCCCCTCAGTGGCTTTCTCATCTAAATAGAAACTGGTGTCCCTTTGTGGGGTGTTGGAAGGCATAATTAATTCATCTTCATCACTTTGGGATGTGAAAAGCTGCATCATTGCTAAGTGTTATAGTTTTTTTTAGCTTAGGATTACATGAATCGTTTTCTGGTTTTGCCAGGGTCTGCAATTCATTCAATGTGAGCTGGTAGTGTCCTCAGTAATGAAAAATGACTTCTCAGTAATAACTAATGACTTTATTATTACTATAGAAGGCCTAATGCTAAACATTAGGAGGAGATCTCACAGAATTAATTTCACTGAGAGGACGATTGGGGCCCATTGTGATACAAGTGCACAAAGTACAGATATTTCCATGATGGAAAGCTCACCAAATAAATTTTAAATATGGTCCTAGGCTGATGTGTGAAAGAGTCAACAGCAGGCAGCATGGACTGTCCAAGGACTTAGGACTGTCTCCTTCCTGAGTACTCAGATTTCTATTCACAGCAATAATAGAAATCTGCTCATACCATAAAAAGTCCAAGTGTGGAACGTACAATATTGCATTTATTCACCTAAAGCACCCTGAAAAGATCAGATTCCCAAGTAGCCTTATATGTTTATGACATTTGCAGTGTTAACCAAATGGTAACAGTTTTTCCTGAATGTTATTTTTTCTTGGTTTTGTAGTATAATTGTATTGCATTACATTAAAAAAGCATGTTTAAATGTTTATATTCTTGCATCATTGCAGATGTACAGAACATGGTGGGGCATGTACTAAATAAGTACACAAGCACTGACATCACATAATTAACAATTCTCCTTGCTGCCATATGATTTTGTTTTTCTATTTATTTACATGGTTTCTTTTTTAAAAAAATGAAATGTGTCAATAGCGCTGACTCCTCTTTGTACAATGTTGTTGGAGCCCACATTTTATATAGTACAATATAGTACAATAGAGCTTTACCCAATCTTTTTATTCATAATACCACAAATGAAAACAAACAAAAATCCCATAAAAATATTTTCTAGAAATATTATCGCTTTACCATTATTTTAAGGTTTTGCTTTAGAATTCAGCATAATCTATGTACTTCAGAATATTAACTTTTCACACAATCTCATTCTGAATTTTCAACAAGGGAAGTGACTTAAACATTCTTGCCCCAAGTTTACTGACAAGAAACAAACAAAACCCAAAAGATAACACAAATAAATAGTGCTGTCTCCTCCCCATTTCTATCCTTGCAGCATTGATCCTGAAGGCTAAACAATGAATAATTTAATATCAAGGTTAATTATTTAATTATTGTGGTTTATTTGCTGCAGCTGAATTCAGGTAAAAATTCTGTGTACAAGGGATGCATGTTCTAGGAAAAGCTAGAGTATTTCAGTCTTCAGCATAAACAGCAGAGGAGAAAAGAAAGGAGTACGTTTTCAGGGAAATCCAGAGTGTTAAGGCAAAGAGATCAACTTACAAGTGCAAAATTCAAAATCTCAGGGAGGGAAGGAAGAATCAGAAATGAGCACCTCTTCTGAAGGCAAGTTAATGAAAATATAAATCAATGTCAAGCTTTTTAACAGATTTGTATTAAGCAATTAAGAGGTACTTTCACAGGTGTGTCTAGGGACATTAGTTTCAAAATAATTGTGTAGCTTTTCCAACAGATTTTAAAAAGGGACTGTTGAATCTGAGAAAATAATATGTTCACAAATGTTTGCCAATAATTTGGGGTGTTTCTGCTAGTTTAACAAACAAAAAGCTGTCATTCTCTTGACACTGTTATTTAGCCTGTTCAATTTTATAATGGACAGATGATGCTTGGGAGATAGCTCTAAAAAAACCCTCTGCTTATCTATAGTCCATTTATTCTCTCTTTATGAACTGAATCCCAAAGAGTGGTGAATACTTGAAACTGGTGCCAGCGCCTTCAGAATCCAGCCCCAGATTACTCAATTAAATTGCTTGGGGAGAGAATCTTTGATTCTCCAGCATTTGATCTATGCTCAGCCTATATTCTCTACATGAAATAGTAACCTGTCTTCTGAAATATTACAGCAATTCCAACACCAGCCACATAGCCTAAACAAATAGACTACTAAAAGAGGCAGGATAAGATGTAAACTTTGAAAAATTAAGGTGGTTTTTTTCCGCCTCATGGAGGTCTCCAGAGAATAGAGAAATCAGTGAGGAAAAACATATTGGCCTGAATTTTGGGGTGCTGATAGTAAAAAGAGGGGTGATTTCATATGATGTGAATCACCCAAACTGATTTCCTGGGCAGCAAATGATAAAAAGCAAATTTTCTTGCAGGTTACAGAGGCTCTGCTCACAGCAGCATTGGTATGATGGACAGCTAGAAAGAGAGACCAGCAGGGACACTGACAGGGACAGAGGGTGAATTGACACCTGCAGCTTTGGCTAATGCCCTCTTGAAGAGGATGCCAACCAGTAGTTTTCCCCTTTTGTATGAAAAGAAAACAAAAGAAAATAAATAAATAAATAATAATAATAATAATAGAAATAAATAAATAAAATAAAAAATAATAAAAAAGAGTCCCACTGTTTCTAGACCTAGTGAGGAAAAAAGATTTGTTGAACCATATAGATTTTACCGCATTGGTAGTCCTGCTTTTTAGAGATATTTAGATTTCCTGCAGTCTGAGGATAAATCTGAAACATCTTTTCAGCAAAGGAAAAGGTGTCAATTTGCTAGAATTCATTTATTATTCATATAATCTGCTGTAATTCAAATATATAAATCAGTTCCCTCGAAACATCATGGATGTATTTTTGGCAGCATATGAAAGACAAAAATTGGGATAGTGATCATAAAAATGTTTAAAAAGATCAGGGAAAATACAGTGAAAAGAAAATAAATTGAATTTAATAAAGGAACAAAAAGTCCAGGAGCCCAGACTAAAATGAGGCTTCAGCTAAGGTTGTCAGTGGCTCCTCTGAGGTATGTGTAGTGGGTTTTTTGCTGCCCATGAGACTTCATTACAGAACTGCACACAAATAGACCAACTTTTTAAACAGCTTCGAATGTACTAAAGCAGGCTGGCAATGCTGAATATTCTTACTTTTAAAACAAGATGCTCAGCCCTTCATTTGAGTTATCAAGTTATCATCAGAAATGTATATGTGCATGAAGAAGGAGCAAGTGAGAGAAGCATTTTGGAAAATTGACAGCTTTGTGGATGATTTGAAAGTAGAAGCAAGATATATTAAGAATACCAGAGAGAGAGACATGCACAGAAATACAGAGAACCTGGTGATTAAGGGTGTTGTCAATAGGCTCTGACAGTAGGCATATTCTGAGAGCAGAGGTATTTTAAATACAGACACCAAAATGCTGGGAAGATAAACATCTTTCTAGCGACTCCCTCGTCAGGTTTGACTAATTTTACCCTAATCAACCTGCAGTCAATGAGATGATCTGTTAAGGTGGTTTCTGTGGTTATTCCACAGGCATCACCAACCCTCCAGTTTTGTGGGTCAGAGCTACCTTAAAGAGGTGTGCTCAGACTTTTGTGTTTAAATATCTGACAGAGAAGCTTGAGACTGAGTACAGGGGGTGTTGTGTGCCAGGACCGGAGGCTCTTGTAGTTTGTGCGAAGCCTCTTTGGCAGGAGGTCTTATCACAGAGCCATTTCTTGGATTAAGTAACACCAAAACCACAAAGCTTGTTATTCCTTGGTCTGTTAAACAATCAATTGGAGTGGCTTGCTCTAGTGGTAGATGGTAACTCCAGAGGTCTTAAAGAACTGATGTACCTCACCTACCACAACCTATCTACTCAGCTAAGCAATGTTACGGGTGTAAAACACAAGTACATGGCGGATGCCTTCAGGCAATCAGTGTACTGCCCTAAGGTGCTCTGATTTTCCTCCTCACGCTCACTTTGCCTGCACAACAACCAATGTTAAAAGCCTATGAAGTGATTTAGTCCTTTGAGAAATCCTACCGAAATATTTTCTGTGCTAAGTGCTTACAATTTGACTATAAAGTCACTGTGAACTCTGCAGTTTCCAATGCACTGCTTCAGGATGATTTTGAATCAATTTATTTTGTATGATTTTCTTTCTTTTTCATTGGTCTTTTGTTAGGAGGGGGTGCAAAAAGGAGTGGCTGATTAATTTTCCACTCTGCCCTCCTTATTTCACTCAGCCTTGACCCTTTCCTTCTCCTTTCAATGTTAAAAAAGCCATCTCTCTGCTAAGAGCTACTGCCTCTCTAATTATTACTAGTGTACTTACTGTTGGACAGGATCAGATGCACTGTTAGCTGAGCCATGGCACAGCCAAGATAATTTTTTGGCATTTAACTTCTCCTCTTATTATTTTATATCATTAATTCCACCTTTCAGGGGGTGGAAGAAGGGTGGGATAGATGCACTTTTGCAGAAACAGGCAACAGCTAATTTGATTTCTGGACTGGCACAACTTTCCATATAATCAGAAATAATTATGTTTGCTGGCGAAAACAGTCCTAACAACCAAACGAGACTGAAACAAGGCCTGTGCACGGACAGGATCTCTTGAAATCCATCAGAAAGCTGGGCTCTTTCATCAGATACTAAAGATGGGGAGTAGACATTGTGGGGCGGGATAATAATAGCAGCAGCAACTGAATTGCCCCTTTTTTCCCTAATGTGGGAGAGGCATAATACATCAGCCCAAATGTAAATCAGTGAATGTTTTGGCTTAATCTTTTCTTCCTTAACCTTTTCCTCAGGAGAGAAGAGCCAAACTGATGGCTGTAGTGTCTGGTTGCTGTGTTGTTGTTACAACTGTTGTAGCATATACATAAGAATAGTGGGATTCCATACCATGGGACGTCATGCTGAGTACATAACGAATCATAGAATCATTTAGGTCAGAAAAGCCCTTTAAGGTCATTGAGTCCAACTGCCAGGACTACCACTAACCCATGTCCCTAAATGCTATATATGTCTTGAATGGTGAGTCACGTACTTTCCTGGGAAGCCTGTTCCAATTCCTGACAACCCTTTCGACAAAGAAAGCTTTACTAATACCGGACCTAACCCCCCCGTGCAGCTTGGGGCCGTTTCCTCTCGCCCTGTCGCTTGTTCTCCGGGAGCAGCGCCCGACCCCCGCTGCCCGCAGCCCCTGCCAGGCAGCTGTAGGGAGCGACCAGGTCCCCCCTGAGCCCCCTCCTGCCCAGGCTGCCCCCCCCAGCCCCCCAGCCGCCCCCCCAGCCCCTGCCCCAGCCCCTGCCCCAGCCCCCTGCCCGTCCCTGGACACGCTCCAGCCCCTCTGCGTCCCTCCTGCAGCGAGGGGCCCAGCCCTGAGCCCAGGGCCCGAGGGGCGGCCGCACCAGTGCCCCGCGCAGGGGGACGGGCACTGCCTGGCCCTGCTGGCCACGCTGCTGCTGACACCGGCCAGGGCGCTGCTGGCCGCCTTGGCCACCTGGGCACGCCGGGGGCTCACGCCCAGCCGGCTGCTGCCCAGCCCCCCCAGGCCCTTTTCCCCCGGCCCTTCCCAGCCCCCTGGCCCAGGCCTGCAGCGCTGCCTGGGGCTGCTGTGACCCAGGGGCAGGGCCCGGCGCTCGGCCTCCTCGGGCCTCCTACCGGGGGCCTCGGCCCCTGGGCCCGGCCTGCCCAGCCCCCCCTGCAGAGCCCCCTGCCCCCCGCAGGGCAGCACTGCCCCCAGCCCGGTGCCACCCGCACACGGACCGGGGGGCGCTCGGTCCCCTCGCCCAGCCCGTCGGCACAGACATTACCCAGGGCCGGCCCCAGCACGGAGCCCTGGGGACACCCCCTGTGCCCGGCGCCAGCGGGAGGGGGCTCCAGCCACCGCCGCCCCCTGCGCCCGGCCGCCCCCAGCCCCTCACCCAGCGCAGGGCACCCCCGGCCCGGCCCGGGGCAGCCGGGTTCCCCAGGAGATGCTGTGGGAGATGGTGTCAAAGGCTTTACTAAGCTCCACACAGACAGCATCCATGGCCTTTTTCCCATCTCTTAAGCAGGTCACTTTGTCACAGGATCAGATTTGTCAAACAAGCCTTTCATAAACCCATGCTGTCTGGGCCTGACCTCCTGGCTGTCCAGTATGTGCTGTGCGACAGCACTGAATATAATCTGCTCTGCAAATTTCCCCATCATCGAGGTCAGGCTGACAGGCCTGTAGTTGTCCAAATCCTCCTTCTCGCCCTACTTGTACATGAGCATCACATTTCATAGAACCATAGAGTGGTTTGGGTTGGAAAGGACCTTACAGGTCACCATGTTCCAACCCCCCTGCCACGGGCAGGGACACCTTCCACCAGCCCAGGTTGCTCCAAGCCCCGTCCAGCCTGGCCTTGTGCACTGCCAGGGATGGGGCACTGTCCTGGTTTCAGCTGGGGTGGAGTTAATTTTCTTCATAGTAGTTAGTACAGTGCTGTGTTTTGTCTCCGATGTGAGAACAATGTTGACAGGACACTGATGGTTTTAGTTGTTGCCGGGTGATGTTTCTACTAAAACAAGGACTTCTCGGTTCCTTGGGCCCTGCCAGCCAGCGGGCTGGGAGGGCACGGGACATGGGGAGGGGACACAGCCAGGACAGGTGACCCAAGCTAGCCGGAGAGGGATTCCATACCGTGGGACGTCATGCTGAGTATATAAGCTGGGGGAAGAAGGAAGGGGGGGACATTTAGCATTATGGTGTTTGTCTTCCCAAGTAACCATTACACGTGATGGAGCCCTGCTCTCCTGGGGATGGCTGAGCCTGCCTGCCCGTGGGGAGTGGTGAATGGATTCCTTGCTTTGCTTTTCTTGTGTTTGTGGCTTTTGCTTTACCTATTAAATTGTTCTTACCTCAACCACTGAGTTTTACATTCCTTTCCGATTCTCCTTCCCATCCCTCTGGGTGAGGGGGCAGTGAGCAAGCAGCTGTGTGGTACTTGGTTGCTGGCCGGGGTTAAATCATGACAGGCACACACATCTTCTCTGGGCTTCCAGTGTCTCACCATCCTCACAGCAAAGAATTTCTTCCTAACACCTAATCTAAAGTCATTACCAGTTTAAAGTCATTACCCCTTCTCCTATCACTACATGACCTCACAAAAAGTCCCTTTTTGCTAACTTCTAGTCAACTGGGACCTCCCCGGTTAGCTAGGACTGCTGACAAATGATTGAAAGTGGCTTCATGAGCACTTCCACCAGCTCTCTTGGGTGGATGCCATCCAGCCCCATAGACTTGTCTAAGTGGTGTAACAAGTTGCTGACCATTTCCTCTTGTATTATGGGGGCTTCATTCTGATCCCCATGCCTGTCTTCCAGCTCAGGAATCTGGGTACTCTGAGAACAACTGGTCTTACTATTAAAAAATGAGACAAAGAAGGCATTATGTCCTTCAGCCTTTTCCTCATCCTTTGTCACTATTTTTTCCCACTGCATCTAAAAAAGGATGGAGATTCTCCTTAACCCCCCTTCTGTTACTAATATATTTACCAAAACTTTTTTTACTGTCTTTTAAGGCTGTAGCGAGATTAAGTTCTACTTGCGCTTTGGCCTTTCTAATTTTCACCTTGCATAACCTCACAACATCCTTGTAGTTCTCCAGAGTTGCCTACTCCTTTTTCCAAAGGTCATAAACTCTTTTTTTCCCTTGAGTTCCAGCCACAGGTCTCTCTTCAGCCAGGTCAGTCTTCTTCCCTGCCAGCTCACCTTTTGGCACATGGGGATGGCCTGCTCCTGTGCATTTAGGACTTCCTTCCTGAAGAATGGCCAGCCTTCCTGGATGCCTTGGCCCTTCAGAACTGCATCCCAAGGGACTCTGTCGACTGGGCTCCTAAACAGGCCAAAGTTGGCCCTCTGGAAGTCCAAGGTAGTGGTTCTGCTGACCCCCCTCCTTACTTCTCTGAGAATCAAAACCCCTATCATTTTGTGATCTCTGTATCCAAGACAGCATCCAACTACCACATCACCCACCAGTCCTTCTCTGTTTGTAAACAACAGTTTTTTTAGCAGGGCGCCTTTGCTAGCTGGCTCACAGACCAGGTGTGTCAGGAGGTTAGCTCCCACACACTCCAGGAACCTCCCAGCCTGTTTCCTCTCCACTGTATTGTATTTCCAGCAGACATCTGATAAGTTGAAGTCCCCCATGAGAAAAAGGGCTAGTGATTGTGAGACTTCTCCCAGCTGCTTACAGAATATTTCATTTGCCTCTTCATCCTGTCTGGGTGGTCTGTAACAGACTCTGCTATGGTATTTGCCTTGTCAGCCTTTCTCCCAATCCTTACCCATAAACACTCGACCTTTACATTGCTGTCAAGCTCTAGACAGTCAAAACACTCTCTAGCACAAAGGGCTACCCCACTCTTTCCTTGCCTATCCGTTCCAAAGAGCTTATAGCCATCCATTGCAGCACTCCAGTCCTGCGAGTCATCCTACCATGTTTACGTGATGGCAACTATATCAGTTTTCAAGCTGCAGAATGGTTTCCAGCTCCTCCTGTTTGTTGTCAATGCTGAGTGCACTGTTACAGATGCACTTCAGTTAGCCTATCAATCTGCCACCTTTTGGGGGGGAGAAGCCCTAATTCCTATGGGACTGTTCTCAGCTGCTTCCATGGTTTCTAACACATCAATAAACCTTGTGTCCTTGCTGCCATGTGGATCTCCATTCCTGCCTCCACTGAGATGGCAGACCAAAGCACCTTGCTAGCCCACTGTCCCTCAAACATTGGTATGCCATCCCCAGGCTTATGTTTTGAAGGCCCCTTTTATTCCTTTCACACTTTAAATCTAGTTTAAAGCTCTTTCAATAAACCCTGATAACTCCTGCATGAAGATTCTTTTCCCACTTTGAGGCAGGCCTACCCTATCCATTGCCAGCAGGCCTGGTGTCATGTAGACAAGCCCATGATCCAAAACCCCAAAATTCTGCTGTGGACACCACGCTTGGAGCCATGTATTGGTCTGCTGTCTCTTTCTGTTTCTTCTCTCATCATTTCCTGCAACTGGAATCCTTCCAGAATCCAGAGGAGAACACTGCTTGTGCTCCTGATCCCTTAGCCAGTCGTCCCAAGACCCTGAAGTCCCTCTTGATTCCCCTCAGACTTCTTGTTGCAACTTCATAGCTGCCTATCTGAAATAATGGTTAATAATCTGAGGGACCTACCAGGGTAGGAAGTTTTATCTTCACATGTTTAACCCAGGCCCCATGGAGGCAGAAGTCTTCCCTGAGAAGTATATAAGTAATAGTTATGCAGAAAAAAAATACTGTTTCAATGTACTTACCTGGGATTACTTACCCTTTGGATCTTCTTCAGAAGACTTGTGTATCACCATCTTGTGATTTGGGACAACTTTGGCTCATGACTCGTCAAACTCATATGATCACATCTAGAATAGTGAGTTTGGAATTGTTTCATATACATACAGCTGTGCTTCGCGTATACTTTCCAGCTTCATTCTCCTAGAGCAGAATTAATGAGTCTATGTTTTCGATCCAAACAGTTTAGCTTGCTGCTAATTTCCACACCCCTAACCCAGGCTAGGTTTACCCTGTAATTATACCGAAAAGTGCTTAATTTGCACATACTGTTTGTGAAACTAATCACCAAGCTGAGAATTAGATTTATAGGAAGGTTCTGTGTTCCTCTTCAGACAGCAGTATGATGTAGCAGCTCAGAACTTTAAAAAATGTTCTTGTCTCAAGTCCACTTATTACAGTGAATAGCTGTATAGTATTATATTATTTTACAGTCATTTAAGACATTGATTGAAATTAAACAAACAAACCCCAAACAACTGCACAATAGGCACTTTAAAAACACCTAATGGTTAACTTTTGACAGGATGCTATACTCTTGCAATTTTAAAGTAGTTAAGAGTTCTTTGTGTACCAAAGTGTTTACTTTTAAGCTGAGGATTTCATGATAATGGTTTACAGAACAGAGTCCAGCACCACATTCAGTATTTCTCCAGAGCAGTCAATGTTTACATCAGCGCATTACAAATATATACAGAAGCACAGCAGTAAACACAATCCCAGGCCAAATCTCTATATCCACATCTATTTCTTTGACTCTGCGGACAGCTTTGTTGACAACAGTGTTTTTTATCTGATCAGAAAGTGAGAGTAATGGAAGTACTGGATGACTTTAAAAAATTGGACTGTGAAAAGTGTCCAGCAAAACAATTTCTGGGATTTTTTTTTTTTTCATGTAGTTGTTGATACTGTTGATAGTACACTGACAATAATCTTTCATGCCTGGGCTTTGGCCATTTTTCATCAACATTAGTATGTATTTGTATCACATGCTTTGAGCGTAAACATATAATCACATCGAGAATGACTTTTAAATACGTGTATGAAAATGCAGTGTAACATGTTCATGGTGACCAGCTTTCAAACTCTCTTGCTGTGCTGTGAAAATATTGACCTTGTCAGAACTTCTTGTAGCACATAAGTGAAAATAATTTCCTAAACTGGCCTACCAAGTAAACAATTTGAAAAAACTTAGAACCACTAATAGTGCTAATACTTAGGATTTGAGAGTCATTAAATTTCTCAGTTTTCTGTGCCCAGCTGTGAAAGCTGTTGACATAGCATTAGCCACACTGCTGGAAACTAGGCACTAGACTGCTTCTCTTCCAGCTTCATAAAATAGTGACTTTTGTGTCACATTTGTGCATGGAAGTCCTACTTAGGCTCTGTTTGGCTTCACTTTGGTCCCAGCTCTGCAGCAAAGTCAGTATGGATTTTCATAATGGAGAGAAGCCCTCTTGTAATGAGCTCTGGTTCATCACTGTGGAAAATCATGCTCTGTTTACAATGAAACATCGCATAAGCCCCAACCATATAAATGATAATAATAGTCTCAGCAGCTACATCTCATCTTTAGAAATAATAAAACTGAACCACAGTAAATTGCTTCAGTTAATGCCTTTCCATCACAGTGTGCTTAAATGTGAAGGTATTTTATTTCATTTTAATCCTTAGTATTTTCCTTGCCCAG
Source organism: Falco peregrinus (assembly GCF_023634155.1). Taxonomy (NCBI): domain Eukaryota; kingdom Metazoa; phylum Chordata; class Aves; order Falconiformes; family Falconidae; genus Falco; species Falco peregrinus. The sequence continues at coordinate 4,434,516 of NC_073739.1, forward strand.
ACAGTAACAGTAGGACTATAACATTTTCTTTAACATAAAAAAAAAAAAAACCACCACCAAAAAGTCCCCAGACCAAAACCCTGACTTTTATTTAGCTCATATTCTTAATGTATCATGCATATTATTGCATGATATTACACAGATGCCATACTGGTCAGATACAGCAGTGTTGGTTATTATTACAATGTAATAGTGGTCTTTTAACTGTGAGATCTCCATTGCATTGCATTAAAGCCCTTTGCCCTATTAATCACATATTATTGGAGGGAAAATCAAGAGGAAGCTGAAAGTATAGTCTGCTAACACTTTCATACCCTGTTGGTGCTATTTTTCATTCATTATTTTATACTGTTTTGTGTGTCTCGTGGAAACTGAAGTATCAGAAGAGACAACAGGACAGGAATAACCATTTACAAATACTCTCTGTGATTTAAAAAAAAAAAAAGGACTAATAATGCAAAGCAACCTCAAAATTATCTACATGATCTCTGAATATTTAATTAACTGCTGGCTGACATTTTGGAAGCTGTGTTTATATTATGTTTGTCCTTGGGGTTTGGTGCTTGCATCTGTGAAATCAGGGCTATTTCAAGGCTGGACCACTGGATATCTCCTTGTTTCCCAGCGTTGCAGCAATAGCAGCCTTCAGAGGGGTTTCTTTGGGGTCCCTCAAAATCTGGAGGATCATGTTACTAGAGGTCAACTGAGTGCCTTTGAGACTACGTATGATGACCTGAAATAGGTAAGGGGGATCTGAAATGTGGGGTAAGTCCTGTCCCTGGCAGATGGGTGGGGAGGCCAGCAGCACCTGGTGCAAGTCCCCAGAGCACGTTCAGCGCTCACTTTCAAGGTGTCATCTAACAAGTCTGAAAGAATGAGAACGGTAAGAGCAAAACGCACTCAGTTTCGCTTATTAAGCACATTTCTATAGGTTTATGGTCTATGGGAAGTGTTGACCTGCATAAGGTACAGCAGCTCTGGTAAACCTGTAGTGTTATACTGATGTTACTGCTGTTACCAACAGCAAAATTTAGGCTTATTTCTCCTGTCACCCTCCCCGGCAGCAGGGCTGGTTTTCAGTGAGATGTCACTGCTTTGCATAGCTAGGGATGGGGCCCTGTCCTTACGTGTTCATACTTATGTGCCCTGTTTGGCTGAGTGGCTACATCTTTTATTTAAACCTGCTGTTCGTTGTATGTAACTTAGCATACAAGTTAGGGACCGCTTTTTCAAAATATTTCCCTTAATACTCATCTACGTTTCAAAGGATTGGCAAATGCTGTTAGAAAATCCTGGAAACATAGAATATCTTGAATATTTCTGTCATTCTGAAGTGTGATTTAGGCATTTCTCTAATTGGTTTGTGCCAGTTATTTAAAAAAATGGTAGAGTTCCTGTGGAGCCTTTTATTTGCTTTTTTCAATTGAGTACAGGTTGTGAGCCAGGACGCTTTGAAAAGATGACGCAAAGGCTCGGTCCTAGCCTTTTCTATTCTTTGGGGATTAAATAGCCTGACTGAGAAATGTGACAATAAAGGGGAGCAGAAAGATCGGGTAACCAAAAGAAAGGCAAGGATGAGAGGTGATTTGATTTGGGAGAAGAGAAACTACGTGGAGGAGGAGAAACCAAAAGGGAGAAAATGACTGATGAAAAAAATAGGGAGAGATCCTGTGATGTGATTTTTCTTGTGGCATACATAGGAATGCACTTTATCTTGGAAGCATTCACAGATGTTTGTACGTGAACTTACTTCAGACAGCTCTGATTATATATTAAAAAAAAGAAAATAATTACTACGTGGCTATTGCCAATGATATCTTGACAGAGCAATAGTGAAATCAACAGTGAAAAGTCTTCTGAGTTGTAGCCCTCTGGTACCCTAACTTTTCTCAGTTCTGACTCAAATATCTTCAGTAAGTGAGGGGTTTGTTCATGAAAATGGTTAAAATTGGCTCAAACCACAGAATGAATGCTCTTACATAAGTGCAGCGATAACTTGCTGTACTGTGAATAAATGGAGATGGCTCATCATCCTTCAGGCAGATGTTGTTGAAACACAACAACATCTTCCTGCTATGAAAGAAGGCTTTTGGCTGAAGCATATCTTGCTGCTGAAGGGCTCTCCCTCTAGCAAAACACCAGAAACTATGATGGTGTCACTCCGGATGTCTGTCTCACCCATGTTGTTCACAGGACGCTGCTGAGAGGTTAAAGCCTCGGGAAGGGGATGTATTCAATTTGCACACACCGTTGTCAGAAATGGTTGCTCTGCTCAGAATGACGACCTTGAAATATGGTGTTTTCGGTTCTGTGACAAAGACAAAGGAGCTTTTCATGCACTTTAGAGAATCATTAGCTTATGAAAAAGGGAGGGTGATGATGGGAGAGAGCCCCTGGAACAAGCACTTATCTCTAACACACATGGTGTCACATCTTGTTCAACCTAGTCAGGCTCAGGCTTGTACGGGGGAGAAGGGACAGCTGTTTTACTCTTGATCTAGTATATTTAGCGGCATCCATTTTACAAAAAAATTCCTCGTTCCTTTATGGGGGTGAACGCCTTTTAGCTGCACAGTCTTTTCCCAAAACCGTATTTTTAGCTGAAATCCTGATCTGGTACCTGAAACTGTGGCACAGTAGCCTTAGCGGTAAGCTTCAATAGGAAATTAATGTCCTTCAATTCAAAAGGGTTTTTAAATATTATAAACCTATATTTAAATAATCCAAGTGTATGATTTACACAGACCACTTCAAGCATCATCCCTCAGATATTCCTGGTTGTCTTTTTTTTGCGTATAAATGATTATTCCTTAGTTCAGTGCATTATAATAACCCCTGGATAACTCAAGGCTCCATTAATCTGGGCATTGTGCATGGAAGAAAGGAGAAGGAGAAAAGAAAAGAAGAGAGGAAAAAAAAAAAACCCCACCCAGCCCACATTCCTGAGATCACACCACATAGATGTGAGGAATCTACATTAAATAAACCTAAATAGAAGGTTTAAATGAATTGTTATTTATAATAAGTCATATTTTTAATTCATTTTCCGTCTTCATCTCAGCAAACTTCAATCAAAATCAGTGAGAACCTGACCTGATAAAAATAGTCTTTGTGTGTGGTTTATCGCTGTTTTATCTGAACATGTAACGAATAGCAAAGAATTGAACCTGATATTACTCGCATCAGGAAGGTATTACTCGTCCTATCTTCAAGGAAAACTAGAACAGAGTATGGAAATGATCTCTCCAAGAAAATGGAGTATTTTATAGCAGACAAAGAAATACAATATTTGGCTTTCAGTCATTTGCATTAATAATCCAAAGATTTTTCCTCTGCCATAAGCTTGACTAATTTAAAAGGTTAGAGAGAGAGAGAGAGAAAAGAGATGGTAGCCTCAGCCACCAAAGCATTAAAGTGGCATCTCAGAGAGAAAGGTTTTACTGCTGTGTATTTTCCTTCACTAATTCCTCCCTCATCACATTATGCCCCAAACATATTTTGTTATTTTCATGATATGGGTCCCTGCTCTTTTATCGTAAAAGCACACAGAAAGTATGTGAGGAAATCAGCAAACAAGATTGACTATACCTTTGACAGTCTCCTGCATATTTGCTGTGTTTAATTGTCAAAGAGGCAGCCCAAAAGGGGCTAACACTGCAAATAGAAATAATTGCCCATGGATTTTAATTGGCTGCTTCCTATTAAAGATTCATGGTGAGATTTGCCAGTTTATGAGGAAAAGTTAAAAATATGAAGGTTTCACATTTAAGTAGAAAACTGAAGTTTTTGCACAGAATCATGGGGCCAAACGTATCTGTACTATATACACTGGACTGTGCTCACCCTGGGTGTAATTCCAGTGAATGGAGGTCCTGAAATGACAGCAAAGACAAAAGAAATTTGGAGAAGCTCAGAAGGACACAGAAACCATCCTTAGCAGTTCTGCTCAGAGATAAGAATGTGCGTAAAATAAGAGCACTGTCTGTGTGGCACCAAAGCTCATTCCCATGGCCATGAGTGTTTTATTGAACATGTCCCACGCTTTCTTTTTTACTCCATGTAAAAACATATTTCGATACATCTTTTATTTTTTATCCCAATGCAAACACTTGCTACCAAAGAGTAGGGTAAATAATGAGAAATACAGCATCACTTGTGTAAGGATACAAAAATATATGAAAGACCCCAACACTGAAAAAAAATCCAAACAAAAACCCACTGTAATTGCATAATGTAATATAAAAAAAGGAAAAGCGGAGGATAAAAAGAGGAGGATCAGAAGATGAGGTATCATTCCCTTCTGAATCTGCTGAGACAGAACGTCCAAGGGAAACGAGCTGAGCCCAGTCTCCAGAGGGAGCCTCCCAGCTGCAGGAGAGGAATCTTCCTGATGCAGTCTTGTGATAAATTTTCTGGAAAATGAGGATATTTTAGATCTCTCAAGCTACGGAAACCCTTATAAAACTAAGATTTAAGATATATTTAAAAATATAAATGAAACATTTCAGGTATTTCTCTGTGGTTGCAGAACGCAATTATTCAGTATCAATTGTAAACCAAATATTAATGTTCAGTGAATAACTCACAATTCATATTTTATTCATTGAAATTAGCTCTTTTTGCTGCTTGTGGAATATCTAATTTTATTTCTTTTTATTTGATTTGGTGTGACATCCTCACTAGTATTTTGGCAGTTTATTGCCATCTCCCCTTGAACTGTTCAAAAATGGATCTCTCTGCACTCATAGTTCAATGTTTAAGTTCTTTGTCATTGGGCAGATTTGTCTCACGGCATTGTATAAATTGCCTGATTAGATTAGCACACGGGCTTTTCTTGCATGAATACACAGCTATGGATCTGCCATTCATTTTCTTCATATATTTGTGCACACGGGTGTGAAATTCACTTTTTGCAGATACTCATGCAAGTAAAATGTGATTGAATGAGTGTTTCTGAAAAACAAACACATGCAGAAGTTCATGATGGCTGTGGCAAATTCTTCAAACAATTTGCATGAATAATCTCAGTAACTTTCTTCGGGCTTTCACAGGTTTTCATTTTTTAAAAGTTTCTCAGACCCAAGCAGTTCATGATGGCTGTGGCAAATTCTTCCAACAATTTGCATGAATAATTTCAGTAACTTTCTTTGGGTTTTCACAGGTTTTCATTTTTAAAAAGTTTCTCAGACCCCAACTCTTTTTGAATGTTTGTCAGGGGTGCAATTATTCTTTCAGTGCAGCTGCTCTCCTGGAAAACTTTGTTCACTTTTCTTGCATCTGCACAAAATTTTGTGAACTTTGTTCTTTGCAATGTAAAAGCTTTACTGCTATTACTAACCTGTATGTATGAGTCCTTCCTTTTTGAGGTCATTCCTGGAACACAAACTTTCACACCACTGCATGAAAAAAGAGGGCAGAAAAATGTGATAATTCATTTGCTATGGACAGTTAGTTTACATGTGAAGGATATTGTTCACAGGAAAACAAAGGCAAAATACATCAGTCAGTCACAATACATGTCAAATAAGCTTTACAATGATCATGGGAAGATTTTCCTTTTAAAAAAGCATAGGACCTTTTTATTATTATTTCCTATTTTCCTGGTTAGAATATTTGCAGAGAAGCACTACAAATTCTATGTGTTTCCTATCTAAACCCTTCTGGATTATGAGCCCTTTTTCATCTCATGTGATGAGCCACAAACGAAATCTTGGAAGACAATGCAGCTCTGATCACCTCTCATGAAAGCAATGTGGACTGTCTGTTTCCATTTCTGAAAGCTAAAGACAAAGAGACACACATTTTAATTTATTTTTTTTTAATTCTTACTTCTTTCTGTCAAAGCTTCATTTCAATTACTTGTACCCACAATCTAATCCCATCATGCAACACACAATCCAATACCAGCAGGAATAAAGCTTCCTTTCTCAGGCAAATAATCCCAGAATTCTGTTTCTGTGAGTGTGCAGAAAGGCAAATCTAGTTTGAAATTTTCATCCAGTTTGAAAATTAAACATCATATGGTTTCACTTTGTCCCTTCCCCCTCAGAAGTTTTTATGTCACCTGATGGTACCCCATGAAGGACATACTTGTTGTGTTAAAAATAAGTAATTTTGTTCTGAAATTGCTTCCTACTTTTATTTTTATTTTTTATGCCAACCCACATTGGAGCAAAATAAATATTTTTTAATATTTTTGGGGTGTTGGGGTGGAATTAGTTCTATATTTGAATATTCTAAATTATTCTGCATCTGCCTGGTTTTTTTCTGAGAAATGTTTTTTGTTGAGTGTCATCAAGATACTTCCAGCAAAACCAGTTCCGGAATAGGAATTAATTAGACATAAAACATGCAAAATTTGTGATGCAAAATCTGCCTTTTTTTTTTTTTAAGCAAATACAAAGATATGGTGGCACAGCTGTACTGTGCAATCTTGCTCAAATTTTACCATTTTCGAGCAAAATTCTGCAGAATGAAAAGGATGAGTCTGGCACAATTCCCTTGGCAGTACAGCATTCACAGCAGTTCAATTCCTGTTATACTAGCTGAAGAATCCCTCAAACAGGCATGAAGCAGTATTTGGAGCGATCAACTTGTCTCTTCTTCTGAACCCATTAGTCTCGTGTTACAGAACCATTCTATATTGTTGCAGTCTTAAATTATTTATAATTTTCAAAACTGGCTAGTTCTGTTGCATGCTGAAGTGCAGAACTGTTAAGCTAGTAGGAGAAAGAGTATTTTCTCTACCACTAATTAAGTGTCCTATTTTTTCTGGTGTTGGAATTCTGATTTGTGGCTTTTCATAAAACTCTGTGGTAATTGGTGAGATTTCACATTCAACTGGGTTTCAGTAACAGGGTAATCGATTTGCTTCAAAGCTTCTCATTCTCCCAGAATTTATATTCATTTTAAACAATTATGAAGAAAAAAAGACTCCTGAGAACCAGAACAATATAAGACTGCCGCACAGATCAGGTTTTGGTCTGCAAGGGAGGCTAAGTAATGAGATTTTCAACTGCCAAAGCTGTTGGGTTTGTAGCTCAGACTTTAAAACAAATTAAAACTTAATTTCTGACTGGTAGGTAATATCAGGTAAGGTATTGGGATTTTAAGGTTTCAGTGCAAACATTAAGAAAATCTGCTACCAATATACATTTTTAAGAGTGCATCTAGTCGTTCTTTATGTTTTAAATGTAGTGTATAATACTTGGATTCCAATTAAGGAGAACAGTGTTGTGCATGACCAAAAAATCTGTGTTTCAGAAATTTTCTATATTGCTAAATTGGGTTTTCAGAAGGTGAGGACAAGATTGACTCTTTCTTTCATACTGAGATAAATTTAACCTCATTGGAATAATAACGTATAAGGGAGACCAGAAATGGCTCCCCAAAGATCTCAACTCAGTGCAAACTCTGGATTTTAATGTGTGTCATTGGGTGCCACCGTGCAAGTCTTTGGAGCACGTGGGTGCACTGAATATATTTCTTTGGAAAAGTTGTCAGGATTTTTGGTCTTTGGGTCTTCGGGCCAGTTAGGTTAAATGTGCGGAAATAGATTTACACAATGGTGGGGAATCAGAACCAGTCTTAATAAGGTACAAAAAATGAACGTAAAGTCAACAAAATAGAAAAAGACAAGCAACATAATCTCCTAGCATGTAGAAGGTGATCATCTAAAGCATCACTGTAGAAAAAGTGTTTTAAGGAGAAACATTTGTTGTGTTTCCCTAACTACTAGTTTGCTTTTTTTTCATGCAAGTGGAATAATCATTTTCTAACCTCCAGAAGCTAACATAGGATCCAAAAGTCAAAATGGATTCTCCTCTCACCCTACACTGTCTCCAAAAATTAAGACATTATAAACTAGATTTACATCTTCACAGATATTAGTGGGATTTCCGTCTTCAGCTCAATATGTGGTGAATTTGTTTATGGTACGGCACGGGGATGTGGAAACCAGTATGAGTTAAACTTCACTGTTTCATTTCCCTGGATGGCAAATAAAAATGTTGAATTGGTGTTGAAAACTCAGCAAACTGTGGTAGAGCATTGGCAATTTTCATCAATAACCCTGGGCAGATTATGCGCTCAAGGCCTGAGCATACTTATAAAGCCCATATTCCACTTATAAAGTCAGATGTCAGAATAAATGCAACTCTCTATGGGAATTACAAAAAGGTTTCAAATATATCAGTGCAAACAGTACACAAATAGATCCATTAATAAATGAGGTACAATAGGGAAATCAGTGATGAGTTGTAAAATGGCTGAGTAAATGAACTGCATTTATAAATATGTTCTAATTTAGAAGGACAGGAAAAAGAGGTATATATCATTTGAAAGTAATGAAGAGCTGGAAACCTTGCAGATTAAACTATTATTAAATAAGAGGGGGAAGACCACTTAGAAAAATATGCAGTTTTGAACCAATAAATCATAAGCTTTCGGGGTGTCTATACTCTTATTTTTAGAAGGAACATTGCAGGTGTAAGAAAAAAGAAAAATAAGCTTGATGAAAGTAAGGGTGAACTGAATTTACTATTTACTAAGTGTGAGAAAGAAGAAAATAGAGGTTTGATTTGTGAACATGCTCAGGATTGTGTATTAGTGCATAAAAAATTGAAAGTATTTAGGATCAGGAACAGAAAATTAAATAAGAGATATCAATGACACTTCAGATGGGTGACCGTTATGGTGAAAAGAGCTAGCATCTTTGCAGTCATGAGGGAAAAACTGCTGACATTGGTCATTAAGAACGACTCTCAACTGTTGATTTGTCTAAATGAGAAATGGACTGCTGAAGAATCATTGTTGCCTGTGTTGCAATTCTTTGGATATTGTGCCTGGACATGCATATCCTGGGATAAAAGCATGTGTCTAGCAGATTAATATTCCTACTGCATATGAGCTTAAATTATATTGACAGCCAAAGTTTTGACAGTGCTGAAGGATGAGGTTGATGGAATAATGGTCATTCACCAATAATCAAGCCAGACTGGTATGAATCTACATCATCCTTCATTAAGGTGCCAAAACAATAAGTATAGCTGGTTGGAAAACATAAACTATTTTCTGTGGTTTGTAGGTGTTGCAGACTCTTCCATCCCCCAGTTCTGTCTCATCAGATTCCCACAATCACCATGTTTAACCACTGTCCATACTCGGAGCTTTATAAGTTGGTCTAGAAAATGTCAGTTTCTCAGAATTGGGAATATTAAGTTAATGGTGGGAAGGGGTGGGTTGATTCTTCGAGCATTGTGCTGTTTTAGAAGGTTCATTTAATTGCTATTCAGTCTGCCTCAAAGAGCAAGAAGATCATTATTCATACCAAAGACAAATTCATTTGAAAGGTCTGAATGACAAAAGATGGAGCTGCTAATGGCAGAGTCTAACTTCAATTAAGCAAACAATAAAGACGTTAATAACAACTCTTTAGAAACTAACAAATACCACTGGTGATTGGAAGATACTTGCCAAATTGAATGAACAAACAATATGCCAGAGACTGGTCTCATTTTGTGTTTGTTTACATATTGCTTATGCTAGGGTTTTGCTTCTTCATTCGGTGTCCCTAGTTCCTCAGTCTCAGGCTGTCTGCTGCACTCCAGACCATATAACAGCCTAAAAGAACAAAATATTTCCAGGCCAAAGTGGCTATTTAGATCACATATGAACAGAATTGGTTTGCAAGCTGATAAAATTCCACTAACATGAAGAAAATGAGTAGTATCATCTAGATCTGGTGGCAAAGTAACTGTGTTTTATGTAAAGGAGAATAATTTTACTGCAGTTGTAAGCAACCTTGCAGTTTCAGAACAGACAATGTAAAGATTGGCAAGATGTAATCAAGGAAGTTGGCTTTTTGCATCCTCAGCATACAATCTATCACATAAATGAGGAGTGTATGTGTTCCTGAGTTGGAAGGCATAATCTCTTTGATATTGACTCAGCCAGTGCAGGCACTTCATTCAAACTACAAAAGAAAATGCATTTGACATCTTGCTTCACTGTGTCTCTCCAAACAGTCCTCTGAGACCATAAGGACCTTAAGGCACTATAGAAAAGTGTCTTGACTCTGCCTAATGCATCATTTGAATGTAAATATGCTCTCAGTAAACAGACTTATCAAGAATGGGCTGAGAGCCACGGTAGGAGAAAAATCAGTTAAAAACTATGCTGGTGGTGGTGGTGATGATGATAGTAGAGTATGGCATAGCAACAGACTGGGGTATTAATGCTTATGTAGGTTCATTCAAAATAAGACACTTGTCACTCTACTGATGTCTTGATTTAGAATAGGTGTAGCTCTAGACCACGGATTTAGCTTTATTAAAAGTAATTTTCATCTTCTATTTCCTGGGTATAGATTATATATTGTTGTCCTGGTTTCAGCTGGGACAGAGTTAGTTTTCTTCCTAGTAGCTAGTAGAGTGCTGGGTTTTGGGTTTAGTATGAGAATAATGTTGATGACACACTGATGGTTTTAGTTGTTGCTGAGCAGTGCTTATGCTAAGTCAAGCCCTACCAGCGAGAGGGCTGGGGGGGGCACAAGAAACTGGGAGGGGGCACAGCCAGGACAGATGACCCCAGCTGACCCAAGGGGTATTCCATACCACTGAGTGTTATGCTCAGTGTATAAACTGGGGGGTTGGCCTAGCAGGGGGAGGATTGCTGCTGGGGACTGGCTGGGCATCGGTCACTATTGTGTATCGCTTGGGGTTTTTCCTTTTTTATTTCTCTTTCTCTTTTTGTAATTTCCTTTTCCATCACATTAGTAATATTAGTATCATATTTGACTTTATTTCAATTATCAAACTGTTCTTATCTCAGCCCACAACTTTTACCTTCTTCCAATTATCCTCCCCATTCCACCAGTGGCAGGGAGTGAGCTAGTGACTGCCTGGTACTTAGTTGCCAGCTGGAGTTAAACCCTGAGAATTGCCATTAAAGAAATATAGTTATGCTTTTATTTAATTTGAAAGGAAATATATTGGCATGATCCTCTGAACTGTGGTGACACTGATTCTCTCTTCTTTAAAGCCAGACTCATGCTGTCTTTAGCTGTGTGCCAGAACATCCTTTGAAGTCAGAGAAACTATTGATGAAGTTTCAGTGCTGCAACAACATCTGAAAAGAGACCATTCCATGAAAAAGGACAATGTTTTTCAGAGGTCTGACTACATTTTGCATGTCTCAGTATATGTAGACTCCCAGACCAGACATAAGCAAACTATTTTCTCATGAACAAATGATAAGTTGAATGAAGTTTTTCTGGATAGTTACGGTTAGCAAACATCTTCCTGTTATCTTCTGAGAGTACTGATGCTAAAGGTGGGAAAAATCATCCTGAGCATTTTCTCTTTAATATTAGGATCTTGGTCTTGTAGTGAACACTCATGTATCAAATTGCCTCCTGATTTTGCACTCCTTGCATGATTAAATTTACCTTACTAAATATGTGAACACATTTGATCTTATAACTTTCACAGCACTATGACATCGTCGGATTTCACAGGAGCACTCCAGCTGCTGGCAAAGGACTGAGACCAGGGATTCTATTATTAGGAGTTATCATATCTTATTAATATACTCTCCTTATTCCTGATTGTCACAGCAATAAAAATATCATGTAGCTTATTTTCCTTTTATCTTCAGAGATATTTTTTAAAATCCATTTCAGCAAAGAACACTAGTCTGATTTCCTCTCCCATGTGATTAAAGCTTGTGTCCACTCTTCTAGTGGATTACTATGGTCCTGCTAATTTGGCCTGCATTTTCCAATGCGTATGTGGTTATGACATATTTATAAGCAAAAAGACTTCCTTTCCATTCATCCTATTGCAGGCTATTTTTACTGAGCCAAATACATCTCTCACTTGAACAGAAGTGGCAATCAAACAGACCTAAGCAGTAAGGCACAGTGATGTATGAAAGTGTGGCTTTGATGATGAGAACGGTAGCTCAGGAAGGGTTGTGAGGATGGCCAGGTGGTTAACAGCAAGAACAGCTGGCAGGTTCATCCCTATGTATAACCTTTCAATTTGCACTTTGAATCTCTACTGCTGGCTGCCTTGCATGTCACAGAATCACAGAGTGGTTGGGGTTGGAAGGGACCTCTGGAGATCACCCAGTCCAATGCCCTGCTGAAACAGGTCACCTACAGCAGGTTGCACAGGATCGCATCCGCAGGTTGGAATGTCCCCAGAGAAGGAGCCTGCACGGCCTCTCTGGGCAGCCTGTGCCAGCGCTCTGCCACCACCAAGGCAAAGAAGTTCTTCCTCGTATTCAGGTGGAACTGTCTGGGCTGCAGTTTGTGCCTGCTGTGTCAGAATGAGTAACTCTGTAAAAGGATGCTGTAGCACCATTAAAGGCAAAAAAAAGACAAAAATGCTTGTTAATGCTGGTAAACTCAGGTTAAAATAATCTTTTTTCTTCATACACTGGGAAAAAAAATGACAGTTTAATCCCCCTCCACTTACTTCTTTAAAAAGACCCTGAAAAAACCTATCTGCTTTGCAAAGCACTCCACTTCACTGGATCCAACCTACTTCATGATTCTACATGTGGGGTATTTATACTTACATGCCTTTAGCCTTTATTCTGCTTGGGACAAGGATCCTGCTCTGTACTTCGTATTTTAAAATCTATTTGAAAGGGTCAGACTGGACTGAAGTGTTTTCGTAACGAATTGTTGATAAATCTTCTTTGTCCTAAAAGCAGTTACGGAAACATTCAAGCTGCAAAACTTACCCTTGTGAAACTGCACAATATTGGTTCGGCTCCCTGTTTGTGTTTAATACAGTTAAATAGTATTGCAATGCACCCACACATTAAAGACGCTCTTAGTCTGGAATATTTTCACCATGGAATGACTCTCAATTTTCATTCAAAAGTTTGTTTTGGACACAAAATTATAGAATCATAGACTCATTTAGGTGGGAAAAGATCTCTAAGATCATTGAGACCAACCATTAACCTAACACTGCCCAAGTCCACCACTACACCACGTTGCTATAAGGTACTCTGCCCCATGACTGTTGGCATTAACCTATATGAAGTTCAAGGCCCATTTCAGTGCTTGTAGGCGTGGTTTTTTAAAGTCTTAAAAGGTCAGTGACTGAGGAAAAAAACTAAAAGCAGCTATTAAAGAAGTTTGCTGCCTGTGTAGATAGCGAGCCTGGTCTAACAGGCAGCTGCAGGTCTACATGTCTTCATAATACTGGAGACATACTCATTCTGACTTTTTGTGTGAAGGTCTCGATAAGCACAGTAGGAAATGATCCCTAAAGTATTGGTGTCGAGACAGAAGGTCTTTTGTGGTTCAAACCTTTTTCCTCTTTCCATCACATTCTTTCTCAATGGCTGGCTGAGAAGCCACAAGCAGAGCATGGGTTCCCACCACCTCTCCATTCAGCAACAGATGGACTGGAAACTTCAGAAGGAAGCTGACAGCTCCAGTGTGACCATCCCATATCTCACATCTCAGAACTTCTCTGGGCCAGGGAAAGATCCTGATTTTTGAAGTCCGCAGTGACCTTTCACACGTGCCAAATGCTCCTTCAGAAAAGGCAAGATGGTGTTTGGGAAATAGGTGCTAAAATTGTCCTCTTGGTAAACGCCTTTGGAGACAACCATGCCAGACACAATGCTGCTAGTGGAATGGTATTCTCATGAGCTTCTTAATTCCAAAAAGGAGGATATGGTACCGGTGCTTAGTCTCATTGGTGCAATTTATACTGGATTCACAGGTGTAACATGTGGTATGTACAGCACTTTACTAGTTAAGGTATGATAAAGTGACGTCAGATGACAGAGAACTGGTATTCACAGGAAGATACACACTTTGTGAGCACAATTTCTTCAAATTACTTTTTTTGTCTTTGATTAGTTGAAACTTTGTGAAAGGTAAGTGTACCTGTGCACTAATGTACAAATAGAAGCATTTATGCCAAAAGGTATCCCCGCTTTTTCGAATATCCACTGTTAGCTACATTTGGGGATTTTTCTCAAAAAGAACAATTTTGCTTTTGATGATAGCACTACTGAATCATAGACTTATGCAACTGCTTCACCCTTTCCACAGCCCACAGCGTACAAGAAAGTCTCAGGCACAAAATTATTCTTGCAAATAATTAAAAAAAAAAAAAGCATCAAAAGACTTCTGCTTCAGAAGAACATTCTTTTTAATGCTGTATCTTTTGCCCAGTACTTTTTATTTACCAGGTAACACCCTCAAGCTCCTGACATCCAGATCTTTTTTTGCATGAAAAGCAAAAAGCAAAGCCTTGCACCTTTCTGGAGCGTGCTATGGGTTCTGGTGGCTGAGACTGGAAATGTCTTCTTCTCCCAGTTCAGCACCACAGGTGGAGACATGATGGAGAGGCTCAGCACTGCTGAGTGCTGGTTTTGTTTGAGGCACTTCTGGTCAGTGTTCCTGTGGAATCTGTAGGTTTTTTGTAGGTTATTGTAGGAATCACCATTCAAAGGAGACCAGGGAAAAAGGATTTGACTATATGTCCATTAAAATGTGGTACAGAACCACAGAATGCTTAATGGGACAATTTTCCCCCCTCTGACAAGCAGGAAAAGGGCAATCATTGGAATTTGAGGTCTTCGTAAAAAAAAAAAAAAGTGGCTAGTTTGTCATTCAGGGCTTATGAGGGATATTTTGTTCTTTTCAGTAACTGTAAAGAACAAATCAAATACTAGCTTTCAAGTCCTGAAAATTAATACACTCTAGAGAGCCAATTAAATATTATTCACATATCTCAGCCCCATATTAATGTTCTTCTTTTAAAGCACACTCCAAGTCTTCCTCACAAGCCAGGTAGATGGTATTATAGATTAATTTAAGGAAAGTTATTATTTTAATGTAGCTTTTGCAATTATGTGGTTTAGCAGGTGGCAAGACAGCATGGCTTTGCATTGCCAAGGTGCAAAACAAATTCTGTGTTCAATCAACCTGAGAGAAAAAGGACAATTCTCATTTACATAAACATGTAGCCACGGAAACTAGATGCACAGAGGTGTAAGGAAAAAAGACCTATTTTACATGATGTGCATAGAATATTTGACAGTTAAGATTGGAGGCGTCATTGATGTGGGTAGGAATGGTGCAGTTGGTTGCCATGGATATGATTTTCCCTACTGGCAGTGTAAAGATTGGCAGGGATGGATGCTAAAAGAAAAAAAATTACACACACACACACGCACACACTAGTGCATGCACACAAAAACACCCAAACCGCTGCAACACTGCAGCAGCCTCACTCTCTTCTTTTGTTGCAAAGCTACGTGTCCTTTTTTTACTAATGACAGCTCACCTACCATGCAGTGTAATCTAAAAATATTGATATATCTATAATAAATCATGTATGTACAATATGTATTTACATCCTGTGCACAAAGCCATAGACATATAAATTATATTTTATATGTATATATTCTATGAGATAAAGAGATACAGATATCCAATATTTAGGGCAAAATGTATATGTGTCTGTATGTCTTTATAATAAGATTCTTTTTTCCTGCTTTAAGTTATAAACTGAGACTCCCACCAACCTTTATGTACACATTCAAACTTAAACTGCAAAATACACACCACAGTATAAATGCAAATTCATGCGAAGAAAGATAAGGGATTTTTTTTCACTGATGTTCTGAACTACTTTTTTTATTTGGTTGCCAGTTCACATATGAACTACTCAAAATTCTACTTATCAAGAATTAATAATTAAAAAAAAAATAAAAAAACCCAAGCAAAACACAAGTTCTGCTGCCAAATGGCCATTCAAGGTGCTTTGATCTTAACACAGCAACACTGAAAGATATACTGCACTCAGCAGTGTGAGAGGCCCTACTGATGTCAGCAGGACAATGCAGACTCTTAAACATTAGTGCTTTGCTGATTTGCCACTTGAGTGCTGAGTATCTCAGGTGCTGTAGCAAGAACAAAGCCCATGCTCTCCCACAGCCTAGCTCAGAAGTAAAAAAGCTTATTTTAGCTTTCCTCCAAAGCATCCAAATTAATAAGGCCAGGTTCCACTCTTAGTTAAAGCACAGCAAACCACAGCTAGATATATTTTAAACAGATATTCATTCATGATCTTTTGGGTATCAACATAAACTACCAGCCTAGTGCTTCTTTTGAAGTGGATAACCTTTAGAATTGATATGTGACTTTTTCGTCCTTGGCATTGTGGAGATTTTTTAATAAAAGCATATTAAAATATAGGGGGACTGCTTATTCATTTTTTTTTTTAAAAAAAAAAAAGCACAAGACAAAATAAGAGTTTACATTTCTGAGCAACCTTTTCTATATGAAAGTGATATTCAGCAATCACTGCCCCCGTGCAATGCAATAACCTTACAGCAAAGGGACAAAAATTGTTAGTTCTTTATCATGATCTAGGAGACAGGTTTATGGGCTAAGAGATAGGTGCTAAGGTCTCTGCCTAGTCCTATTTCTTTCTGAGTAAATTATCTGTAAGAAATAATTTTACTTCCTCCTTCTGTATACTCACAATAAATAGGAATAGTTACAAACTGCAAATGTCTTTGGACCCACAGGTGAAAAAAAAAATCTAAAAATGGTCATGTGTATTAGTATCACCTTTTCCCTACTTTGCACAGTTGAAACAAGTAGTTCATCTCAGTTGCAAATACATGTGTGAATAAGCTTCTCCAACTTCTGCTTTGATGGGATGCTCATCTTCCTGGTGGCTGGTACCTGGGCTTGCTGCATTAGAGCTACTGGGGCAGTAAGTTTCACACTGTAGCAAATCCAACACGTAAATGAGTTAGACAGATTGGGAGGAGGGAGAAAAAACAGGGAGAAGGAGGAAGCTGAGACTGAACTCCCAAGCAGCTTTGTGAAGTCCTCTACCTAAAGTTTCAATGGGCAGACAGTGACCAGCACTGCACTAATGCACATGAACCGATCTGAAAGAACTATGTCCAAGTATTTCATCCCCTCTTCAGCTTCCTATGGAGAACATGATCCTGATCCAGGTACCAGTGGTGACAGAAGAGTAGTTAATGACTTTCAAACCTTAATGATTTTAATCTGTTTGCCTCAGTTACAAAGGTGTATTTAATTCTTATCAAAGAGAACATGGATATTTCTCTTTAGTCATCTCCTGTTCAGTGGTCCATTTTATTTCCCTCCAAATAACTTCTGAAGTTCTTAACTAATTTCAACCAAGCTTGCTGGCTAGGCTAATGCATCAAAGATATTAAGCTCCCATAAGGTTTCTGACTGTTAGATAAAGATGAAGGGTCCTATTAATGTCCCAAGATACTACATGGGAAAGATCCTTTCTAAGTGATACTTTGTTACTTTCCCTGCTCATGAAACTGTGTTTTGGATATCTAATTATAAGGCTGAAAGTGTGTATGGTTTAGAGATGGGCTTGGCAGTCCTGGATAAACAGCTGGACTTGATGATCTCAAAGGTCTTTACCAACCTAAAGGATTCTATGATTCTAAGAACTGTAAATACCCTGCTGAATGGACCTATTTTCACACGCCTGGCACTTCAAGCGCAAAGAGATCACACTGGCTGTGACAGACACTATGGCCCCACAGCAGCATCTGGAAGATGGTATTTCTCCCTTCTTTTCTGTTTCCCTGCTGCCCTTCCTCCATCTGCCCATGGAGCAGGGGATGCACAGAAGCAGATTATCTTTCTGAATAAAAATCCACTTGGACTTTGTTCTTTAAACCTTTTTTTCCTAGGAGCACAGGAGACAAATGTTATTGCAACATTGCACAAACATTTTCTGTATTTTGAGCTGTGAGTGTAACTCTTTGGCGTTCAGTGTGGCAATTTCGCAAACATCTGCTTGTCTTGGGTGAGCAACCGCCTCTGGGAACTGTCTATTGTCTTGAATGCTTGTTCTCAGTCTGGATAACCAGTGCAAACCCTACCGAAGCCTTCCCAAGATAGTAATTTAACACTGGGGTCACCTTCTGGTCCTGGCTGTGTTGGTGATTTACTCAGGTACAGCTCAGATAAGAATCTGGTACAAGGAATCATCTCTGTTTTCAGCATGCTCATTTCACTAGCAGGATAGCTCTGCTACCTGCAAATCAGCAGCTACTTCAAGATGCTTCAAGTTTTCTGGTTGATTTAAATGTCCTGATTTCTTTCATGCTCTGTCTCCCTCTCTCTTTTTTCTTTTTTTCTTCTGGGTGGAACATGTGCCCAGCTTTGTAAATAAAACTTCGGGGGAAAAGGTATTTTGGGTTTCGTTTTCTGACTAGTGTTGCCAGTACTAGGTCAAAAGAGCCTTGTGTTATCTCTGTCTTTAGTGTAGAAAACACCTCTGCTCCTTTTTTTCTGAGCACCCAAATTAAAGCTTGAAATGAAGGGGAAACCATGAGCAAGATGGATGCAGCCTGACATTTAATTCTATATTAATAATTGCTCACAATAACACTTACTTTCATATAGGAGTTTCAGGGGCCTGTGAAGCAACTCTTCTCTCACGTCCACAGAGGATACTGCATCTCACTCCTCTGAAAAAATGTCAACAGAAGTTCTCACTCCTATGAAACTGGTCTTACTGATATCATATACTGTAGTTTCCTCATACCCAAATTAAAAAATAAATGCATTCATTTCCCCTCTTCAGCGGTGAAAACTGAAAACTGATTTTTAATGGACCATCTGATATCTCTTTCCTAAAGAGAGATGAAGGAAACATCAGAAAGTGCAACCATTTGAATGATCCAGCCAGCTGAACCTTCTTGGATGCTTCATCATGTTTATGGTAGCCTTTGAACCACATTGCCACCATTACCAGTAACATTAAAATGAACATGGAGCTCCAAGAGGTTAAAAAACAGCATATTGAGAACTGCAACACTAGAAGTCCCATCTTTCTAATACAAATGAGCTTTGTTAAGGCAAATGTCAAGTATAAAAACCTCTTGTGTTGCCACCTCTCATTGCTAAGTTTGTACTTCTAACTTTCTTTCAGGAAAGGAAAGTCAGTGTATGCAAGCATTTCAGGGAACAAATGTGGTCCAGCAGTGAACACTTCATCCCAGGTTTTACTGCAAATTTATATTTGGGGTCTATTCAAAGTGTCATAGATACCAGTATACTCCTGCTTCTGCACTGTCAGCCATCATGAGTCAAACTGTGCCATCGTGAACTTAGTATAATACAATGCTCAACACAGTGATGCTCATCACCATTCAGACTAAGTTTGAGCTATACGTCAAACCTCCAAAACCCTTATTCATCTTTTTTTAAAAAAAAATGTGGTCACATAACTTCACTATGGCTTCTTCTAATTCTCCCATCTCTATCATCAATTTTTTGCAAGATAAAGTACAGAATGTTATGATTTACAGCTTATTAAGTTGACTTTTAAAACCATTATGTAAGCTAGTAAATCAGGCTTTGCAAGAAGCTGAACCTTAGTTTCTTCATATTTTTTTTCTCCTCCATTATTTGATAAACTCTTTCTCTGAGCATATTGCTTGTGAACTTAATATGATACAATACTGTAAAGTATGGTAGAGAAACTACAGCACGATAAATAAATGAAAATATCAAACATGACTTACTCCTTTTGAAGTATTCCTTTAATAACCCAGTATGATATCTCAGTGATAATATCACTGAAAATAAAAACAAGGCTTTTTTGTACATGCTGGTGATAGGGTTCATCTTTCTTTTAACAGTGAACGTGATTTTCCACACCATCCGAAAGCAAATAGTCAACTGTGGAGTTAGGCGTGTGCCATATGCATATAGATAGATATATATATATACACACATATGTGTTTACACACCACATATCATCTGTGCATAAGCTTATTTTCCCAATACATTTATGTAGATATGAACCAGGGAAGAAGTGGTCTTCCTTTTGCCTCTGAAACACTCATGCGTGCTCCCCTACACTCCTCAAAACTGGCTCCTTTCATTTTTCTACCGCTAAACTCCATTCTGGTTATAGCCACTTGCTTCACTCTTTCTTGTGCAATATTTTAACAAACCCCGTCAACGTATGTCCGTTCAAAATCAGCTTTGTTTTAACCCTTGTGCATACTCTGTGACATAGAACAAGTGGATTAGGACTGTGACTGTGTCTTGAAATACATCAGATTACTTGGTAAATCAAATTCATAGGGAATCGCCTCTTCTCCAAAGTCCTGCCAAAAGGAAGTTAAACCATCCGGACATCCACCCAACTAAACCTTCTGCTTGTGCAGGCTCAGATGGTATGAACAAATTGAGATGAAAATTTTTATTTGCATGCACTCAGTTAATTTGTCTTCCAGTGGCCTGTGGTTTTTTTGAATGATGTTTCAGGCTGTGATGTTTTGGTTCTAAAAAAACAGTTACCTGAAACTCATTTCTGCTCATCTAATTATTTTTCTCATTTCATCTCTAGCAAAACTAAAACTTCCATTCTTCTGCAGACCTTCCCTCTACGAATGTAGGTTCATCTGATCGAAGTACGGAAAAGAACCACCCCATAACTTACAAGACCAATCATGGTTCATTAACCAAAATTCAGGTTCGCATATTGATTGCTTAGGACAAAATATCAGGCTTATGTCCTTGGAAGACAGTGGTTAGTTGAGCAACGACAGGGCTAAAGGGCAGGGAAAATGACTGAGGGAAAGCAATGTAATGCTTTCAGGTCTGTAAATTCAAGGCACAGTTAACTTCTTTGAAATATCCTGTGTATACTAGATACCATACTATTTTTTATGTCTGCCTTATAATATGAAATCATAACTGAAACTCATGTTTAGATAAAACAAATCTAGCAGCTCCTGCTGCATGCAGTGCTTATTCTGCCTAAAGCCTGAAAAACTAGTTGGATCTTATCTCCTTGATACATCCATGTGAGTGTATTTCAGGAGTCTAGAGAAAAGGTGACTATGAAAAAGGTAATGGGAGATTTTTTTTTTCTTGTCCAGAGGCAAAAAAAGACTAAAGACATTCATGGCAATTAGCTGGAAGAAGGGGGTCAGTATAACAAGTCACCCAAATTGTGAGCCAGCTTTGAAAACTGATCTGTGGACATTTTGGTGTTACTTAAAAGAGCTGGAAATAGGCAAAAAACTCCAATCCTTCTGCCAGAGTTTAACCTGCACTCGTGAAAACAGAGAAATATTTTTGCCCTCTAACTATGTGCACTGGGAGACGCCACGAAGTTGTGTATCATTTGTATTTTTTTAACATTGTGACCATCACTAGTCATGATCACCTCCAGCAGTTCTGTTTTATATGCCCTGGATCTAAGCGCAGGTGCGTGCTGCGAACATTCTGTGATTGGAAATAACAAGGTAACACCACTGATGATGATCTAAAATAAAAGGTATGAGAGATTTAACCTAAATGTTACTGATAGAGATGAGAACAAAGGAATTCTTTCCAAGGTGTTATATTTCAATACCTTTAGAATAATCTAATTTTTTACCTTTCCCTTCCAGAAAAGACTGTCACAGGAGGCAGAATATATTAAAGAAAAAGTCTCTTGAGCAATGTAGCCCTGCTCCCATCCCCCAAGGACAATTGCCTTGTCCTGTTGTATGATTTTCTAATGCTTAGTCCAAATTATTAAGTATCATTACGGCCACCTGGGTGAACAGCAGGGTCTGAATAAGCAGAAGTATCGATGGATCTCTCTTAGTCATAGCCACAGTACAGCAAACCTTGTTCCTGTGCAAGACACTTTCTTGCTTAGGAGCGCAACAACAGGCACAAGCCCAATATCGCTGTAGCCAGACATAATGTGGCACAACAGTTATTCTTCAGGGAATGACCATTTAGGGCTTTTTCTTTTCTTAATGAGGCAGTGCTGCCAGCCAGTTGCATATCTGATAGGAGATGTCATGCAGACATTTTTTAATGAAGTCTTAAGACATATTTTACATATTTTTACCCAGCAGCCTAGCCATACTTCAAAGTTTCAATATTTTGATTGATCTCACTAATTCTGTTTAGAAAATTTTCAGTAGCTGGCTGGGTGTAGTTCCCACAAAAGGACAGTAAACTTCTGGATGAAATAAGCCTCTAATGTATGTGAACAAACTGGGTTTTGTGGTGTTAAGTGTGTTTCCATCCTATTTCTACACTTTTGTGACCATGATTTTCTCCTTCTCAAACTACTCATCAACTATAGCCCGCAGCAGTTAATTTCTCCAACTCTGCCTCCCGCGATTTCATTTTATTTGTTTATCCAACAGGCTATTGATGAAAGCAGGACATTATAAGTGTTCTTGTTGCATTAGAGAGATCAACAGATTTCTAGCATTTATACTCCATCTGCAAATCTTACCAAAGTTTCCATCTCAGGAAGTGTCAAATTTGCCTTGGGATGATTAAATCTGTTTATTTATATTAAAGTAGAGTCTGATGAAAGTTGCCAAACCAAAGCAGAAGAAACTCAAGGGTGACATAAGAGATGTCTTCCCCCTCCAAAAATATATGCAAGCTGAGCTGCTGGTGAGTGCGTGTGCCTTGAGGACACCAAGCAAGGAAAACCTGACTACTGTTTGAAGTTGGCTGTTGATCCCACCCTTTCCATTGTCCTTCAGGCATCTTTTTTTTTTTTTTCTTAATTAATTTTTTGTGAAACCTACCACTGACCCGAACCAGAATCCTTCAGAGTTATTACACAAAACAGGTTTTAATCCACTTAATTTCTCCTGCTCTATCTCCTGTTATGGCTGTGCAAAGCTTTGTGGGCTCCTGTGCTTGCAGCATTCTGCAGGCTTTCCTCTGGTTCATTTTATGCACAAATTGCAAGTAGGACATTCATAAGTAGTCCATGTTTGCATGAATGCAAAATCCGCATTTTTATTACCAGAGATGGTTGCTGCAGTTCCCTGCCAACAGCAAGCCTTTGCTGAGAGTTCATCCACTGGAACTCGTGGAAAGTCACTGATACTGGATAGGAAGAAGAGTAATTTTTTATGAACCTTCACCCGTGTGTTTCTAAAAGAAGATACCACGGAACAGAAGAGCACTGAACACTGACATATCACCACAGAGCAAGAAAGAGAACAATGTGCCTGTTACTCATAGGGACAGGACTTTCCCAACAAAGTACCAGTATGCAAAGGGCATAAGAAATATGTAGTTACCAAATCATCTTCTACTCATGAGAAAAGTCTCCCACCATAATAATAAAATATATGATGGTTGGGGTCATCAGATCGTGCCTGTGTCATGTCAAGCGTTTGACTTAATTCCTTCATGGGAACCAACGGCCGCCCCGCGGTGCCCGGCGCTGCCGGCCGCCGGCGCCCCCCGCGCGGTGCCGGGCAGAGCCCCTGTAACCCCCGGCTGGTGGGGCGAGGCCCGGGCAGGGAGAGCGCTCGGCAGTTCCCTCCCGGCACAGCGGGCTCCGCCGGGGGAAGCCGGGGGCCTTTGGGGCCGGCCACAGCAGGGCAGGGCGGGGAGAGATCCCCCCGGCCCTGACACACACCGTGTGCTGCCCTGCCCCGCGGGGCCCTCCCCGGGCGGGGGGCACGGCCTGCCCGGCCCTGGGCTGCCCGCGGGCTGCCCTGCCCGGCCCTGCCCGGCCCTGCCCTGCCCTGCCGGGGGGGCTCTGCTCCGGGCCGGTCCCCCCCGGCCTCCCCCTGCCCGGCCCTGCCCTGCCCTGCCCTGCCGGGGGGGCTCTGCTCCGGGCCGGTCCCCCCCGGCCTCCCCCTGCCCGGCCCTGCCCTGCCCTGCCCTGCCGGGGGGGCTCTGCTCCGGGCCGGTCCCCCCCGGCCTCCCCCTGCCCGGCCCTGCCCTGCCCTGCCCTGCCGGGGGGGCTCTGCTCCGGGCCGGTCCCCCCCGGCCTCCCCCTGCCCGGCCCTGCCCGGCCCTGCCCTGCCCTGCCGGGGGGACTCTGCTCCGGGCCGGTCCCCCCCGGCCTCCCCCTGCCCGGCCCTGCCCTGCCCTGCCCTGCCGGGGGGGCTCTGCTCCGGGCCGGTCCCCCCCGGCCTCCCCCTGCCCGGCCCTGCCCTGCCCTGCCCTGCCGGGGGGGCTCTGCTCCGGGCCGGTCCCCCCCGGCCTCCCCCTGCCCGGCCCTGCCCGGCCCTGCCCTGCCCTGCCGGGGGGACTCTGCTCCGGGCCGGTCCCCCCCGGCCTCCCCCTGCCCGGCCCTGCCCTGCCCTGCCCTGCCGGGGGGGCTCTGCTCCGGGCCGGTCCCCCCCGGCCTCCCCCTGCCCGGCCCGGGGGCTGCAGGGCCGCTGCTCTCGGGCAGGCTCTCTGCTCTCTCCCGCAGCTCCGTGGGCCATTTCCCCCCCTCCTCAGCCGCGCTGCCCCCCAGGGGCTCCCGCCGGGGCTGCTGGGCCGGGCCGTGGCCAGCGCCGGGCCCGTCTGGCAGCCGGCGGCCACGGGCTCCACCGGGCACGGGGGCAGCGCCCGCGGCGGGGCCCGGCGGCGCCCGGCAGCCCCGGCACCAACACCTCGCCGCACACAACCCATGCACCAGCTTCAGTACAGATGGAGAGCAAAAAAGAATGGCGAAGAGCTCAGGTTCACTTGGGACTTGTGAAACCTGCCAGTCATCTTTTATTGAACCAATACATCCCACAAAATATTCCAGGTTTGACAAAATCACAGGGTGCTTTACCAGCAAGAGAAGCGGTCAAAACGTAAGCACCAACCTCAGCCGGTGCTTATACACATATGGTATTGTAGCTACTGAGTGAAAAAAACACTAACAGAATTTTAAATCAGACTTTAGAGGAATACAGACCTTTCTCTGTCTAACACCACAATGCACATTTGATTTCAGAGCCCATGCTTCACTGAAAGTCCTTCATGATAAGCACGTACTGGCAAGTTACGGGGACCTAAATATAGATGTGTCAGGAAGAGCTAGAGAAGGAGCTGGCAGTAGTGTCCCTGGCACTAGTGTCCTTACCAATATGTATTTTTGATGAGCTTACCGAAAGACCAAACCTGTACATCAACTTAGATGTGGGCAAGCTTCTGTATTAAGTTCTTATAAACTTATTCCCAGAAGCACCAGGACTTTAATGACAAAAGCATTCATAAGCTGAAGCTCCACGGGTGTTACCAAGGAAAACATACAGAAATGATGACACTGACCCATAATAAAATATAAACTGCCTAAAGGTGTGCAAAGGCTTTCTTGGAACTGTGTTTAGCCAAGCATGGAAATAGGCACGTTTCTTGGATCTGGAGCAGCTGGGACAAAGGTTTTGGAAGTTTTGCCTCAGTGAAATTAGTGGTTTTCTTCAGCAAAAATAGCAGTGTTCAGTTGCAGGATTTGTGTTTGTGGTAGGGAATACCCCCTCAAAGCCTCCATCTCTGCATAAACCTGGCAAGTATGACACAGGGCCTGGTGGAAACCCCAGCTCTTCTGTAATGCTGGGTAGGCAGAATACCTCAGGGCTTCTCAAACGGCTTTAGAAACCTACACTTGGTGACCGAATGAAGCGCCAAGTGCAACACTGCCAGAGGACAAAAAGTGTTTTAAATGTGAAGCTTGCTTTTCATCTTTCTGCTGACCTATCACGGTGAAATTTTTTGCTAGAGAAACTAAGGTCAGGTTGCAAACTAAATCCTAAGAGGTATAGGAGTGGAAAATCTTCATGAAACAAACAAAAAAAAAGCTGTTTTAAAGCAATCCCTGTTTGAACATATGGATTTCTTTTTTTTTAACTTGAGTTTCTTGACTTGACCTCATGTAACCTCATTTGTCTTTACTCACCTTTCTTTGAATTTGACCCACAAAACCTTCCTGCAAGGTGCTGATGGCAGTGATGGGGCTGTACTCAGACATCAAAGGTTCATTTTCACTGCAATGCTTTTACTAAACAGTACTTCTCTGCTTAAAACAAAGAAAATTTTATTTAGGGAAAGGACCGCAGCAGTCTGGAGGAACGCAACAATCCATCCTTCATGGGGGCTTCCCCTCAACCAGACACTCAACCTTCACATTAGCTTCTCCATTGGTGTCAATATCTGGTGCACACATGTCCCTTGGACATCTCACTTCTCTGCACCTTGTCCCTCCCTGATGATGATTTGTCATCTCTGGCCACTGACTTCCCTGAAGCGAGAAAAGGTCTCGGGCAAATCCAGCACCAGCCCTGCAGGGATCCCATTTCCATCAGATCTGCTACCTGCCATGCATCCAGACCCGCTGTACCACCAACTGAGATGCGACGCTTCACTTTGATCCCACATCTCATGCTCCTTTGCCACCATGCCAGGGTTTGGGCTTCCAGATCCTGAGCAACGGCAGCTCTGCAGGTATCAGGCAAGGGTGTCTTGTTTCCACATCCCCTCTCTGGGTTTGGAAAATCTAATTTTAGAAAGGTAATTGAAATGGGGTGGCGATGCCTTGAGACACCTGGCTACTCATACTCTGCCTTCCTACATTGTCCACCCTGGAGCATGAGACTCTTGCCTTCAGGCTGGACTTGAGAGGTTAATTCTGTGGTTAAGCTTTGCAGGAGGTTCAGAGAAGTGCAGCACCCCGGTAGCACCTGTACCCCCAGGCATTTTGTTCCTCAGCACTTGAGGCTGGATCTATACCTGTAAAATTTTCCACCTGTCACCATGACTATATCAGCTCCTTTCCTGGCATCAATTGGAGGGATGCTGGTAAAAGCAGCTGCCAATGGTTTAAACACCACAGCATCGATACCCATTCAGAATAAGTTTAAATGCCAGCAGTTTAGGGCAAGTGGTTCCTTCCTTCTGCCATCTCAGTCTATTCCTGTTTAGCAAGTATAACAGAATCTACCCTAAAACATTGAGAAAGAAGTTGTTTAACAGATGTCTTAAGAAGATCCATTTCCCTGGAGAATTAGTGCTCTTTCATTTACTGAATAATTAGAAGGAAAAATACTAAGCTGAAAAGATTTCAGAACCTGAACAAGTTTCTTCTCCTTCCACCCATTCACTTCAAACTTTTTCCTTCTATAAATATATAGCACTGTTAATAGTGTGTCCTAACCAGGGCTCTGACATAATCCCATCTACAAAAAAAGCAACCCAATTTTCTTAATGTCATGTTACATTTTTCTTGTCACAAAGGGCCTGATTTTCACTTTTTTATATAATACTTATCAGAAGGTGATATTATGTCACCTTAACGTAGCCCTAGGACTCATGATGATGTAGTGTCTAAGACAGAAATGTTTCCTACATCTCTCTAGCTTTGAAAATTATTTCTGATTAGTTTATTTTTCATTAGTTTACTAGAGCAACTAGCTGTAACATCTCCACGGTAACTAAATCAGACTGTACAGAAAGGTGGAATAAGGTCCTGAGCCTCTTCTCTGGGGTGCTGCAGGAAAGCTGTCATCCTTGCAGTGTTTGTCTCCTCACACCACTGTTCCCAACCACAGTGTCTGAAAGCCTACTTACTGTCCCTTGAAGTAGTTTCCATGGCTGTGTTCATGGAATCCACAGGATTCCTGGCTGTGTCCCTTAACTCCTCATGGCATTCAATCCTGTTGGAATTATATGGTTTTGCATGTTTCCTCAGTGTGTACAGATGACCAACAGCTCAACTAAGACACCAGCTACTGAGTATGAGAAAATTTAGATATGCAGACTTACCTGGGTGGATCAACTTTTTGGTGCATGTGCAGTGTCCAGCCCTTCCATGGATGTAAAAGCTATAACGGACATGCAAAAAATCATTCCCAGTCTTATGGGATGCACTGCAAACGAGCACCCAAGCTTTGCAGATTGTGTGGTGTAAAGCTAGTGCTTCTGTGGAGCATTAGCCCCATGATATATGCTTTAAGTGGTGTGCATGTACTTTTTTTTTTTTGCCTGATTCCTACCTCTAAACAAAATAACTTCTCC
This sequence comes from Falco peregrinus, assembly GCF_023634155.1. NCBI lineage: Eukaryota > Metazoa > Chordata > Aves > Falconiformes > Falconidae > Falco > Falco peregrinus. The sequence goes on from NC_073739.1 coordinate 4,462,339, forward strand.
TCAAGGCTATTCATATCCTAGAGCTTTAATTCAAGACACCCGATAAGATTATTTCTTAGTGCCAGCTGCATCACACTGTTAATTCTTATATAGCAATAGGACAGCCATGCAGCAGCAGAAATAATTCATTATTCCAGCACCCATGCTTTGCATCATATGGGAGAAGGCACATACAAAGCAAAATCTAGATTTCTGTGCTCATTGAAAGTCTGCCAAGAGTTATGGCTACTTCCTCCATGCCTTGACACCCAGGTTTCTCATTTTGATCCTTGGTGCAGAGTTAGACTGTTCCTGGGCAACAATAGTCACCTTCAATAACTCATTTGCTAGACATAAGCCTACAGTAGAGGTGCAGGAGCTGTCTAACTTTCAGTAAAGTGACTGGTGTTGTCAGACCGGAAATTAAGGAAAGCGGGGTAAAAAATTCCTGAAAGGAAGTGTGAAAACAGCTTTTTTGGAAGTACCTGGCTGGAAGGAAGTTTGCTAGCCTTGGCTTGGAGCTGGACTTCTTAATATTCCCCTGAAGGGTCTGTGCAGACACAATATAAAGATGCTGATGACGTGCATGGGCAGCACACAGGCAAGAGGCATTGTTTGTACAAAGGTTGTTCAGACCACATAGGGAGAACCACGAGCCTTGAGATAAAACAGGAGGAATCTTTTAAAGCGTAGATAAAAGGTGTCTTGATCAAAAGAATTTCTGCTGTAGGGTGGGGCTAATCAGCTGGAAACTGCAGATGAAGACCTGTCCATCCTAGCTGGCAGGGGCATGGCTGTGGTCTCCCAGTCTGATGCAAAGAAGGTAGCAGATATGACTTTAAGATCCATGAAGACAGGTATTACCAGAGGGCAGTGTAAATACAACAGTGAAAGTCAATACTAAGACCTCACCTAGAGTCACCACAGTCATCCAAATCCATGAAGTATATATTTGAATCAGACAAATGTAGGGAAGTCCTACTAGATAGAGTGTGATAGACCTTGGGAGTTCAAGCATATTTGCTTGGACATCATTCATGACTGGGAGGCTGGTGTCACATGAAAGGTGGGGGGCAGGAGATTCTCAGCCCCAGGTGTTTGGTCTGTCTATTGGCACCCTGGGAAAGCCAGGACCCTTGTGCCCAACCAGTCAGTCGCGTCCCTTTTCAGGGACTTTTCACTGACCAGTCCCACTGGAGCGGAGGGCGATTCAACTGCCTTGCTCAGGGAGACACACCAGCCGCACCAGGGGGACCTCTCAGCAGGTCTGCCCACTTTATATGAATGTGTTACCTGCTGCCAGCAACTGCTAGTGCCCACAAACGATTAATACTAACAGTTTACGGAATAACACTCTTTATTAATATAAAATTGTGACAAATTAAGGTTTGTGATTGCCAGTGATAGAGACTGCAAAAACAACCTTGAAGTGATATAAAACCGAATTATACACAAGCAAACTATAATCACTCAGAGCATGGGTTATTCAGCACACATAAGACAAAGAAACCAAAGACAGGTTGAGCCCGTAGATGGATCCCAGAAGTTATGACGGAGCCTTCCCTAACTTCTCCGTTCCTTTGCTTACTTTTTGTTCTTCATAGTACGTTGCATATTCATTATCATACACAGGATTAGTTACAGGTTTCTCGCTTCTGATGCAAATTCATGCGCATCCTCAGTTAGCACCACTGAAGTTCTTTACTAACTACTCATGTTCCTCAGGTGGGGGTTTGCCCTCTCCTGAGGTGGCTATTTGAGTAAGAAGTTACAATCTCCCATTACCACAATCATCTTTGTCCTATTTCCAACAAAGTTTCTGTTGATGTCGGTGAATTGCAACGTCTTATCAGCCCGTCTCCTCTTCTAGCCAGAACTTTCCTCACTTGAAGGCATCTTTCTGTGTAACTTAGGTAATGGTGCTCTTTTCACTATCTGTTCTTTGTTCCTCATCCCTCTCAAAGCTGACTCCCTTGATCAGAAGTCTTTTTATTCATAACAACTTTAGAGATTGGGTCACCTACTTTATGCACAGATTTGCATATTGTTAAACACTAAATCGGAGTGTGGTAATTTGGGAGTTTACACAACAATTCCCCCCTGTTTGGACTTATTTCATTCCAGGACCAGTCCATTTCCATCACATTTAGGTGGAGCTTGGGTGACTCCAGTCATGTGTATTGTTGGTACTAACTGGTATTGTGTGCCCAGCGAGGTGTAGTAGTACCTTGTAGGCAGGTAACTTTGAGATGGAGCTGTGCGTTAGTGTTACGATGATTTTTTTTCATCTAAGGAAAGTAATTTTGCCGCAATGGTTGGCTCAGCCACAGACATCTCATGGATCCTTCGTGTGACAACCGCTGTGCAGCTGATCAGCTGTGTGGTGCCATCGAGTTCCCGTTCCTGCAGGGAGCACAACAGAGCCTGGCCGTGGGGTCTCCACTCCACTCCATCCTCCATCACTCCCATCAGCATGTGCTGAGCTGGCAGGCTGTGTTGCTTAGGGAACTGTGAGGATGTAGACTCTGTGCATGCCAACCACCCTGAGGGTAACAGCTGTATTTTACCCTAAAAAAGCTTTCTGTAATACTACGCTTCTGTTAGGACCAAATTTTCTCTAAGTCCCCCCCTCAAGGCAACTTTCCCACAGCTGGCTTGCCACGAGGCAGCTTGAGCTACGGGTGGAGAAGCCCAAGCTTCTTGAGATCATCTGTACCTACTATTAGATACTTTGCAAAAGAAATTCCATTTGGTTTTAAAAGAAATTTGCACATTATTTTTTTAAAAATTATTTTATGAATATGCAAATACAATTTATTAACAACCAAATAAGACATACTGAGGCCAAAGTAAAAAACAAGGAAAAAAATAAGTATAACTTGGAACGATGAGAGCTAAGAGCTAAGGCTGTTTGACAGCCTTGTAACAGTATGAGGGCAAAAAAAGTTAATACAAGCTTATGTGTTGTCAGAAGGAGTGGGTTGCCTTTTGCAGTTGCAGACTCTTTTAGATCTATATTCCTTAGCCAGATGCAGAAAGTAATACAAGTATGTTGACACTAAGGGCTACCCATCTTATCTGAGATTTGTAAGGAGGAATGATACGGGTTGTCTCAGAAATAGATTGACATGAAGAGACCATGGAAAGGCATCTCCCCCTTGTTCCCATTTCTGGCTGAAAACTTATTCCTTTCCAAGTTCTTATCTTGTCATAGTCCAAGTCATCTGGACTATGGGCAAAGTCAGGGGAAGAGGGGCAAATTGGCATAATTGTTATTGAGAAGCTGTGGGAGGATGATGGAGAATGAGGTCTGTCAGGGAAGAACAGTTAAAAATAATTGTCTGGACCTAGGAGGAAGCTGGGGGCTTGTAGCATGCCAGTACTGGGGGGAACCTCCTCCCAGACCTGTGGGCAAGGCTGGCAGATTAGAAACCTGTTCAGCTTTGCATTTACCCGAGTTTTGCTTTGGGTGGGTTTGTAAGAAATTCTTATGGTCCAAGGCTTCTCTTGAGAAAGTGGCATCAAAAGTTTTTATCACACCCCTCAAAGAGAAGCAGGTCCAAGTGAACTTGATCCACTGCCTAAGGCCAGTTGATGGTGGCTCTGTCATTTGATATATGGGGCAAGAAAGCACAACCTCAAGAACTAAGAGTTCTAAGTAAGTATCTAAGTCACCGTAAGCTGAAATCCATCACCTGGTTCCAGGTAGTTTAAATTTTTGCTTAAAAACCTAACATGAGGACAGAGGTATTGCCAGGTACTGTTGCCAGCCAGAATTGTGTCTTGCCTGTGCCCACGTCCTCCTTGACCTCCTGCCTTTTGTCCACCTTCAACCCCACCCCCCAGGTGTCCCATCTTTTACTTGCATCCTTGCTTCCAGGTGGAATTTTTGTGGTGGAAGTCAAGGTAAATTTGGCTTATGGAGCAAAGCCTACACCTGAAGTGTTGAAAATGGATTTTTTCAAGTGCATGAATAGGGAGAAAATCAACCATTCTCACCCTGATTTCCTTTTCATCTTGCAACGTATTTTGATCTTTTTTGGCTTTTGCACTGCTAAAAAACAGTTGCCTGTGTGCACCAGGTAATGCTGGTCACGCTTGTGAAATCTTGCCCTGTCAACCAAAGAAGGAATAACTTCCATTGCAGAAAAGCACTGAATTTAGGGGGGGTTTGAGAGCAGTAGAAAAACCATAGGACTTGTGGTACTGCAATTTTTATAAAAATACATATCTCAACATTCAGATCATTAACATAAAAAACGAGAAAGGATGTTAATAGTTAGGTCAAGTCAACATAAATGAAACAAACTATTTGGGACCAATATCACATAAAAATGTAGATAGCTTTTTTATGAAGAAGTTTACAAAATAAATTACATAGATTGCATCTAGATCATGTGGTAAATAAACTAGGAGATTTTGAAATGTACAGTATATGCAAACTATTTTTAGACAAAACAATGCTCATATGTAGCATGAGTAATGAAATAATACCTTGTCAACAGAAAAATTAACAGAAATGAAGACAACATAATTAGCAAACTTTCAGTGCATCACCAGTAGTTTGTGGGGATAAAAATCCATGATCTGAATGAATCATTTCAACTGTCTGATGACAGATGGTCTGGATTTTGAAGTGCAGCTGGCACCTCAAGTAGCTGGAAAACCATGCATAAACTACTTCCATCTCTTAATTGGCTACAAGCAAACGGCTGGTACACCTTCCTGCCACTCAGGACTGCCCTTCAGTCCCCGTGTCCGGGGATGCAGATGGTGGGCACCCAGAGGAACTGTCTTCTGCAAATAATCTAAAAAAGAATTAGAAAATATTGTTTGCTTAGAGTTAGGCAAGTAACACTGTTCCCATTTCACAGATGGAAAAGGAGGAGTAAATATGCTAAACAAATAACTCAAGGTCAAATAGGTCAACAAGAAGCTTTTTATGTAAACAACCACTAAGTTACTGGTAGTGGGAGGGAGAGGAAAAGTGTATTCGATTAATAGGGAGACATCAGGAATACTTATAGAGAAAGGGCTAACATGGAAAAGAATAAATTACATAATAAGTATCTCAATGTGTGTCCATTAGTAACCAGCACTGTAAAATTACTCTTTGTATGTCATATGTAGTCAATTGTTGGCTGTAAAGATTAACTTTTCTTACATTCTGAGAAGGAATTAAGTGGAAACCATTTTGAAGTGGGATGCTTAGTGTTCTCCTAGACATCCACGTTCTCCAAATTTAAGTTTATGTAAAATGCGAACTAGGGATAAGACTATGTGGAGATGGACCTTTTTGTCCCATCTGTTGTAGAAGGGGTTCCTTGACCGAAATTTAAGACTTGCTTTTTTTCTGCTGAGGCAAATGATGACAGGATTTGATTCAGCCGCTTCTCACTAGGGACTAATACCATCTGCTAAGCTTGATTTCAGAAAGGTTTTGTGTTTTTTCTTTCTGGAAGTCTCATTACACCTGAAAGCATGGCTTCTGTTTTCACAGAAGAAATTCTACAATGCCAGTTTTCTCTCTCACCTGAAAATATTAACAATTTGTAAAGTCTATGAAGTTAGTGTTGAAATAAACATTAGTAGGCTGTATATATTAATGTAAAACTACATTTAATAAACCTGGGCATTCTAACCTAGATGAGAAAGCTTCCTCAAAGACTGGCAGTCAGAAGAAGGAAACTTTGCTAAGAATGCCCGAGTTATTGTTACACTCTTGGACCAGCACAGATGTTCTCTGGCTGCCTAAGCATCTCTTGATGTGCTTCTGATTGACTTCCTCTAGATGATGGGGGCTGCAGCCTGGACTCATGCCCAGGGCAGGGGACGGAGTCTGGGGGAGCCCTGGCTCCAACCTTGGTGACTACATGTGCAGGGATAATAATAAGCTACTCTACCAAAAAAAAGAGGGTCTAATAATTCACCTTTTTTTGCCCCCAAAAAAGGAAAACAAAGAAGAAATTGTGGCACCTGAACAGTGCCAAATACCCAAGCACTTCAGGCTCTGCTGAGTTCCTGGGTATCATACTTACATGCGACCTCTTAGAGCAAACTACAAAATTCTAAGTATTGTATGATTATTGTGATAATCCCACATTTCTGGTCCTCTACACAATTGTTTTTATGACATACAGAGTGCACAGTACTGTGATCTTTGTGGTATATAACTGTTACTATATATATATCATATTAGCAGAGTGAATGAGTAGTTTGTAAAAGGTATGTTTTTCATGGATTTACTTTATGCTCTGTTCAGTTTTTTCTTCCTTTCAAACTGCCAAAAAACGGGTCATAATTTTCACAGATCTATTTTCTGTTTGAAATTATTCAACCAATAATTTTGGTGTATTATCCTCAGCTTGTGAACTGTTCATTTTGTAGTTCTGCTATCAAGAAGCTGTGCTGTATTGCCTGAACAAGGAGGTCACACCAGCAGTTTCTTTTTAGACTGAATTAACATCTCACTTTGAACTGCTTTTTTGTTGTACATTTAATTCTAATTGGTTATCTGGAAAAAAAAAAAAAAGGGGTGGGGGGGGAGGGTGTTGGTGGTGTCCATATTCGTGCCAAAAAACTTGCTTCCTAGATATCTCCGAGAATAGCTAGAAATTTACTCACAGGAAGCTCAGACAAAAAGATTAAAAATATAGTCAGGTGCATATATTTGTAAATGTGAACAAATACTTACTGCATATTTTAAAGAATTTCCTCTACTGTGATGGTGGTTATCATCCCCTCTCCCCTAGTCTACAATCTGAGAAGGATTACTGGATTTTTTTCAGAATATTCTTTTTGGCCAGCTGCACAGTAATACTAGAAATGGTATAGGGTTTAAGATTCTACTATACTAATGATAAAACATTGTGATAGATGGCAATTCATCTCACTTAATTGCACTAACGGCAAAAGGCTTCTTCTTAATGAATATTCACAGCTTGTATAAATACAAATCTTTTCCTTTCCAATATACATTGTAAGCTACTTTTAGACTAAAGGATCCCTCTTCTTCAGTCCCAGTCCTTGGTAAGCTGCCAGACACAACAGGGCATTAATTAACATGTGCCAGGGATTCATCAACATGCATGGTGGCAGAGAGCAATTGCAGGATTTATTTTTTTATTATTATTATTTTATTTTTTGCAGGGGGAGCAGGGAGCTGGGGGTTTATCTTTCTCCTTTGCATTTCTGTGTAATTCATGAAAGGTCTACTCCAGTATGTAAATCAGCTCTTGCTAAACAACCACTAATACAGTTCCCTTTATTTTCCAGGGCTGTTGTAGACTTTTTCACACATCCAAGACAGACATTTTTACTGTCTTTTTTTCATATTCAGAATCAATTTGCAGGCTGCAGATGGTAAAAATAATGTATTTGTTTACTTGCCATACAGTCTACCCTGTAAATAAATCATCTGATAAACTACAAAAAAAAGCAGCAGAATAAGATTAATTTCCCTTGATGTTGTACCAGTGGGAATGGTGGAATTACTCTCCCTGTTAGCCCAGGGTGACGGTAAGCCGGTCTGCTAACTTATGTGGGTGTAGGGAGTCATTCAGTATCTAGCTTTTAGCACCCAGCACTGAGTAGTCAAATAAATCAGAGATGTAAATTAAATTTCAATTAGTCTCAGGTAGACATCATTCCTTTTATCTCCAAGGAAACCAAACTCCTCCCATGTTCTTGTTTATTTTTGTTACTTTTATTAATACAAATAATGACGATGATGATGATGGTGATGATGAAGAAGATATTATTATTATTATTATTATATTATTATTATTATTATTATTATTATTATTATTATTATTATTATTATTATTATCCTAATCCTAAACATTCTTCCTTTATTATTCACTTATGATTCCAAGAGCAAGGGAACGTAGAGATCTCCAATTAGGTTGCTGGTATCTTTCTGTTGGTATAATTTATAGCATGGGCATATGCAAGGAAATAACAGAGGGCTGTTTTGTTATCCTTTCATATCATAAATATCTGATAAATAAGATGATATACCCAACAGACTGGATATTGAGAGAACTTCCTTTTTTCTTTCTTTTTCTCCTCAATCACTCCATCTATTTTACTTAGTTCCTTTTCAACTCATTTCAAACAAACTTTTTTCTCCCTGATCATGGTCAGACACGGTCAGATCATGACAGGTGGACCCTGTCCACCATCTTTGACAATATTCTATGGGGAATTGCGAGTTCTACTTTTGTTGCATGCTTCTGGCTATTGATAACTTCAAATTAAATTCTTTCCTGGGATTACCCATGAAAAAAAATTTCAGAAACGAGCCCATTTTACCTTAGAATGAGTAAAGCTTAAAACCTGAGCATCCCACTTGTCTCCATAGTAAGAGGTGAATTTGACTCATAGGCAAGACAGATGGGTTTCAGCAGTGTTGAACTCACAAAAGTGTAAGAAAAGAGCCCACTGGAATATAAACACCAAAAAATTATTCCACTTTTTCCATGTTTAATAGCTGTTACAGAACACTAAATATTATGTCAATCTGCGTATCTTCAACCAATTTAGCCTTACCCTTATATGAAACATATATACTTATATAAGTCTGAAACCTATTGAGGAAAGCTAGTAAGATTCAGACCAAGATACTATTTTTTTTTCACATGATATCATGTAATCCAGAGATTTGAACACAGTGTTGTCCAGTGAAAATTATGTTTCTTCTGCAAATATTGGGACAGCTAACAATCTAATTTGCTGCAGCATCTCTGCAAGGAACAAGAAAAAACATCTATAGCACTCTAAAAAGCTAATGTGATTTGTGCATTCAGATTTGCAACTAGACGAACAATTTTCCAGGTGTGTGATTATCCAGATCTTGAGTTCCTAAGTACAAATGTCACAGAAAATGTGCTGCACCAAAACGTGCGTCAGCGTAACATAGCCAGTACTTAATGGAACAACTGTCTTCTAAAAGCCCATGTGTGACGTCACTTGCTCAAATCAAACGTTACCTGTTTTCCTTCTTCATGCAGGCAGTAGCAACGTGACTGCGTGAGGGAAGTGGCTAGTGTGAATGATTGCGGTATTTCTTAGGCTAAAAATATTTTCTGTTGTACAGTGCAGACTTTGGACAGAGGGTGGCTCCTGCTCAGAAGAGCACAAATTCATGTGTTTTTTAAGGATAACTGAACTTTTTGCAGTTTTATGCCTGTATGGTGTAGCTGGCTTCAAAAACATTGCTCTTGAAAAAAAGTAGTGCAAGCAAGATCAGACTAAATACTTTCAGAATGTCTCTAAATGACTACTGAGTATTCAGAGGAAATCTAGTGTCTCCATAATATTCCCATGGTATACCTTGAAACAAGTAAGGTGACTGCAAAATCAGTACATTTTCCCTCTTGGTTGTGTTGTACAGAATTTAGTTCTGGTGATAAATCTAGATGGTTCTATCTGCCAGGCAGAAAGACGAATTGTAAATGCTGAGATAGAGAAAAATGCCATGAAGTCTAGCAAAGATAGGAATTAAACTCTACCGCAAGCTAAGGTTTTGAGTTTTGAGTTTTATCTGACTCCTGGTGTTTGTGTTCTTCAACTTCTCCCCACTTTATGGGCAAATAAGGGCAGTACATAGGTATATGACCTGAATGAAAATAATGGGCAGTGTTTTCCTAGGGAAACCTGGAGAATTTGAGGGATGTTCCATTAGTACCAGGCAAGAGGCAGATCTCAATCCTCTTGCACATCTCTGGCAGAATGCAGCCTGACAGTTTCCTCTCTGTCCTTTCATACTGTATGTCTAATCACCAGATGGCAACTATGCCTCCTTATTGGCATTTTACATAGTGAAATGCTACTGTGTAATATTCTAAAACCAAGTTATATCACCACAGAGCAATACAAAAGGACAGCAATGGCACGTGCTTTTGTCAACATGAAGGATAAATACAACCAATATAGAAATCCCGTGTAGAAATCCACTGCATCAAGATAAACACAAGCACTGGGTCACACCACATTTAAAACAGCAGTTCAGCTGGGTCAACATCTGAGTCTCACCAACTGACCTGAATGTATAGCAGCTCTGAAATACAACCCTCCTATCACATCCCCATTGCTTGAGAGAAATCAGGAAGACCTAACTTCTGTGACGCAACACCTCAAGGGTGCTGCAAGGAGTCTTTTCGGCTGTGTGGTGTGATAGAATATTTATTAATGATATTTATTATGTGCATAGATACAATAGTGTACATGTACTCATATTTGTTATAAGAGACCTGAAACAGTCTTATCCCCAAACTGAAGTGCCTTTGCCATGTCTTAAAATACATAATCAATGTATCATATAAAAATTAAGGAGATCATTATAACACTTTGCAAAACAATTAGGAGTCTACTGTCCCTAAGAGATAAATTATTGAATAGGACACTTAGGCATGCAGTTTATTTCTGTGTAGACATGAGGGAAAAAAAAGAAAAAAGTTGCAAGCATATATTCAGACTGTCAGCACAATCTTTCGGTTGTCCAAACTTTTCCACTTCTTCCATTTAAAATTTTCTATTTTTTTTTTTTTCTGAAGGTTTTAATTTTGTTACTAGAATTAGTGTTGCCAAAGGCACAAAACCTGAAATCTCAGCCAGCTGCAGAGGGTCCCATTTTCATGGCAATATGTAGTTTAGATGTGATTCTCCATGTGCTTAATAGTAAAATTTTCCCTATCATTAATCTGGCAAAACTTGTCTTCCTAAACAATGGAAAGGTTTCTTCTGTGTAGGTAGACTTCAAAATTATTTATTTTTCTGTCTGGGTATATATTCTTTGGACAGGCATTGTGGTTTTAACTTCTTAGAGACATGGCAAGACCTGCTGCTTTTAGGCTAATACACCCTTCCTAGGGGTCAGTTTGACTTCTGTGATTAATTTGATTTTCTACTCACTGATCTTTTGAGATTCACAGTGACAAGTACATAGCACTTTTGTTTTGGGAAGTTTTTTAATGCAATTACATTAGCACAAGAAATATAAACCTGTAGTGCAAACGAGGTGTGTATATCCTGTCAACAACATCCTTTGAAACTGGATTTTGGCATAGCTGTCGCTATCAACTAGGGACCCCTGCTGTCTTTCACATGGGCTATCTCTGGCTTCTTTTTGTCACCATCACCTTTTCCAGATTGGTGTGGGTATTTTTTAGGAAACATGTGAACAACAGGAATTACCAAGCCTGCCATCACTAGGTGACTGATTTCGTTCCATCAGTTATTCAGCCTTGAAACTAATTCTTTCTGGACTGGATGATAGCTCTGTCTAAACCCAGCTTCACTGGGAGCAGAGGATAAGTACAGTTTTACTGAAATCCCCTTAATAAATCAGTATGAAAGTAAAAAGTCATGGTAATAACAGAAAAAGCAGGCAAGCCCCACTTTCAAAGTACTGTTACCAGTCTGAAATGCATACACACAGAGAGTTCCCCGAATCAAAGAGAATTCATAAACTGTACAGAGACAGACTTTTCTATGACTGATTCCTTACTCAAAAAAATTACCTTAAAGGTGAGACACAACAAGGAGCTCAAGCTAGTAAACATGTTGGGCTAATTAACTTGCCTCTGCATCAGGCTGGCACTGCTGCAAGGGAACGCGTACCAAAAGTAAGGGAAGAGGAGCGCGGCCGGCCGTAGCAGCAGCTTCTCACCTGGCGGGTTAAGTCGTAGAGGAACTGCATTGTGTTTGCATGGGGAAGGCACGAGCTGGGCTGTATCAAGCTCATTGCAATGATTAATCAGCAGAGATGTTGGCACATACTACCAGCAATGCTTGCAGTAACTATGGAAAGCGTACGAACGAAGGTCGCATATGTGCTCCCACACTTCTTCCTGCCATACCATCTCCACAAACAGTGATTTAGGAATATCTTGATTTAAAGGTTGCTATCTAAACTGTTATGTTTTACATCTGTCAGTGAAATTGCCCTCCATGAATTTGTTCAATTGTTCCTTTTTATTTTTTAACCCTTTTTTGAAGAATTAGTCCCCAGAACATTGGCTTTACTTTGCTCCCCATGGAAGTGAATCCCACAGTTAAATTATCTATTTTTTATGTTGCAAACAATCCTAGTCTGCAGCCTCATGTTCATTTTTTCAGTACCTTTCATACTTTTATAGGTTTTTTTCACCAAGCCAAGAAGCCTAGTCTATTTAATCTCTTTTCATATAGATTCTGTTTCATATCTGATCATACTTTTTGCCCTTTCTCTGTATCATTGTTAGTTCTATTACTTTTTTTTTTTTTTTTTTTTTTTAGTTGGAAGAATCAGAACCTCACAGAATATTCAAGACACAGAAGCAGAAGAAAATTAAGCCATGGCATGATGCTGTTTTCCAGTTTCTTCATTTATTATTTTCCTGCTACCTCTAAACATATTTTTTATGGGTTTGGCTCTGCACTGACCCCAAAGTGTCTTTCCTGTGTCTTAGTGTTTAATGTACAGCTTGTCACTGTACACATGCAACTGCAATTCTTTTTTGCTCCATTTGCATTACTTTGCAATGATTTGCATCTACCTTTCTACCAGAAGTTTTTGCAATCAGCATTAGATTTTAATATCCTGAGAAGTTTTTGTCACTGAAAAACTGTCACCACTCACCCAGTCTTTCCAGATCGTTCATGAAGGTGTTAAATAGCATAAAATTCATCACTTTTCTTGGTAGGACCTTCTTGGTAACTATCCTGCAGGAGAACTGCACAGGTAAGAAAATGGCAAAATATGAAAAGGGAGGGCTGACCACTTCAATTATGTCAAGGACAAGAATGTGTTGGGGAAGTACAGCACACAGAAGCAAGAATTTAAATGAGCTATGACTTGAAATCTTGTTCAAAAGTAGCAGATGCCAGGTGCAGACCTGGCTGCAAAATGGGGATGCAGGACAAATAAAGGAGAGGGGGGATAAATAAACAGTAGTTCACTTAAGTTTATAAAGAAATTATTTAAAGTACTAGTTCTCGTGAAGGAAAAGGAAGTCCAAATAGCCACAGAATTGTGAAGAAACAAAAGGAATTCACAAATATGTACGCTATAACTTTATGCTAGAAGAAATTTGAATCTGTAGGAAAACAGCTAAAGTAAATGCAATAGCAGGGTAATTTAGTGTTTTTTATTTAACTCAAAAGCTGATTATGTGAAATGTGTAGAAAAATTGATGCTCACCATAGCATAACTTCCTCTTTCTATGGTTTCAATCAGAGCAAGTCACTAAAAAAGGAAGGAAGTGTGTGTGAATGAGTCTGTGTTACATCCAGGGTCGGGTGATCATTTTGATTTACATTAATACCGGAATTGGTGTTCAGTGCTAGAATGTTAGTAATTATTAGGAGATGAGTAAAAAACACAAAAAAGCTTTTTAATGTCAATGTGTAAATTCACAGGTACTCCCTGATCCTGAGTATCTACTGCAATTCTGAGCACTCTGTTCTAGAAAGGATGTGAAAACAAGAAGAGAATACTTGGAAAAGAAGATCAGAGCCAGTGGCTGCCAGGTGCCAGGAGGTGAAAAGGGACAGCTCGGCTGTGAGGAGGAAAGGGTCACGCTACTAATGGCCTTGCCCCTCAAAAGTCTGCTGCAGCCATGCCACGCTCTGTAGTTTAGGTGAACTTCAGCCTGGCACAATGTGCTTGGTCCTGTGCTCTTCACCCCGTTTCCATCCACTCAGACGCTACCTCCCAGATGTCTTGGAACGGGCTGTGGTTGCTCAAAACTGTTGTAGCACAACAAATATGCTACAACAAATACAAAGAAGAGTAATCCATTAGAAAACATACCAACCAGGAATGCTGCTGAATTTTGTGAAGCCTTGGAGAATCAGAGATTGAGGTAAAAGGATCCAAGGAAGCCTCTTTTTTAACATGTGATGAATCAGCAGTGCATATTTAAGCTCATAGCATATATTGCTGCTTAGCTGTACTGCCTCCTGTGTACAAGACATTTGTAAGGGATTATATTTCTGTAATTTTATTTAATTGGAGGGCAGAAAGGCATATATTAAAGCAGAAGATAGTTTCAAGTTGTTTTCCGTTTATGACATCCTTTTGCAGTTATTCTAAACCTTACCATACAGCAAACAGGTGCACCTTAGAAAGAATTTCATGAAGAGGAAAAATGTTAGAAGAAAAAAGTCTAAGGGTGCCTGAACAAGTAAAAGTAACAACTCACATTATCTATTCACATTTTAGAAAAGCAGTGGTATATTAGTTTCCCTTTTTGCCAGAACTGCAGTGCTTGTATTTTGTTTGTATTTTGTTGTCTGTTAGGAACTATTTCTCTTCTTGACCCTGCTTGTCACCTTTTTTTTTTTTTTTTTTACTCTGTGTTTTAAGATACAGTATGAGAAAGAAAGGGCTAAGAGATTAGTAGAAAACATTTCTTTTACTGGGAACCAAGCAGGCATGGATCTGAAGGAAGAATTTTACACAAAAAAATGAACTGCATGGCAATTTGTGGTTTCACTATCACAGTAGTTAAATTTGTTGCAGAATTTCCTGGTGTGAAATATCTAGAACACCCTGATAACAGTAAATACTCTGGTGCAACATTAGCTCAAGGTGATATTGATCACCGTTTAAAAGTTGCTGAAGAATCAGTAGTATTCTGGTCGTGGAGATTCACAGCAGTGAAGCTCAGCCTAGCTTTTCAACAGGCATGCGAGTTTTCTGCAATTGGAATTATGAGGTTTTTCTTTGCTGTGTATCCACGCAGCCCTCAGCACAGGGGAGCTCTGCAAGGGAGAAGAAGGTGAAGCCACCATCACTGCTAACGCAGAAGCGAGAGGTCTTGGGGGATTGTCCCCCAGACTGTAGCAGGGTACTGGGTAAATCTTTCATCTGTTTTGCTGCGCAAAAACCTAATGCAGGGTTTCAGTAGGATGCTCGTAGACACTGTACAACTTGTTGTAAAAACACAACTAGTTTCATCAGAGAGGCTTACCAAGGCCCACATAAAAAAACTTAAAAATAAAAAGCAAACTCAAAGCAGTGAGCATATGGAGCCTTAAAATAAAATAAAATAAAATAAAATAAAATAAAATAAAATAAAATAAAATAAAATAAAATAAAATAAGAGTAATAAGAAAATAATAAAACTAGAATTGTGCCTCCCCTTTAGATGAAACTAAACTCACCTTTGTAAAAGTCACCAGAACTTAACTGTATTTTGGAGGAGTTACAATGCCTGGAAAAAAAACCCAAGTTTTTTATATTTATCCATATCTCCTTTTTTAGATGGCATTTGTGTCTGTGCAGCATCCTGTACTTTCAGATACAGAGCAGCTATTCCAACAGGACCAAAGAGCTACTTCACCTTACTGTGTTGCTAATGGTGCACAAAGGCAAGCCTGCAATCTGCATGATGTTATCTTTTAAATGTTGCCCTTTAACACTTTAATTTGCTGAGAAGAGGGAAATACCAGATCAGAGTCAGTGTTCTGGAAGGCACAATGATTATGCAAGTCAGACCTGCTAATATGTCTGGGAACAAATTATTTCAGATACTGTCCTATTTTGGCCACTTTGTAGCAGCACCATCTGAGCAGAGCCAGAGGAGGCTGCTGGCCAGAGCTGGATGTATCACCTCCATCACCACAAAGATACACCTCTGAGTTAGCTGCGGTCCTCCCCTGGGACCAATGTGCTCTAGTATTTTACTTATACTCCTGGTCAGTGACATCAGGAAACACCCAGTGGCAGTCTGCCATTCAAAAAGAACATTTCTGTAAAGAGAAAGATGTGAAAATGTAGGCATTCAAGTGAGAATTCAATCCTTCACAGTACAGAGCCTCTGAAGTCTTTTAAATGACCCTTTTTATCATGGTGATGTCTGTACCTTTCTGAAGAGTGAAACCTGGTAAGAAAAATAGATGTATATATACAAATAGTTGAGTAATGTATTCTCATGTACACTTTGTTCTTTTTGGCAAACTGACCTTATCAAAGAGAAGAAAGCTACACACTGTGACAAGCTGAGCCCTACTGGAAAGTCTGAATTAGCAGTAAGTGAGGTTTCTCTGTTACCTCATTTTAAATAATGATCAGTGAGATTCATCTTTTTCTCTTCTCTGGGATGGTGATGCTAAAGCAATGTCACTTGCTTGCCTTTTTTTTTTTTGTTATTCTTATCATCTTCTAATCAGACAGTCTGTGTTGTGTGCTTTAAGGAACAAGCCCAGCTTATAATAATGATAGTACTTGTCACAGTGGCAGTATAATAGTGTGACGATCCTCTGATTACTTTTCTGCCAACACAGAAGCATAGTTTAGATTTTGGAGTGGCATCTGATTGTTACAGATAGTACTGTGTAAGTCAAGAAATGTCAGGGACGGTTTTATTGCTGCACTGAAGTGGAAGTCCATAATGGCCATTGGTGGAAGGTGTCAGGACCCGGGGTGGCTGACACAGGGAGAAGACGTGGTCTGGTTTCCATCAGGCAAGTGGAAGATGGTTGTCAGACCACCTCGCAGTGGCAGCTGCACCACTGTGTGGTTGGATGTTTTTATTTATCAGCTGCTGCTCTGCCATTTGCTTCAGGAGGGTTGCTGCAGGTGTGTAAGGCCTGTGAAGAATCAAACTCCAGCACATGTCAGAGGTCATATGTGTGATAGGTCTGTGTGAGTGCCTGTGGGTGTTCTTTCCCTCAGACTGGAAAAGCAATGGGCTGGGGAAATCTACCAGAGGAGTTGACCATAAAATGCTGTTTCACATGCAAGTTTCTTGAGTATGGATAAAAATTTTAAAACTATCTTGAATATATGGACTTATCCAAAGGCGTTGTGTACGCCAGGCCTTTCTCAACCGAAACATCAGCAGAAGCTAACATCACCCTGCTTCTGTTAAAACCTATGGCCGTGACACTGACTTGCAGCAGGGGGTTTGATGTGTGCAACACAAAAGTGCTTCCTCAGTTCCTTTCCTGCGGTTGCCCAGTTCAGTGACCACTCCTCCCTGCTTTTTTTTATTTAAATTGTGGACCAATGGAAAATAATATCTGCTCAATATTTATTGTATCCTCCCTGCCAACAAACTCTTGGTTTTAACTGCCTCTGATTCTTCCCTTTCTAGAGTCGTTCAACACTGTGTTTCTTCCTCAGCACTAGAAAGTTTACTGGTACTGTAAACAGAGACATGCTGCCGATTGTTTAATTCCTTTTGTTTCATGTTCCTAAAACCTTGAACTTTGAGCATTTCTTATAGGTATTTATTCGACTGCTAATAAGGTTCCCCAATCAGCAACAATATGAGCTGAACTGCCAGAAAATTATGTGCCCCACAGGTGTCTTCTTCTGGGAAGGGTCTTCTTTTGCGGAAGGTGCCACCACCACTGGATTCCGTGACCTGATAGACCATGATGGTCTGATGTCCTCAGCTCCTGCCATTCCCAAGACAAGAGAATTAATCTTCTTTAACTCTCTTTGCTCATATCTCTCCTTAGCTGATTAGTCTCTCTGCTCTCAGTAGCGGTGAAGAATTATATATATATATATATATATATATGTATATATATATATATAACAAATATACTTTCAGAAATAAGACTATCAATTGTAAGGAAGCACTAGGGCCTGTAACATATTCAAGGGCACAGATTTGTTCACCCTATCTGAATTTCTGCTGGCATTTTGAAATAGAACAGCATAGAGAATAAATCTTTTGAAATATCCATAAGGAGCTCACCTATGATTAATATAGCTGGTGAGTGGGTGGTGTAATTAATCACTACACAACACTATGGGTGAAAAAGTGTTTCTAAAAGAAAAGGGGAAACTTCAAGCTAAAATAACTCTTCTGGACTTCTCTTTTAGAGCTCATTTCCCCAGGTGTCCTGGAATAATTCCATGAATACAGCAGTAGTAATGTCTGTCAGTCTTTTATAAAGCATCTCTCCGCACAGTGAAGTAAGGATCATTAAAAAGTCATCATTTATGAACATCCAGTGTGCCGTCGTACCAGAGAAGTTGTTTTCTGGTGAAGGGAAGTAGTGAAGTAACCCGGTGTGCAAAGGGTTGGCAAATACTGCTGTTGGCTGTTGATCACTGCACCTAGGAGCTAAACACAGAGGTATGAAAGGCCGATCATCTAAAAAGGTGATTATTATTTAATGGACAGGTACTGTCTTGCTCTCTTGCTTGTTTTATCTTGCTGATGAATAGGAGGTTTTCCAATGCTTTTGGTAGTATTTTGGTAAGTTTTGCTGAGCGCTGTATGTATTGTATTGAAGCAGGATCTGTACGCTGGCAAAGTAGACACAACACACTAGTACCAAGGGAGAAATGACTGTGGACCTGCGCCTGGGAAGCCAGTTTTTCTGCTACTAACAAGAGTGAGGCAGGCATCGATGCTGGAGGGGCTAAATGCTTTGGGCACGGCAGTGGAGGCTCCAGTGACAACAGGAACAGTGATCTGAAACTCTTCATCTTGTTCTCCAACTTGCCCATCTCCAGCCCTTGTCTCAGGAGTGGCACGTTCAGCTCGTCCCGTGCTCTGGACAAGCCTTCACTGCACAAGTGCAATGCTTTGTGCTGGGTGTGCATTGAACACTTTCTGTAATGGACAGAGGAGGTTTTGAGTAGCTTTGGTCAGAAGGAAGCACGGATGGTTATGGTCGCAGGGATTTGTCCCCTTACTAAGCTACTGTGAAAAAATGCTGCAGTAGGAAAAGAGACAAAAAATAATTAAAAATCAGTATTTATCAAGCTGGCTTGACCAATACCATCAGGAGCTCTTCTTCAAGCTGCACATTCTCCTGGTGAGTTGGAAGGCACTAGCATGTACAGCCATGTGACAGGCATGGCCTAATCTGTGCAAGCAGCATGCTGGTTTGAAAAGCAGAATCTGAAAATCATTTGCAATCTGAGTAACTTTAGACAGATATCCCAATTTTATCTGATTTCCATCCTTTTTCTATGTTTTCAAAGCCTGTTTTGCTGTTAGTTCCCTTTCTCAAAGTTTATTTTAAGTTAGGTAAATAACTAATTGATAAAATTACATTTCCTCTTTTTTTTCTTCATTGTGCCTTTTTAATTCTAAAGAATCACTGTGGTTTTTGGAGTAACAGGTTGTAACACTGAAAATGTAGCATTTTCTGCTCCTAAGTCAATGGCAAAACTTGGACTAGTATTAATGAACTAAGAAATGGGCTTTCAGTGTAACACCAATTGACTGGAATGAAGCAAATTATGCTGGTTCCCATGAGAAATCAAATATGATCAGCATATTCATATAAAAGTATGCACATCAAGCCACACTCACATTCAGTTCTTATAAAAAAACCTCTGTTTCTGTTGCTTAGCACTGGGGACAGACCGGGGCCAGCATTCATTTTCAACTCAGGCAAGAAAACCCCCCAAAAGTCATATTTTATAAGGTGATGTTCCCTATGACACTTAGGACACCAGTTTCAAAGATGCTTCAGAAATTATTGAGCTTGGCGGGTTTGGGGTTGTTGTTTTTTTATTAACAATGTCACTGAACTGTATCTCTGAGCTCCTCTGCAAATGCAACGGCAAGGATCTTTCCCCCGCCGAAGTCACTGGGGCCACTTCTATCATCTGTAGCGGGAGTCTCATTGATGGCTGTAATTGGTTATCACCATGGTATCGGAGGATTGACTCACGATCCTATAAATTTAGCAAGCTTGCATCAGCAATATTCAGATCTGTAACAAGTACAGAAAATGCAGAGATGCTGTACACAGCACAGATGGAAATGAGCAACTGAACCTCGTTAGAACTTTTTTGCCTGCCGAATACTACGGGGAAGTGAGAATACCACGCTCATTTTACTATGATGGCAGTGATGACACCTCTTTCTATAGTTCACGTGTAGCACGGGTGCTGCCGGTCTCCCAACAGTGTTTGTTTTCACTCTGAACCATGAAGAGCATGGGGAGGTTCCACAAACACCAGGGGGAAACACGTGTGACCTGAAGCAATGCAGAAGGCGATAAATTTATAGTGGCAATGATGGTGAAAAACAGCAACAACTGTGTGCAGCGGGGTTGTGCCGGGGGGCTGCCAGCTCAGGAGCTCGAGCCTGAGGTGCAGGAGCTGGAGGGGCACCTCTGCTTCAGGTCTTCTTGGTGCAGCGCCTGCAAAACACCCACCGGTTCAGCAGCTCCGCCTGCACCCGCTTCATTACTGTAGCTAGTACAAAAGCTAGTTCATTACTGTAGTTTACAAGAGTGAGGCTTCTCAGTGACTAGACATTTCATTAAAATGCCACAAGCCATCTGTCATTTGACTTGTTTTGATTTGCACAATGCTGCTCTGAACCACTAAGTGAATGAAGAGCTTGTCTGGCGTTGTGTGCTGCAGGGTGGAAGGCAGCCCAGACGCAAAGTGAGGGACCCGCGATGGGAAAGCAGTTACTCCAGTGGGGATGAAAAGGGGTTTTTGTTTCTTTTGACAAGAAACTGAAAAAGAAGAAGCAGGGAATGAAAAAAAAGGTGTTGTGGAGCACCAGGAGATGCAGGGAGTGTATGTGAAAATCAGAAAAGCAGAAGGCAGCAAGCTACACAATGGAGACCTTATTGTATAAACCTAAGGTAACAATGTTCATAGGAGTAACCCTTTAGGTTTTGGTCTTCAAAAGAAAAAAATCTTGGAGCAGCTAAAGCCTTAGGAAGAATACTGAAGGCAAAGGACCTACAATGTAGAAAACCAAGCTTCGGAACCGGAATTTTATTTAAGGAGAGCTGCACAGACTTTAACCAAACATGTTTTTTATTTCTTTGAGGAATAAAGTCTACTCAAATCAATAGTAGAATAAGAGCACAATAGTATCAGACACAGTTTTCTAGTTTTTGATAATGAATCATGTAGGTATCTGGATTATATAGAACAATTATGAATTTTTCTCTGTTTCATGTGAGGAAATGTGCAAAACAATGGTAGGATTCTCTTCCATCTGGAATGATGTTCAAAATACAACACATAATTTTGATATAAAAGTACCAGTGTTTGCAACCTTTCTGACTTGATGCAAAAAAATCTTATTCAACATACCTAGGTTTTACATTTGTGCTCCAGACTAAACATCCAGATTGTCTTGTGACTCTGTAGAAATCCAAAAAAGAGCAAAACCAGTGCCACATGAAGCAACTTAAAAAATTAAAAAAAAAAAGAAAGAAAGAAAAAAAGAAACATTACATTACTTTATGAAGGAAGGTGGTACAAAGGTTTCCAGGCTAAAGAATTAATCTGGAGATATTTTAGTCAGCTATTTGTTGGGGAATTATTCCAGTGCAGATGGTACAATAAAATACTTCCTTCTGTTCTTCAACTTGGCCCTGCAATGTTCTGTCATGTCCTTGTTGCTGTTTTGAACACACCTGACAGAAAAAAAGACTGTGCTGCTTGCCTCAGTATTGCAACTGAGACTGCTTGAGAAACTTGAAGATGGAGGTTTGGGCTGATTTTGACGTTTTACAGCAGGGGTCACATACAACCTTTATTATGTTGCTTATTTAACAGATAACAGTAGTACCTGGATTTCCTTGCTATGGTGTTTGAGGAGTGTGATAGTTGATCCACACGTTTGCTTTATAATAATAATTAATTGTGTGTGTAAAGTCCTCACCACCACCTGCAACAGCCTTTCATAATGGTGTAAGACAGAAAAAATTGCAAATATTAGACAATAAAGGTGATGTAAGAAGATCTAGAAATGGTGTACGTGCGTGGCAAAGGGAAGGGAAAGATGATTTACTAGCTCAGAGACATGTGGTAAAATACAGGTCCCAAGTTATGTCAGAGTGGGAGCTCTGGCAGAGCAGGATGAGGCTAAAGGAGAAAGTGGTGGAGCTACGAGAAGGGAAAAAAATAAATACCTCTGGGCATCCAGAAACAATACCTTAGAATCACAAATGGGCTGTAAAGTTAATTATTCCACATAATTCTGTGATACCAACCAATTCCTCTCAATTATGTACGGAGGGAGGATGTTCTTTTGTTACCGATTGAAGGCTGAAATACACAGCTGACAGGGAGATTTGCAATTCAGTCTGGCCCATAAATTCCTGTGCTAACACGTGAAGATGGTGGTGGTGGAAACAAAATAAAAAATGTGTTGGAAAAGCATTGGTGCCAGCTGGCTCTGAATCTTCTGTTTTCAGGGTGAAGGGGTGGGGAGCATATATTTGACTCATAATTATCCTGGTTCACAAACAAATACTTGGGCTGTGCAGCATTACGTATCTACTCCAGAATCAAGTGCAGCGTATTTAGTTTAAAGTGTGTATGGCATCAAACCAGGCTGAAATTGTTAGTTATCGGTAAGCACCGCAATCGGGTGTTGGTTATCAGCAATAACTATGACCCACCAAGACGAGGTGTGCCCTGGGTCGCGCATCCCCCCTTCCTGCTGTAAAATCTGGCGTCTCTTTCTCAGAACGGTAGAGATTCCCAGGGATTTGCCTGCGCTTTAGTAGAACATTACAGCTTTCCCTTTTTTTTTTTTTACAGCTTTCCTTTTTTTTTTTTTTTTTTTTCCTTAATGACCCACCCGGAGGCCCAGCCCGCTCGGAGCCGCCGGGATGCCGCCGGCAGCCGCTAGATGGCAGGCGAGCACCGCGCAGCGCCGCGCAGCCCGCGGGTGCCGGCCCGCCAGGGGTGCTGTCTTCTCGGGGGAAAAAACCAAGTTTTTCGGTTGTTGGTTTGGTTTTGGTTTGTTTTTTTTTTTTTTTTCTTCTCTCACTCTCTGTGGTGATGATTTTTTTTGTTGTGTTGTTTTTTTTGGTGGGTTTTTTTGTGGGTTTTTTTGTTTATTTGTTTGTTTTGATTTTTGTTTGGTTTGGCTTTGTGTTTTTTCACATGAGAATTTACAACCACCCCATCGTTTTCCCTGGTGCAGATCTATTGATTCCAGTGAGGCTGCTGCGCCAGTTATAAATTTGGCCCACTGACTCTTACTTTTGCAACACACCTATTAAGCTTTTCGACGCTACCTGCGCCTTTCATGTACGCAAAAATTACCATACTCCAGCGTGCACCATAATTTTCTCCATCAGAAAATTTCCATCTTAAAAGCCTTTTTGATCTTTTGGATAACCGGCTTGATTTAATATAACAGCAAAAACAAGTAAAATTAAGCCTCTGTGCTCAGCAGTGCATGAGTGACAGATCTGTTGTAGTTTGGAGTATATTTTAAGAAACAAAAACCTCTTGTGGAAAAATTACATATTCTCATAAAAGGTATTTCACAATAGGAAGCTGAGCAGCATGATTTGTTTCATATGCTATTGATACAGTTATATTTATACAGATATAATAGATTTCCTAGCTTCTGATTTGTAATTATCCAAGTCCATATATTCTACAAAGATTTTTAAACTTACCTCTGTTTTCTAAAGCTATGTACAACACAGAATTTTTTTTGCCTTGGGCTCAAGCTAAAATTTTATTTTCTTTCTCAGGCCAAGTTGAAACGTTTGAAATTGCTAAATTGATAATTTCATATGGTTCCAACAAAAAGAAGAATTCAAAAGCCAGACACCTCTAACCTGGCTAGAGACAAAGTTGAGATTTTCATTGCCTGTGTAAAACTTCTGTTGCGCCTGGCACAGCAGATTCTGAAACTGGACAATTTTTGCATGGTTTCGATGATAATGCGGTTATTCAATATACCTCTTAGGGTTTTGGGAAGGATCTTTCCTTTCAAACACATTTTAAATAAAAATGCCACATCTTGTAACAGAGCTAGAATTTGGCATTTATGTCTAAGTCATAGGCAAAACAACACAGCCACGAGAAACCTTGAGATGAGTCTTGCTACTGTGCAACTCAGACCTGGAAACTGTTTTCTAAATATTTTTTTCTGCAGTATAAAGACTCTCTGTGTTTACACTTTTCTACTGAACTAACAATCTTCCTTGGTCATCATGATTGTGGTTGGGTTTTTTTGTTTGTTTTTTAGTATCTTACAATTTAGAATTGCCTATTACTGCAAGCAATGTAATGAATCTTACAAAATGCCTTGCAGATCTGAGTCAGGTTCAGCCCAGTTGTGTTCTTGAAAGGGCCAGAAGTTCTATATGGTGACGTGGCTGGTATCACAAATGTGTGATCTATGGTGTAAAGTTCTAAGGCACAATAAGTGTGAGCGGGTGCAGTTCCTTTGAAGTATATTAGGAACCTGGCCCCAGTCTGGAAGAATTTATTGCACATGTGGCTTCTTGCATAGAATTTGCCAAAGGAAAGAATTTGAGGTTGAATTTTGTCAGATAAAGCATCCTCTCCCAAAACAGACTGAACAAAAATAAGTTTGAAATAAACCTGTGATGACAACTCATCAGATGCTCTTGAATCAGCTAAGACTTTTCCACAAATATAAACGTGATCTATAGCTTTCCACATCCACCAGTGATTCCCAAGCAGCAGTTTAGTGAGGTTTAACCACACGTCCCGGCAAGGCAGGTAGTGTTAGTCTGCCGTGGAAACCCCCTGCAATAAGCCAGCTATGAAGAAGCAGGTGGCAGGAATTATGGCAGACCCGTTCCTCTGACTCTCAGGTCGTTCCCTGCACAAAAACGCAGTGCCTGTTCCCACAGAGGCACGCAGGCAGCAGCAGCGGGTCGGGCAGGTAGGGCACCGCCAGCAAGGCAGCTGCTCCCTGCGAAGGACCCGGGCAGCGCAGGCTCTTCATCTGAGACAGCTTTGAGCAAGCTTTGTCAGCACGGGCGCACGTAAACTTGAGCCAATAAATGCAATTAAAAATGGCAAACTTCTCTTTAAATTTTTGAAGTAAAGCGGTTTCAAAATCATCTTAAAAGCCACAGTTGGCGTGGCTCGTAATAACTTTGATGTTATGACTTTGGCAGATGTTAGTGCTCCCTGGTAAGGCTATAGAGCAGTCGTATCCATCCCTCTCGTCTGACCCCACCGCTGTGGGAACAGCCAGGGACAAGTACAAAGAGCAGAGGCTCTGGCTGAGCTGATGATTAAAGGTGGGGCTGTGAAATACAGGAATCCGTCTGTTGCACCTGGGCACAAGTAGCACGAGATCTGCAAGGGCTTCTGACTGCATTAGCTGGTGTTTTGGTAAAATACCTTGTATTTTGATGTAAATGATGTAAAAATACCTTGTTTATTTGAAATAACTCTCTTCCGGCTACAAACTTTCCCTCCTACTTTTGCACAACAGACACACTGCCATAAATAAGGGCTGGTGGCTGGTGTTTTTCTCTTCCTTTGGGTTTTTTGTGTGGCCTTGCGATTTCATCTCGGTTAGCTTATCTTGCTGAATTACTGCTGAAAATTAACTCTGTACTACCAAGTGCATGTATCAAATGCTACTGCGCTGGATATCAGTGCGTTGTATTAATCCCTGAACTTCTCTTCTTGACAGTGCGAGTCCACAGAAAAATGATTACTTTCCTCTGCCCATCCCCAAGAAAAAAAAAAAATCCAGAACAAAATGCTGCTTTTTTAATAGGAAAGGAAAATCTCCTACATTTTTTATGATTTTGAAATATAGGAAAAGTGTTATAGACTGTTTCAATTACTTTCAAACATCTCAAAATCCATTAAAAACAAAATAGCATAAAAGTCCAGTAAGAAGTATTCAGCTAGCTACCAGCCAGCCACCATGGGTCAAATGTGGCTGAAGGCAGCTCTGTTGAAACCCAGCTATTAAAACAGACATGAGTGTGTCCTGATGAAGAAAAAACGGATTTCACGGTAGCATCACAGCTGTTTCAAATACAGTATCTCATATGCTTAACACCAAATAAAGAAGAGAAGAAAATTAAGGGATGCAGTTAATGCTTTTGAACTGTTTTCTATACACAGGGGCACTTGCGCTCCCTTCGTCTCGTGCCACCACAGACACTGAACTCAACACACAAACACTACCCTCAGAAACAACACGCAGCTCCCTGAAGCGTCTTCTCCCAGCAGCTTCTCACATGTCTTTTATGGATTCTCATCCATCTTGCAAGCTGCCCAGGGCTACTGGTCTCCAGCAAAGCTCAGCCTGGCCATCAGGCAAAAAAATAAGACAACACAGCTGGCTGCCACTAATTGACTTTCAAAAGCTTTTGTTTTTTTGAAAGAGACAAGAGCAGGGCAACTCTGGTCACTTTTCCTGTGATGGATTTCTTACGCCAGGCAATCAGGGTGAAGGAGATGCCTTCAGCAGTGTTGCCATTGCTGGTTAGCTAGCTGAGTTCGGAGGCCCCATAAAAGCTACAAACGTCCCATCATTACTGGTGAGGCCTTTATTTACAAAGCGGGTCAGGGCAGGGCTGTGGTGGTAGACCCCTTCCTCCACCGCATCGCCTAAGCCAGGGCTGAGGAACTCGAGACGGAAAATATCACTGCTTCAAAAGGCAGAGCAAGCACTCAACAAACACAAAAATGCGGTAGAAAGGAACAAACTAGAGGAACTGTTTCACCTGTGGCTGGTGGCAAAAGCCACAGAGGGTACAGCTGGCTGCTCTCCCCGTCCAAAGTACTCCTGCACACCAGCACACCATGGCCAGTACTGAGCGAGCAAGGTGAGCCTTTTGAGCATTGAGGCCATGTGCGGCCAGTTATTGTTACAGGTATCATCAGAGAGTCTTCTTCATTGGGAGGAGACTTAAAAACTGGAGCCCTAGTGTTTGACACCAGTTATAATGCCAAGCAATGACATTTGACTTCTGCATGGTATCTCTCATACTCCCTATATTAGAATGAGAAACACACATGTACAGTAATAAATGTGGCTACCATAGGCATAAAATATCACTGCAGTGATCCCTGTTGTATAAAAAAGTAGAATGAGCTTCTCCTATACAGAAATCCATGACTGCCAGCTAGAGACACTGTTTTTTGTGTTAAACTTCAGTTACTGGTGGTGTTACCGCTGGTTGTCTACTGGCATGACAAGCCTGGGACTGGTCGTTGGATTCAGGAGACCAAATCATGCTTCTGCTAGTACCAATGGCAAATTGAACTTTCAGTGCAAAAGGATGGGATTTCACTCAGGACACTTAGGAAAGAGCGAGGGGGAAGACAATGACAAGTCCATCAGGCCAGCACATAGGTGCCAAATTAATGCACAGTGAGGGAAGGCAGCTTGGCTTAAACACATGCGTGTGTTTTGGATGGGTATTTTGGCTCATAACATCTAGGTGCAGAAATTGCAGTAAGCAGCAGTTAGGTGAATATGGGCAAGGGTCTTCCTCACTGGGAATCATCATCACGGTTTCCCTCTGCCTTCTCCAAACCATTACTAAACAGCAACTCTTTTCTTGTATGCCCTTTTCCACCATATCCCACACACAACACTTTTTCCTACTCAGTGCTGAATAATCTCAGCATAACATCTAGCCTAAAGCAATCAGAAATTTTGATGCTTTCTACCCAAAACTGACTTGTGCCTTTCAGTTGAGACATGGCTGCATATATTTTTATCCCTGTCCCAGCTCTGCTTTGCAGGATAGTATTTATGAAAAATAGCTCCTTCACACGACATTTTTAAAATGCATGATGTCGCCTTCCCTTGACAATGGAGCTTTACTTTTAAGACAAGATTGGAGGCATTTACGATTCAAAGTGCAAAACCATATTCGTGGGATTTATCACAAAATGGTCATGTGGAACCTGGAAAGCTGGCAAGGATAGCATCTTTCCACTGGCATTCGTGCAGAGAGGTTCAGGGGCTTTAAGAGTCTCACTGTATTTCTGTAAGGTCTTTCAGATAGCACCTCCTAAAAAATTGTACAGAAGAAGTTAGCAGAAAAATGAGTATTTTTTAACATATTTGTAAATTTGATCACTTTCATAAGGTGGATTGCCTGCTGAAAGAGCAGTGTCCCTTGGCCAATGCAAAGCGTCGTCTCACATGTCAGTGTGTCATAGCCCTTTTGCCAGAGACATGCATACATCCAAAAAAAGGAAATGATGGAGTTACTTGCCCACAGGAGGGTACAAAACGACATCAGGGCTCAATTTTGTCTTTTTCCCCTTTAAAATCTGGAACAAAAAGGTGAAAACTAACTGACAGTCTAATTGCAACTTTTGGTACAATTGCTGCTTGAAACAATAGAAGTATACATGCTTAAATTAGCAACATGTCATAATGTAAATGGCAAATAGCAGTTATTTCCCTTCATCTATTATATATAAAAGTAGGGGTGCAAATATATCTGCTGACTCTGGTATCTGCTGCTTGTGCTGTTTTCAGCTTAACAAGACTTATTTGACCATTTCTGGTTTGTTGAGTACTCTAATTATAGCACAAAATGTTTACAATTCTGCTGAAATATGTAAATGATGCAAGAGTGAGTCTAATAGCAAACCTGCAATTTTTAAGAGAAAAACACATACACTGACATGATGCAGAAGATAAGTGCTTTCCAGAGAATAACGTCTGTGTAGTAGAAGGTGGACAAATAAGGCAGAGTACAGAATGAAAGCATGTCTCTTCAAAATAGTACAAGCTCTCTTTTGACATGCAAGCAATTCAGTAAGGAGGAAAAAGGCTAGAATTGAATTTAGCCGCTGCAAATGAAATTAAGGCTAAATTGGTTGTCACATCAAGATGATGTTAACTATGTAAATGTTTGCTGTTTATTAAGCCACCATTTAGAACTTAGACAGTGATAAAAATAAAAGGGCCTATATATAGATTATTCACCCATTTCGCTCCTTTGAGGAATTTAAAATCTTTTCCGCTTTTTTCGAGTATTTTTCTGCAATTATAACTCACATGTGCTGTAGTTCCAGGCTACCAAAAACCAAAACCAAAACCAAACAAAAAAACCACAACCAAAACCAAAAAAACTAAAGTACCAGGGTTTTCTAGCTAAGCAGGATCCCATTACATCATTGCTTCATATGCATTCATTCTCTATAATATTGTTGGCTGTTTCAGGTTAACTACCAAAATAATTTGCCTGAGAAGCAAGATTTAATTGTCTTACAACTACCTCTGTGAAGTACAATAGGGATTACAAGTACTCATTGGTTATACTATTGGGTAGAATAAGGGACTCTTATTCTAGCATTTCTCATTCATTTCGTCATTGCATTCTCTTTGAAAGAGACCAAATGGGTCCCAGCAGGTGAAAGCAAAGAAACCTGAAAGGCCCCCTTTGATGAATGACAATACCACAACTGCCCTCCCCCCATTTTTTGAGATTATAAAATCTTATTAAAACATGCCCTGTTAGATATTGATTGAGAGGGTGCTAAACTAAAACCAACAATAGCAGCATGGTTCAGAGAACAGTGCTTTCATCAATGGGCACTGAACAGAGCTAAGCTCTTCCATCCTTTTGCTGTGCAGGTTTTGGTTGTTGGTTGGGGTTTTTTTTTTCTTTTTTCTTTTTTTTTAAATGCTAACAACACTATTTAGTTTTGTTTAAACCATTATACAAGAAAGTCATACAATTATACCAGCTTTGTCAATCACAGACAGCCAGTAGCTGTCCCTGCAGTACTAGTGATTCATCTTTCAGACTGTCACAAGAAATACCACAAACAGTGTTAAATTTAAGACTCTTGGGTTTTTTCATTTTGATTTTTTTCTCACTGTTCTGAGCAATTATCGCAACTGCCACTGACTTCAGGATGCCCTTAATAATTACAAGGCTGGTTTTGAACAAAGCATGTGAATGGAACCAATGAAACCATTTGGTAAAGGCTGCTTCTGGAAAGCAACGAAAAAAACCACTGTTTTTGAAAATCATATTTTATTTTAGGCTACTTTTATTAGTTGCCTGTCATTTCACCCATTTGATGAAAAAAAAATTTCTTTGTGGCAGTCATCTTGGTATAGCTTGAATCTGCCTGCTTTTGAGGAGATCTCTTTAATAGGACTGTGTGCTAATTAACTGTCAATGATTTATTTATAGTTGAAGCATAGCGCAGTTCAGGCCATGGCAGGAAACGATGAAACATATATAAGAACACGTTTAATCCTACAGGTATATTCCTTCTGGTAACAGAGAATCTTGGGCCAGCCTCTGAAGAATTCATTTTCTTTAAATATTCTGCATGGTATTTAATCTCCTTTTTTCCTACCAGGAGTCTACAGGTGTTCCTTGTCACAGGCAGAATATCCCTGAATCAAGGACATTGTTTAAATGGAATAATGACAAAAACAATCCATTTTTAAACAACATCACTGTTCTATGTAATAGGTGATTCCTAAATTCAATAAACTGTGTAAAAATTCTGCTTTTCAATTAATTTTGACTGAAGAATCAAATTATCAACGAGATCATAATGATCTAAATATTAATGATAATATCCACCACTATCAAAGGAATGCAGTTTTCCTGATTGTTATTAATAGTCTTATTTGAGGAAGTTGCACTGTTCTGTATGAAAAGCCTCTTTTGGTAACCAAACATTTATTTCTAGAGTAGCTGAAACTGTTATAGAATTTCTGAATCCATTGTTCAGAGTTAAAAATTGCTTTGATAGCTGTAAAAGAAAACTAGAGGATTAAAAATAATGTGTTATACTATGCACATGGAAAATAAAACAGCTTTTATTGCTGAAAATTTGGTACATGTCACTAGGACTGTAAAAGCATCTGAAGAAAATCCTGGAAAAAGTAAACTGGCACAGAATAATCGAAGAATTATGCTTTTGAAAAAGATAGAAAGAAAGTAATTAATTATATTATATTATATTAATTATATATGTTTATGTCCATATTTATTTTTGATTGATTTACATTATCCTTATCCTAACAGCTGCCTTGGTGCTGTTTAATATTTTCCATTTGTTTGCCTTCTCTGTGCCAAGTCCAGCAGGATTATCCTGTGATTTCATACTGTAACCTGTATTAATCTAAAGCATTAATAAAATCTTATTAGATTCCTCCCCTATTAAGCTAACTACACATTCTTGTGTCCAACATTTACAAAGGTTAATTGCTATTTAAATTGCAAACCAAGTACCAAGTTTTACAGCTGTTTTGTTGTTTGTTGGGTTGGGGGTTTTTTACACAATTTGTTAATTGCAAATTTGATGATGGCAAAATCCGTATATGACAAAGGCATGAGATTTAAACCATATTATTGCAAGTCATGTTGTAAAAATCACAGCTAAGCTTGAAAGTACAATATCTTGAACAGGTTTTACAAATACAGCTTGCCAGTTACCGAGCTTCAAATTTTTATATGCTGCCTAGGATGAATAATTAACTGGCTGAAATCTATGGCTAATTGTATTTTCGTTTCATTTGACTCTTCAAGCACAAATGTTACATGCTAGTTTTATACTAATGATTACCCATTTCTAGGCAGATCTGTGCTGCCAGGAAGAACATCTAACATCATTTTTTTGGTTGTAAGGGAATCTGGTAATTCAACCATCAGCAACTGCTTTGAAAAGTCTGTCTTCCTTAAAGAGCTATATGAAAACATCATCTGATGGCTCAGGATGTTACAAGATTTTTCCTGGTTTGTATTCTCCGCTCTCTAGGTATAAAGCTGTAGTAATTCTTCAAACTCTGTTACAGAAAACAATATATAGTATGGACAGGAATATGATTGCAAACTACTCGATGGCAAACTACATCATATTGCTGTATTTCCATCTATCTTCTACAAGTTGTCAACAATTATAGTTTTTAACATAGGAGGTACTTTCAGTAATCTGTAATTTTTTCCCCTTGTATTGCATTTTAACAATGTCCTTCAAAACCAAAAAAACTAAAATAGTCTAGCTCTAAGGAAGAGGCTGCATTTGAAACTTCCTAAGCTGAGTCATTTGGATTTTTAACCTCCTCTTTTAAATAATTTGCCACTCCTTTAGGGTAGAAATAATGTAATGGAAGCACTATTTTGATGTCGAGCATTCATTTTAATGCTTTAATAGTGTTTAAGTCTTAGTGTTCTCAGGTCATCTGGGGCTAGAGTAGGCTGGAGACTGTGGTGTAATTATCCAAAACTATGAACTGTCATGCCCTATTACATTACCATAATATAATTTTTTATTTAATAGAAGAATTTATCAATTAGGTTGTGATGCTGCTTCAGCTAACATGAAATGATGGAAAAAGCTCATGAGTTCAGGTATTTAAGTTGTTTAAATATGTATTTCAAGTTACTGTAAAATACAGGCTATCAAAATAGGAAGTATGTTTCTAGATCTTAAATATACCCACTAATGTTTTAATGGCATTCACAGAATTCATATCAGTTTTTAAAGCTGGCTTCCATTACTTTATTACAGAGTTTCTAGCTAGTAAGAACTGCTTTACACAATCATCCCCGTATTTAGGTCTATCTACAGAGGGACATACGTGCAGACCTACATATGTACACACATATATATGCATTGTTTACTGATGAAAGTTTAATCGAACAGCTTTCATCAGAGGTGATTTGGTGAAGGTATGAATTGTTAGGGGTATTCTTAACATGTTTTTACAGGTTGAGGGGATTTTTAAGCTCTCTGTCTGCTCCATGGAGGAAGATAGGTCTCTCCAGAGAGCCATTTAGAGCATGATGTGCTCTCGGCGAGGCCCAAACATCTCACAGTGTTAGTTATCCCAATGCCCGTGGTTGAGCTCCTCTCCTTCCTTTCCCTTTCCACTTTCCAGGGAGACAGACACTCATCTTGCCTTCCTAAAACACACCTCTGGCACCCTGGCATCCCCCATCAGTGTTTTGGTTGCCAGCCCCTCCACGGAGGAGACACCCACCCAGCACATACCTGCAGTTGCTATCCTAGGAGCCAGAAGGGGTTTTTCTTTGAAATAAGCTCAGTTGTTCAATTGAGCAAACGTTATGGATTCACACCTCACCTTCCTATAGCTCTGGATCAATTACCAGGTTTATCAGACATTTTTCTAGCACCAGAGTCCTTGCAGGAGATGGTATTGCTGATGCCTGCGCTCCTGCACAACACACTGGAATTCAATTAGAGTAACCCAAAGTACAAAAAAAATCAGCTTATCTTATTCAGCTTCAGAAGGGAGGCTTCTTTAACATTCCTTAGATAACTGAATGCTAAACTTAAGCTAAAGTAAAAGATACAAAATACTAAACCCTTGAGATCAAATTTAACTTTGGTACATTCGAGGGACAAAGCCTACATGATGAATGTATGCCTCTTCAGACATGACAACTCTCTTGCTTACTCTTTCAGTCAGTGCAGCCTGAAGAGCCCATATTCAGTTGCAGCGGGAAGTGTAACTTCAATTTCCAACTCCTGTGTTTAAATTCTGAGCTATACCATCCTATCAGCATAATTTGTGCATTTAATTTTCTCTATTAAAGAAATGATACGAAGTTGATTACACTTCTATAAACACACATTCAAAAGTGTCTGTTCAATTTTCATCTCTAGCACTGCATTAATGTTTTTCACATTTCTTATTTTTTTACTCCCCCTCTAAATCTCTTCAAGTCCCCTTTCCATGAATACTGGTGACGACAAAGCATTTATCAGCTACTCTTCTTTGCTGAATAGATGGTTGTTGCAGTCAAGGAACTCAATTTTCTTACATTACAATTACTTAGGATTGTTACTAATGTATGATAATGTAAGGAAAGTGTAGACTTGTTCAATATCTTGGGAGGAGTCATTTAATATCATTAACTTACAATATATTCCCTTTGTAGAAATTCCATAAAACTATTGGTGACTGATTATTTGAATGCAGGAGAATTAAAAAAATATCTGTAACATGTCCTATATTGCTTCTAAGTACTATACCTATATGTTTAGCTTGCTTGTATGTATGATTGTCTACATCTCTGTTTCCACAGTTAAACCGTCACTATTGTATCTGGAAGTTACAGCAAAATATTCAATATCTCCAATGTCAAGATAGAAACCCACGAAAAATTAGTCAAGGAATAGCTTTTAAATTAACTGTAACCGCGGACTGAATGCCTGTAAAATTACTGGTGTCGGGCAGAGCTGATATACTAAATACACACAAGTCAGATGCACAGTAGTGGTTTTAACATGTAAGTTTACAGAGACAGTACGTCGAGCACGGGGTGTCTTTTTTGGTTTAAAATTGCAGTAAACCAATGGAGAAATACATTTGCAGGGTATGGTTTTCCCAGGTGGTGGCATCTTTTATTCCTGTTGAAATCCTGCAGTCCTTCAGTGTCAGCCCACCCAGGTCTGTGAAGCCAAAGTCGGTATCTTAAAAGAGAAAAGTTAAGAACTAACTCTGGCCAGGGTTTATTAAAGCAGAACAAGACTGGACAGAAAAGCAGAAATAGCATAATACCTCCAAGTTGAACGAAGTTGTCTGGTAATGACACGTGCTGATAGTCAGCTGTAACAGCAGGGAATGCTTTGCTTGGTGGGGTGAGTGGCTCATTCCATCACCAGTTTTGATGTAGTTTTTCTGCATCAATAAAAAATATTAAAGAAACTCCTGCTCAAAGCTTCGGATAGCAGTATCTGTACTTAAAAAAGCAGCCCACTGACATATAGAAAAGTACAACTTCCTTCTATCAAAAGAAAAACCAGCTACCCTGTGCAGCTACTCCCAACCCTTGCTGCACAAACGCTGTCTCTCAGCAAACTCAATCCTGGCCACTTGAAAATATTTTTTTTTTCTTTTCCAGTAAGAGAGATACCAGCTATGGCACACCAGCAGTGGAAGGAGGGCTGGTACATTGCTATTACTCACTATTTCCAGGCCTGACTGATGGTGACACCAGTTTTGAAGGTGAAACAAGACCTTCTTCTTGAAGCAGGCATTATTGAGGTCTGATCTGGTAAACTGGAGAGGCAAGCATGCTAAAATGACTGTTTTGGTAGGAGTCCCACTGCGATGCTGTACATGGGACCATACTGCACCTTTCTAGCTCTCAATAAGCCACGTGCCCACTCACTCGCAAGGTTGCTACTTTTTCTGATTGTCCTTCTCTCTATATCATGTTTAAGTGGTGGAAGAAAAAATCTTCTCATCTATTTTTTTCCCTTCCTTAGCTTGTCTGTCTCTAAGTACATTTACAGGATATGCCTCACAGGGTACTCTTTTACATTCTGAAGACATTTCCCACCTATTTCCTTGCAACAAAAAGGATCTGCTGTTGATTACTAAAATACCACCTGAAAATTAAAGCTATCATACTGACTTGGTAATTTAAAATTATTAGGTTTAAAATCATAGATGCGTGCCCAGAGGAAAAACGATCATTTAAATGTGAATTAAAAGGGAACAATAGGATGTACATGCGACTACAAAACAGTCCTTATGCTGTTGTGGTACAAGAGTTATCTGGGTGTCGCATGGTGAAGGACATCTAAGAGACAAAAAAGTTTACCAGATTTAGCTTGGTTCCTCCTTAGGTTAATTAATACCTGGTTAAATTTTGATATAACAGGGAAGATCACTTCAAAGAAGCCTATTTTTTGACAGAAAACAAGCAGCATAACTACGGGTTTCACATCCTGTTCAGCTTGTAGGTGGCCAGCTTATAATTGCTAACCACAAAAATGATGGACCTTATCATTTCTGTTTGGGAGAAGAAAAAAAGAGCAACTCCTGCTGTGCTTTTTTCCCTCATGTCTTGCTGTGTGATAAACGTTTGTAACAGTGACATGTAAAGGCTACTCCTTATCCCACATCCAAAGCCTTTGAAATAAAGTTTGTGTGAGACCTTATGTTTGATTCTCAGCAAAAGACCAGGATTTCAGGCATATAATATTTCAAGGCAGTATTACAGCATGGCTGCTATTGAACACAGTTGCTCTGTCTGTAGATTTTCTATTTACAGTGGCTACCAACATACACGCTGCTTAAATGATAACTACAAATGACAGAGCGCTGCACCCCCTGCAGACCTGAAGCCTTTTCTGCCACTGTTTTATGGGCAAGTACGGAGTATGTCATGCAAGTGTGTATTAACTTAATTCAGAGATTTCAAAATACAGTAGAGCCTTGATGACATTTACTTCGGTGATCAGCCTATCTGATTTATTTTTTTTCTTTTTGCATGTATTTATTCTTTGCTAAATTCAAGCTCTTACTTCTCTGAGGCTGTGAAACGTGGTTGTAAAAGTACTTAATTTCTTAGCTAATTAGTGTCATTTTATTCTTCTGTCCATTTATTTTCTTCCACACCTATCCTTTTCTATTGTTCCTGCCAATCTTGCCTTGATAATTTTCTTAGCACCGGTGTTAAAAGTGGCTCCAGCTGGTGGCAGCTTCACCACAGCAATGCATTATCACTGCAAACAACTGTCTCAATGTGTTAATTCATCGGTGTAATTCCATACCCGACCCTTTCTGACTTCTTACACAAAATGTCCTTTCCCAGTCAGGTCAATGTTAAGATATCCTTGACGAGGCAGTTCATATTGTCTGAGGTTCAGACACAAGACTTCAGAATGAGAAAGAAAAGAGGGCAAAAAAAGCAAATAACGTAACTTGTGTAATGTGCAGTTTACCTGTCTTTCATGTGCAATACATGATGCAAGGAGAGAAGAGAAATGGGAGGAAAATGGGAGCAGATGTAAAATGCAACAGTTTATTACTTTGGGGTGAAAAATCCAGGGAAAAATCTGTTTTTGCATCCTGTCCTAAGTGAATTCTGTGGGCACTCTGAGGATGCAGGGGACTACTCAGAGACCTAGCAACCGGATGAAGATCATGGAAAGTATCCTAAAAATCAGCTTTTAAAACATAGGCTTTCAGGCACAAACACATAGAGGGACAAAATCGTTAACAAATTTCCTTTTAAAAATTGTTGAAGTATATTGGCATGTTTGATTATCAGAAGTAATGCAATGCTGTATCACTGTGAACTCAAAATAAGATTCGAAAGAAATTGTGTAAACTCTCAGCTGATGAAAAACGTAATGCCATTTTTAGGGTGGATGAACATTAAACAAGGAATTGGTTTAAATCAAATCTAAAATACAGCAATTTCAAACTCACAGTTTTGAAAAGATATTTTTTGGGTTTTTTCCTGTTCCTCCTGTCTTTTTTAGCAAAGTTCCATCTGTTCAATCTCTCATTTTTTCTGTTTGCAGAAAACCTCCCGGCAGTGTGTTAAGTTACATGGCTAATATCAACCATCTACGGTTTGCTTTCTCTTTCTTAATTTTGTCCCATGAAAAAATAAGAAACAGGAGGAGAGGATAAGGAATAATCAGAAAGAAAGTCTGTTCTTACAATGTATCAAACATGGTCAGAATCCAAAAGCACTGCGGTAGGTTCTTTCAAAAAACACTACAGCCTCATATTTCCAAAATAATTTCTGGACAAAGAAAACACATTGGAGAAAGGGGAGGGTTTTTTTCCTTTAAAAATACCTTTCCTTTTCAAAACCTTTAAACTATTTTTTTTCTTTTGTTTGTATATATATAAATAATAATTTCTTGTGTTTGACCATTCATTAATGTGGACATTCAGATTTGTGCCTGAGTATATCATAATAATTCACCAGAGAAATGATGACACATGGAAGAGATGTGGAGCTGATTAAAACAATTTATTTACGTAAGTGATGGGTAAGCACCTCAATTAAGGAATGAAAACAAATGAACCACATACACGGTATGATCAAAAGAGACCAAAATCTCATAGCTCGTGCTCGATACAGCAGGCACATCTTCCACAGTAGATAGATGTGGAGATGGAAATATTTTGCAGTAGGAGTATAGCTGCCAAAATCCTGCCTTTATGACCTGTACCAAGGGCTGCACCCCCAGACCCAGGCGCAAAGGTGTGCGAGCTGGTTGGCTCACAGTAATTGCTGGATAAAATGGATCCGTTCAACCAGTGGCTGCCAAAAATTAAAGCACAGGATGTGGAGAGGTTAGAGGTGGTCATGCACCAGCTCTTGGAGTGCTCAGGGTGCAAGATGGACAGACGATTTAAAATACAACAGAAATAATGCCCAGTATGGTTTTCTGTTGGGCTATATTGGTCTGTATTGGACTATTGTTTTTATTGCAATGTGGGCAGCAGGTAAACTCCCAGCAATATCTCTTATTTCTGCTACAGCACTGGTGCTCACTGAAATCAGTACTTGTGACTAAAGAGAAATAACACCTAAATGCTTATGAAGTTTGAGTTTAGCAAAATCAGATTCTATGTGCCTGTGGTGAATACCCATCGATTGCACGCATCCAAGACTGCTGAGTTTCGACTAAGAAGTATGTCTAATGTAAGAAAACTGAAAAATCTATAGAGGATTATGAATCGGTGTGCATCAGGGCACAGAATCAGTTGTCCATCTAAAAATCAATAAACCTTTTGGCATATCTTCTGTCACAAACTCGATACGCGTAGAAGAGCTGGCCCCATGCCTTCCCAATGAAGCCGTGCCTGCCAGGGTACTTCAGCACAAATTTCTAGACTGAGGTCACTGCCCTCCTAAAATTGAGGATGGAACTTCATGAAAGGGTTTTACATGCTGACTTTTTTGTGGGCAGGTGAGCTGTTGTGAGTAAAAACCACGTGAGTTTGGAAGGATGGAAATGATTGTAATATCACCAAATCACATAATGGTTAAAGTTGGAAGGGAAAAAAAAAAAAAACTTAAATATTTGTTTTAGTTGATTTCCCCCTTCCCCAAATCCTTCTGAAATCTTAGTTATTTCAATCCCTCATGATGAAATGTTATTCTGAAAACAGGCAAAAATATTTTAAAAGTTTTAAAAGGAGATTTTAGACAGACTGATGCCAAGATGTCTCTACAGAAAATCCTGAAATGTCACTTTGGGTCAACCCAGAATCTAAAGTTGCTTAAAGAAAAGGTGCTGCCTTGGGCTAGAAAACAATTATTTTCACAGCTCAGCTTCAAAGACAAGTGAGAACTAATTCAGTTCCTCTACTACATTTGTCTGACTGTATGGGTTGTTGCTTCCTACTGTTGTCAGAGTTTTATTCCAACTGGGCAAAGAGTAATAGGGCCAGCAAGGAGTAATATAGCAGTCTAATATGGCTATTTCTTGTATGAAAATGAGGCCAAATGGCTTCTAGCAGTGCTCTCTACCCTCAGGAAAATCAAAATCGCTGCCATGTGCATTATAACTAAAGCACTTCAAAATAAAAATGAGCAGCAATAAAAAAAAAAAACAAACCCTCTTCATTTTCTGTTTTTACACAATCCTATATTTACATGTGTATATGAAATGGTGATGAAGTCATCGTTTAGCACAATTGTTTCAATTATGTGAATGTGTTTTGCTCAGAAGTAGCCACACTTTGCTAGGAACATTTCACCCGGTTTCAGTGGTGTTATTATCCAGCCTGACTCATAACATTTGAACCCATAACCAGCAAGCTGCAGGAGGAGGAACAGCTGACATTTTAAATGATGCAGTTTCTTTTCCTGATGAATCTGTAGCTGTAGCTCAAATAAAGACACTTTCTTGAAGCTGAGCATACTTCTGTAAATTGTCTGCTGTGTATTTCATTGTCTGCTATTTTTTTCAAATAATTCGTGCTGCATAAAAGCCAGGTGAAAAGCCAAGTAGGTGTCTCTCATGCAGGGGAAAATTAGGTGGGTATTTTTTTTTTTGTTCCTCCTTTTTTTTAAAAAAAATATATTTATTAATAGTGTTTGACACCTTCAGAGTTGCACCATGCTTCCACATGACTTTCTTTTGCAAGCCCTCCTCCGCTTTCAGCACCCACTCTTTCCTCTGTTCTGCCAGCTAATTAAACACACAAACCTGCGAGAAAGCCACAGTTAAACCCATCCTGCTAACAAAAAGGATTTCTCAATAGGCCTAATGTCAAATATGTTTCAGATGCCTGATGAAACCTCTTCATGAAGCAATACATTTAGCCACGTGGCTGCCACTTGAATTTGGTGATTACCCAAAACTATAAGGCAGGGATTGAGCACTGCATCTGCATGCAGAGAAGTTTTA
Organism: Falco peregrinus; assembly: GCF_023634155.1. Lineage (NCBI taxonomy): Eukaryota > Metazoa > Chordata > Aves > Falconiformes > Falconidae > Falco > Falco peregrinus. Next base: position 4,502,141 of record NC_073739.1, read on the forward strand.
ATGAATGCCCCAACTAAGGGTCTAAAAATGTGACACGTGTGCAGGCGTTGGTACAAGGAAGAACTCTGTGGAGTGGACACTTACAACATTATGCTTATTGTTGCTAAATAAACTCATCCCTGCCATTAGCAGCAAGCTGTAATTGAAAAAGGGAGCTCATTCTATAGCTCTTATCACTAACTGAGATGTAGATGCCAAAATGATAACACCTTAAAATACCTTAGATAGATGGATGGAGGGGGAGATAGGCTTTCTTTGCAGTCAAAACCTTTTCTGCATTTTGTCCACTTCAAATAGCAAGTTTGTAAGCCCCGTGTGCCTGATTTATTAAATATATCCTTTGTATACTTGCTCTTTAAACTCATCTTTTTTTTTACAGTTATAATATAACCATTATATGCAAGAATATTTACTGTCTGCAGTAAATATAATTAATTAGTCTTGGTACACATAATTTTAATTTTATTTGGTGACTGTAAATAATTTCTGATTCAGAAAACAGTACTGTAGAAAGCAGGGTAAACTAAATGCTGTTTCACTTAATGTTGCTGAATAATTGAGTAAAAAGAAGTGCTGGGTAAATGGTGTAGAAGTAATATCTAGGATCACACTTATAAAAATGAAAGTTCTTTAAAGCCAAAGCTTATTTTCAGAGGCAAATGAAAAGCCTAAGCAAAAAAACTATTTCCTCATCTTATTAGAAAAAAAAGCATAGTTTAACCAAATATATATTATACATAATTTTAATTTTACTAGAAATTGCGTTCTATGCCAGTTACGGCATTAGCCTCCTGCAGAACTATTGGTAGCACACACCGGAGTTTCATTTTTGGAGTCACCAAGGATTTGGCTAATTTCCTTGACTTCTCCTGTAGTTAAAAATAGATTGAGGGATGAGGTAAGCAGGGCAGTATTCTTGGAAATTACTCTCCTAAACTTCCAATACCTTCACCATTACGATAGCTCCCAAAGCAAGCAACAGACAGGCACACACACACAATGCCTATAGAGGAGGATATGTAATATGTATATTTATTTAGTAATAAATTAGTGAGTAACATAAAACTATGTCATAGTTCCTGCCAGAATCATGTTCAAAATGTGCATTTAAATATTTATTGAGTAAACTGGCCAACAATCTCAGTTGATTAGTTTTACTAAGAAAATATTCTGTGGCTGACAGCTAAATTGAAGGAAATCAAATAATGGCAAGGGGACTTACATATGTTTTAGAACATTACAGTTCACAAAACCTCAAGAGAGGACCTGGGTAATGCTGTAAAAGCACAGAATTACTTACCTGTGATGAAGATGAAGCAAAAAATTCAGCAAAGGTATTTGTTATACTAAAATAGTTTGATTAATCCATGGCCTTTGAAACAGGCTCCTTAGGTGATCAACTTAACCACTTCTTTATATAAAAAGTAAGGCTTATTAGCTGTGAATATTTTTGCACTATATTGTAGTTAGTGAACACAAAACTAAAACCGCTGACCGATTTCTGCTCATAGTGTTTCACTCATGTCAGAGCAGATGAACCTAGGTTTTGTGAGTATAAGACAGTAAAAAGACATTCATGTGAAAGGTGGGCCTGCTGGTCAGTAAAATCTATATAATAAGGTCATCTGATACATAGTGGTGAGTGATCCCTTTTAAAATACACATACCGGTTATTTTAAAATATTGCGCACTTGGTTCTGTTTGGAAGCAGCATTTGAGCCAGTCTTGGCAGACCAAGTGCAGGTTAGCACTATGCAAAACAGCCGCGAGGTCATGTTGGAAATGACATTGGTGCATGCCATGTGTGGGTTTTGGGTGTTGATGGGAGACAGTCACTGCTGGCATTGCAATATCATCATCATCATGTTGATCATTGGAGGGAGACAAAGGCCCTTAAACGTTGTGCTATGATATCCAGTGTCACGTCCTCAGAAAGGAGGTCACATCGCTACAGGTCTCCAACTCACGTGTAATCCATCCATAGACGGAATCACAAAGCTCTTGAAGCAATGTCACGGTGATGCCACCAGGGTATCAACAAGGCTTTTTGCCATGTACTTCTGAATCACCTTTCTACTTGCAAGACTTCCACTTCAGATTTTTTTCTGGATGACTTTTTCAACATAGTTAAAAAATCCTAAGTGCATTTAAAAATCAGTGTCTGTAGCTATGCTGCAAGGAAAAAGGAATTCAGACAAGTGGCTTGCTTCAATGTAGAATCACTTGATATACACGTTTAATACTTATATAACATTATCTATAAACTACTTATTTTTTCATAAGTTACTTCGCTCATTACCATGCAGGTACGGGGTTACAAAGCTATTTTTTACAGGTTCCCCACTTCTTGTACTTTCCAAAGTACTGCAACTTTTCTGCCTGTATAGCTTTCTGTTGTAACCCCACTGCATGCCATCTAATGCCACATCAAAGGCACATAGATCATAAAAGTATTATATAGGTTCTACAAGAAAAAAAAATTCACAATGCTACAACCTACCACACATATACTAAAGTTTTATCAATGGGATGGATGAACCAGAAATAGTCAATATGACATAAGCTTTTGACAAAATCCATCACTATTTTCTCTTAAGGAAAAAGAAGATATTTTAATGTGAAAAACCAAAGTCCTGAAATAGATGAGATTGGTTCTTTATAAATGGAAAGGCAGAAAGGAGAAGTAGAAATACACAGATTTTTATTTTAGCAAAGTATAACAGTTAAATGTTTTAAGCCCTGTGCAATAATTGATGTAATACATTTCCTAATGATCAAGAGAAGCCTGAGAAGGCCTGCAAGTAATAAAAAGGAATTCAGGTTAATCAAGACAAGGAAGACTGCAATAATCTGCAGAAACAACTAAGAAAGTTTGTGTCTGCAGAAGTCAAAGCCAGGTGGAAATTGGTATCAGGATATGTAGACAAAGACACTGGAAACAACTCAAGGATGTCTCAAAGTGTTTGTTACATACCCAGGTTCTGATCAAAATGCAGGCATCCACACAGGCAAAAAAAAAAAAAAGAAGCCAAGAAAATATTGCAAGTAGGACAGCAAAAGATTCTCTGTACTGAGAGTACTGTGCCAACTGTTAAAAACAGATCATTCCCTCACTTGGAATAGTCTGTTAGATATATTGTCACCATATTGCAAGGGAAGAGTAAAAAGAAAAGCAGTGAAGGTAATGGAAATAAATATTTAAAATGTGCCCTGTCTGAAGAGCTACTAAAAAGGCAAGAATGCTCTTTTTTAAAAAGAAGTCAAATAAGATATTGCATGACACATTCACATAAAACAAGCTGCATGCAGAAGGTGAATCACACCCACAACAGGTGACAAGGATGTTAGTTGAAAATGCAGTGAAAATGAGCAAAGTCTTGTTTTGTATCATGCAATCTACCTGTGGAAATCAGAAATAGGAAATCCAGGAAATCTACCTGAATTGCCATCAGACACCACACAGGTTTACATTTTTATGCCATTAGACCGGTTTTGGGTGCTGGTATAAGTATTGAGGATATCTGCAGTTGTATTAGATAGATTCTGTATTAATTAAGGGATAAACATCCAACTGCTTCTGCTGTATGAGACCCACAACAACAGAGATAAAGGCAGTAAGAGGAATATTCTGCATGGCCATAAGTGTCTGCGCTTGCCTGTGAGGGATGTGGCCTGGATAGTGTTGCTTAGGATGCTGATGAAGAAACACCTGGGGTGATCTGCCAAGCCACTATAGTTTTCCCTGTTTTCATGTTTAGAATCAGGTTAATGGCTAGGAAGTTCCAATTAAATCCAACCTTGGATTTAAAATACAGCAGCTAATTCTTCTTAACTTACTTTTTCAAATCTGTTACAGAGGCTTTGAACAATGATACTGAAATAACATTTCAAGTACATCACTGTGCTTAATGAATTACAGAGCTCTTGATTAATGGCACTTGTTCAACATCACACTGACAGTAGTATGAAGTGTAAAAAGCCCTAGTGTTTCTGCCTGATATATTTTCTCATACAAGACAGAGCAGACATTACCAGTGCAGATTTTTTTCTTCTTTTTTTTTTTTTTAATTGCCTTTTTTTTTCTTTGTCTTATGACATTTTTCATTTTACAAGTGTGGTCTTTCGTCCTGCACTGGAGCTCGGATAAGACAAGTTACCATTCAGAAGTTGCAGCAGGTTTTGCTGAAGTGTCACTACTTATCATTGCTCTGCAGCCAGAAAACCTCAGTCCTGTATCCTAACAGGCAGCACAGCGGTGGGGAGGCAAAAAGGAGGGAGAGGAAAGGGGCTGAAGGCACACACTGGTCAGACCCACCAGCAAATAAACCAAGCTGCTGGAGTATCCATCATGATGCCACTGGTGAATTGCAGTTGACTGGAGGCATACTTCACTGTGCAGTATCAGTTTATGTATTTTACCAACCTTATTTCACTGGGTTGAGGCTGTACAGTTTTATGGCGGCCCCAATCTCCACCAGTTTGAAATAAATGTCTGCTGAGCTGTATATCACAGCCTGACAAGGGTTGCGGGGCCATCCTTGTACATACAAGGATGTATGTATGTTGCCTGTATTTCTGCTGCTGCCTCCGGACCAGGGTGTCACTGTACTCCGGAACGCACGGGGAAACAAGCCACAGGACTAGGAGGCAATAGTATTTTTCAACCTTTTGTTAGATTCTTGCAAAGTGGTCACGGCACCAGTGGTGGGAAGGGTTTGTGCTATTGCAGCTCTCTCTGCTCTCCAGCTTCTCCCTTTCCTCCCAGCAGCATCGGTGACACAGATTTTACAGCAGCGATAAGCCCAGTTTCATCTGCAGGATTTCTTTCCCATTCATTCATTATTTTGTGGTCTTGGCTGAGGAACACAACTATCTCTGAGGGAAAATGCTTCCAACGCATCCAGGTCCTGACTTGTCATCCTTAGACGTCTCCTACTCTTGCAAAAAAACCAACCAAGCCTGCCTCTGGGCCTGAGTAAGAAGTGCTACAATGGGCCAGAGGTGAACTAAAATAGCTCTTGGAAATTTAGCAGTTAATGGAATCATATGAGCAATCTATTTTTATGGTTTGTGGGGGAATGAGCTCCACTGAGTATCAGGAAAGAATCCTTCAACTTAATATATAGTACTGCAAGAAGAGCATAGTGCTGGAGAAAGTAGGAACAGGATGAAGGCCACCGAGAAAATCATTCTTTTTTCTTTGGCAGTGCCTCTGGGCTTCAAAGTAGTTTTCAGTAGTCTAAATATATTTCCGCTGCTGAAGCAACACTACTTAATCTGTAATGTCTGACAAAGTAATGTCCTTACCTGCTCTTTCTTCAGCTGAAACACTCAGAGCTTGATTTCCAACCATGACATCTCTTTGGTGGATACGATTTCATACCTGCTGTGCGTATCAGCTTTTCACTGCGGCTAACAGATAGGTGCAGAAATGGTGACATCGCTTCTGTCATGAATTTGAACCTGCGACTTTTTGCTCCCTCCAAAACAGATAAAACCAGTGAAAAAACAAGCCATAAAGCTGAAGCACAAGCTCCTGCCTTGCTTTTATTCAATGGCAGAGGTGAGCCGCAGGTAGACCAAGAGCCCTGAGTCTTGTCCCTTCTCTCTGCCACCATGCTGTGTGGCTCTTAGTAACACCTGCCTCAGTTTCCTAACCCAAGATGGAGCAATACCAACAAAGCTCCTCAGAGAGAAGCAGCAAAGGGGCTCATAGTGCACAAAATGAACTGCCAGGTCTTTGAGCGCTGCAGTCCATAAAAAGTCAAGGAATTGTGAGCACAGCATTAATACACGAGCAAAACACTGGTAATTTTTATACCCAAAAGAGAAATATTCACATTATCCTCTTCTTTGCCACAAAGGACTTCTGCTATTTTAACTCATACAACACAGAGAGAGGCTAAGACCATGGCTTAACAGGGAAAGCTTTCTTCTGGTGGTTATGAACTGCATCGTCCTGACTGACCATCATATTTTTGAGGCAAGGCAGGGAAGGATGGACAATCATAACCAAGCCATGTAGAGGAAGGGCTTATGAAGGAAATTGCACAGTATAGTGCACAAAGCCCCAATATGATATTTTTTGGTTGTTTTTTTATTAAAGGTGATGGTTTATCCATATGTCAGGCACGCAGTAGTTTCTGGGTAGCTGCCATGGTCATCCACAGGCGGAAATAATCACAGCAGTTTTACCTGGAAGTAATGAAACATAACTCAGTGGTAGAGAATTGTAATCCAGGTATTTAGTTACAGGGATGAACCTGAATAATGAGTTTATATAGTCTCACAGCCATCTAACAATGTTCCTCTATTTTTCTGTAAAACAAAAGTGCGGAAGAGATTAATCTCTGAAGCACTTTTCTTTTGCTGAGAGACCACAGTGCTTCCCGGACATGCTGCTGCCAAATGTAGGTATTACTAGATACTGGTTTTTGATTGCTACCTGGGGAAAAAAAAAAAAGTATTTATATTGTTTATTGCTGTATTTGTTTATTTTAAGCTATTTCATGGGTGCAATGCATTTTGAATTCCCAGTAATAGCTCATGCTATGGCATTAATTTGATTTCAACATCCCCATGAGTAAGAAGCAGCTTTCAGCATTTGTAACTGTCTCCACTGAAATTGCTGGAGGCTGAATTTTGTCTTTGCAGAGCCCCTTCCATTTGATGACTTTGGTGAAATTGCAGGCTATCGGGACATACAAAGTTTTTATCAATATGCCTTCAGGAGCCCCCACATTGTAGGACATCTGCACTGTGCCCTAACACAATAAAAGTGTTTTCAGTCGATGGATGCCTTTATCATGGAAGCGAAAGAGCAGAACAGGGAAAATTTTAGCATCACAGCTGGTGATTTAGGGCATGTCAAGTATGTTTGAGCTTTCCCGCTGTTCATCTTCAGACACTTAGAGCAGTGCTTTTCTTTTTGTTGTATTGGATTTTCTCTGTGAATATGCCTTGGATATTGCTAATATAAAAGAGTTGTCACGGTTTGTTGACTAATATGTAAGTATAGACAAGAGCTGAGTGAAAACAGACCCAAGAGCTGCTTATTGGACACATAAGGCAGATTTGAGACAAGAAACCCATTTCAGCAGCCCCTGCTCACAGGAGCAGCTTGCCAAAACCCAGCTTTTAGGAAAAGCTCGGGAAACTGAGTGATTTAATAAGTGGCATTACCAAACCCTGAGGCTCATTACCAAACCCTGAGGCTCCTGACTCAACCAGAGCCCCAGTTAGAACAGGACTGAGAGAACATGCACAAACAGAAGCAATTTCTTGACCTTCAGAGGGAGAGGCAGATGATGCCTCTTCTGCCCTTGGGTTGTCCTCTGCCTCCTCTCTTCTCCCCCACACTCACTAATAGGCACCTTCAGGAGGTGGCAGTTCCTTTCTGGGCTCTCCATACAGATGCACAATTACCTGCTTCAGCATCTGTAGTTTTTCAGCTGCCAAGAGATCCAAAGTAGAAGGAAGCCCTGGTATTGGGGCAGAATGAGGATGTTAAACATCAGCCTTACATTAGGAATAAGTACCCAGTGAAAAAAAAAAAAAAAAAAACAAACAAAAAAACAAACGCAGACAGAAACTGCTCAGTGCACTTTCTGCACAGAAAAAAACTCCAATTATGATTGCTTTCTTTCAAAACTGGTGCTGTTTAAGATGCATAATGGAAATCTGTAGCTCCTGTACAGGTAAATTCAATGCCTGTTCACAGTGGGCAATGGTTATCTCCAGCAGGTATTAATTACAGTTGCCTGACAACACTCATTGAAGAATAGCAAATACATGTTTTTGCATTGCATTAACAAAAAAAAGCAAAATTAAATGTATGTGAGTGTCTGCTTTTTTTCCAGTCAGTGAAGACAATTTTTCACCCATGAAGCTGCTTTGCACTCAATAAAAACAAAATTTACTCATGTTGACCAAAGACAGCTGAAGTTCAGAGAACCAATTCCAGTCCCCATGACACTTCTTTGCAGGTTGCTGTTTAGCAGTGTTTGAGAAAAGAAAACTCGTGTCAGGAGAGAGCCTGTAAAATAGGAAAATATGTATTGCTTTTTGGAAGTAAAATAGCACAAGAATAGAAATTTCAAGCTGAGAAGCCAAGCTGGATGCATGTTGAATATTTTAGAAGTAGTCATTCAACTTTCTGCCTTTGGTAAAAGATACATTTATTTTTTTGAACAAAAGAAATCAATAAATTATACCAGGATAGATTCTTTTTTTTTTTCTTTTTTTTTTGTTACACAAGGGAAAGTTTAATCATTGGAGATGCAATTTCACTATTTTGCAGAGAAAACCTTTAAACTTCAGTGTGAAGGAGTCAAAGGTGAAGACAGGAAAATGGAAGGCAATTTTTACTAATAAGAATCGAGACAAATTAGTAAATGCAACTATGTTCTGCAGCAAGTCCTTCCCTCCTTGCCTGGGTCTTTAGCAGAAGGAGCTGTGAAAAGCCAGGCGGTAGCAGGAGCATGCATGGGATCTGACAGCAGTAATCCCCTGAAAACTCCGTGACTGTAGCTACAGGCAGAGCTGTGTATCCCCTCAGGCTCTACCACTGCTGCTACCAGCTTTACTAGGATAATGTCATGGTGTATGCAGCAACCCAGACTTCGCGCATAAATTTGGAGGAGGGTGGAGATGAGCAGGACGTGGTTCCAGTCCTAGGTTCTGCATTCCCTTCACACAGATGGAAACAGGGAAGGCAGCTATAGGCAGTGACCCTAACCCAGCCCAGCCTCTGCCGCCCTTGGGAAGGCAGAGCAATAAGATGGTGGCTGTATTTCCACCTGAAAGTGGGGCTGGCACTGTGCAGTGCTTCCACGGCACTCCTGCTCCACACACACCTTTTCTTCCATGACAGTTGGGTAACCTTCATGTGTCTTTGTGTGTGCTTCCAGGCAGCTGCTTGTGCTCTTCACTAAAATGAAAAGAACAAGGAGGTATTGAGCACTGCAGGTTGGTTTTCGGCCTTGGAGAGGCACAGAGTCACAATGGCAAAAGGTGACATAGGGAAACCAGTAAGATATGGAATAACTGCAAATAAAACTATTGCAGTAACAAAGATTTATTGTGATACTCCATCTCTCTTCCTTATTCTTCATTCTCAGCAATGTCTGTTTTCTGGCTATGAGGTTCCTCCAGGCAAGCTGTGTCAGAGCACTGCCGAGACGCACTGCTGCCCTCCTGCTCCCTCATTTGAGGTGCTTACACCCCTCCCTGTGTTCAGCATGCCAGCCACTGTGGTGCTTAGGCTTCACAGTTCCCCATCGGGGCAGCTGCATTTTTCTGGCCACCTTTGGGAAAGAAGGTCCTGCCACTCTGCTGATGTCTCTCTTGGGAACAGAGCTGCTCCAGAAAGTTGTGCTATGCTCTACAAGAGATGTGTCTGCCTTTCAGTTTTCCCCTGCAAATATTTCAAAGCAAATGTGTTTCAGCTAGTCCAGACTACTTTTCCCTGAGCGCAGTCAATGCATGCCTCCTTGGCATGTTCAGGTATGGGGCACAAGGTTATGGGGTAGCTAACAGCTTGCCCTTTGATAAGATACTTCAATGGGAGGATTATCAATAGGGACATTATCACCCCTGCCTGAAGATCTGGTAGAGTCTCCCAGGGGCTGCTGCACAGCAGGGCTATAAGGATCCTCTGAGGGTCATATAGGCTATAGGGTAGATGGCATATGGTAACTGAGAGCACAAGTGACCTGTTGCAACCATGACCCTGCAGCAGTGTGCTCCTGTAGATATCCTCCTGCTTCTCTCAGCTGGCTTCATCACTTAGAGAGTGTTCAGTGGGGCTAGGAAAACCCCTCACAGGAGCCCTGCACTGCATCATTAGAGCAGTGGAAGCAGGAAGCATTACCCATCCGTAGAGGGGAGCTCATGGCTAAGGCATGCTGTCCTCTCCATTGCCTTCACTGAACCTCCCATTTGTGGGAGCACAGTGGAAAGTTGGACCCACTGCAGCTCTCGGGGCATTTTCCCATGTCCCTCCAAAGCTCTGGAAATGAAAGTGGGAATTTAGATGAGGTCACCACCTGCTCCCCTCCAAAATATCAAACACTGAACCCCTCCCTGCCCCCTGCCCCAAATATTAGACTGACATTTTTTACAAGCAACATGAAAAGACTTCATGTCTCTTGCTGGGTTTATCACCTAACACTGGCAATGATGTCAAGGTAGCAATCTGGACTGTATACACCTTCACATGCCACTATCAAGTTTATGTCTGTAGCAAAAGCTGAAAGGAGGCTCTTTAACAGCCTTGACATTTACTGGCACCAGAAAAGCCCAGAATTAGACAGTTTCTGATAGCAACCACTCTCCATTGCAGCTTTGGTCCTTCTTTACCATCCTGCAGAAAGTTAGAAATTTGCTATGCAAAAAATTGTCAGTCACTATATTAAATAAAACTACATTCATAGTCTAAATTAGGGTTTCCCAGTATTACTACTACTGCTGCTAAAGTGGCTGCTTTACAAAAGAAAGGGGCACAGCAGGTGTTCCCCTACAACAGCAGTAGCAGCAGCAATTATTAGTAGTGAACAAGACATACAATACAATACTGGGCTTTAGAAGGCCTCGTCTGTGGTAAAATCACAGCCGTGACAAGGAACGAAGTTACAACATAGTTATCCCCTGACCCAAATACAATATGGTCCTATTTTGTAGTGTTGATGGGTCCATAACTACGTTCCACGGCAAGGCTTAAAGGTTAAGGTTACCAGCTGCACTCTACAATGAAACTGTGTTGTAAGTGGGTCCCATGACACAATTGTATTTTCTAGTACAAAAAAAACCTAAATAGGCTAGATGCTATAGATCTCTCTCTTTTTCTCCATCTTCCTTTTGTATGCATACACATTTTGCCCTAAGGATATCTCTAGAGAGCAGTGCTTCTCCATTTACTGTAATAGGAACTGCTTTGATATGATGACAGGGTCATTGTCTATCAAAATCAGGAGATCAAAAGAATCACAGTTAACTAGTAACAAGTCATCAAAACACTTTATGACAAAATTTGAAAAAGCCAGGCCCTTCTTCTCCTTAAGCAATGACAAAGCAAACATTTTTTCATTGTCTTTTCTAGGAATTTAATTGCTATTTTGCAGCTTACTCAAGCACCTTCATCAACCTGATACTTCAGCTCTGGGCAAGTAGAGAAAACATTTCCAGTTTTATCAAGGAACAGCTGAAAATCATTAAAAAAAAGAGGTAGTCTGACCTTTATAATGGCTGTCAGTACTTTACCAGATACCTTTCATCTCTCCGACACTTACATGCCAAGTACTGGCTGAAAGACAAGAGGCAGGAAAAGAGGGTTGGAGCTATCCTGGTAGTGACAGATTTCTAGGGATCTGAACACTGTTGGTCTGATTAAATAACAGAGATATGGGCCAGCTGCAACCTCACTCTTCTGCATCAATACACCTCTTTCACTTGATGGTGTTATGTGCCTCATAAATGGTAGATTTAAGAAACACGGTACGAGAAGCAAATGCTAGAAATCAGAAGGCTAAGGAAATTCATTTAAAAGGTTCTGATTCAGAGTCTGCACTTCAGTATCTTCCAGATTTCTTTGGCATCTTTTTTTAGGGCATACAGCGCCAGTTTTCATCGTTATGCCAGTGACGCCTCACCAAGGTCTACCTGCTCCTTTGGCTAGTCATGACAAGAGGTCTCAACTTTGCAATCATGCCAGCTGAGGTGCAAATGTGGATGTCACTGGATTTCTCACAAACCTTAGCTGAAACATTTAAAATTGGCTGCCTCCTAATTTATTCAAATCTGCTTTGGATTTTAAAGACGGGTTTTTATCCCCCTTCCTGGGCACTAATCTGATCATCCCTTCCACAGTTAGTATCTTTAATGCTAAATGATGTTCCAGGCTTGTAGGGAAAACAGTTTGTCACCTTAGGCACCTGGTGTTTCATAACATGGTGCTAGAAAGCGTTGCTGAAGAACACACACAACCCAACAGCAGTGAAGGATCTCAACGCAAATTTTGCCCCTGCTACTTTTACATTGCCACCTAGAAGTAATAGTGGGCCAGGGCATTGCTTAATCCAGCCAAATAGAAAAGTGGTGCTCCATATTTTCGTGGCTTTGAGAAACAATTAAATCTACCTGTCTATTTCCATAAAAATATCTGAAGTGTTTTGTGACTGCTCCAGGTTTCATACCTATTGCATTTCCCCAGGTCCAACATGGGATAATCTTCACATTCCTCGAGGCACAAAGAGCAAAGCAAATGCAGAACTCCTGCAGTTCTGCAACAGCAGACAAAATGAATGTGAAGCCAGGGGAAGGTGGAGGGAAAGGAGGTGAGGCACCGAGGCAAGCAAGCTATAAGGAAAAGAGTTTCTTGTTATTGTCATAAGGCAATGATAGAGAGCCCCAAAGTGGGTGAGGTGTGTCTCGCTGTTTCTTTTTATGCTGCTAACAGCTACACATGGGGGGATTGCTTTGACCCAGTGTCAGCGTGCGACCTGGAGCAGAGGCAGCAAAGGCATCCATGCAAGTGAGGCTCAATTCTCTCTTATTTTGTTAGTTTTCAATGCCAAGGTGTGCTTTAAAGTATGGCACAGCAAAAGGTCTGCATCAGCTAGAGGTCTGTCTTTACATCTGGTAAAGCTGTTAAATGTTGTGGTGTTAAAGGAATTAGATAAACCTTGGATAAATAGGTGGAAATACTTCAAATTATTAAAACACATGTTACCTTTAGGTATGCTTCAAAGTATTCTCCTAAATGGCACCTTTCAGGTATCCATTGCACGGCAGTACTGTGGAAACCATGATATCAGAGGCATAATTAAATTCAGGCTGAGATTCACAGGCAAACAGACTGCTTACAAAAGTGGATGTAGAAGTCGATGAAACCAATGAAAATTGGGCAGTGGATTAGTTACATCCCTAAGGTATTTGCCCTCTCTCCCACAATATTTTCAACCCTCAGGCAAAACCATCCAGTTCATTCATGAATCAGCTCCTGAACTGACACTGGTTTCAGCATGGTTTATTAAGGAAAAACAAAATCTGAATTAGTTCACATTAGTGTGCCAGGCTGAAAACTGGCAAGTCAGGAGCATATTTGTGAGTAGATCATTCTGAGTTGGCCATCCATCTGTCTGAAAGATGGGTCAAACAGCTGAAGCCAGTAACAGCTTTAGCATCCTGATTTTAATTCACTGCCACAAGTCTATCAGCCCTCCCAGGCACACAAGAGGTTCCCTCTTCCCTTTCTGCAGGCCCAGCTCTGCCATTACAGCACTACTCATATTTTTAAACGCACTTTACAGGAACTGTCCTAACCTTATTTAAAAAAGGAAGTGGGGGTGGGGGAGGGGGGTGCGGAGAAAGAAAGAAAAAAAAACTCACAGGGAACTTCCCAGGGCAGTTATTTGTTTTAAACCATGTATGAAGTGTGAGAATATTCCTGTAAGTTCTTTTCAATTATATACTCTTTCTAGTGTTTTTCTTAAAGAAGTCACACATAGAATAAATATACTGCACATAATTTACAAAGTTTTAAAATTAATATTATACCATAAAGAACTGTGTTTTAATTACATGGCTAATTAGCCACATACTTTATGCCTTACTGGTGAAGTACAGTCACTGCCTATGCTACCATACTTTTGTTACAATTCAAAGACTTGAGGCACATCTCAGAAAAATTAAGAAAAAGTAGATATATATACCTGAATTTAAGCGTATGGACTGCCTAAAAAGGGTGAACAGCAGACAGTTCACTGGACTGAATGTGTTGTTAATCCCATCAATGTTTTGCAACCCATATAAATTCAAAAAAGCAGACACCCACCACAGCTGATCTTTGTTTTGCAGTGGACTGCTGGAGCTTCTTCTGAACAAATGGGAAGAAACAGCAACAGAAAAGGCTCAAGCGTGTGGCTTCCTCATCTCACTAAATTTACAAGAAATATTTCACATTCATTTGAGAGAGGCTTGGAGGTCTCCTCATGTATTCAGACTCGAAGCAATGTCAAATGCAATCAACTTTCACATATTTGAAAGTGAACTTTTTCAGAGTAGTCACAATCTGTTAGTGAGTGGACCAGAACTAGGGTGGGCTCATTTGGGGTTTCCATTTTTGGAATGACTTCTCCAGCAATTAGTAAATTGCTAAGCATAGCCCTCCCTAGCCATTTAGGTAATTTAATATTATTAAATGTTTCTAAAATAAGAAATGGGTTATAAAGTGTATCATTTAACTTAAGAGTAATTTGTTCCATTATTTAAATTTCCCCAAAGGATTTTATCATGGTACAGCCTTACAGCATATGTACAATGCTACTGTGCCCATAACACTTGGGTCTTTAATTCCAGAAGACGCCACCATAATAATTTGCCTTAGTTTTAATCTTTTCTAGCTCATGCATTTGTTTTCTTCTTATAACCATAGTCAGCTACGGTACCCAGCACAGGTCCAGGTCAACATTTTTTTCATACCTACATAAAGGTTCTTTCTGTGTGGAGTAGCCCAGATTGTGTAGAAGAATGTGCTTGAGACATGTCTGTGTGAGCACAGAAGTGTACAAGCACAGATGGCTCCTTTTTCAGAACGTCCTTCTGTATGAAAGCAATCATGATGAGAAGTGTTATTTGAAGATGTATTGGTGGAGTATCATACACAGGAATGCCTTGCTCTGAAGACCATAACTAATCTCCTACCTTAGTTGTCTGTCACATTTTCAGGTCAAAGTCTTGATCCCACTTTATCCCTGCTAGCCTCAATCCTTACTGTTCTGCTTTTTTAATTCCCTATGCTCCTTCTCCTTTCATGCCCTATATCAATGGGATAAACTTATTAAAACTACCATCACACCCTGCTTTTTGGCTTGGCTATCCTCAGATATGCTGTGGAAAAATAGAACCTCTGGCAGAATAATTAATAGTTATTCATGAATAATTTGCTCCCATGTTTGAATCATACTCTTAAATTGTTTTTAACATGTTTTTAACAGTATGATTCTTTACCTAGACATAACACTACGGACTGGTGTCCTGTCAGATGCCACAAACTTGCTTGTATCAGACATAGTGCCCCAGAGGGCCTCTTGGCACCAAAAAAATCACTGTGCCAAGAGTGATTACAACTTCTGGCTGAGTCAGTTGTGAATAGGTGGCAGAGGCTGCCACGGGGCTGAAAAAGCATTAATTGGAAAAGCAAAATTAAGGTCCTCCACCCTCATAGAGATTTAGAGTATCCTGTGGCATTTTGCATATGGGTAAGTTACCCCACATGACCCGGCAAAATTGCCCGAGTAACCTCTCTGACCAATACCTCCTATTTGGGGTTTCCTTTGGAAATGCTTTTTGCAGGGCTGGCTCATGTCTAGGTGGTCTAGCTTACTTATTTGGTGGGACCAAAGCTGTAACTATGTAGTTGAGCATTAATTCTCCCTTTGAAGTGGCAGCCCATTCCCTCCCTATCTGCCCTGGACACGTGTTACTTGAAAAACTCAGAACAAATACTTTTAAGATACAAAACACTGCCTGTAATATTTTTTTTTTCCTCTAAGAGACACCTATAAGAGCAAAATCGTGCTGTTTTGTAGCCCCCCATTGCTACCCAGAAGAACGGAATCCCCTAAGGGCACATTCACTCCAAGTGTTTCTCTCCCCAGTGCACACACTCACCACTGCAGCATTGCATGTTTTACAGCTGCCTACAATACCTCAAGTCCTGGTGTGTGCCCAAGGAATTACATGGAGTTGCTACAGCTTTAACAAATGCCAGCAGGCAACTAAAATACTCCATTCCCAGCAAGAGCTGAGTACTTTCCACCGTGTTTATTTTTCTGAAAATTGATCCTTGTTCCATCAAGTTTACCCCAGCGGTGGGTAGAGCCATCACAATGAAATTTTGTTTGCCAGAGGTATTTGCTCATCCAAAGCAGCAACTATTTCTACCCACTCTTTCTGCCTGGGGTTTCTCCTTTTCTTCCTGCTTTATTTTTTGTCCTTTCGTCTCTCTCTATCTCCCTGCAGGGTTATGTTGTAAAGTCAATAATATCCGCCTGCAGTGGGTGGAGGGGTCCCAGCACAGGGTCTGGACCTGACCATTCTGATGGGGAAGAATGGCCATACTGCAGGAGAACTGTGCTGGCAACAGGATTTAATGAGTCTGTGTTTAATGTATCTCTTTGGTTTTATGGTAAGATACCTGAACAAATACAAATCTCAAAGATATAAAGAGTGCCATCGATTTTGACCAAGACTATTAAAGTTTGGCATGTTCTTCAGAAATCTGCTTGTGTGCAGGGTGACATAAGAGTAGCTGTGAGTATGTGTTCATGCCTTGGAAATGTTTTGTCAAGTGAAAATAAATGTTGCATCTGTGAAGTGAAATTCCAGAGCTGTGTCCCCCCTTCTTTACTCCATATCATAACCATTTCAAAAGACCAAGACTAATGACGTCTTAATCACTTTAAAAAATGCATTTTTACTATGAATACCATTAACTCTGCCAGATATTCGTGTACTACCCATATCAACATTTTGACTTACCACAGAGAGGTTTTGGTTATATATATTATTATTTCCGTTTTCCAGAGATGTCTTCTTGCTTTTCTTTGCAATCTGGAGGCTTAGGAGTGGACTTATAAAATGCAGGTTTTTCACATGTTCACAAGCCACTAGGTTGCTCCAGGTTTGATAAAATCATTGTAATTTTGGCCCTCTGAATAAGGCTGAGGTTCTTTGCTACTCTTAATTATAGAATCATAAAATCATAGAATCATTTAGGTTGGAAAAAACTTTTGAGATTATCAAGTCCAACCATTAACCCAGGACTGCGAAGTCCATTACTAAACCATGTCCATAAGCACTGCATCTACACAGTTTTTAAACACCAGGAATGGGGATTCCACCACCTCCCCGGGCAGCCTGTTCCAATGCTTCACCACCCTTCCAGTGAAAATATTTTTCCTTACACCCGATCTAAAACCTCCCCGGTGCAGCTTGGGGCCGTTTCCTCTCGCCCTGTCGCTTGTTCTCCGGGAGCAGCGCCCGACCCCCGCTGCCCGCAGCCCCTGCCAGGCAGCTGTAGGGAGCGACCAGGTCCCCCCTGAGCCCCCTCCTGCCCAGGCTGCCCCCCCCAGCCCCCCAGCCGCCCCCCCAGGCCTGGTGCCCCTGCCCCTGCCCCAGCCCCCTGCCCGTCCCTGGACACGCTCCAGCCCCTCTGCGTCCCTCCTGCAGCGAGGGGCCCAGCCCTGAGCCCAGGGCCCGAGGGGCGGCCGCACCAGTGCTCGTTATAGAGATGATTTTGAAACATCTTACTCTTCCTTTCAAGTTTGGCAATATTGTTAATTTCATAATTTTGTGGGTTTGGTTTTGTAATTTGTTGCATTATTTTTTTCTGAAGGTGTCACTATTTCACTTTTTTTTTTTTTAAATAAACCAAGAAGTCTGCATTTACCCAGGCAATATGGGTTGAAATGTGTTGAGAGTCCTTGATTTTACTCATGCTGTACCTTTAGATTTTGTGTATTTCTGTAAGCAGCTACTTTTCCAACTGATTAGTGATGAAGTAATTCCTTTCACTTTTTATACAGCAGATATCCTGTGGTATCTTGTAGTTTTGTATTCCTGCTAGCACAATTACAGGAACTGTTAACATAATAGTACAACCTCTGTATACCAAAAATAAACTCTAAAGGGTTTTAGTGGGCCCTGGGTAAGAGATATTGCTAGAAAACTCTTTTGTGTGGTACAGCCCTCTGGTCACTACCTATTACTGGTCTTCCAAGTGGGCAACGATGAAGTCCAAATGACAAGTCTGAGGGCAATCAAGAGAGACCTCCGGGCCTTGTGCTGACTGGTTGAGGGGTCAGGAGCACAAGCAGTGCTTTCTTCTATCCTGCCTGTTGCAGGGAACGATGGGGCATGTAATCGGCAGGTCACACAGGTCAATACCTGGCTGTGGGCCTGGTATCAACAACTAAATTTTGGGGGGTTTGGTGATGGGTCAGTTTACACGGCATCAGGTCTGCTGGCAACAGATGTGGTTCATCTGTATCAAAGGGAGAAAAGGACTCTAGGCCAGGAGTTGGCAGGGCTTATCAAGAGAGCTTTAAACTAGATTTGAAGGGGAAAGGGAATAAACCCAAGCTCAATAGTGACAAGCCTGTCAGAAGCATGGAGTTGGAGGTGAGACTGATGGCACAGCTGAAGTGCATATATGCCAATGCCAGATGCATGAGCAAAAAACAGGAGAGGCTGGAAGCCACTGTGCAGCAGGAAGACCGTGACATAATCACCATCATAGAAACATGGTGGGATAACTCATATGATTGGAGTGCTGTAATGCATGGCTAAAAACCCTTCAGAAGGGATAGGCAAGGAAGGAGAGGCAGTTGGGTAGCTCTGTATGTCAGGGAGTGTTTGGACTGCCTAGAGCTGAATGATGGTGATGGTAGAGTTGAGTGTTTATGGGTGAGAATCAGGGAGAGGTCAAAAAAGGCAGATACCCTGGTGGGAGTCTGTTATAGGCCACCCAACCAGGATGAAGAGACAGATGAAACACAGGCAGCTGGGAGAAGTCTCAAGATCGCTAGCCCTTGTTCTCATGGGGGACCTTACCCTACCAGATGTCTGCTGGGGATACAATGCAGCAGAGAGAAAACAGCCTAGGAGGTTCCTGGAGTGTGTGGAAGAGACCTTCCTGACCCAGCTGGTCACTGCGCCAGCCAGGGGAGATGTCCTTCTGGACCTGCAGCTTACAAACAGGGAAGGACTGGTGGGGGATGTGGTGCCTGGAGGACATCTTGGGCATAGTGATCATGAGATGCTAGAGTTCTCAGTTCTTGGAGAAGTAAGGAGGGGGGTCAGCAGAACCACTGCCCTGGACTTCCACAGGGCTGACTTTGGCCTGGTTGACAGAGTCCCTTGGGAGATGGTTCTGAAGGGCCAAGGCTCCGCGAAGGCTAGACATCCTTCAAGAAAGTAGCCATAAAGGCATGGGAGCAGGCCATCCCCATGTGCCGAAGGGCGAGCCAGTGGGGGAGAAGACCAGCCTGGCTGAGCAGACAGCTTGGTTGGATCTCAGGGAAAACAGGAGGGTTTATCACCTCTGGAAGGAGGGGAGGCAACTCTGGAGGACTATAAGGGCATCACAAGGTTATGCAGGGTGAAGGTTAGAGAAGCAAAAGCACAGCTACAACTCGGGCTGGGCACTGCCATAAAAGAAAACAAAAAATGTGTTTATAAATACATTAAAAACAAAAGGAGGGCCAGGGAGAATCTGCATCCTTTATTGGATGCAGCTTTGTTTGGGTCAGACTCTAATAGCAAGACCAGCTTCCCTCTGGGTGCTGGAAGACAGGGACAAGGAGTGGCATGAAGTCCCCACAGCCCAGGAGGAAACGGTCAGTGACCCACTGCTCCACCTGTGCACACACAAGTCTATGGGGCTGGATGGGATCCACGCGAGGGCACTGAGGGAGCTGGCAGAGGAGCTCCCGGGCCACTCTCCATCGCTGATCATCAGCCCTGGCTCACCGGGGAGGTCCCAGCAGGGTGGGGGCCGAGGCCCCCGGTAGGAGGCCCGAGGAGGCCGAGCGCCGGGCCCTGCCCCTGGGTCACAGCAGCCCCAGGCAGCGCTGCAGGCCTGGGCCAGGGGGCTGGGAAGGGCCGGGGGAAAAGGGCCTGGGGGGGCTGGGCAGCAGCCGGCTGGGCGTGAGCCCCCGGCGTGCCCAGGTGGCCAAGGCGGCCAGCAGCGCCCTGGCCGGTGTCAGCAGCAGCGTGGCCAGCAGGGCCAGGCAGTGCCCGTCCCCCTGCGCGGGGCACTGGTGCGGCCGCCCCTCGGGCCCTGGGCTCAGGGCTGGGCCCCTCGCTGCAGGAGGGACGCAGAGGGGCTGGAGCGTGTCCAGGGACGGGCAGGGGGCTGGGGCAGGGGCTGGGGCAGGGGCTGGGGGGGCGGCTGGGGGGCTGGGGGGGCAGCCTGGGCAGGAGGGGGCTCAGGGGGGACCTGGTCGCTCCCTACAGCTGCCTGGCAGGGGCTGCGGGCAGCGGGGGTCGGGCGCTGCTCCCGGAGAACAAGCGACAGGGCGAGAGGAAACGGCCCCAAGCTGCACGGGGGGGTTAGCTCGGGTAGCGGGGAAACGTCTTCCCTGCAGGGGTGGTCAGGCCCTGGAACAGGCTGCCCGGGGAGGTGCTGGGGTCACCGTCCCTGGGGGTGTTTGAAAAATGCACCGATGTGGATGGCACTTAGGGACATGGTTCAGTGGTGGGCTTGGCAGTCCTAGGTTAGTGGTTGGACTTGATGATCTCAAAGGTCTTTTTCAACCTCCATGATTCTATCTATGATTCTATTTTTCTATTATTCTAGCATTATAGAGCTTTTTACTGAGAGCAACAACACAGAATTGACTTTATATTATTGATTCTACTTACAGTGCATGGAGCTATTTTCTCTCAGCACTCATAGGCAGAGCTCATACCCGTAGTGTGCACAGAGCATGCTTCAGCAGAAGTGCTGGCAGGACCCGGCTCATCTGCCCAGCTGTTTGTCATGAACATAAAAGCAACTGTGCACAGTTAGACAAAGTGGCCAGTACAATTCAGCAAAGGCCAACAGACAGCAAAGTCACAACAAGGCAAGCAGATGGCAATATCTTGTTTTCTCATAAAACCTGTAGGACTGTAATAGCTTCAGACGATGCACTCTACAAGTTGACTGAAATCAGCTCAAAGGATGTTAGGAAGGAAGCCACGCACACACACATGGAAATAGATAGGAGTGCATGCTCACATTCTATGAGAGCATGACTTTTGTGTGTTTAGGGAACCAGGTAAGAAATAAATCTAAACCTAATCTTATCTCTTTGTGTCTCTCTCTTGCCCAGTGTCTACTCAACTGGGTGGCCAAATTGTCTTTTTTGTTGCTTGAGGTGCATCAGTTCAACAACTGATGAACAGGAGCAGAAGTAAAAGTCATCATTCTAAAAAATTAGTGAAGCCTCCTCTTTTTTCTTTGATGAGGCTTTTCTTAAGGAAATCTCTTCGGATGCCATTCTGTGGCTCCTTGGATTCACTTGCACACTAATTGCTCATTAAAAAGCCAGTATATGCCATCTGCCTCACCGTGTTTCCTTACTGGCAGAGGCAAAAAAAATGGACAAAGTGGACTTCAGATGGGGTGCAGCTAAAATAACCAGTGGGGAAGATGCCTCCTCGCTTTTCTTGGTGGCCTAGATAGGTGGCAGACATAATTTTGCACCTCCATAAGAGCATGATAGGAAGGGAAGAGAAAGATCTGCCAGAACATCAAAGGCAAAATGTGCACAAGAAGGGCTGGGAGGACTTAGAAGGACAAGAAAGAAGAGTGGGTTGAGGTTTGGAAGAAACAAGAGGCCCCTTGAAAACTGAAGTTTGACTCATACGTGGGAAGAATCCTAAAGGATCTGACACCTCCACTGCAGACCTCACATCAATTTTAATCTCTTTAGGTGATTTCCATTTTTGTAGAATTAACTTCTTTCCAATTAGACTTGCCCTTAAATTAAAATGCCCTTGATCTTTGCTAATATTTGTAATGGAATCAAAATCCCCAAAGATAAAGATATTGGGATTCAAAGGCAAAACTATGCTCATTTTTGTATTTACTTTTCTATTACTTTTCTTCAGAATTAATACTCTCCTCAGCCTGGAGTTGCCCTTGGAAGTCCGCAAGGACCAGCTACAAAACTGTCTTCCCACTCTCCCGGTCTCCCCACGCATCCCTGGGCTGGGGAGGCAGCAACCTTCTCTTCATCAGAGAGGCACGTTTCTGGTGCAGAGTCAGAATAATCTTGTTTCTGAAGTTTCAGAGAGAAATTAAAATAGTATCTTCTTCCCATAAACCTAGAGCTTAAAGAGGAAAGGAAATCTTGTTCGCGTTTCCACTGTGACTTTTGAAAACTCATTTTGCCCTGTCTTCAAGCCTAAAGAGCTGGACAGACAGTCAGACACAATAGTGGTGA
This sequence comes from Falco peregrinus, assembly GCF_023634155.1. Taxonomy (NCBI): domain Eukaryota; kingdom Metazoa; phylum Chordata; class Aves; order Falconiformes; family Falconidae; genus Falco; species Falco peregrinus. The sequence goes on from NC_073739.1 coordinate 4,524,133, forward strand.
AGACCACATTGCGCTGGTACTTTAGGCAGGACTGCTAAGTCTGGACTATCCAAAAGAGTTCTACTTTCCTACCACAAAGCACTTTTTCCATCCAAGGCATCTTCGTTTCAGGAGTCATTTTCAAGTGTTTTCTGGTTCCTACTTGTAAAATGCAATTTATGTTCAAAACTCTGTTGATATATTTCATAAAGATTTGCTTCCACAAATCTTTTATCTCAAAGTCCCCAGTTTATTACTAATATCACTACTTCTTATGTCATAAGCTGGGTGAAATACTTAATTAGAGGATGGCCATGTATTGGTATAGTGAGGAGAGAAGGAATGGGTCACGGGAGGCTGGAAATGTCCAGCTATTCGATGAGCTGAAATGGTCCGTAACGCATTTTAGGCTGCGGTCAAAATGAAAGAACGCACAAAACACCAGACTGAATGGCCAATCTCTTTTTTATGCCAAACTCATCCAGAAGTTGCATACCAGACCATCCCGAACACCCTTCTAATCCAAATCGTTTGTACATCAGTCTTGAAACACTGCCGTGATGATGGGAACTCAAGGCTTGCATAGAAACTTGTCAGGTCATGTTTCCATATATTGCCAGCTCGGAGAATGGGTAATATGGCAGCACCCTTTAATTTCTCATGTGTAGGTAACTACTTTCTGGTGCTTGGCTGTCAAAGCAAGAGTAGCAGGAGACAGGAGTTTGCATGTTCAGGTTGTTGTTGTGCCTGCTGCCACCCAGGAAGATGATCTGAAAAACCATGGCAAAACCTTGATGGTGGCAGCAGCTGGATCAAGCTCAAGGAAAAAGGAAAAAAATCAAGAAAGGAGCTGGCATGAAAATGCCGTTCTCCTTGGACATGAAGCCCCAGTATATCATGATAATTTTATACACAACTGCACACCCTGAGACAGCAAGGTCATGCGTCCTTTCCTTGAAGCATTTTTCCATTCTCGTTTGTCTGAGGCCATGAGAGACCTGGCAATGCCTCATTACCCATCTGCCCATTGAACTAGCTAGTGAGCAGGTATGTGGTCAAAACACGCCCGAAATGTCCAGGGGTTGTTAATCTCTGTAAAATTGTCCATTTGAACAGAGGCGGTAAGAGCAACTTGCAGCCTGCTCCTGCCATCTGGTCGTATGAAATGTTCTAGGTTGTGCGTATCACCCCATCATTTAGCTGATGTTCAGCTGGAAGACGTGCAACCTCCTCCAGCTCCTGGTAGGACTCAAGGCATCATTTCCAGAGCCCAGCCTCCTTTTCCACCCAGTCCTGTCCCTCTCCTCTTACGAGTAAGGAAACAGATACAGGGACTTGACTCTTACCACCACACCCCATAGATAAGGATGTCCAGCGTTTAACCTAATTGTACTCACTCACAGACACCGCAGGGGCTGGGGCAAGGCTGCGTTGTGCATGGCACCATGCATGATGCAATGACCCCTGAAGGCAAGATCAAGGACAGTGTGGAAAGGTGACTTGTTGCTTCTCTGCCATTGCATTGGCAATTGCCATTAATTCTGTGCCCTTTCACCCCCGTGTAGTGGCCATATTCACCAGGGACCCGCTTTAATGAGTAGCACTTAATACATACACAGGCTTCTGTCACTCCCTCCTGCCCACCTGCTTCTTGTTCCTGTTTTTCAGTAAGCAGCCCCTGGTGTGTCAGAGGAGCTTTCTCAGAGAGCTGCACACCAGAGAAGGAAAGGTGATGTGCTTTATGTCTCGGGCAGCTTTTCCATGCCCAGGGCATTCCCACAAATTAGAGGAGTTTTAGGACTCTAACAAAAGTCAGATAAAGGGAAAGGACGAAGGGGTGTAATGAATAAAACTGTCATTAGGGATAACATAAGCAGTTTCTTCATGTTATCTGAGGTTATTCAGACTGACAAGTAAGCAATGCTGTTGTCAAGCACTTTAACAAAAAAGGATGCCATCTGTGTGCAATGCACCAGAGCCACAGATGTGCCATCTTTAAATGAACTAAAGCATAAAAGAAAGCTCCTGGCCAACTCAGTGTATAAAATCATTGAGTTTGCTTTATCAATTAGCATGGTGAGAAGCATTCCCTTCTCCCTCCTCCTACCCCAATTAAAAATGCTTTTTTTCTTTGGACCGTTGCCCTCTAAATGCTTTTGCACTAATTCAAGTAAAAATTACATCAATTCGGAATTTTACCATAGAAAACACAGCCAGTTCTTCTATTACTTTTTCTCCTGCTTGCTGCTTCGATGATTTAAAGCATCTCTCACTTCCAACAGCCACTCAAGGACTGCCTCCCGCACTCATAAAGTCCTCAGAGGGAGGGCACATGGGATTCTTTTGACACTTCTGGCAGTTGCTGTATTGGAAAGAGATGAGAAAACCTTTGACAAGAAAAAGGATCCACTTTTAAATTTGTTTGCATCCCTTCTGAAAGGCAGTGATTCAATGATCATGGCTCCTGCAGCTCACGAGGGAAAATGATCAGCCCATCAGCAATATTTGGTTCTGAGCAGAAGCTCTTCTCACAGGGACCGTCAGGGCATTGCACATCCTCCTGGGACAGACCCACACAGCATTTGGTAGCTGACATCCACTCCAAGACCCTTACCACACACACGAGGTAGCTACTCCAGGTCTGGGATTTTTGCACTACAGTAAGAAAATAACATGCATTTATGGAGGGGGGGAGAGGAGAAGGAAAGGGGGAAATCACCCAATGAGTGCTAGTAAACCTAAGGTTAGAGGCTATCCTAGACATATGCAGGACAGTTAAAATTTAGGAAGGAATAAGAAAGCAAATACAAAATCCTACTTGTAAATTTTCAAAGCAGAGCTTAAGAGGGCTGGGTTTACAATTCTTCAGTTTTCCTGATGTCTCTGCAGACCTGAGCCTTAGCTTCATGCTCATTTTCTGTATTAAAATGAATGGCAGTGCATGAGAGGAGAAAACCCACACACCATAACGAAGCACGCAATATACATGAACTTAGGACAGTAGTTATGTACTGCTGTGTAACTGAACACTCCTTTCAAAAGCAGCTTTTACGTTACAAAATCAGCAACAAAACATCTCCGGGTTCTGTTGACCTCCATGCTTGAGTCTGAATATCCAAGATGTATGTCACCTCTTCTCGAGCTTTGATCTCGTGTTAGAAAGTAAAATATAATTACTACCATGTTGTTCAACTCAGTTGATAGAGGATCTGATATTTTAGGAAAGCTTTTGAGATGCCTAAGTTGAGAACAGAAGGGTGCTGTATTCCTGATTAAAAGGAGTAAGAGGTGTAGTTTGATCAGCACAATGCTCCAGCTGAAAATAAAGACCTAAAGACAAAGAAGCTAATAGCTAATGAAAGAAGTGCTTGCACATGAAATGAAAAGTGAGTGATTTGGCTGAATGTCCCCCTGACAGGGACAATTTAATTACATTTTCCTACAGTGACATCGCCATTTGCAGGACTGGGTCTGTCAGTTCCTAATTTAAATCATGATTTTTGAGGTTGAAAATGTTGGCCCATGCTAAAACACAACAGGCACAGACGTGGTATATCACATGAAGTGCCAGTCAAGAGATACATGTGTTATTTTTTTCTAACAAGTGAAAAATACTTTAATCCTTTGAAAAATGATTGAACTTTATACAAAATGCAGTATTGCCAATTTTCAGTGCTCAAAAAAATGCCATGCTATACTCTCCCCTGCCAAATTCAAGGTGTTAAGTTATATTATTTAAATATATACACTTAGATATACACACGGACTTATAAACATACACACATACTTGTATGTATATACATATACATGTACATGTGTACATATGTACGCATACATATATACACACACACATATAAAGGGAGCTCCTTATTTCTGCTCTTCATTTATAAAGATATTATTATGTACCTGCTTCTCAAGGGAAGGTGGTTTTTTCTTCAGTGACTAGTCCAGGTAAATTTCTTTTTTTTTCTTTGTTTTTCAGTCTTTGCCTTTTTTTTTTGTTTGGGGGATTTTTTTTGTTTGTTTGCTTGTTATTGCTGGGTGTTTTAACACAGTTTGAAATTTACAAACTTTGAAAAATTGTTCTAGACATCACATTCATAAGGACCTGAGTGCTGAAAATGGAAGTTTAATGCAATATGGTCTTAGTAGGTCATCGGGTTTGCTTAAAAAAGGAATAAACACTTCAGAGGGATGGGAAATAATTCCATTACCTTTCACAATTATTTTCAAGACTGGGCATTAAAGCACAATGCAAAGAAATTTGTTAAAAGTAAAACATTTTATTCTGATAATGCCACCAAGAGATTTTCAACAAAGTAAAAAAAAATATTTTCCAGGTTCCTTCTAAAGTAAGTGTCCAATGAAAACCTCTGTTACCCAGAAGGTGTCTGTGACCAGGTCCATCATGTGTAGCTGTTACAGGGCAGGTAGTTGTTGCTTCAGACACTGAGACCAAAGGCTGGATGGAGACTGACAGTGCGATGGGGCAGCTCTGTTTGGGCATGGTCTCACCCTGTCCACAGGTTGTATGCATCTGGTAAAAATATTGCATATCACCCATAGAGATACAGATAAATCTTACTGTTAACATGACATTCTGTGAGGAAGGACTGTGTAAATTAAAGACATGTTGATTTTTTTGTGTAGTGGACAGGTGCCCAGGTTAGAATAAATGGGCTGCCAGTGACAATCTTACTGTGGCCACTGAGTTCAGTGCAAGCCTGCTCTGATGGTGCTGATGGTGCACCTCAAGGTAAAGGCTACCCCAATTCAAAAGTCATCCCCTGGATCTCCTGCATCAGTCCTTGGTGTTACATGGCAGAATTTCTAAATTATGAATGACTTAAGACTCTTGGAGCAACCATAAATTTGGCTAGTATGTCTGTTCTGTGGACTTCTGTTGGTACCAAACCAACAGAGAACAGTACAGGCAGCCAGCGCTCATATGTGCTAACATCTGTTTTAACCTCAGTTTTAATGTTTGATGTAATTATTTAAAATGCTTCAATATGAAATGAAATGAGATGGTGCTTTCTTTAACGTTCCTTCTAACAGATAAGGACATTTCATTTTTTTCACTTATAACTGGTGGGAAAATTTTGATTGAAATGAAGTTCCAATGAACTCGTGGCAAAATATTAAAGCTTTGAGTAATTATTTTCTCCTGCCTTCGGACAAGCTGCTTTCATTGCACAAGAGTGACTAAAAGAACCCGAGTTTCTTTTTCCCTCAAATAATCATCCTTACATATGCTCTGAAATGATCACTTTCTTTTAATTCAAGACAAAAAAAGGCATATTCATCTTTTAAGCAATGATAGAGACACCATTAAAACATAAATTTCAGCAAGCACCTGGAGCTTTTATTTGTTCTAATCTACATGACATAATTTCCCTCATTTCATAACAATGTATTCAGTTTGAATGGGGTTTTAGGTGCTGTATGTGTAGCAAAAGATAATGAACTAAACCAACCTGAAGCTGCATGCAAGGATCATGTGAAAATAAATACCGTAGTAGTGAAACCTGCTGCAGAACTTGGCAGTTTATTTACCCATCTACAGTTATATTTATGCCATGATAGGCATAAAGAGAAATTACTTATCAAGGTTATGATTGCAGTTGCCTGGCACAGGAAAAGCAAAACAAGGAGTACATTTTAATGTTTTCAACAAGAAAAAGATGTAATTCTTTTGTATACCTCTGAGTTTGGTTGTTTTTTCTTCCCAGCTTCTTTTACATCTTCATGTTGCAATTGTGATGTGAGTGACGTAGTGCTAGGCTTTTAGGAACTAAAGACCCATTAAACAATCAGTAAAGAACCATACAGGGTAAAAAGAAAATAATCATGGTCTGAGGCAACACAGACCGAACTGGATAGACCAAATCCTGCAATCCACCGCAGTTCACCCATTTTAAGATCTACTGACATCTTCCCACTAGAAGGTACCAAGAAACAAATTGCTGGTAGTGAGACTTCATTCAGCAGCAGTGGGAAAACCACAGCCTCATTACCAGTGCTGGTGCAATGCCATGTGGACATGAGACTGGCTGTTTCTAAAGAAATGCCCTTTTCTTAAGAAGCATCGCTGGTAGGAATAAAAACGAATATGCCTAAAAAGAAGACAGTGTCCCTAAGACTTTATGCCTATCTGCCTGCTCTCTATCTGACCCTAAATTAGGCCCCAGAAGGTGTAGTATTTAATACAGATACTGGGTACAATGTACCTTCTCACAATTAATAGAAAGTGCTGTTTTGTAATTAAAGGGTGAAGTGGGGCATGAGGAACATATGGAAAAGGAGACCCGTAATAAGTGATGGAGCCTTCAAAAGAAATTGCTAATTAGTATGCATTTGATGTGTACTATACCAGTTTTAAGACTTTGCCTGGAATAAATTGCTATGTTGGGTGTTCGAAGGAGTGGTGAGATTAGCATTTACAAAGGGGGCAATTTTCTGTCTTCTTGACTCTGTTAAATGGAGGAAACAACTTCCAAGACTGAAGCAGTAGTTAGCCCATCAATCATCCTCACAGCTGGAAACTGGAGATCCCAAATGCTGAGATGAGTTAATCCGCCAGTTAATAAGTTCATAGTGGCACCATATGGTGCTGGGCCACTCCACACTGGAGCAAGGACAGCACTGTTTACACAGGCATGCTGCTTTCTCAGGTACCTCCCTGCTGGCAGATCCCTTTGTTCTGGAGGATCAATTTACTTTGCACGGTAAATTGACTGAATTGATCAGTTCAGAGCACGTAATTGTTGGCTAATCCTGGGGAATCATGTCCTTCCCATATGGGAGAGACAAAAGGTGCTGGCAGTGGACAAGTTTCTTGCTCCATCCTGGAGGTTGTTTTCTCTGGATGCAATGGGCGTCGATTAAAGCTGCCAGTAGGTGCATACACAGCCCATATGGACTTTAAGTGACAGAGGTAATGGGAGGATCAGCTTCCTTCAGAGAGGTTACTTTAGGTGTCTCAGCCCAGCTGCAGTCACTAATTGTCCCAGAGGAGGAAAGCACACAGTAAAAGTAAGTACGTATGGAAAAAAAGTAAAAGTAAGTAGGTATGGAAAGTACCAACAGTTCAAGTGCCGGCCAGCACTTCCTTAAAACCCAAACACTGCATCACAGGTTAACAGGCAAACAAAAAAATAAAATAGACATGTTTAAAGCCACACAAGCAGGGCAATTTAGTACAAGGCATGAATAGGCCATGTCTCTGAATCAGATAAAGATTCACCCAGATGTGCCTAGGTGCTGCAGAATATGTAAATTTCTAGCTTTAACCTTGAAATACCTCAATTTTGCAAGTTGGTTTTTTTTTTTTTGCAAGTATTTTGCAAGAATGAACATATGCTTGAAGACACCATTTCAAAACACAGTGATTATGTTTTAACTTAAATAATAAAACTCATATTAGTCTGCGAATGTACCAAGTATCCCATTTAATCTTTTCTTTTTCATCAAGCTCCTTTTCTGTAACCAGTGCCTTTCTGATTAGTTTCTGAAGGAGCGGTAGATTCTTCTTTCACTTCACAAAAAACCTCATCTTTGGTTAACAAGCATAATAAATAAAGTATTTTGAAATATAACAATTACACATAGCTGGAATGTGTGATGCAGCTTTAAGTACAGTTTCCAAAAGGTGGGATTGTAGCATTGATCAAATACAAACACACATTTTTTAGAGGGTTTCCTTGTTTTGTCTCCACAGCCAGTGTAGGCTATTGGGACTTCTTTAACGTATAACTTGCTGCTTATTCCAGTTCCTTTGAAATCTGTGGACTGAACTTGATGGATAAGTATGACCTAGTATATGAAAAAAACACTCTCTGAGGTATAATTAAAACCTGAACTGAAAGAGCTAACTCATTGACAATTGGCTGTGAATGTAATGGGTTTGGAGCTATTATGATTGTTTTATGGAATGTTAGGTTTGGATATTCATCTCAGTACGCAGAATTCATTGTTCTGACAGCCAAACAATGGTAAAAGTTAAATACCTCTTCCATTGCCCTTCCCCTTCTTTCCCTTTCCCTTTGCCCTTGCCCTTGTCCTTGCCCTTGCCCTTGCCTTTGCCCTTCCCTTTCTCCAAAACCTGTTCGTTCATTTTAACAAAGAGATGCTGGAAGGAGACCCTGGATCTCAGTTTCTGCTTGAATTCTCCCAACTTCAAGGAAGGTTTGTCTTGTCTCATTTCAGTAGTAAGTGAGACCTACAGTTTAGAAAACTACTGCTCAGGAACCTTCTAGGATGAATTAGAAAGCAACGGTAGCAAATAGCTTCAAAACCAAAGCAGGAAGCAGTAAAGCAGTGTATCCAACTTCCACGGCACTATAGAAAAGTAAAATGTGATCTTTTTCAAGATGCAGAGCAAGCGATGGCACAGCGGGCAAGCTCAGTTCATCCAGCAAAAGGGCAGCTTTTCATCTGCAGTTCATTTCCCATAGTTTTGCAGGAAAAATACATGTAAGAAAGTGTAAATAACTGAATGTATACCCCTTTTCTGACCCTAATGCCTTTAAAAAAAATGTACCTCAAAAGAACATTTTTAAGACTAACTTAATTTTATGCATAAAAGAAGCAGAAAAGATTTCCTGTCTATTAGCAATGTCCTTTTAAATCACATAGTAGATTAAGTCATACATAGTATAACATAAACTACAATAGATAATGCTGATTGCAGGGTCTGACTTCATGTTTAAATGAATGACAGAACTTTTGGGGAAAAGACAAAAGAGAGGGCTTTGTAGATACTAGTATTGGGAATAGATCTATTTTCACAATGTCAGGCAAAAATTTATATTAATGAAGCTTTTTCTATTAGGTGATTTCATATTTAAGGAGAAGAATGTTGACGTACAAACCCCTTCAAAATCTGTAAAGTAGTAACCACTAGCCTATTGATCAACAAATCAAAATTCAATACCCCAAAAATAAAACATCCTAGTAGCACGCTTATAACATGTGCAATACTATATGTAACATATTACAAGATAGGTTGGTTTAAACCAATTTTCATTTCAAAGCAAATATTTTGTACCTGATGTCTGCAAACCTCTCAAAAGCTGGCTTTCTAATGGAAATACAGACATAAATTTGTATAGAAAGCATTTTAAATCACTGCTATAACAAAATAAGATGCCCTCTATGATTATTCTTTTTTTTCTGCAGGTTGCTGGGGTTTGAAAGTTTATGGTGTCATCATTGAGGAAGGACAGTGACTGACACATTGATGGGCATCTTGGTCTTCCTTGACCTAAATTGGCAGGAGAATGTGTATAAATGGAAGCAAAAAGCTGCTTCACATGATTATTCTTAGCCTGCCAGCATTCTGCAATGCTTCTGGTAAGAAATGCCCCTAATAAAAGTGTTCAATCCAGCTCCTTGCTCCGCCCCAGCTTCCTAAGCAGTGTAGCATGTACGACATGTAATAGAACAAACTATTTCTAAAGTTCAGAGGTGCTTCTGAATGCCCTCCAAGAAGCAGCACTGGTGTGTCAAGGTAGAAGTGGTCATTGCTGCCTTCAGTTCAAATAAACACATGGTACAAATCCTAAATGCTTAAATCCAAGGGATTCCATATTCTGGATTGCCAGTATTAATTTTTTTTTTCTTTTTCTTTTTTTTTACTGACTTCAGATATTCCTGAGCATGGGAAAACGGCAGTATATTTGGAGACACCCTCACCACTATTTGCTGGTGAATTCCCACCAGACTTGTCCTCTCACTGCACAACCCACAGAGAAGATGCCTGAGGTCATGAGTGCCACCCAACACTGAGGGGACAGACGGGTTCTTCTAGGGATCCTTGGCAGAACAATTTGGCAGCACTAAATTGTAGTTACAATTGCAGCTTTATTTTCTTAACAGAATATTGTGATTAGTATGGCGCAGAATTTATTAATATAATGGCACAGGACTTCTACAAGCAGAATCAATGTAGCACAACATATCAGTAGTGTAATACAGAGTCTATAATAATACTGATTTTACGGATGGTGCTCGGCGCTGTTACGCTTGCCACTCCCGTGCCAGGGCCACCACCACCGCTGGGCTGGCCGGGTGCCTCAGCACCGGTGAGGAGGGGAGTTCTGGCACCCAGGAACCTTGAGGGAGGGGAGAAGAAATCGGTTTGGTGGGTCTGTTTGGGGCGTGGGACCTTCAGGGCCGGACAATGAGGGAAGGGAACAAATAATGCCCCTCTCGGTCACAGGGAATGAATGGCTGCTTCCCTCGTCAGGTGGTGTTAGCTGTGAGAACCACATTACCGGGGGGCAGGAGCAGGGGGTATCAGCCACCAGTAGTTGCCAGAGTTTGTCCTTTGATTCATGCAGCTGAGGTCAGTGCTTTGAAGATGGAGAGCTCAGAGACCTCCAACACACCCTTGCTTGTGATCCACTCCTGTCTAGGAGCCCCTGTCAGATCTAGGCTGCACAGACATGAAATACCATGGATGTCTTCTCCCAGGGAGTGTAAAGGACTTATCTACACTTTTCATTCTTAAAACCAAGCAGAAACATCAGGTGCATGCTGCTCTGGGATCCAGTGGCTGAACATCACTCAACTGGTCCAGTTCCACCCCCCTTAGCTCTCCCCTCTCTTCCAGAGGAGTAGGAAACCACAGCAGCTCCTCATCAGGCAGCATCTCCTCCTCATCCCTGCAGCTTCTGGCACATGGGCAGCACCTTGGGAAGGAGCTCCAGACCAGAGCTTGGAATTGCCCACCTAAATTCGGGCAGACAGCTTACCTAAATCAGAAAGACTGAGTGACTTGATACCGAGAGATTTCGGCTTCAAAAAAAAGCAGTTATGTAATTGTCTCAAGGCAGAGTGAACTCTCAATTTTCCCTTCCTGAAAGCTTCAATAATTTCTTGCTTTATTAAAGTCCCCACATGAAAATGAGCTCGCAGAAAGTGCCTGACCTTACACTTCGTCTCCTTGCAAAGTTCACAATATCAATGCTACAAAGGAAGATGGGAACAGCAAACTCCAGCTGACTTGCTACCCATCCTTAGAAGGTACCTGAATGTCAGTTTTCTGTTTTGCCTGAGTATGTTCCTTGGACGTATTGCAAAGGCGAAACATGAACCTCTTTTGGCTTGTGCACATAAAGAATCACAACTACTCGGACTAAAGGCGTTCTCAAATAGCTCTTCTGATATCTAAAAGGTATGATTTGTACAAAAAAACCCTGAAAAACATGCACATTTCTGCTTCTTTATTTGCTGAATATAATTCAACTCAAAGAAAAGAGTTTATTTGCAGGAATCACCTTCACAGCTAACCACACTGCTGAAGCTTCAGATTCTTGCTGTAATGGTAGGAAAAAGGTTTCTATTTTTCCTGTGGGAACAAAGTTCCCATATTTTTGAAGTCATCTGTGTTTTCTTGGACCATTTGTAAACCAGCCTTCCCACACTCACCTGTTCCTTACAGTCATTATCCCATTGGCTCCTAATAGCAGACAATTTGAGCCAGATATTTTTCATACTCCTAGAAAGAGACCATAATGCAACCACTCCCCAATATAACAAGGAGCAGCAGCAAAGGACAGAAATCATGCAGGAATTCAGAATGATTCTGCTCTTCCAGTGACACTCATGTAACTGAAAGTAGAATTTGGGGTGCAGTTTATCACAACCCACAGCAGCCTGCTGTCTTATCCATCAGTCTAATTTGGGGGGTTTATGTCCAAATATTGAGTGCAAGTCTGGACAACTATAACCGTGGTGCTAACTGAGGGTATTTTGCTGCTGCACGTGACTGCGTGTGCCTTCCTCCCACCAGCCCCCAGGCACACATGACACCGGGTAAGAAAGTTGCTTCTGCAGCGGGGTCAGACCCAATTCCCCTTGTGGAAACATGAAAAACAAAACATATCACACTGCCCTACTAGGCTGCACTGTCCAGTTTGCATAGTACATAGCAACAAGTGACCTGTTAAATGATGACAAATCCTTTAGCTCCTGGCTTTAGACCTCTGACCTCTTGACTCCCTGCCTGTATCCAAGGAGCAGTCTGGGGAGAAGAATGCAATAAACGGCTTGTAGTCTAGTGGTCTCAAAAGAAATTACATCAAAACCGGCTGTTGCACCACTAGTCGTTAAAGACTGACAACATGTTAACTAAGATAAAGCCCTTATATTCTGTGGGCTTTTCCAATTGCTGAAGGTCCACCACTGCTTCCCACCTCACCCCCTTCACAGAAACAGCAGTAAATGCCATTCCAAGTATAATATGTGCTATCATTCTTTAAACTATGAGTAAAATATTTTTGATTGCAGTCTCTTCTTCCTTATATTAATTAACTGTGAGGGGCTGTGTTTCTCAACTCCAAGCTTTACAGTGTGTTCCCAACTTCAGAGCACAGGGCTGACTCAGCACATAATTTCTGCATTTCCAGTGGCTTCTGACTGTTATTTACACTTTGTTTTGGTTATAAATTAGAATTTCTCTCTCTCTGTTTTTCTTTCAGAAACATTACATACAGGTACACAGGATTTATGATGAAATAAAAGTGTACATTTGCCTTGCTGGTTTCAGTGCTGTCACCTGAAATGAATGGAGGCACAAGTTAAAACAGAGTGTGCTTGACCAGTGGATGTCAAAATTTTACCATGGGATGTTTGACATACAGACTACATCTTTCTGTTCATCCATGCATGCATCCAAAATACAGCAAGCATCATTGGGGAGAAAATGGAAAAATGAAAGAGCACAGTGATGTTGGAGGAGCTCCTCAAAGGAAAGCATGTGGCTAAGCACCTCTTAAGAGTCCTTCAAATCCAAAGCAGTTGTCTACCATGTATTTGAACAAGGCTATAGATGAAAAGTAGAATGCCTGAGAAGGAAGGTCAAACCTTTCTTGCTACCTGATCCTTCCTCATCTCAATGTTTTTCTTGAAATCTCCACTTGTGGCCATTCCCTCTATACAAACTCTATGCTATAACTAAAGGAAAAAATTTATTTTGGAAGTTCAGCCAGTAACTTCAGTGAAGCCATAAATCTACCTCTGCTATCTGTAAGATGCAGTAATAACAATAAAATAAAATAAAATAAAATCAAATAAAATCAAATAAAATCAAATAAAATAAAATAAAATAAAATAAAATAAAATAAAATAAAATAAAATAGTAGCATTTTAAGTCACAGAGAATCATTATTTCCAGGAAGAGACTGCCTAAAAGGGTCAATTATGTCTTCTGCTGATGCTTGTGAAAAGTGATTAAAAGCTGAGGAAAACTGGCAAAATGAGGCAGCTACAGCAAGTTAATGTGAAGCCAAACGGTATTCCCAAAACAGAGAAGATACCGTGTCTTTTCTATTGGTGGAGAAGAGATGCAGAGTAACATCCAAGCTGGAGAAAATACATCTGTTAATAGACATAGATTGCTCCTAAAATAAGCCTATGCTGTATCTGCAGGTGCTTGAGGACTGCCTCTTCCCCTGTCAGCAATGCACTCTGCCTACTTTTCCATGACTGCCCAAGCTTAGGGTAGAGCAACATGCTCAGAAGACTTAGTACTGGAAAAACAGCCATGTACCTCTTGATATTGATTAATATCACTCCACTAGAGTAACTGGTGGATCCTCCACCCAAGAGAGTGCAGGTCTGGTTTTGGGAGAATGTCAGCCTACATCCAAAAGGAGATTGCTAATCACCAGGTATGATGGGTGAAACACATCTTCCTCCAAACCAGGCCGTTACATTTCTAGAAATGACCAAATAAGCAGAGAAGAGGCAGCTTGGTGGCTTCATGGACCTGTCTGGGGGGGGGGGGGGGGGGGGTGGTGCTTCTTCAGAAGAGAAATGCTCTGGGATCCTGCTCCTTGTTCTCCTGATCTACATCCTATGCAGCCCAACTCAGTGGCCAGGGCTAGAGCCCTGCTACATCTCAACAGACAGTCACCTATCATTTTGTTACCTTTAGTATCAGCCCCCAGGATCTTGTTTTTCCAGCCTTCTACTGGGGCCTCCCTTAGGATGAGGGAGCGGGAAGACAGCTTCCAAAATAAGTGTTTAAACCGCCAGTTTCTGTTATTGCTTCTACTCTTTCCCATCCCTAAAAGTGTGAGAAACCAGATCCTAGGCCATTGGTATTTCCTCTTGCTTCTCTGAGTAGTCAGACTAGAGGCTGAGACTTAACTGAAGGCAACCCTGTTCAACACACTTGGGAACAAGTCGGGAACTTGGCGTCAGGGCTGGAGGAACAGATCACCTCTGAGCCTACGCGTTGGAATTTAGGCAAAGTGTGTGCCTGGTGCACAATGGATCTCGCAACAATTGGGTAAAAGCTGGACAAGAGAATAGAACTACACTTTAGGGTTTCAAAAGTGCATATTCTTTACAGTAGTTTTACAGATCTGATGAGAAGCAAAGTGGTTTTATGTACCCAAAATGTATTTCTTTGCGCTCCAACCTCAATCAGAGGTAGGACCCAACTGAGCTGTCTTCAAGAAGTACTCTTATTTTTATTCCACTCTATATTTAAGATGATACCTCACTCAGTATGTGCATATATAAACCAAAATCCTCTGCTTTTGACTGTTCACTTTAATGATCTGCAAAAAGAGAGTGAAAGCTCATTTCTCCCATGACGAGGCAGAACGCCTACTGAAAACTCACTTGGGAAAATAATCTGATACAAAGTTTCTTTGATTTTGACATGATTTTCTGTTTGCATTGATCTTGGCCTTAAGTAAATTTACTTTGTAAGAAAATAGCAGGGAATATTTTTAGCTTTTTAAGTGTAAAGGAAATAGAGTTATCTGTACCAGCTTCAAGGAACATGTGGCTGCTGGTGGTTTGGAAAGTGACACCTTTCACAGCAGCACAAAGGCAAGTTGACACAACATGTGGGTTATAAGTAAAGGAGCAGAAAGCAAGAAGTGACAGCTTCTGTTCATTTCAGAGAAACACTAAGAGCAAAAAGATGATTGTCTGGAGGCTTCCCTTTCTCTAGCTTTACATTTTCCTGATTCTCTCTCCTTTCTCTATTTTTTTTTTTTTAAATAGCAAAAAAGACTGAGAAATATGCTTGCAGCAGTATGTGCATATGTTTGCCAGAAATTAGGTAGTAGTGCCATTTCATTTTTTTTATTTGTTTTCAATGATTATAAAAATGTGTTCATCCCTGCAATATGAAGCATTGCAAAGTTAACTCCTCGATATTGCCCCGGAAGACCAAGCATGCTATTTTGGTTTAGATTGTTTCAGGCTGGTTGCTAACAGGGAGATTCGGGAGTCATCTCCACTGTATTATATCTTGCTTTCAACTTGCCTAAAAACTCTTTCAGTCATACTTCAGAGTCCAGCTACCCTATGCATTGCTGTGAACGACCCAGGCATAAGGCAAGTAGCAGATGAGACGCCCAAAGCCCTGGGTGGCCTCTGACACCACGCTGGGCTTGCAGCTGAAGCTTGAAACCAAAAGATTTTCATTCTGTAAAAGAGCATCAAGGTCAAGGACTGCTTCGGAGAAATGTTCCTGCTTCATACCTACCTTAGGGAATGGACCTCAGCATATCCAAAGGGAGGGCAAGCCAAAAACAGAAAACCTGTCATCTTCTCACTACAAGGAGATGGTGTCAGAGGTGCTCCCTAACACCAGTCTGGGGATCCAGGTCAAATATGGATACTGGTCTGCCCAACAGCCCACACCCACCCCTCATTTCTACCAAAACGGAGCAAAAAATGGTGAAAAGGGGGCCCCTGTACAGCTCCATCTGTCAGCACGCTGTGGGGCATGTAGCTGTCCCCAGCAACTGGGAAACTCTCCAGATCCCTCACACCCTGAGATAATCTTGTCTTGGTCCCTTCAGTGCTGAGCCAATGCCTTTCGTTGGTTAAACTAAACCCCTTGGTTTCATTTGGAGGCAGGGTGTATAAGGAGTTGTATGTGATTCATTAAGCTGCATGCTTCTCTGAAAGCTGTATGAACCCCTAGGAGACATCCATGAACATCTGTGCAGGTTTTCACTAGGCACAGAAAGGAATGTAAGGAACAGCACTACTGAGAAAGCTCACATCCTGAATCACACTCCTGTTTATACCCGTGTGTGGCTGAAGGAGACTGATATGAAGTGGGGACTTTCCACAGCATGAAAAAAAAATATTCCCTTTTCTTCTGGAGGGTGCTGCAGATCTCAGCACAGAGGTGTAAAGCGTTGTTTCTGAGAAATGGTTTGTCCAGTGGGAATGCATCCCCTTTTAGCTC
This sequence comes from Falco peregrinus, assembly GCF_023634155.1. Taxonomy (NCBI): domain Eukaryota; kingdom Metazoa; phylum Chordata; class Aves; order Falconiformes; family Falconidae; genus Falco; species Falco peregrinus. The sequence goes on from NC_073739.1 coordinate 4,540,340, forward strand.
ACCCTGACCCAGCTTGCCTCTCCCTGGGTGCCACAGCTGTGGGAACCTGATGAGAAGCAGTGTTATGGCCAGGGACTTACTGGTCTGCTGCAGCTGAAGAGGTTCATTAATACTACAGTACTACTAAAATAATAATTTCTTCAGCATTTTTTGGCCACAAACCTGTTCATGTTAAGAATATGCTGAAAAATATGAAAGCTACTATTTTCCACTGGCCTAATCGAGCATGCACTGGGTAGAGAAATTCTCATCCAAAAATTCTTAATGGGTCAGAGGTCCTTATTTTTGCAAAACAATACCAGCAATCATTTTTTTCTTTGTTTTGCTAAATCACCTCTGTGATTTCCCTAAATAGTTCCTGATGCTTTGTACAAAATACTCCCAGCACTACATCTCCTCCTCCTGGGTGATTTACCTCTCAGAGAGAGATTAACGAATCACCAGCATTAGCATATACAATTGATGAGAAAATACTGGAATAATCTATAGCAGAAAATATAACTCTCAGGAAAATGCTTTTATTCCCTCACACATTTTGTGTAAGTTTTCTGTGCTCTGAACTGGATCAATATTCATGTAACTAGAAAATGCACTTTGTGCAAGGAAAAACATTTGGTAAATGCGGAATAGGAGGAATCAAAGTTTATACTCTTCTCCATAGCTACTTTTGTGTATTTAATACAACACACTTGCAAGCTGATTTTCTTTTTATAAATTAATACAGCTGTGAGCCAGTCAAGCTGCTCTGGAAATGTACTGTGAAAGCTGCTCATTTATATTAAGGATTCCTTAAAACACTCCTCATACCTGTAAGGCCTGTAAAGGGACTTTAAAATGTGTGGAAATGTCATTTAGTCCCAGATTAAGGATCTCTGCCCTCCATAAAGTAGCATTAGCACAAATGTCTGTTAAGTTCTCTCTCTTTAAGAGAAAGCACCTGAATGAGACTGCAGATTTATATCCTTTGTGGTTCCACAGTGAGCTGAATTTTCATTTCAGATTATTATTTTAGTAATAGGAATAACGTCTGTGTGTTTGTCAGTCACTCAGCTGTATAGCACATGCCCTGGGTAGGTTTCTGTACCATTGCTTGTGAAATCCAAGCTTGACCCTCTGTTGCTTTCTAAAGTATTATTTTATAGACTGAAATGTTTGTCTTCAAGACCACTGATGTAGAAACTGACAGCCTTCAGGGTGTAGGAATCTTTGGCTGAGTCACTTGTAAACTACTGCAACGAAATGACAGTTTGCCAGCATGCAAAGCCATTAGAAAAGAACAGCTGGGTGACCGTCGTGCATTGGAATGACGTATTTGATCCCATTTGCTGTATATTGTGTATGCTGAAGTTTATCGTTCAGAGCCTACAAGTGGAGGAGAAAACACAGAGGTAGCTGTTTGAAATCCAACAGCAATCTTCCATTCAATACAGCATACAGCAAGGTGTAGATACTATTTAAAATAGTATAGATTATGAGGCTGTGCCTCAGCTATTAAAACCTGTGTGGCTCTCTCCAGCAGTTAGCAAACTGCCTCAGAAGGCAAAGGAAGACAGCTGTACCATCATGTACATATGTACAAAAGTGTCTGCATATAATTTCTATGTAACTACCATTAACATAAATGTCTGTCATTTAAATATTGCTTATCAACCACATGTAATAGATGCATCGCATATAAGCAAAAATGTGCATACAGCTATACATTCTATGCATTTAATTATCAGCTGTGTATAAATTCGAACACACATGCATCTATAATTCTATAGATATTTTACAAATGTTTGTATTTTACAGATCAATCATACATATTTATAATGCTATATTTGTGTACTATGCACAGGGAAAGCAGCACAAACACATGCAAATGTGTGCCTGTGATATAAGAATGAAGTTTACAAACATATATGCAAATGCAAATGTGACATGTCACTTTCATACAGCAGATCTAATTCTTTCCTCCCACATGTTACCCTTGAACTGGTATAATTTCATTGAAAAAAACGTATTACTACAGATTTACTCCAGCACAGAAAGCTTCAGACTCCAGATCTGCAAATTTAGTACCTAATAGGCTTCGTTCTTGAGACAACAGGTTTGGAAAAACCAAGTGATGTCTGCTGTCTTTCCTCCTTTATTTGACTTTTGATATTGCTTCACAATGCCCTGTGGAACACAGTCACGAAATAATCTCTGTAACTTGGTAGCTGAGTGATGGAGTATCCGTGATCTTGTTGGAAGTCACAGATGGACTAAAATTTCTTCCTTTTTTTGTTTTAAGCTAAAATCTCACTAAAGAACTCCTGTAGAAGTACAGTAGAAGATTGACTAGGTCCGAAGAGCAATTTCTATGTAATTTTAAAGGAAAGGAGGAAAATCTGTCAGCCTAATAAAAACTTCGGGTTTTTTATTCTGTGTGTCTTTAGTTCACAGTCGTCATAAATCGTTCCAGTACTCGTACACTCTCTTTTCAGATTTCTTCTAGAGCCTGTAGTTAATAAACTACCCACTAAGGGAACTGAAATTCTTGCTGAACTTAACCTGATCTTCATATGAATTTTCCAAAGAACATTTAAAGTCTTTTGAAACCTTTTTTCATCTTACCTTTGTTTTATTCAGCATGAAAATAATTACCATTTGCTTACCATAAACAGTTATTTTCAACTGTGGAAGGATTAGAAGTGGCAAGAAAATCTTAAGGCAACAATGAAGAAGAATTTTTTACAAAATTTTTTGTCAGAAATGTGAATATACTTCTGTGGTATATTCCATTTTGACAGCTCATTGCAAACTCTCACAACTTTCTATGTATAGTAATACTGCTCATTAATTAATAGCTTTTCTCTGCTCACAGTTTCAATGAATTTGCAAGAGTTATTAACACAAGTTATAATCACAATTGTTCATGTTCTGTCTGCATGTGTGCTGCCCCTGGATATTAAGGGTTGTCCAAAGGGGAAATGAATGTAGAATCAATCCTGAGAAGAAAATTAATAAATTTTAAAATTTTTTCTCCAGAAGAAACACTTCTGGTTTACATTTCATTATCTCATCAGTTTGTTGGCAAACGAAGGTGAAATACTGTTTTTTGTGAGTCAGCGGGAAACTTGGCTGGTTTTACAGTTTTAAGTCTCAAGAAAGCTGTATACATAGAAAGACTATATTGTTCTAGTGGTGTAGTGGTTGTAGCGGTGATAGCATCAATATCGTCTCATTTATTTCCCTTCCAGGTCAGAATCTAACTCACAGGTTTTGTTTTATACTTAAATCATTTCTACTCTAGGATAGGGGTGGCATTTTGTTTTACTTGAAGGTGTAAAATACTTCGTTAGTTCATCACCCATACTAAGGCAAATACTGTTAATTTATTTCTAATATGTTTTTAGGGAGGTTTTTGTGGAGAGGATGCTCCTCCTTTAATATCTTAACAACATTTTTTCAGGAGTTGGGAGCCATGTATGGACAAACTGGAGATGAAAAATGGAAGTGAAATTTTAGTAATGATAAATTCAGTAGACAGGTATTGATTTTAATAAAGTCAGTTTTAAATAAGCAATTATTACATGACCTCCATAAATAATGAGTCAAAACTGTCATCAGATGAGGTCAATTGATACACTCAATCGTTTCAGTGTACTGAGTCAGAACTGTGCGTATTTTTGCTTCTTGATATAGAAAAGTCACTGAATTTTTTACCTGCAAGTTATCAAATTACATAAATTATAGAAGTAGTACACTGATGATCCACAAATCCAGGACATAGCCAGAGCTGGGAAAGGTCAAGTGTCTGAACTTTATCATTTCTTCTCCAAACAAGGTGTATGCTGGGGGGAGCTAGCAATGAAACTGACAAAATGCTTAGAAGAGTAAGAACCTTTCAAAATTTAATATGTTAATGTAAATAGCATCCATAGCTGACAACTGCATACACAGATCAGCTTATTGCAGACCCAGAAATGTTCTCCTGAGTTTAGTTGCTGACCAGCAGATGGACACCTGCTTTTCTGAATGGAGAAAGTATGTGTAGAACAAAATAAAACACATATTTGAAAACTTTGCTGTAAAATACAACTAGCCTCTTGACTCTGTAAAATAATCTTAGTCATTCTCTTTGGCTGATTTGAAGGGAAAAACTTGAAATAGAGATAAATTCTTTTTTAAAAAAATTATCCTGTTCCTTGCTGAGGAAATATTTCATGTGACTATGAGCAAGTCCCTAGATTTTGCATACATGTTTGAATCTATGTGGAACCTCTAGCACAGAATACTTTGATTTCTTGGGAATAAATATCTTTATGGATAATATTTTTGAATAAAATTATCATATCCTGGAATAATTATTGTGGGGTTTGAATGAAACAATTACACCAAAGCGAAGTTGAATCCCAAATAGATAGTTCCCCTGTAACAACTATTAAATTGTTGTTCTGTAAATGAGACGATGCTCATTTATTTTCATATAGACAGTGTCTGAAAGCAGTGTTTCATTTGTTAGGCTGTGCAAGAGGGACATCAGCACTTCCCTACATCATGGCAGTGTTCTAAGAAGTACAGTTGCAGACTTGCAGGTTTTGCCATGGCAGGCACGCCAGTATTTAAAATTAAGAAAGATAAGAAGATAAATAGGGTATTACCTTCTGTTTCTTCATCCAGACTACTATTGCCATCATGTAATAGTTCTGCTTAAAAACATTTTTTCATTTAGGAATTTGGAGCCGCACTTATATTTGTCACCCAGGGACTGGGAGAAGGGCAGTTTTATGCCTTTGTGCCAGCTGCAAAGCAGCAAAGGTGTCAAAGGAAAAAGTTCCTATGGACTTCACTGCTGTTTTGGATTTACACTGTCATAGCATATCCTCAGGTACTGAGTATGAACTTCTCATGTACAGAAGACTAAACCTCTAAAAATGTGGAAACCAAAATGTTGCAAGAAAAAAAAGACAAAGAGAAGCCCAAGAATAGCATGTCAGACACACCTCTGCTAAAACAGAGCTTTCTGCTGAAAGCTGAAGATTCTGTGACCGTCGACTACTTCAGTTGAAGGTAATGTATTAATGCATAAGGTATCATACAGTTTAAGTTCATTTTTAACAAAATGTCCAGGATCTGGAAAGTTTTTACGCTCACTGGGTGTTCCAACTTTTCGGTATATGTTAAACTGCTACTTGATTTGCAATCATTTGCAATCAAAGGTCTGATACTTGCCATTCCCATTGGGAAACTGTAGGTGTTGCTGAAGCTGCACAGTTGCATCAGAGAGGCAGGTGACCTAATCACACCCTAGAAGCATTGGTTAATACTTTTAACACCCTCTCAAGCAATCTGTTTTCCTGCTTCTGTGGGATACTTGAAAATGCATTTGCATTTGATGCATTCCTTGTCACTTGGGATTTTTCTTTTGGGTGTGGGGTACTTTTTGGCATTCTTCAAGTAACCTTCCCAGAACACCAGCCTGTAACGATTTTAGCTTGTTCGTGAATCACGCCCTACAAAAAGCTCTGTAATGTATGGAGCAGTCGGCAAAGAGATTTCGTTTCGATTTAATGAATTTCAAAAATCAAGGTCTGTTAAAAGCTGATTGTGTTCCAGAGACTTTAGAGTGCATGGTAGTGAGTGTCTTTATTACACTTTAAAGGAAAGTTGGTTAACAATACACTGTAAACAATACTGGGAGTTTAGTCTTCCAGTTTATCACTCTTGTTATCCCAGGGACCAATTCTCCAAGCACAATCTGTTTCCAGTCTTTTTGTCATCAGAGTGGAAAGATCACTGGCCTTTGACATGGCATGAGCTGCCGAGAGAATCAAGGGGAACCGCACCACCAGGATGAAGGACAAGGATCAGAGCTGGGCTGAAAACAGCTTTGGAGCCTGCCGAGCATGAGAAGTTTCCCAGAGATGCCAGGGAGCTCAGTTTTTGCTTGGCACTTGGTTTTGCTGGATGCAAGCACCTTTCAGAGCTTCATACTGAAATGTTCACATTTGAGGCACTCCTCGCTGTGATATCACTGTGTCACTCACTCCAAGCATCTTCAGAATGGCCTAAAAATAGGCCTGTCAGTCACAAAAGTAAGAAAATAGAAAACTTCCAACAGTCTGACATAGCTGAATAGAAAGATTTACATTTCCTACCATGGGAGAAAACACAGAATGAAGTCTGATAAAAATAAAATAATAAAATAAAAATAAAAAAGACAGATCAAATGAAAGAATGACTGTAATTATCCCTGTACTGATGTTGCCTGTCTCATCAAAACAGCCTTAAACCACTCCTTTCCAAAGTGTAATTTTCTATGGCATAACTTATTTGTAACTTAGACAAGAATTATGTTGCTATATAAAGCAAAAAATGGATGTGTTTTTACTTGTCTTTCTCTTCTTTGCACGCAAAGTGAAATAAAAACAATGCTGAACTTTATTCTACCAGTAAAAAGGGAAAACTTAAAAAAAATATTAATGTGGAGTATGCACATGGTACACCTATACTTTTCAAAGTATGTCTGCCTTAAAAAATCTTGTTAACAGTGGTCCCCTTTTCAGTATTGATGTCTTCAGGCAAAGTTTAAGGATTTCAAGTCAAACTGTCAGGTGGCAGAGTGACCGTACAGTGTCGTCCTCCGCGCAGCACTGGCCAAACCAACCCGTGTGACTGTGAATGGTAAAGCCTGGTGGGTTCCCCATTTTTCTGGGGGAAACCCTCTGCTGTGAAACCAAAGCAACCAATGCCTATAATGGCGTGACTGCTGCTTCTTCTTCATGATTATCATCCTTAAATAAGCTTCCACCGGTGGTATCCTCCAAAACCACTACTTTGCAACAAATGGAAGAGCAAATAAAGTCAGCCTTGTCCAAAGGTGCCTAAGCTTCTCTGTAATTCATCAGAGATGGCTGAGGGGTGATCCTAAAACATTTCTACTACAGTCTTGGGCCATCTTAACTGCCCTGGTGAGTAAGTATTTCTTCTTTCACAAGGCTATCTTTATTAAGACACAGCAGACATGTTGAAGACCTCCCTGATGATGGAGACTGGTTACTGTATTGAACCTAAATGCTTTCTGTCTGCCAGGAGTTTTCAGCATGATGGAAGAAACAGAGCAGCAGAAAGAAGAAAATGTGCCTTATTTTTCTTTTTCTTACCTCCTCTTCTCCCACCTTCCCCGAATAAGCTGTGTTTATTTAGATAAGTTTGTGGGCAACACCTCCCCGACTGCTTGTGGGACAGATCATTGGTCTGGTGTTCCCGGCTGTTGGATACCACAAAATTCCACATCAGGAAAATCGTGCTGCTCATGGCGCTTGTACATGCCTTTGTGTACCCCATCGTTAAAAAAAGCAAAATAATTTTACAGTAGTACTAGTCAGTAGTTGCCTCATTTTCTATATGGGTCACTGCACTATTGCACATACAACAAAATAACATATAAAATCTTACATCATGCCCTGTTTTCAGTTATGCGTGTTTAAACATATGTTTCTGTAGGAGAAAACTGGCCAAACACAACACACTGGCTCTTATCTGAATATATTAATTGATTCAAAACATGATAAAAGGATTTTATTTGCTCTGCAACTGGTCCAGCTCCAACTCAAAATATGTCTAATTTCATTTGGGATGAGAGCAGGTTGTCTTTTCAGTTGGAATTTTTATATTTATGCCACTATCCTTTTTTTTTTTTTTTTTTTTTTCTTTTCCCCCCTATATTAAAGAAGTTCTTCTCATGGGATGGATGTCTTCTGAAACTATGAAGCTGAAAAGAGGAAAACTAATCCAGGACAGATCACTTACCTTCATCAGCTGAGCTTTGTGTAACATTACCAGAAAGCTGGGCAGAGGGAACCCAGTAAAGTACCATTCAGAGACTGTTAAGGTTGTTTCTTTCGTTTGGAAACTGGATTAAGCAATACCTGATCGCGCTAACCTTTTCTTCTTTTTCAGACCTCAGTTTTAAGATATATAGGTATCTGTCTTTGCAGAGTGCCTGGGAAGTACACCACCGACAATGTGCACTGCAAGCAGTAATTTGGCTAAAGCATGTCCATGAGAACTAGAAAACAATTCTATTATCACAGTGGCAACAGAAATGGACAAATGTGTATGTTTGATGAAACACGAAGTTCAAAGTATGGACTGGTTTTTAGATGTCTTTTTTAGCATTCCTCATCTTTTTAAGGCAAAGAAGTGGCTTTAGGAAATGACAAGCAAATGATAATTTTAAGAACTTTTAATGTTTCAGTGATCCCAGCAAACACTTCTATGAAGTATTTTTGTCAGACTTTGTGAGGCTGGCATTTTGGTATACATTGAATCAACGTACCAAAGAAATATTTTGGTACGCTGGTCTTCCGATAGCACTTCTTTTGGGAAATTATAACGAGCAGTGCAGGACTTAAGGGTTTTGCCTTCAGCTGTCTAAAACATCTCAAATATTGAAGGGGAAAAAAAATCTTAAAAAGCAAACAGGTATCTCTCTCTGTGATTCCTCGAGAAAGGGCTTGTACACCTGCTGCTTGCAAGTTCCCTTATGCCAGGATCAGAGTGCTGCAGATACAACAAGATGCACTGTCCTGCTTTCCATCACTGATTTCTCTCTGAATACAGAGCTGTGTTGTGACTCTCGCAGTACCCACAGCACAGCAGAGCTGACAGTCTTCCTTAAAATACTTATTGTTAATAGCCCATGATTGCTTCTCCATTTCTAGCAGACCTTTTTTTAAGTAAAACATGTTATTTATTGGATTAATATGAGCTTTGCATGTGTGTGGACTGGTGCTCTGCAGTTCGGGCACTTCCTCCATAAGGTTCCTCAAGGTTTTGTCAGTGCAGAGTCAGGCTGATCCTTCCTGCTCTCTGTACTTATCTATCATATACCACCATATCTGTTATATACTTTACATACAATTTGTGCAGAATATACAGAGTGATAACGACCTGTACAAACTATATGCTATTACCCAAATGGGTCAGTGATGGTAGTTAAAAGGGTAATTATGCAACTACATGTTGCTTCAAAGCATAGGTGTCTGATTTACAGATCATCTAAACAAATACCAAAAGCTCTGGAAATGTCTCATGGAGAAATAGCAAATATGCAGAGCAGCATAATGCCTTCGTAGCAACTGTGGCATGAAAGACACTCTTTCCAGTTCTCGCAGAATGTAGTTACATTATTATTATGACAGCGATCTCCTTTAGTATGGACATTTAGACTTAAAAAAAGATATTGTAAAAATACAACTGCTCCACTCGGCACTCTTCCTCTTACCTTGCTGGTGTTAATGACTAATGCATATTAGTCTGTTCAACCAATACAGCTAAGAAGGAGTGAGCTAGGTTTTTCTCCTTAGCTCAGTTTCAGTTTCTTGCTTTTATACCTGCTCTTATGCTGGCATGTGCATCCCTTGTGGTCAGAGCCTGAGCCCTCTTTTATGTTTTACTTTTTCAAGAAGCTACCAGTCGTAAAATTAATTTCTGTGGTGTGGACATATTCCTCCTTCCCCCTTCCCCATGTGAACTTGTTCTGATGATTTCAAGGCAAGAGCTGAGGATCTCCAAACTGAATGCCTATTTCATGCCCTAATCCACCTCAATGGTAGCAAGAAAAGTTAAATAAAGATCAGGGCATTTAAATTATATCCATAGTTCCTTCTAGTTTTTTCTAAACTCTCATATCACTTAAAGTTACAAAGCCATAGGATGAAGAGACAGGAAAAAACAATGTCTGGTAGCTCTAGCGGTCTTTACTTACAATGAAAGTATTTCTGCGTAGCGATGCTGTGTGCAGTGCTTTGCTGTGTATGGATCAGAGGTTGGATTGCACTCTTATTACAGAATATTAGAGAAGGTATAATTGTAAATGAAATAGTTAAATAGGGAGAAATGTGTCAGTGGAAATTTCTTTGTATACCTAGAACAGAGCCAAGAACAAGTGACAGAATAGAAAGTCTGTTATTTGGAAAGAAAAAAATAAAAATAAAAGAAATAAAGAGACTTGAAAGGCAACAGCAGCTACACCTAAGTAGTACTTGCAATAAACAGGCCTGCATAACTAAAACATTAGAAACCTACCTGAACTATGCAAGGATCTCCTAATCATAAATCACTGTTTTTAACGAAGGCTAATAAACTGGCAGATGATTTCCGAAGGAGAGCTACAACACAGGGTGCAAAACTTGACTTGGATTGAAATAGAAAGTTATAGATCAGTTAGAGTAACTACAAGTAAGGTTACACAAACGCTTCATTGAAGAAAACTGAAGCCAATCTGGGAAGCAACTAAAACAATAGAGTCTAGAACTGAAGACAATACAATTGTAAGCATGCTTTCATAAAAGCTGGGAGCTATAAAATTCTTGATTTATTTTTTGCATGATCACATGTGATCAATAAGATAGTTTTGAGCTAGTATATGTTGTAATATGCATTAATCTACCTAAGACTTTGTGATGTTTGGAGGTTTTTTTAACAGGCACTAACTGAAACTGAGGGAACTCACCCTGTTTAGATTAATATCTGACCTATCTTCCATATTTTGAGATCAATCAGTAAGGAGACATCAAAGATGGGCCTTCCTAATGAGATCCCCCATGGACTAGTTCTTGTTCCAAAACTATCCAGTATTTTTATTAATACCAGACCCTGTAGATTGCCAGTACTACACAGACTCACAAGCAGTACACAGCTATGGCAATGAATTATACAATAGCTATGGCTTGAATAATGATCTTACAAAGTCACAATTAAGAGAATGTGTTTCAATAAACTCAAATGCAACCCAGAAAAATACCTACAAAACCCTTCTGAGGACAGGGGGGACATTAGGGTTTTCAAAATTAGCACATTCTATGTGAATTTGGGGGTAAATATAGAGGCAGAGGAACTGACATGATAATTGACACACAACAAAAATTAAATGCCAGGCTGGCCTTGCTCTGTGTGAACGTTAGTGAGAAGGCACTGCACTACTCTGCCCCATCCTCACTTAATCAAAGGGATGAGAAGACCTGAAAAGATGTCAGTAGAGTCACAAACAGCGATTGAGGGGGCTGGGGAAAGGGCACGCAGCAAGTGCCTGAGCTGTCTTTTTGCAGGCAGATGGGAGCTCGCTGCGCTTACACGTAGAGTGGATCAACACGGCCAGCCCAGACCCAGGAAGGCATCTCACAAGAAGTACTGATGCAGATTTTGGCAGGCAGAGGCGCACCCAGGTGCCTGTGACTGGGTTCTTTGGCAGTGCAACCTCCCATCCTGCGCCAGTGCCACACCGGGCACTGGGCAGCTGCTCCAGCTCCCTGCTGCCTTTGAGCGGATAAACTCAGCTCAGGGCTGGCATGCTCGCTCATGGGCTCAGGGTTATGCCGGGTCAAGAAGGAGCCTTGTTCCAGCTCAGACCAGAAAAACCCACCGAGACATTTCACTTGTGGAGCAAAGTGATGGCTGCTGCACCGGAGCAACCTAGCACCGCTTGGGGAAGCCACGCATTGTCAAATCTAGCTCTTTTATTGGAAGGCTTATCCAATTTGCTATTAACTGTTGTATTTATAGTGACTAAGGAATCTTACCTGCTAACTGAAAGGAAATAATTCAATATTTAGCTGTTAGAGGTGGGGAGGAAAATCATCACCTGGCGATCTCTCTCCTCAAATAGCCTGAAAAATCATTAACAGGAGGCAACAATCAAGACGCAGATATATTTAAAAACCAACTCAAGGCAGGCTTAAGCTGGTTTGCCTTGCATGAAGGTTGGAGCAGGTAACATCCAGAGGTCCCTTCCAGCCTTCCTGGCTGGGTGACTCCAGGTGAACCAGTTTCCTAGCCTCTACCATCTTAAAATCAGATATCCAGCTTGTGCTGCTCATTCAAGCTCATCCTCACAACAAGGGAGCACAACTATTTCTAAGTGGTTTTTCAACACCTAACTGGAGATGAGATGGACCACAGTCTGGAGATGTCTTTTCCACACCAGTGAGGGCACCTCAGATGGAGGGATCTGAGTCCTGGGCAAAGCCTAAATACCATGCATTTAATTTCAAGACTTCAAAGCCCAGCTACCTGATTAACCACTGTGACTCAGAGTTGGTGACACCCTTCACATATTATTTGGGCTTTCTTTATTTGTGTAACTATTTTTATATGATCGGTCTGATGATGATGCAAATTAATTACATCTGTGGCACTTGTGTAGCATTTGTTCCCACAAAATAGTATTTTTGCTTTCATATGTTTAAAGGCCCCTGAGTACTTGCAAATTAGGGAAGAACACCTGCAAAAGTAGGTTGTACTTGCAAATTAGGAAAGAACACCTGCAAAAGTAGGTTAAGTTCTTTAAACCTGGGGGTGGATGTGTCATTAGCTAGGGGCTCAGTACAATTATTGTATTTATTTTAAAGGAAGCCTTTAGACAGCACTGACTTGGTGCCGCTAATGAGGTCTGGCAGAAAGGTTACATACTAATATGGAAAATGACAGTGTGGAATACATTTATCTTCACAGTTCATTCATGGTGCTTCAGGGCATCATAACTGCTTCAGACTTTATCGCCTGTGAGCCAGGGACCCCACATTCACCAGGAAGCAGCTAGTGAAATCTGTATCACAGTGCCCTCCCTCCTCTGCATCACACACAGAGCCTTAACGCAGAGTTACGACTGAACTCAGAAACCGAACAAGTGTATTGAAATACATGAGACACAAAGCTAAATGCGCATAGTCACACGCCGCCCCACAGGCACCTACAGGCAAGGCAAGAAGCCAGAAGCCTCACCAGTTCACATAGAAAACATTCTGGGAAGCAGCTGTTTTATGCTTACAAAGCAATATTGCAGAGGCATGTGGCCATGAGAGCCACGTCCAGGAGCAGGCATGGCATGCGCTGCAAGGGCTGCAGAAAGCCCAATGCTTCACAGCATCCAAAAGCTGCAGTAAGGTTCAAGAGGAATTAAAAGTGATGATATGACTAAGTAATCCACCTTGCAGCATAAGGTCATTGTGCCCACCTTCTCTGTTGAAGTCATCTCAGCTCCCTGGCCTGAAAACAATTGGTATATTAGCATGGAGATGAATCAGACCTGAGTTTACTCCTGCATAACCATTTCCAGGGCCTTTGCAGGCAGATCGTAAGTTCAGAAGTTCCTTGTCTCAGGTGCTCTGATAGGCTTACATGAATTCTTGCTCAAAAAAATTGCTTAGCAAAGAGAGAAAGGGCCTAATTCTGACCTCAGGCTAACTTAATAGAATGAAGTTTGCATAAAGCCAGTGAGAGGCTAAATTAGATATAACCGCAGATAAACAATATGTAGTACACATAAGTACGCAGAACCTTCAATTACACTAGTTTAAGGAAAACCAATCTAATATTAAAGGATTGAAAATAGCCAATGAAGCTAAATATTCTAAATTATAAGCTAATATACTCTTATTGTCAGAATTCATAATAGTCAGGTAAAAATGAGAAAGCTAGCCAATGGAAATTCACTTCAGAGAACCTCATGATAGGACACATTTGCAGCTACTGTCAATTTATACGTGACTAATGTGTGCACGTAAGTCTTGATATGTCTATTAGGCTGGTATAGTCAACAACGTGAAGCCAACGTGCCATTTGGGAGGCAGCCGCTCAAAGTCTAAATTTACATACAAATAACGCACAGGAAATCTTCCACACTTCCAGTCTCACACAGCCTGAGCCCTAATAAACTGCAAAGGAAATTAATTTCTTCACTGCACATCTGTGAACTGATGGAAAGCTTCTTCTGCTTATTGCACTGCCGCAGGCTCCTTCAGTCTCACAAAAAGGAAGCGCTTTCTGCTTTGCTTAGTTCTTAATGTGCTGTCTTCCTTAACTTTCTGTCTTCCTCTCACCTGATTTTCCTGAATGAGACCTCACAATAAAATACCACACATGACATTTTTGCTGTGACAAATAAAAGAATGCTGCTATTTGAGAGCATCAGTTCTGTGTGCCATAGTACAGTGCAGAGAAAGCTAGCAAATTAGTATAACAGTTTGTACCATTTTGTGCATTGTTCTGCTTGGCAATCCTCTGCTATCAAGCTGGATAAGCTGTTGATAATTAGAAGGAGCTGATCTGACAGAGTCCATGTCACCAAAAATAAAAATAAAAAAAAAATATCCACATTTCTAACAGACCTGCCTTGACAGAAAAGGAAATTCCACAGATTCTTTTCATGAATTCCACGGGGCAGTGTTTCCAAACCAGTATTTTTCCTGATCTTGGAGAGTCTTGTCTCTCAACCAGATAGCTGCAAGCATGTCTTGGACCCACAGCCCTAGGGCAGCACTGCCTGCAGGTTGACCTGATGCCTGAGGATTGCAGCACGGCCTCACTCCAGCTGGTCCCCTAAAATGCCCTACAACAGTTCTCCTGAATCAGTTTCACAAACCGAGGTGGTACAGGAGTCCTTGGCTGTCAGGACTCCCGTGAAAAAGTCATGTCTCTCACAAAACCCCTGCCTTAATAAGACTCAAAGATCCAAAATGACAATATAACAATGAGTTGTCAACACTCATAAAGTCCGGTAATTCCTTAACTATGCACCAGGGTTGCCCCAGAAGACTGAATCCAAGCTGTTTTCTGCAGGAGCAGTTGCATGAGGGAGGGTCAAAAATTTCATCAGAACAGGTACATTTGCAGACCTTCATCTCTGAAAATCACCATTTTCCAATAGAACATTTTTGTGTGAATAGTGCAGGTAGGCTTTACTGATGACTAAAATCCCCCAGATGATCTTTCTGATCAGTACAGGAATATTCAAAACCAGGAAATCAAAACACAGCTGGTCAACATGAAAAGCAGTAAAGGAAATGTCCAAGTTCTGTTTTGCTCGCAGACCTAAAATAATTTCATATTTCTAATTTTCATGCACATTCCTTCTTTGGAACTGCTTCTTTTTAAAACTTTTTTAAAATTCTGGGTTTCACAAAAAGGCCACGCAAATTAAATAAATGTCAGTTCAGCTCACCTAGACAAAAGGTCTTGTGGGCTTGGGGGTACTGTCCCCTTTGTACAGCATCACTTTTCCTTAAAGCTCCTTAAAGTGGCTTATTTACATGAGCCTTGAATTTATCTGAGCCCTCCTATCTGCCCATAAAGAAATATCTATCAGGGGTTAAAATGCCACGACATACTTTCCAGTTTCTTCCCCCGACCAACTTTGGTGACATCAGTGGGTTTACAGCACTGAAAAATGCAACAAATCGGTGCAGAACCAGATCCAGGAAAAGAAATAGCCTTCCAAGCAAAAGGCAAATAAACTACCCTAGACATGTAAAATGGGAAAGACAATCTGAAGGACGTGCTCAAGAACCAAAGGGTGCTGAGACTGAGCGAGCACTGTATCAGCATCAGCTCTTAGTCACAGGCTTTCTTAGCCACAAAAAAAATCAGCAAATTTCAGATATTCTTTCATGGAGAGACAAGATCAGTTTTTGAGTGAGAGGGGCTGAGGTACAAAATTACAGTGATGATTTTAAGTCATCTCTGTTTTTTTCCGTGTGATGCAGGGTAGGAGTTGGCATTATTTGCCAAAGCAGTTTGCATACAAATAGAGAAGGTTTCTTCTGCATGGTGTAGTTGTAAGTGCGGTGGAGTGTTTTAAAGGTAAAAAAAAATATTAACGCAAACTTTAGCTGTTCAAACCATGCACCTCTAGGTAGGGCTGTAGAAGGTAAATTGTAAGTTCAAGAAATGCCCACAAATGACAAATAATTCATGAAATTGTATCATTTATTAATACTACTCAACACAGACATCTCCTGGTTTCTTTCTTCATTGTTACCGCTGTTTTTGAAGGTAAGTTTTCTGAAAGGAAAAGCAGAGGTAACAGCTGGGGTGGACACGCTGGCTTTTCCTAGGGTAATTCAGACTGCACAACTGCGTTCTCTTTCTGGGCCATGGGAAGCTGCAAGTCACCAGATCATAAAAGCTGTGAAAGCTGGGGGAAGATGAGGACATATGTAGGGCAAAATTAGTGTAGACTGGATGACTGACAAAGATCTGTCAGTAAGTCTGTTTCCCTGCAAGTCCCTTCCTTTACCATCAGACGTTATTGCATTTTGTGTTATTTTAATAAATGGCTTTCCTGATAACTCCTACAGTCGTAGAAGTTCATTCCCCAGACGCTTCACAACCTTTAGCTGATTTTCAGTTTATACATAGCAATTTTTAACCATTTATTTCTGTGCTAGTCCTATCTTTTTTTATAAACATCTTCTTTCTTTCCCTGGTGTTTACCTTATTGGCATAAAATAATAAATATTATTAAAGGAAATTTGGCTATTGCTTTGCCAGGTTAAATAAGCAGAGCTGTTTGCTTCCCTTCAAGAGAGCCTCTGGGGTCTCTTCTGGTTTGTTTTCATCCTTCCTGTGCAGGAGCAACCAGAGCCTTACAAAATGTTTCAGATGGTCTGGCCCTGGTAGAAATACCTTAACTTGTGTTTTCAAATGGCTGTACCAATGCTGATGGCTTTGAGTCATCCACTGACCAACATCTTCAGATTTTTTAGGAAAAAAAATTAATATTTAAAAAAATATATTATTCCCTAAATTAAAGTCTCTGCCCTCTCTACCTTTAATTGTATCTAGTTAGTATTATTGCAGTTACCAAGATTCATCACTTCCTTTGTTATACTCCAAGCTTCCAGTGTTGCTCCTAATTTTGAGCATTCACAAATTTCCATTAGTACAGTACTACTTTTTTCTGCCAAGTTGCCAAGGTAACTAATGGTTGAGTCACTATTGATGAAGACTGGGATGAATGCTATTGCCATAAGGAAGTCAATTGTCATTGCCCTCCTGTCTGAATCTTCTCCTTGCAACACAAACTTTGCCCACCTTTTCTTTCAGCTTCGTGTTCATGTCACACTTTTTCAATTAATCCCCATTTTGCCAGTTTAACCTAGAATTTCCATTATAGCAGCATATCAGATTTCTACTGAAGTCAGACAGATTTTATCTATATCTATCTTTATCTATGTCTGTATCTATATCTGTATTTATCTGTAAACTAGCTTTCTCTTAAGTATAACTAAAACGTCTAAAGATATCCAGATAGGGCGGCAAAATAATACTTTTGGGGAAATCATGTTGCCATTTCAGTTCACCTTCCATTTACTAATACCACCTAACACTTTTTAATCTACTCTTTTTTTCAAAATTTCTTCTAATGCTCTGATGCTTACTGTCTGGTTCCCTTTGGAGCTCAAATCACAGCTCTCTGATTTTCCCCTTTCCACCATAGAAAAATTTTCCACATGAAAAAAGATACCACATCTCAGCGTATGCCAAAAAAAAAAAAAATTAAAAAACAAACAAACAAACCAAAGATTCTCAAAATTAATATGGAAGGCACAAGAAGTGATTATGCCTGAGGATATCAGCTGGGAAACTAAAATTAGAGGACCCTTCTAACTGAGATTAGCAAGTGGGTAAAAATGTTGACTTACTGATAATTTTCTGAGGAATTTTGAATTAATTACAGAAGAATATTGAAATCAGCAGTAAAAGTTATGGTTAATCTTTTACATTTATTCAATAACTACTCCAGGATTCAGGAGTTAATTACACAAGATTCAGTGGGCCATACATGATCAACCCAGTAAAAGAGGCATGAAAAACTCATGAATTCTCAAACTCCACTAAGAAAGTGGGCAAGTCCCAGTTTCAGACTAGAGTAGACAGAAAAAATTAAGCTACATATACCTCTTTGAGATCTCTATGTGTTTACTAGGGTAAAAAAAAGTTTTGTAAGATCCATTCTTCAAACAGGACAAGCAAGTTGTCCCATCCACACCTTTGAAACCTCGATAATAATTAAATTTATATCTAAGACATAATGCTGGAAAAGCCATAACTTCATGGAGTAGCAGCCTAGAAATTCAAAACATCCATTTCACTTAGTGTAATCTTATTCAATAAACAAAATATACTCATTATTCTCATACTTTCCTTGGGTGAGGTGCTGGCAAATATTCAGTGATAGTTTTGTGACAACTTGAGCCAGAAGTAACGCTTGAAATCAGAACGCTTTCTATGCTGCAGACGCATAAGGTATAGTTCCAAGCGCCATTCCTCAGAGCTTGACAGAAGGTAAGGCTAAGCTATCCATTTACATCAAATCACAGCAAGTACTGATTTTTCTTACTTAAAATAAGTCTCGCTACCAACTAACCACACTGATAGAATACCAAAATAATATAGCATAGCATAATATAACATAATATGGCATAAGGTAACATAACATAAGATAATATATAATGTAATATAATATAATATGCACAAAATAAAGTTTCCTCTACAAACCAGTTTCAGAAGCAGAGGTTTGAATCTCTTTATGCTGGAGAAATCACATCTGGTACCAAGAGACATCTTTGCTTTTTCTCCTGTTCCTTCCTCTCAAAGATGTTCTTTAAACAGTTGACATTTCTCCTCAAAAGTATGAACCATATCTCCAGACAGATGGTGTGATTCCAGCTGCTGCTAATATTATTAATAAAGACTGCTGGATCCTTTCCCCAAGGGATTCTAATTGATAAAAAATTATTAGTCCTATCATCTAACGGAGGCTTCTTCCTTTGAAATGTGCCTGGTTCTTTGACATATGGCTACTCCTTAGGAACATTTCCAAGCACAATAGTAAGAAAAGGTATTTCTTACTTTCCAAATAAAATAATGGTCTCATAGCCAATATTTTAAAAGTGGTATTTTAGTGTTATAAGCAACTGTACTTTAACCATGAACTGGCTTAACAGTTTTAAAAGCAGAACCAAAAAGGTGACCCCAAAAATACATAAACACAGAAATATCTTTGAAGCAGGGATTCTTTGCTAGTTGTTCCCCCCAGAGTACCAATCCTTGCAATTTCACCATACTTTTCACAGTATAGTGTGTTTTGCCTAAAATACCAACCACCTGTGTCAGGAAATAGCACAATAATCTCAGCTTTCATTACAAAGTAGACTTCTGGGCCTCTCATGTCTACAAAGCAATGCTCAGTAAAATCCTGTGTGCCAGAGAGACTCAGGAATAAGAGGGCAGACAAATAGAACACCACAAACATTATTTTACAAATCACTTTTTTTTTACGCAACTGTGTGATTCTGTGAGCATGGGTAATGATATTTGAATGGGCTAGCCTGCATAAAGTCCAACATTAAAAAGTGTACCTGGGGTGCTTTTTATTTATGATTAATGACTGGAAATAAATACATTAGCAAATGTGTTCATTCATAGTAGTTCATTTGAAAAAGGTAGTTTATATGACTGCAATGGGTAAAAAGTTTTTCAATTGATAAGAAGTGCATTGAAGAGATGCGTGTTTGTTATCAGCATTTTGACTGGACTGGACCAAAGAAGCAGTCAACATTCAGAACCAGACAGACAGTCCATGATGTCCCTTTTCCTAGTACTCTGGAAAATCATTGTATTGTGATAAACCCGATGGGAATCTGGACACATTTGCAAACAAGGAAAGGAAACAGCGAGTTTGGGATCAACAAGAAGGTGCAAAGCACCACGTGACATTATACGACTTTCGCCCATGAACAAGGATGTCTCAAAGATGCATTGAGCCAAAACGACCCATATGCATCTCTGCTGAGTTGATGATGCCTCAGGAGACTATTTCACATGGGGACACCCAGAAGTCCATTGGTAATTGCCCACCAGAACAGGAGGTTGTGGCACCAGTCTATAGAGTTAAAAAGAGACAAGACCCAAAAGAGGGTCTGGAGGACACATGCAGCACCAGGGGAGAAGTCCAGCAGTTACTCCAGTTGGACTTACCCCTGAAGGCAAGCAGCAAATGCAAAATAAAGTCTTTCTGTGCAAATTACCAAGCAAATTTAACTAGTTGTGGCACTTTGAACCTGCCTGCAATCAGTAATCAGATAATGGTTCAGATCCTGCCCTCACTATAGCTCTATTGACACCCTCATTTCACAGTCACTTTATACCAACTGATAGTTTGGTTTGGCAGCCCCATTAAAATTCATTTTTATTTATTGCTCCATAATACACAACCCAGGATTCTGAACAGTTACAAAAGAAACTGCATCTTCTGCAGCCACTGCAGTGTTCTCAGGGTTCACATGGCAAGAGGCATTTTTCATTGTGCAGAAGGTGTGAATTACAGTTGAAAATACATTTTAATTTAAAACTCGCACTTCTGAGCCTTTTGTGTTATCACCTGCCATCTTACTGACAATTTGTATGATATGTGACTCTAGCAGTACAAGAGGTCAATATCGGAAACTATAAATCCACTTTCATTTTGCTTAATCCCTTCATTGCTGCTCTTCTTTGCAATTCCATGGCCACAGCGTCCTGCATTACTGGCACTGCAGTCAAGCAGGGAGATGTCAGGTGCAAACCCAGCACTAAAATTATGGCAGAAGTGAGGAATCCCCTCTCCTGCCCGTTTCCTTCATGGCCACTGGGAAAGTGCAATGAAAGTACTGCCAAGATCCCTGGTGCAGTCTCTTTTTTGCTAATTTTTGGAGCACCAAAGGCCAAAGTGACTGAAGAATGTCTGTCCCACCAGGCCAAGTTCTCATGAATCAAAACACCTTCAGGATTCTGACACAGGGACCAGCACTACAAACCATCCATAGTCTGATGCAAGGTATTGCACAGCAGAAATAGGGGTGCCCTAACTTCAGCAGTCTGCAGGGAGAAAAGTAGTGCACACCAGGTGGCCACAAACAACGCAATGCAATTGTAATAAGGTAATATTGTTCCCAGAACATCAAATAATTATTTATTAGAAGGGGATTTGCTGTTCTTCTGGAGAGGGACAGAGGTGAAAAACTGAAAACCGGATTCTCCCCAGCTGCAAGTTTTCAGCATGCTAGGAAAAGTGAACTCCCTCAGCCGCGCAACTCTGGACTCACGTTAGTCCATGTCTGGAATTCACTTAGGACAGCATGTGAGTATGGGTTTTGAAGATCTGTGGTTTAATATTTAAATAAACGTTTAAACATTCATGTCCTTCCTTCAGCTGACAGACTCATCTTGGATCGCGCTGGTAACGGATTTATAGCCTCTCTGGGGCTACGCTCTGACTGCTGCATGCGGGTGACACTCTGCACTTCAATGGTAAATTTCGCTTTGAGATCTCAAAGCACTTTGCAAGCCCACAATAATTAGTTAAACCTTGCGACATGCGTATGCAGGTGGTACTGTGCTATTGTGTCCCTTTAATGGACGTTAAAAATTAAGTATGGTGATGTTAACCGCTAATACCAAACAGAACAGGCGTGGCTGCAGCATGCTATAGACACAGCCACACCAACGGGGGCAGATTCTGATCTATCATCTCCAGCAGTTTATAATCTCCAGCATGGCATAAAAGCAAAGTAATTGATAGAATTTCACCCTGTGCTGCTGTCCTCTTGGTGTGGATGGAAAACTTTTGTGTAAAAAGCTCCTGCAGCGGGCTGGTAAAGGCTTTGCTTTGTGCCATTTGTGGCACAGGGAGCCCAGCTTGCTGGAGGCCACTTTACCTTCATGAACAGCACAGCATGCATCAGGAGCAGCTATATCGCTAGCAGCATTTTCTTCTCAGGTAATCTACCCTGTCCCTAGCTTGCTTCAGAAGTTTCCCCGTAATCTCTCTGGCCTGAGGCAAACTTCTAGATGCTGCTAACAACACCCAGTGAGCGGGATGCCTTGCAATTTCTGCAGCTCACAGCTTGGACATGTGGTGGGCGGGCAAGCATCTTGTGAAGCCAATGTTGTTCAGCTGAACAGGCGTAGCAGGAAACACCAAGGATGTCAGGATCTTCCATGGAAAAGGACCAGAAACCATGGCAGCCAGTTTATGGCATGTACAAAAATTGCGGAAGACACCTAGCAGTCCAGGATGCTATAAACATAGCTGGACTGGCCAGAGAGATGAGGACACAGACCAGAAGATGCAAGAAATGTTGCTGAGATCTCCATGACATCTGCTGGGTTTGCAAGGAAGGAAGTCCGAGGGTGAACAGATGGTACGGTGGAAATGATTGACTTTGTTCATTAAAAAAAAACAAAAACCACAAGAATGATGGGTTTCAAGGCATGCTGCAATTAGTACCCTTTCAATCTACATGAATTGTTCATTGCAGTAATAAATTCAGGCACTGCTGCATTCAGTCTGCCCTTTTCACAAGCAAGAGACACAGAGATGGCACAAGCCCAAGGCAAAACCTGAAATATGACCTTTTTCATATTACTATGTATCATAGTATAACAAGCCTGGATCTCTCTAATCGTTCCCTTCTTTCCTTCTGCCTATTCCAGGTATTGCCAGAACACCCTCCGTGGTACGTCAGATCCCTTGTTAGCTCCAGAAAATGTGTCTTCTTGGTGAGAAAGGGTCCTAAAAGGATTATGAAATGGGACTATGGAGCTTCCCAGGCAATTAAGCAGCTCATACGATCTCTTTTCCCACCAATCCTCTTCAGATTTTCCTGATGCCCTGAATACTATTTTTAAAATTTCTTAAAAGGTATTATGAAGCTTATAAAAAATACAAGGAAGGACAAACTACAACAGGATATTCAGGAAAAAAAAGTTAATCTAGACTAAATTTTCACCTGAACTGTTTTCATCGGTGTAGGCATGCTGCATCTTTGTCTTTCCACCACTTGCATTTTCGGTGACACTTTTCTGTGGTGCAGACTGTGGAAAAGTGTTGTTTGACTCTTTTTAAATTAATATGACTAGAGAGGGAAAAAAAAAAAAGAAGAAGGAAAAAAAAAAAAGAAAGAAAGAAACGAGAAGCTATATAGCAGTCTTTTTCTTCTCTTCTTAAATTATTTAATTTCTGAAAGCAAAAAATTCATGTAGCAATCACACAAGAACTCAGCAATCCATTAAATACCATTAGTCTTTCATCTTCCAAGCAAGCCTTGAATCACAGCATCTGAGAGAGTGGAGATAGAAACAACCAGGTCTTCTCACTGCTCACAGAGGATTATTCCCTAGACAGCACCTCATAATGATTTTTTTCACTCTAAGTTGATTGTATAATGTAAAGCAGCTTTCACCTCTTCTTTGAGACAATTACTGTATCATTAGAAAAACATCTCCTCTAGGAATTTTTCTTGATCTACATCCTAAAAAAGCTTCAGTAGTTTCTTTACATCATTTCTGATTTTGTTTCCTTATGCAATCCTCCCCAACAGC
This sequence comes from Falco peregrinus, assembly GCF_023634155.1. Taxonomy (NCBI): domain Eukaryota; kingdom Metazoa; phylum Chordata; class Aves; order Falconiformes; family Falconidae; genus Falco; species Falco peregrinus. The sequence continues at coordinate 4,563,518 of NC_073739.1, forward strand.
CGTCACTGTTTCTCATCAGAGCTGCTTATTTGATAAAGGGTTGACAAAAAAATCGACTGCTAGCTTCCTGGTTTACTTACTTCATTGAAAACAAGAGTGATAAATGCACTGATTCTCCAAGTCCAGTAATGAAAAATTGGAGGAAAATGTTGAAATGGGAAAGGCAAACATTAATAGACAAGCAAAACATGAAAAAAATTTGTCATGTTCTATTAGTAGTTTAGTTAGCCTTTGTTTTCACTAATCTGATTTGAAAATTGTTTGAAATGATTGCAAGGTCATATCTTATTAGGGCAATCAAATGCTAAAACTCTATGATATTAATGTAACGTGATAGAAAATGACTAATACCATAGACAGTTGCTAATATGTTACAAAGGGTCATGCAGATAAGATCCATATTGTTTTCACTTACTTTGCTGAACTATTTCTACTTTTTAGCAAAGGGAATGGAAGGTGACAAAAGGACCAGAATGCAAAAGTTGCTGAATGCCTTGTATGCTCTTGAATCCCCTTTCTTATGAGTTTTATGATTGCTAATGGTATTCCCTCGTCAAGATCCCACCAAATTCAGTGAAAGCTGTTCTGTGTTTTTTTTATTCTCTTCAGTTCAGGACACCGAATCAGTCTCTTAATTATCTCCAAATTTATTAGGAAAAAACAGCTGTCAAAAATAAAGGTATAACTTACATGCTTTTTTCTTTTTTCTTTTATTTTTTGGGCAATGGTACATCTGATTCGTGCCAGAGAATATGGACAAGAGTTTCCCAAAGTTTCAGATAAATTATAACTATCCATGGCTGAGGTAAGTAATGAAAGTCACTTGTCTGTGCTTATACTTCACCGTTAGAAGTTTCTTGGTAGCCTGCAGTTAAGCTCTTTCTCATGACCTTTGAGGTGACTACCTGGGCCACTAATCAGAAGGTTTAACTCTTTCCTTTTCTTCTCCTCTAAAATCTCAGCACAAACATTTCAGATAATGTTAAGTTCTGTAACTTAGAGAAGATTTTGCTTGGTCTACACCTCTTGAAGGACTGTGTCTCCACCAGTCCAGGGCTTCAGCAGCTGGGACATCCCACAGCTAGCAGGGACACCTTCAGCTGCTTCCTGGAGGAAAAATCTCCTGATCCAGCTCATGAAAATGACCTCTCCACAAGGCAATGCAACCTGAGAAAGAGAAGGGAATTTTGATCCTCAGCACAAGTTGACTCCTTGCAGTGTTCCCAGGCTTTAATCTTCACCCTGAAAGAGCAAGCTCTCCTGAAGAAGGAAAAGCTGTGAAAACTTTCAGAAATGTTTTCCATCACATGCACGCTGCTGGACACCAGAAGATGGGAGCTGAGTCCTTACAAACCAGTGAGAGTTTGATGGTGCGGGTGTAGGATGGGGCTACACAAGGGGTATAGGATGGGTCTACATCTTCCCTTGTCGCTTGAGCTTCTGATGCCTCTGGAGACAGCACAAGACCATGGTGTCAGGGTGAGCAGATTTACTCTGGTTCTTTGAAACTGGAAGATCATTATCCTAAACAAGGAAAGGAGGAATGTTCCAAATGACTGACTGGTATTGAACTAAGTAGGGAGCGGGGGTGGGGGGTGGGGGGGAGTGGAAATCCTCTACTGCTGGGACATGTTTTAACCCCTTGGCAAGTGATTTTTTTTTTATTCATTTTTAAAGGCTGAACATTAGGTTACGAAGGGTGAAACACTGTGCAAAAAAAAAAAAAAAAAAAAGAGTTCATCAAGTGCTCTAATGTCCCTAAAGGTTGATGTAACTTAGGCATTTTACTTGCCACTGTGCTTTGGCTTTTCTTTCTTTTTGCACTTTTTTCCTCCCCATGCAAAAACACTTCTACCATGGAAAGCTAGGTAAGAAACTGCTGCGCTGAATAATGCCATTTGTGTGTTTGGTAATGCAGCTTTAAAAGACCACATCAAGCAGGGACAATTCCTATTAATTCATTCCTGTTTCACTCCTTCCAGACACCATCTCCCCTATGTACCCCAGCAAAAGCATGCACGCACACAAACACAAATCTTGAAAAATTAAGGACAAAACATCACATTTCAGAATGCTTGAAGTAATGTTATTTATTCCTTGTATTCTCTCAGTCCCTGTCCTTCTCTCTCTCTCTCTTTTACACTTATTTGAAAACCTTGGAAGATTTTTTGAAAAAATCGTATTCAAACTAGCAACACCAAGTTCTACTGTTTATCTTAATGTAGCATTTCATACCCTGAAAAAATCTTTTTATTCCAAGATGACATTATCTATGATTTACAAAATGATTATGATGACTGCTTGGGGGGCTTGGCTTAGGAAATCTATCCTTGACACACATTATTTTTATGGAAAAATAAATTTATCTCAATTGGCTCTTAATGTCATCTGAAGAAGGGAACTGTGTAAAATTAGCTGCCAGACACAGAAATAATCTTAGTTGAAATGGAATATATTTCATAAAGACATGAAGTGGCTATCCCGGCTTTTGGATAGTGCAAGTATTTTAATACATCTTGTTACTACCTGGAATATACTTCAGAGAGGCTTCAGAGAGATCCTATGAATTCTTCTCATGCAGTGACTACCGTGACCTAATATTCTCAAAATGCTTGTGGAAAACAAGATATATTGTGCTGCTGACTTTTGTGGGGGTCTTTGGAGAGCTTTACAGTATCAAATACGACAAATTAACTGAAATAACAGCTGTGCTAATTACAGGCAAGTTTAAAAAGCTGGGACTCATGTTTAGGTTTTCAAAATACCAGCGGAGTCAGCTAATTACCACATGCTGTCACAGTGAGAGCAGCCAGGTCATGTTATCAAGACCTTTGTTGTCCAACGGCAAAGAAAATAATAGGAGGGAAATACTCAGTACCTGAAATAAAGGCTGCCGGCAGCAGATGCCAGGTCCAGCCCCTTCCCGTCCTGAGTGCCAGCCTGGTACCAGAAACAGGAGCGTGTATTCAGACCTGACAATCAAGCCCCAGGCATTTGGAGGCTGCCTCTCTCTTTGGATTAATTTTTAAGCAGTTTTTAAAGTGGCTCCCTCTTGGAAGGAAGGATTTTGCAGCTTGTTCACATGAGACCTTTTTAATCTTACTCAGCTCGCTCTGTTCAAATTAAGGAATCTGACGAGAGTGGGGCCCCTGAAATGTCACCGCTGGGGATGATAGGGATGCCTCCTGTTTGGGGGCGCCTGCCAATTTCTATTCCCTTCAGCCTGACCCTCTTCTCCCTCGTGGTGGCATAAAGCTGGGTGAAAGAAGTGAAGCCAGTGGAGCTATCCCAGAGTAAGAGTGGTTTCAGAAGTCCTAAGGAATTCACCAAAGCTGAGGATGTGCATGGGGAACAACTGAGAAGAACATCTGGCCTAACAAAACAAACAAACAAACAAAAAGACAGCATCAGGAGGGAACAATGTAACTTGAACATGCTTTGCTTTATCCTAAATTATTTTCTTTTCTGAATGCTCAAAACTTATTCTGTATTTAGTGAGCAATGCCTGGCTTCTCGGTTTCCTAAGAAGAAAATAAAAATTGTCAGCAGTGCAATCCACTTGCTTGAAATTCCACACCCAGGACAGACAAACAGACACCTTCGTTTTGACAGGTCAGCCACGGCACACACAAATCACAAGCTTTACATTTCCACTAGCACATGCTCCATTATCAGCCACACAGACAGTAGAGCAAGCTCAAAATAGAACTGCTTTGTTCCACCCAGGAGCTCAGTAATATCCCTTATAAATCAGAATTAGCTGTATGGTTTCTTGCACACATTCCATGGATTCGCTCTGCAAAAGGCATTGACCATCCATACCACCTTCCCCCCTCTTTGTACCTGAAAAGTTATGCTGCTCCAGGGGGTGAAGGAGGGTGAAGAGAAGGAAAAACCTATGGGTTATGAATATTGACAGAGAAGATATTCTTTGTTTACTGAAATCTTGTTTACATAAATGCTCTTCACAGGCTACCCCCTAAGTCTAGAGGTCCTAAACCAGTGTCAGTGAGCTGTCTGGGTATTTTTTCCCACGTATTGCACTGCTATTCTGCTGACAATAGGGACCCATTAACATTTGGCCCTTCAAGTTAGTGCAGCCCAAGCCTTGGTGGCAGGACGTCTGCCTAATATGTAAAATAATGGAATGAATGGATTCCTTGGAAACAATGATAACAAGACCTGGCTGAGCTAACTGTGACAGCATGTGGTAATTTTCCAGCCCACTGACCCTGTAAAGAGAGCTGGAGCACAAAGCTTAGGCTGTGGGGCAGGCTGATCTGAATGGCTGCAAACAAGTGCAGAATATCTGATGATGTCATACACACAATTTGACAGATGGGGCAGGGTTTTTGTTTGTTTTATTTTGTTTTGCTTTGTTTTAAACTTGAACTTAACTGTTTATTTTTCCAACATATTTACACATTATGGGTATAATATGGAAAGCCACGGCTGCCTTAAAAGCACACCTCAGAAGGGTTGCTGTTGTGCATTAGGTTCGAGAAACAACCTTATTTCCCGGTGAAAAAAATGGTATTGCTTGTGCAGTGAGGGCTCCGGGAATGGCGGGAGAAAGTTGCTATAGAAAGATGCATTATCTCTGTATTCAGCCCCGGGACTGTGTTTAGAATCTAGCTCCCCCCTGAATTCTAATACACACTTTGAATAGCATAAAGAAGTATTGTTATTGCCTCGGTCTAGTCATTACATCAGAGAAACAGACAATCAGAGATATCTAAAAGGGATACTAATTTAGGTTTGGTGTCTGGGAATATAATGGGTCAAAATAAGTTCTTTTGATTACTAGAGAATCGGTGCGTGTTGGCAAGGCTATGCAACTCTAAATATGCTTTAGACACTGTAAATCCACTTAAGTACAAACATACGCTAACACAGTTGCATACCTCCAGGAGCATGTTTGAAAGTTTACATACATACATGTGGGCGGGGAAGAGATGATACAGCACAATTACTTGTGAATCACCATCCTTACAACTTTGTAGTTGAATAAACATTAAAGGGCAATTCCAATCCTGCATTCACAGTTGAAATGATAATACAGGTATAGAACACACTTCTGAATTTTCAGAATCCTCTGAAAGTGGATTAGACTTTTTATATGCCCCAAGGGAAAGATGCTACACAGACATTTCGAACATATTCCAATTGATTCTTCCTCTCTCCCTTCCATTGTTATTTATCTGTTTGGCTGTGAGCTCTCCAAGGCAGCGCCTGAAGCGCTGTGAAATAATGACAGTAGCAAGAAAGCAGAAGTACATAAGTAAAAAAAAAAAAACCACACACTGATTACAGTGGAATTTTCTCTGCGTTTGACACAGTCAGCCAAAGTTTAGATAAACACCATCAATATTTTAAAATGACTAAGCATAGCTTGGGTAAACAAACCAGAAGGCCAGATTTTGAGGACCACGTTTTCTTACTTGCTTCCAGAGTAATTTTTCAAGCAAAGAAACTGATAGCAGGGATAATTTTTATCACAGCTTGAAATTATCATTATTAATGATGTGTATTATACCGCTGCCTTTTCAACAGCTAAGGATTCAGCTGTTCTATAAAACACTTTACAAACACACAGTAGCAAGCAGTCTCTGACCCAATGAGTTTTCAGTGTGATAAGCAAATTCAATACAGAGCCAGGCAAAAGGTCTCTCTATATATCCATTAAAACCCTCATGCCCACAGAATGTATGAAATGCAAATTTTTAGAATGGGGAAAAGGAGTCTGATCATCTCCTGTGTAACTTGAATGTCAGGTTGATGTTATTGCTAAGAAATTACTTTTTGGTTGCATTTTACAGTATTTTACTAGAAATGTAAGAAGCGTGTTTGCAACATTAAACTTGAGTGGGCAGAGAGGAGACCAGAGTGAAATACTTGGGTTGTCTCTCACACCTGCTCGTAGGCTGTAAAAAATATTTCCAAGTCTCTGCAGGTTTTTGCGTTTCTATTACTCCTTGCTTTACAGGAAGAAAGTTTCCAAGTTATGGGACGTTTACCACTTTTTGTTTAATACCTAAAATCAAGACTTGTCCACCCAGGAGGGATCTCTGCTGATCAGAGAACTAACAAAATCCTGACACAGAGAATTTACTCTTCAGATTTTTTAGATTTAATTTTTGCAGCAACCGAGTACCTTGGAGGAGACCAGCCTGTGTCAAAGGTTCAGCAGCCTCAGCTGTCCTGATGCAGGTGCCAGGATCCCCAAATGCAAGCATCCCAGAGACTCACAGAAAGCCCTGAAACAAAGTAAGAGAGCATGATTTGTTGACAGGAATTTATCTTTTTCAGGTGAAGAAGAACACTTGCAGTTATTTGCAATGAAAAAGAGCCAACAAACAGAACTTATGGCAACTGATGATTTAGATTTACGATTTGGGTTACCGCTCTGAGAGTACGACGGTGACTTCAGCCTGCACACCATTCTGATGAGGAGAAAACAGTGCACCTTGACTGACTGGATGTGAAATATTTCATCACGAAAATGTTTGCAGTAAGGCAGAAAATGACCCATCAAATCACAGCTGATAACTTTGTAATTAAAAGCGCCCCAATTTTTTACATCTACATCTTTGAGCAAGTCAATACATCAAGTGTTTAATTTTTAATTGGATTAATGAATTATTTGCATCATTATTATGAACCATGCCATACTAAGTAATTTTTAATGTTAATCAAGTAAAATATCACGTACGGTATAATTAAATACTGTAAATCATATCTATTTTATTGCCACAAACTAATAAAGAGTTATTGTTTTTAAACAAAGTATGAAGAATAAACATAGATTTCAATGGTTTTAGCATGTTATAGGTGCACCTTTGCATTAAAGGAGACACAATGAACCCCCCTTGGATATAGGAAACCTTAGACCCAGCTTGTTTAAACTGATTTGATATAACAAGGCAATAACTTTTCTCCAGAAGACAAGTATTGTTTCCTGCAGACTCTCTATTTCTCCTCCATGTGTATGCCACTATAGAGTAAGTCTGCAGCACTGCTCGATTCTTTTACACACACCTATATTCCTTCTGTTTTATGTGTACGTACACAAGCATTTGCCTGTGTGTGTATAGGTATTCTGTTTACACCTTAAAAATGGTCCTTCCTTAATTTCTGTGCTGGGCAGCGAGGTGGGGTCCTTGCTGGTCTCTCACTTTGATGTCGGCATCCTCACTTCTCACTTTTCAGCAGACAAAGCAACTTTCAGGATGTATTTTAAGAGTTCTGTGCATTCCCGTTCCCCACCTGCAACTCCTTCAAAGCACCGATTTTAAGGATCACAAATGCAAACCATGGACTGTACCCTGTCCCCTTGCCGAAGCTCCCACCAGCAGAAAGTCAGTGAGGGGTGGGATGCAGAGGTGGAGACACTGACAGAGTTTAAGATATACACAACCTCTTTCTTTCAGAAACGCCTGAAGACTTCTTGACATCCCATAAATATTGATGGAAAAAAGAGAAAAATGTCCATGTAGCCAGCAATGCTATCATTGCAATTGCAGCAACAGCAGAATGGTTTCCCAACACCTCTTGTACATACAGATGCCAAATCTGCCACAGTACACAGCGTAGGAGATACCTGTCCAGCGCACAGCCCTGCCAGTTTGGAAACTTGAAGAAATGGGCATGAGTATGGAAAACTGTGGACAACAGAGGGACAGTATAGTTGTACCTACCCAGGCAAAATTCTGACCTTAAACGCACATTTGAGGCTAATGCCACTGCAGAATTTGAATCAGAAAAAAAGTACCATTTTACACTAGTGCCAGTAGAATAATACAAAATTTAAAATAACATTATTCATTTCTAAGAATATTAAGGTTTTTCTCTTCTTTTTTCTCTGATAAGCAACATGGAACATGCATGACAGTAAGTTACTGCTATGCCCATTAACAGAAGGGATTTTTGAGGAAGGAGCAGGAAGAACTTGGAAGAAGGACAGGAGAGGCACAGGGGGGTGCTGTCTTCTTCCTGTGCTGGAGTAACCCATTCTGCCCACAGTCGGGCTCTGTATTAACATTTTCCTCAGCATTATTCTGGAGCTTTCATGGCATTACCTATGTACACTGCAGTGCACAAGTTCGGGCCCGGGAAATGATTTAATCCTCCTACAATCATGATGCCATGATTCTGACCCTGCCAGCCAAGGTAGCTTAGACCCATGTTTGAATCTAACTCATTGCATATGGGATTTGGTTACTGAGAAAAATTTGAATTTGAGGTCTCTATCTGGAAGGATATACAGTGTATTAATTATTGAGAGACTCGTGCTTACATAGCAACACAGCTATGGTTTTAAGGTAGAGTTACCAAAATCCAGGTTGAAATGATTACCTGATTTTCAGCCTGTGAAGGAGAAGAAAAAGGATATATGTCCTTGTTTGTGCACAAAATAGGTTTTAAATCAATTAAACATGTGAAAACCTCTATGTGAACACATTTAAATTGGTTTACATCTGGCTTGTATTAATTCAACTTCATTCAGTTTTCACCAAATCAATGCAAATGTGTAATTAGCTTAATGGCTTTTGCTCTTCCAGAACAATGTTCTTTCATTCTCGACAATGGGGAGCTGTTCATTTCCTACAGATTCCAAATGAGGTGTCGAGACGCTTTTATGCAATCGCTTTTACTATTTCGCTATTCTTTCCTTTGACTATGTAAGGGCTGCTTCTGTGTATTAAGTAGCCAAAGGAGGGCAGGTGCAAGGTAACCCAGAGAAAGAAGCTTTACTGTGTTTTTATGGGCTTGTATAAAAGAATGCACAGAGACAAATACAGAACAGGTCACTCACGCCAGCTTCTGGGTATTTTTCAGGTGTTAATTTCTCCATCTAATCTCCAACATTTGTCACTTGTCAAACAATCCCATGTTGCCCTTTCCCAGGCATTCATTCCTTTGTTAATTGATGTTGGGCTTAGCTATTTTTTATTTTTTTTTACCTGCCAATTAAAGTAAGCATTTCTCGCTTCACAATAAAGTCACAATTTGTGGTTTTGTCTAGGCTGATAACAACCACTTCTCCTTCAAGATCCTTCCAGCAGAGCTGTGAGATGGTCATTTTATTATCTTATATTCATTCCCCTGAACTGTTGGCATTTAGGAAAATGTTTATTCAGGGACAAATCCTGAAAAACACTTTGAGCTTGATGGATATTTCCAAGTGCCATCAGTGCCCACCGAAGACACTAGCTGTTGTCGGCAGCATCACCAGGTGCTTCACACTTCAGAGGATCCAGCCTTGGACTTTACCAGAGATTGTTGAAAAGAAAAAAAAAATCTTTCACGTAAAAGTGACAAATAATAATAGCTCTCTGTTCTGAACATCCCTGGATGTTTGTTTTCTGTAACATGCTGTTCCTTAGAGAAAGATGGGAACAATACAGGAAATACATTTTAGGGCAGTTTTTGTGTAATGGAGTGGATGTCACAAGAAAAGGGGCTGAAACCAGAGAGTTCATCCCCAGGCCTTGGGAACATCACAAACTTACAAAACCAACAAAGCAGTTTTCAGCTTTACCAAATGCAGTCATTATGTGAAATCCTTTACCATAAATCATCTTAAAGTTATTTTCAATGGCGATTCAATATAAACCTACTTTTCCAACCAGGCATATCTGTGGTATGAAACACCGAAGAAAACCATGAAAGCTGCTTTTGTTAATTCACTCTGGAAATATAAATAACTGGGCTAGTAGTCAGTTGCCTTTGACATGGGAGAATTGCTGGAGAAATTAAGATGCCAAAAGGATAGACTGAAATATTCAGTAAATTACATACTGCAAGCGCTGATGGAAACCACTCACCCATTGTTTGAAATGATTGGCAAGCAAGTTAGCAGTTTGTGGCCAATATTGGCATTGGCCATGTTGGCTATAAGTTTCTGCAAGTTAATGTGTTTTTCTGAGCTGCCTGTAGTATTGCAACCAGGAAAGTTCAAAAACAAAATCCTATTTCCACTGTGGAAAATACTACTAAGTTTCCACTGGAAGTAGATTACTGCGTCAGGAAAACATTGAGCAATGTGTGATAGCACTTCTCTTAAGTGATTAGATTATCTAACCTTCTTTGAAAATTTCCTCCCCTCATATAGTTCCCCTATGTAATATAGTCTGTCTTGGACATCAGTTAGACAACATGCCACAGCATACCTAAAAAAAAGGAGGGAAAGAAAACAAAGAGAACTTTAGGTAACTGATGATGAGTAAGATCAATTCAAATCCTCTGAATTCGAAGGTTTGAATATATAAGTATGTTTGTACATCTAATGTAAAGCAAACATGATTAACTGCACATGTATTGTTTTTTAAAATAGTTTGTATGTAACTACATAAACAAGTAATTGCAGACATGGATGCATTCCACTCTTACTCAAAAAGGAAAGTTAGGAGTTCTGTTACAATCTGGTGTCTCAAGTCAGTGGTGGTGATGGCTAATTCTTGCCGGAAACAGAACATGCCAGATGGCATAGATGTTTGATACCACTATGTCATGCTGCTGCTTGCCAGGAAATTTCTACCTCCTGTTTCTTGCCCCAGAGGTGCACTGGCATTGTCTTTCCATTAAAAAGGTAATACATAGAATATATAGTAAGAAAATTATTAACTTACATATCAAATTTGTATGTAAAACTGGGCACATACCAACGTGGTACCTGATAGTTCTCTCAAGATTCTTTGTGCATATCATCTAAATAACACAAATTAAGCACGTTTATTTGCTAGTTCTATTTCTTTTAAACTTCCTGTTATACACAGCAAATGCAGATATACATAATAAATTATCCTGTTATCAAGGAAAGGGAAAACAAAAGCATTGATTATGTTCTCTAAAATTGCCTTTCTTTTTGCATTTTATTTCTCAAATCATTCATAAAAAATGCCAGTCTTCAGGATGACCTATACAAATCAATGCAGATCTGTTAAAATTTAAAAAAAAAAAAAAGAAAAAAAAAGCTTTGACTCAGGGAACAGGCTGCTTTAGCTCTCCTAAGATTTTGCTAGGACAGTTTTTTGTCAGCTGCAAGATTTACAGATCGATAGTCCACATTCACCATTCTAAGTTGAAGATCCAAACAATAAATATGATATGAACAGTATGTGAGTGCTCGTGTGTTCAGTGTGAGCTCAGCATCGGTTTATCTGTCAGAATTCTATGATTATTTTCTGATATGTCTTACAACACTGATGAAGAGGATAATGTGATTGGAGTGACAGCACTTTGAAATTTTATCCAAGCCAGACAAAACCTCAACCTTTCTTTCTCCTCTTTTATGATGATATTTAAGCTGCGTAACACTTATACCTTCTTGTTGGTTGAATAAAAAGTGACATCTCCTTCAAAGAGAAAATGGCAAAAATAGATGGGGAAAAAAAACCCAAACCACTCATTTGTAGGTATGAAAACTATTTTACTGGAACCCTCAGTCTTCAGAGAAGGTCTAATCATCACAGATGGCCCACTTAAGGTTGTTAACATGTAAAGTTTGCCTGCTGTGCATTACAAGGCTATAATTTTCATCTTGGAGTTCCCATGAAAGAACAGCTTAACTCAGGTCTTTTAGTTTATAACATCAGAGAAATCCTCAGTGAAATTACAGCCTTAGGAGTACCCGGCATATTATTTTATTACTACTTATGTATCACTGCAAGGCAAGTTATCAATAAGGAATAAAATATTGTAATATTTATTTAATACATAAGAACCACTTCTTTGTGTTAAGTAGTTCCCGTTAATGTCAATAGTTTAAAAGAATGTGGTATTACCTTTTGTGGGTGTTTTTTCCAGCCATCCAAGCTCTTTAAAGAGACCAAAGTTCATGGCCCCAGAGGCTGTGCACACTGGTTTGTGCTACCTCTGCACTGAGCCAACCCCTCAGTAATTTTCTGTTGTGCCATGGCTACTACAAGGAAAGAAGCGTGCCATTGCTTGGGCAGGTCTTCCCCAACAGTACTCATGCTTCTTGCCTGACAGACGCAAGCTTTACCTCCTGCTTAGGACTTTTGGTAGACCCGTTGACAATGCACATCTCCTCCATCACCCCGATGTTCTCGCTACGCTCAGAGCAGCGAGAGGCTGAAGTGTCTTTCAGCCAAAGACATTAACATCAACTGAAGACCCTCTTGGCAGGCCGGTTATGGTCAGCTTCTGTTCCTGTTTAATTTCTGGCTCTGTCCTGATCACAGAATCATAAAACTGTATAATCATTTAGGTTGGAAAACACCCTCAAGATCACCAAGTCCAATCGTAACCCTCTCCTTGGTTGCCAGTGGTGCATGCCCGATGTGTGCCACAGGCTTTCCCTCGTCCACATGGATTCACTGCTTGAAAGAACAGAGCAGAGAGGCTGCTCATTACCTGCCCCGGTCCTGTCCCCTTGCTCTCACCTGCAAGACCCTGATCTCAGCTCAAACAGACTCTGAAGAGGGATTACAGAATCATAGAATTATTTAAGTTGGAAAGGACCTTTGAGATCACCAAGTCCAAGAACATAAGGCAAATTCAATCTTCTGTGGTTTTGAATCACTTGGGAACCAATCCAGACTTCCATAAACCTGAGAATTTTCCAGATTTTCATCAACCTAAGAATTTCTCACAAGTGCTAACTAGTTTTGAAGAACTTTTGAAGAAGTGATTATGTATGTATATATATATATATATATGTATATGTATAAAAAAAGCAAAATCTTTACCAATACTTCCCACAAAGTGGTACAAAAAACCACTTTTCAGCATTTATGTGGGTCATCTGAAATTTGTTCTTCCTGACTAATTGACATTTATCCATCTGATTATGTGACCAGCCACTTTGATCATACGAGGAAGCTAGCACTCCTCAGTTGGATGACAAGGATCTTTAAAGCAGAAAAATTGTTATCATAACTAACCACCTCCCAGCACACATGTTCTGTGCAAGGCACCTTCTGCATAATGCTGTGCTTGACGATCAAAATTCCCAGCAATTCTTGAGTGTGTGATGTTGTGTGTGGCAATGTACACGTATAAAGAGCAGCACGAGACCTACAAACCATCATGTACAGTTGTCAGCATTTTTATTTAAAAAAAATAATCGTAATTGGTTTATGATTTCAAATTTCCTCAAAATGTTTACAATTATGCATGTTTAATGCCCATTAAGGAATAAGAGAGGAAAAAAAGTGTATGTGGTTCTTACAGCCTAGAATCATAAAAGATTGCAACAGTTTGGCTTCTTATTTTTATTTTCCTGGTAAAACAGCTCATTGCTTATTAATGCACAATGTGATGATGAACTTTCCACCTGTACCATCACTACTGGCACATAGGGCAGTGGCATGAATAGGAGAAGGCCACCTGAGATCCCTTCCAGTAGTGCCGTCTGGGCTCCTGCATGGTGGCTATTTAATGTGCAGAGTTCTGTGGAAATTTTCCTTAATTACCCTGCAATTGAAATCACGTCAGAAGTCCCATCTCTGTCTTATTGTTTATTTTATTAAATATTTATGTTATTATTAAATGTTTATTCGTTTACATTATTATTACTGTGTTGTTCCTACCGTAACCTGCTAGAAATCTGTAGCTCACAGATGTCAGAAGTGTCACTGTTTACTTTCCAGACTGAGTATGCCTGCCACTTATTGCCATAACAATGTCCTTTTCAGGCCACACTATGTTGCTCATCCCTGGAAACATCTAATACAATGTTTGTTACCGGTCATCTTCAAAGGTTGATTTGTTTTATCCCAAAAATATTAGAACTGACTGTATGGAATAATAGCAAAACACCATACAGATGAGCAGTAAAAAAAATTCTCCTTACTGTCATAGTGCTGCAAGAACTGATTTGAATACGGTACAGAAAAAGGTAGTTGCTCAGTATAAAAAGGCGAACTTTATTTCTTTTTAAATCACTTAAATGGTTTTGATTCTACTTTTGCTGCTCTGCTTTGTGTTTCCATCACCTACAAGAAACAGAATACTGAAACCAGAAAAAAAAAATTTCAAGGGAATCTGACTGCAGTGAAACCTCCCGAGAAAAGCCAACATCTAGGTAAGAGAGGTTTAAAGAATAAATCTGCAAACTTTTGGGTGCTTCCCTGAATCACATCACCATATCTTCAGAGGCTTGCTTGTCACCTATTATCAGTATTTGACTTATTTTTGTTTCATCTTACCCCTGCTTCTATTCCACTTTCCTTTTTCAAGGTATGGAAATCAGGCCTTTGGTGTTATTTGATATCAAAACAGATTAAAACTCTTTTTCTTCCACAATAGTGCTTTATTTTTTCCTTTACTAGTTTTCTTTTATCTCATCAGGTTTGCATATATCAGGATTCTATAACACTAGTAAGTACACCAAAGGGCCTTGTCAATGTTTCCATTATCATTCATAAATCATTATTTTCAGGGTTAATATTTCAACAGTTGTAAATCTCATCTTGCTGAAATGAAGCAGCCTGAATTTGAGTCTATTCTTTACCTTCTAAAATTGGATTAAACCCATTAAATACCTTTTCTTGTTTGTTTTTTGGATGATAAGACATGTGCCAGGAGGCCACCTCCTCAGGAAGCGCTTGGCTGGAATGATTTCAATAACTTCACTGATGAAGAAAGGAAAGAGCTAGAAAATTATTATTAAAACATTATTAGTCTTGACAGTGATAGACGAAACTGGGCTCATAAATAGAAGCGTAAAGACATTAACTCTACTCAGGAGAGGCCATTCCCTTCAGTAATAGCTGTCTTTATTCTAGAATTCACAATGAAGATCCTCTCGGCTGCCTCACCTGGGTTGCAGTCCCATGTCACGCATGTCACCAGCCTGTCCATGCTCTCCACTGGCCTCCTGCCTCTCTCATCCTTCTCACCCTCCTCACTCAGCCAGCACTGACCGTCCTCCAAAGTCTGGACACCATCGCTTCTTGAACATGCAGCTTCTCTGAAAAGCCAGGCAGTGCCCCTTTATCCCCTTTATCACAGGGGCTAGCACCCTGTTTCCAATCCTAGTGTGGGGCACACATTCAGCTGATTTTTTACAGTTCTCCTTTCTTTCTTTTTCTTTCTTTTGCTGTTTTCCACCAGAATCCTAACCCTGCAGTGCTCCTGCCCACCAGCAGGCAGCTTGCTTTCTGTGGTGCAAGAAGCACACAAGTTCTATGTTGCCTTCTGACAGTGGGATGGAAAGACAGCGTGTCTAAGAATAAAGCTGTTTAAGGATCTTCCATTTTAGCACTCAGTCAAGACTTTTTCTTTCATGATTTTTCATCACAAAGAGTTTGCAATTATTTTCTCCAGTCATTCTGCTCCTCTTTCTCTTTGCCATACCAAGATGTGGAGTAGGAATCCCAAACAGCCTTCATCAATGCACCTCAAGAACCATCTTATGACCCTCATATAACACTTCACATGACTGTTTAATTTCCTATTTAAAACAAATTAACTGTTGCATGCTGTAATCAGGACACAAAGGATTGCAGATCTTGTCTGGAAGTATGTGGAGGTTACTGAGAGGTTGTCCAGATTGATGGTTGCACTGAGTGTGTGACCTGAGAATGAACTTTGACTAAATTTTGCTCTTTGTGCACTTGGCAGTCTGTATTTGGAAAGCATCAATTGTCTACACTCAATGTATTAAATGTAAGGCATATGCTTTCCACAGACTTGGACCTTTGTTTTTACAGAAGCCAAAAGCTTCATCAACCTTATTTATATCCGTTATATCAATTATTCCATAACTATTTCAATCTGCTTTACTATGCATTCATTTCATTAAAGGAATATGTCCATCAACTCATGCTTTCTCACCATTTCCTCCTCTGGATAGTGTATGCTCATCATCACTGTGGCAAGGATGATGAGTAGTAGTTGTGCCTTGGATGGTAAATTTCCATGGCAGTTTTGCAAGACTGCTTTACATTTAAGCTCCATTTAAATCCCAGTAGTCTCAGGAGCCAAGAGTTCCATTAGTGTATTTTTATTTGGATTTCGTACCTTTATTGTAGACATGTATGATTGTATGTACATACATACACATCAGACAGAGAGAACAGGAGAGAGAAGGGAAGGAAAGATTTTTCAGATCATGGGGGACATGTTTTCCCAGAAGGCGTTCAGGCACACAAAAGATGATACCACACAAAAGCAGAGAATTATTGCCATGAAGAGGCAATATACAGACTAATCACTTGCTATGACCAGAACAACTGCTTTTACAAAAACACCTTAAAAAAACCCAACAAACAAACAAAAAATGTTATTATTTATTAAAGATTATGATATCACAATGGTTAATTCATGTTAACTTGTCCAAAAGAACCTCACCAGCAATTTTCCATCTGAATATGTTTTTCACAAGGCCTAGCCTCCCAACCAAACCAGAACCTTCCCTCTGTTGTTAGTACACCAATTGTCCACCAAAGTAACTTTTACTGAAAAAGAAACAGAGCTACCAAAACTTGTTCTTGGGAACAAAAAGCCTGGTATGTGGTGGCTTAGCTGCTACTGTTAATTTTGTTTTAAGCACGCTTTTTTTCCCCTTTTTTTTTCCTTAACATTATTTATTTAATACTTTGCTATGAAAATAATTAACTGGGTTTTCCCATCCTGTTCCTAAATCAAGCAAAGAGTTTCAGCTTTGCCAATTTGTGTAAGGCTATTAATATTAGTCTACTTAAGAACCTAACATGAAAAAGACAAGGGCTTTTCTAATCCTCAGGACTAATCATCATCACTTATGTACCTTGCTTAGACAATTACAGCACAAACACCTATAGTTGTACTTACAGGAGTTAAAAAGCAGTTTTCATTCTGCTTCCAAGACTAGAAAGCGCTGCTGCTGCCACCAAGTTTTAGATGAGGATTCAAACTAGACTAGATCTCTCAAGAAGCATTTTTTTGATCAATGTTCAGAATAATAAAGCAGATAAATAAATAACTGAACACGTATAACATATAAATAACAATGTCTGTCTGTAAACCAAATATCCGCTGTAATTTTCAAGGTGCCAGCTTTTTTAAGGATCTTTTCAAATCACACCAAGAGACCATAACCCAGGAGTGCCATCAGGACACAGGGCTGGACAATGACTGGATGTACAAGTGGTAAGAAGAGCCCACTTGAGCAACCCCAAAATTCAGACCCATCAGGAACCACTGTGGAGACCAAAAAGCAGGTTTATGGCCTGGACACAGCAGGGACCCCACAGTGGGGAGCGAAAGCTGTGCTGGGTGGGTCAGAATTAGACTCTTTCTCACTTGGTGGGACCACAAGATGTGGCCAGCATGTGAATGTATGGCTCCAGAGAGTCATAAATGGAAAGCGTTTTTAAAAAGTGTGGTTCTGAGCCATATAGAAAATGTTCAGAGTTAAAACAAATAATTAATAAGTAAGTGCAGGAAATAAAAGAGGAGGGGACAGTGAGCTAATTCCTGCATTTTAGCTTGAACGGGTTTTTTTTTCCCTCAGCTTACTAGGCTTATTCTTTATCACAGGTCTGAATGAATCAGCAAAGCTTGCTTTGCTTTGAAGAATGAGACAAATTACAGGCAAGGAAATATTTAAAACATCTCTGCAGCCATAACAACAGTTTCATGGGATTAAAGTGGATCCTTACAAAATATATTCCAGCCAAAAACTATTTCACCAATTATTCAGCAATGTTTTTGGCACAGTGGCACTAATAGAATTATAATACTTGTAGAGAAAAAAGCTGTATGAGCATGAACAATTTAACCACTCTCAAGCACTTTTTTTCATGTACAAAGATCACAAGCTTACCTAAAAACTGGGTTACCACAATTAAGCTCCAGATGTCTGAGAATATTTGAACAGGACTCAAGACCAGATTTCTGAACATACTTCCACATGCTAAGCTCAGCCCCCAAATGGAGGACCTGTCCATCAGATTGTCTTCTTGGTCACAGAAGCTATATTTGCCCTGACAAATCATTCCAAAACATCCCACTTATTTTATGCATCCAGTCTTAGACATGACCCAAATGCCTAGTTTCCTCTCTTGAGGTTCTGAAAGCTGTCTCATCTGACTATTTTCATATTTACATGTGTAATAGGCTATTTTCTCCTCATCTCCCTATACTAAGCAAAAAATAAATTCTATCTGCTTCTAAAGCTGTCCTTGCAGAAGAGGCTCCATTACCAAGTTCTCCTTCCCTCCCACTATACTCACATGTAAATCTGCTGGAGGTGACCAGAAAATTGGAGGTGGTTGCCCTCCTTAACTTCCCAGAATGCCTTCTGGAAGCACAACGTGCTTTCTCATACCTGCACACTGCCACAGATCTCTACAAATACAAGAAAAGAACAGCCATCTAAATCATATAAGAAAGAATCGTATGGGAATGTAGTTAAAAAATCCATCTGAACTAACTGCTCAAGAAAGCTTGAGACGCTCAAGAAAGGTGATAGAACATCGCATCCATGGAGCAATCTGTTTCGCCACTTTTAATAAAGATGATATTTGGGATGACTATAGCCTTGTACCTGTCACCCTGGTAACAAAAAGCACTCACAGTGTGCACTTACAACTGGAAGCTGCATGGTGAGGAAAGCCATTGAGCTGGCTTGAAGGAAAGAGTGTAAAGATTAAGAGCTGTGTGACACATGGAGTGATTAGCCAGAGTTCTGCTCATACTGGGTTAGCTGGAAAGTGTTCACATGGGTTTTGTTTATGGACAAAGAAGACAAAGTGGTTTGGTGGCACCACAACACACTGTGAAACATGCCAAGGGGTGCATCAGGTGATGCAGACCTCTCTATGGGCTAATTTACAAGGAAAATCCTTTCAAACCCAGCTTGAGTGTATCTATTCTATATATAGTTGTACAGAATATATAAAGGAGAAGACTGACAACAGTTTAGTATTTTTACATTATTTTTTTTAAGTAGAGACGCTTAAGGAGTTGCACACTTGGACTCCACTGAAAAATAATAACAGTTAAGTATTAAGTATTAGTTTAATTATCTCATTATTAATAACAGACAGTAGTATCAGCAGTGTCTGTCCAGAATCACTGTCCATATGCATCCCACAGAGAAGATGCACAAAACCAGGAGCTGGCAGTGGACAGGTCCGTGCAGCCTAACCCTCACACGTAAGCAGCCTCCTCTGCATTTGCAATAAGGGCATCCTAGTTACACAGCATGCATCAGGTGTTCCTGTACTGCCTAAATACATGATTGTATTTCACTTTATATTTAATTTCATAATACTTTTCAAATGGAGTACATGTCTTCAGTAGACACCATTTCAGAATTTCCTAACTGGTTTTCTTACACGTTGGCCACCTTATCGTGACACTATCTCATTATTTTCTGCAAGACACATTAGCTCCATGCATGAAAATTATAGTTACAGTGGAATACGCAAGATATAGTTGTAGTTCAGCAACAGAAATACATCAAGTCCATAGCAGCAGAACTGTGGTTTGTTCATCATTCAAGAAATCCCTCAACATCTTACAAATTTTGGTGTTTTGACAACCAAAGGATTTCTTCTGAACTGTGACTGCTTACTTAGTTATGCTGCAAATGTTCTTCTCTGAAACTGTTTGGACTTTCTCAAGTCTCCAGGAAGAGAGACGTTGCCTCAAAAAGTCAGAATCAAACTTCTGGCTCTTCTCAGACACGGACAGCCACAGAGTTACAGCTCTCTAAAGCTCACCTTCAGAGAAATCCCCTATTGTAAACAAATGAGGAAACACAAGATTTTATATTCCCACCACAGGTGACATTAGCTTTTCAATCAGTTGCTCCTCCATTGATTAGTTAAACAAACCAAGGAATGTCAAGCAACCATCAACACTTGTGATATTTTTTCAGAGTAAATGACACACGTGTGTGATCACTTTGCTTTAGTTGCACCGTCTTTGAGGAATTTAATTGATCTCCTCTGAGAGCATGGATACCTCTCAGATAAGGGGTGTCTCACGCTCTTTACCAGCTCAAGCGTATTCTTCGAGTAGACCCACTTAACTTTACACTTGACTTGTGGAGTAATTTCAGTTCAGTATTGCACACTCACCTCTGAACTGTGGCTTTTCTCCTCACAACACACTTCCCTTAAAACTCCCTCCACTTCCCTCCCTGTGGCCTGCTTTCCAAAACCTTTCTGTACTAAAACTTTAAATTACTGTTAGAAACGTTTATTTCCATCTCACTGCTTCTGGCCAGGGAAACATTCAAATTACATCCAACTCAATATATAATGATCTTTGAGACTTTTTATCTCTAATGAAAGCTGGATTTTGCTTGTCCTTTTTAAATTCTTTTGGTGGAGCAGCAAGTTTCTCTCTGAATAGACCTATAAAGTGTGTTGTCACAGTCTGCTTTAAAAAGGAGCATCCCCATGAGCACCTTGAATCTGTAAGACTCCTGCTTGAATTTCTCCTTTGAAATCCACCATCCCTTCCTAGTGAGCAAGTCCCTATAGAAGCTCTCTACTCTTTTTCAGATCAAAGGTAAGTACACTTGCAGATCAATGCAAATGTAACTTTTCCTATGCGGTAAGTCTACCTGTTTGTGCAAGCTGGAAAAGGGGTTCTTCTCTAAAGATACTCAAACATTCCTTTTTTCAAACCAAAATGAACAATATTACAAACATGTGTGGTTTTCAACCTGGCCACATAACTTCTTGCAGTGTATAAGACCCAACTCTTTCTTTTTTCATCTTCTTTTTAAAACATCAATCCCTTCTCGTGGCTCTATAGCCACTAGATAAGAAGCATGGCAGACTAGGACCAGCGATGAAACTTAACTTAATTTTAAGAATTATTTGGTAGCAATAATACTACGTAAAAGCTTCAAATGTCTATTTGTTTTAAATATCACAGGATACTTTTTATATGCTGATGAAAAAGCAAATGTCTCCCAGAGGAAAGAACATGTTTGAGGTTTAAAAAATAAATTAGAAAAATCATCATCCTGGGTAATACAGAGATCCACTTCAGTGTAAGCATATTCACCGTCCATTTCCTAGCAAACATGTGGTGCAGGGGAGAGGGAGGGCTGACTTCAGTCTACTCAAATGTGCTGTAATGATGGCAGAGTCCTGCTCACACTGTTTGGAAGGTCCTTTTTTTTTCCACCCCATAAAAGAACACTCTCCGTTATTATGCCACAAGCACAGGGACAACCTGTTATTTTAACACTAGGATTTTGACTCACTGACACTCAAAATCTGGAATTTAGGAGTGTGATTGCTCAGACCTGTCACAGGGTTATGATGTTTGTACTTTTCTGCTCCTAGACAGGCAACGCACAGTGCTGCACCCCTCTGAATTAACAGCACCGCCAGTCTCTTGCCTACTGAAAAGTGCTGGAGCCTAAGAATCACTCGTGGACCTCCCCACGGTATGTTATTGAGTCTGAAAAGATTAGAAACTTATTCCCTTATAAAGGTCTGATCTAAAGTTACTGGTATGATCCAGCTTGTTCTCACACAGGTTTCAAAAGGCCCCCAGATTAGGCTGCAAGTTTGTATGTATTGCATTCTCCCGGAGAATTTAAAAATAGTATCACTCTGTCCTGCTGCCTCCCCGTTTGAGCTTTTAAATTGTCTTTGCAGAAGCTTCTCACTTGACCAAGGAAATGACTTGGATAATCTACCACATTAATACCTAAATGCTATGTCAGATTGGCCTCCTGGCTACCCATACCCCAAAGGCTGGACCTTAGCGGTAGGTCATTATGTTATCTAAAAATGATTGCTTGGAGAATGAACAAGAAATTTGCTACTGATGGGGTAGCAACTGCTTCTGGAAAGTAGGTGTCTCTTTAGTGGGGAGGCTAGTTATCATCTCAATTTTAGATACATACGGCAATTTCATCACACAACCTGCTGTTTATTCTTCCCAGGGTTAAGCTTCCTTTTAAATAAATGGTGTCCACAATGTTGATAAGACATTTTCTCAATGCCAAGAAACTATATATATATATATATATATATATAATATATATATATATATATATATATATATAAACTTTTTATTTTTCAAAATTGTTTTTCTACAGTTTAGTTACAAATATGAGAAGGGTGGAAAGATTAGGCTCTCCCACCTGAGAAGGAGGTTATGGTGGTTAACATCAGGATAATTCCCACTCTTAAAATATCACTGTATTAGACTGTTGTGATGGACTAGACATAGAGATTTTATACAAAGGATGATTAATTTGTCTATATACGTGTGGAGAGTAAGAAAAAATGTTTGCCTTTTTATTTGCCAGGAGGACTCATTTATTGATCCATGCAGACTCTTTCCTCATAATATAAATCAAAACATATCCTTGTATGCTTTCTACATCCAGACCAGAAATTTACAGCTAAAATGAAAGCTGACTGTTGGAAAGAACTTCAGTTTTCACCTGGAGACCCAAAGAATACTGCTTCTCCTGCGGCATCTCACTTGCTGTTTTCCTTTTAGCATTATTACTATGGTTTCCTTTCATATTACATTGAAGTTCTAAAAAAAAGAGCCCTGCAACCACCCTTAGTGTTAAGACTTGAGAACATATAAACACAAAATATGTAATCTTTCTTTGATTTGAGCCAGAATATTGCATTGCTATGCTTTGAAATCATGACTGGTTTAGAAAACGGACACTTTTAATGGAAAAATGGCTTTTGAAAGCTGCTTTTGAAAACACACTGAATAATTCTCCAAATTGTGGCTGTTTCACTACCTGAATATTGAGGATAACAGCAAGAAATACTACTTTATTTTCCACACTATTCTCCTTACTCTTGGGAGTGACATGGTGAAACATACCTTGTTTTACAGTAAAACCTGTACAAGCACCTTGTGTTTTTCAAACCACTTCCCAAACCACTCCAAAACATCTCATTATTGTCATCGTGAAGAGAGTACTTAAAAGAGTCCTTGGAACTATACATTATTTCCTCCTAAATTATATATGCCAAACACCCTCAAGGCCCTTTGGTAAAAAGTGCTGTTTCTTTCCCCTTCTCATTGCCCTCTCTCATCCACAACTTAAATAAAAATGTAGAAACTCCAGGTATTGCCTCTCTGGTTTCTCCTGGAGGGCTCTTTGGAGGTTTCAAAGACATAGTCTGTGAGCATGACAACACATAATTCAAAGGGCAGAGAGTGATTAATCTTTATAAAGACCATCTTTACACCTAAGTGTTTCTAAGACACATCTAATAACCATTAACAAACAAACAAAAAAACCTTTAAATGGAGTAGTAAAAATCATTCTTTCTGTTAAGTAATCAGGTACTACTTGTGCTCCTGATATGACAGTGCTATGGATTTTCCAGTCGGCAGAGTCTTCTAACACAAGGATAGCTAAGACTTTGATTTTGAGACTAAGATTCTGAACTTTTAGCCTGATTAAAGCCCCAAATTAATAATTTTCTTTTAAAACTCTTCCCATAGACACTTCTTATATACCATGAAGAAAAAAATAAGAAAATTAAGAGGTCAGATATATTTCTTTCCCTTTACAAGTCATCCTTAAGACAGATTTCTTTCCAGCAAAACCTTACTAATAATCCAGACATACATTTTACGCTCTACAGAGAAGTACAGTGTCTCTCCAGCCTCTAGGAAAGATTTAACAGTAGATGCCACAGCATGTTACTGGGTCAGTTATTTTTACTGTGTTTTCTAGAATCTTTTTCCAATCCTACTACACACTGGAAGAAAATAAATGTAAAATTCAGTTAGAGAAAGTGCCTTTTGTGATTCTTTTTCTTTTCTTTAATTGTATCCATTCATTTACTCAGGCTTGAATGAGGGCAGTGGCCAAAAGGAGATGTCACCATGGACTACGATTTTGTATGGTACATTCAGCTACATACAGCTGTGGCTGTCAGGTAAAATTGGATGAAAAGTCGACACATTTTGATCTGCTGAACTAAAGACTTCTAACTTCAGGGTTATACTAAATGGCACTAAAATAAATATATACCAATCACATAAAACAGGAATACTTTCCCAAACTCTTCATATGGACATTAACTTTTTCAACATCAATTTAGCATTTTATACTGTTAAAGGTTTGTTTACTTGTGTTTCTTTTAATGTGGTTTTCTGGTACCTGCTTTTTAACTACTAATTTAAATTGAAGTAATAAAATCTCATTATTGTCTGCATCAAATATACTGGAGTGTGATGGATTATTCTGCTCAGTATGACCGCTTACAAAATACAGCATGGCTTCCCCCAGAATATCGGAATAGGTGCAGTAATAACTCATTACAATCCTTTATTTTGGGATTATTTTTACGAAAAAGCTTTTAAGAAACTTTGAAGTGTGAATTTCTCAACAGCTGAAATATTGCTGATTTAATATTTTTTTCATATGAGGCAGGAAAAAGGGACCTTGCCTGTTTCCCTATAGGCAGAAGCAACCACATCAGCAAACTATTAATTTACAGCACACCTTTGCAATTCTTGTATTTACAGTGTTGAAACAGAGCAAAACCGATTTCTTTGGCCAAGAGAGCAAACACGAATTTTTCATGAGTCCAGCCCTGAATTGCACCATACGTAGGCAGCAGACTTCTGTAAGTGATTTTGCGTGGGTTGGTACCACCATGGTACGTGCAGTCTCTTGACTGAGGCTGAGAATTGTCTCTGATGGGACAGTTTTACCCGTGTCGGGCAAGTCCTGTCATGTCTTCTGGAAAGAGCTGGTTTCTTGTTAGGTATACCAAGGCAGAGCTACAAGGGGAAAGGCACCACCATGTCCCAACAAAGCCTGGATATTTGGATGAAATTAAGAACACGGTATTTAAGATGTTATCTTTAAATTTCCATTTGATTTCTTGATGTTAAATCTTTGTCGGCATCGAAACATCCAGGTTTCCTGCATCTTCTGAATCCAACAACTGGGGAAAACTTCATAGCCTTCTTGAAAGTTCAAATCCCATTAACACCATAAGCCCCCTTTGGCTTCCAGCCTCAGCTCAGCCCAAGTAATTTTAGGCACTTCATGAGGGCCTAGTGTCAGGAACCATGAACTTTTTTTCACAGAAGGTAATAAGCACTTCTGGAGAGCAATTCAGCTCACTTTCTACTGGGATGCATTAACTTATATGATTTAGGAGGCTAAAACTGGTTGTCATTAATCTAGGCCTTACAGTAGATGAATTAATAAAATAGGTTTTTCACACAAAAAACTCACTCTGGTAATCTGACTAATCCAATACGTTTTCTCAAATTGCAGACAGCAGGATGAGGAATGAAAATCTGCCATGGGGTGAATTTCTTCCTTTTCAATAGTTTTGATGAGGAAGTTAAGGTGGACTGGTGAAGAAGCTGGGATGTCAGGGCAGGAAATGAGGACCTCTTTTCATCTCACTTCGTATTAACACAGACTCTTCAACAGATATGTTCGTGATAAACTGCTAAATAATATTTAATTCCATTTTTTACCAAGGCATTTCCAAGACACACATTTACCCAGTGATTCTGAATGGACTGGAATGGCATTTAGGTGATGGTATCTCAGATGTGACTCATTGGATTATACCATTTTAGTAAATGTAGCAATTTTCACAACGTTCAGTATCTCTCTGTTTTATATGCTTAACCACCCACATAACTAAGGTTTTAAAGAAATGGGTTGACAAAGGCAAGGCAGAGCCAGTTTTGACATCACTCTAGTGAAGAATGGGCAAAGATTTGTCAAGTCATCACAGATTCAAAATTCAGTTTTGTTTCAGTGGTAAAGTCCCTAAATCAAAGGTATTCCTTTCCATGAATCCAGCTGACCCAAAGACTTACAGACCACTCAGCCTTGGAGGGTTCATGGCTAAAACTTTACAGGAATCTCACAAAATACTAGCAATTTAAGTTCTCCCCTTAAAAGCAGCCCCATTCCAAGTAACTGCTGACCCCCTGTGATGTCTATCCATGCCAAACTGTCATGTTGTACGCGAAGGATTTACTAAAGCACTTCAATACGCCATTGGGTTGGATTTTCATAGGTGGACTGGTGCAGAAATTGACACTTGTGTGATATCCCAGCAGCACTGACAGCCAGCAGGAACAATCATGAAGACATAACCTCATGGTCAGAACTGTAGGATGACCACCTGTATTACACTGTTGCGGGCAACCAGAAACAAAAAATTACTAATATCCTTGCTCTTCTGCTCCATACATCCTGATATCTCAGCCCCTTACCTATGAAGATTAGTTCTCAGATCGCCAAACTGGTTAATCACATAATCCTTAGATTTTCTGTAAAGCTTTCTGTGTCCCAGTAGTATCGATTCATAGCATGGAGTGAAAGAGTTTTTTTTCTAAGCAAAGTGGCAGGTGGTAGCTTCAGCCTCGACACACCACCTCCCTTCAGGGAAAGCGGTTCTTACAAACAACAGATGGATGACACAATGGCCAAAGGCCTGAAACTCAGGTTGCATTATTATCTGAAAGGGAGGGTGTGTGTTTTAATGTAATAGCGGTATGATAGGTTAATCAAATCAGCAGGGAAAATCCTGTGGTGGAGCTGCTAGAGAAAATACAGTGTGTTATTCAATCTGGTAATCACTGTCAGCAGCTCTGGTGGCAGTGAGGGTATATCAATACAGAAAGTGGCAGGACAAATGCACCGGACCTAATTCAGCTGCTCTCCACATAAGGCGTGTTTTGCAAGAGTCAGATGCAGAGGTGAACGCCTCACATAAGCCTCCTCACCGAGTGATTGAAAGTGTAGACTCCAAGCTAGTGGGAACACACGGAAGGCAGGGAAGATGTCATGTTTTGTGTTCTTCTTCAGAAACATTGGCCTGGCATTTGTCTGCCTGCTTCATCATCTGTAGCACCTCTTTCTGGTGCCGCCCACATTTCCACACGCTGATATGTTTCACCTCAAAGTGGGAACCTGACTGACACAAATGCACTCGTTGTCCACGTTGTAGTAGAATTAGGCACCTCAATGTATCTCCTGCATTTTAATTAGGTTTGTTATGCAGTGTTGTGCGGTTGTACACTTCTAGTAGTTCCTGTGACTGGTGGAAGTGCAAGATCAGTTTCAAGCTCACGGATGCAATGCGCACAGTGGTTAAACGCTAAGGCTGTGGCACAACTAGAGGAGTGCTGAGTGACAGCTTTAAGGTTACACCCCATCCTCACCGACACTTTTGTGAATAAGACAAGGAAAGAAGACGTGGTGTCACATACCTAATGCTGCAGCATACCCGTTCAACTGGAGATGCCCAGGGTACATAGCCAATGCAGTGTATTGTAGGGGAATTGTAGAGGAATGAGGGCAGGCTAATTAACATTGGTAATATCCAGCTGTGGGCTGGCTTCAGGGGCGGTGGGTTGGCTGACCTGGGTAATGTGCAGCTGTGGCTGGTCCCTGCTAAGGAGTTAAATAGCTCTAAGGGGTGTGGAAGGGGGGGACTGGAGGAGAGAGAGGACTGGGTGAAGAGAGACCTGGAAGAAGCAGAGGGAGGAGAGCACCCCAGATGTAGGAGAGGACAAGGAGAGGCCCTGGGAGAAGCAGGGGGCCTGGGTGAGGAGAGGCTGGCTGGAAGAGGAGCCCAGAGAAGGAAGAATCCAGATGCAGCAGAGGCAAGAAGCAGGTGGGCTGGCCTGAAGGGGATGAAGAAACAGCCCGGACAGTAGATGAACCTTTGAAACCTCGTGGGGGACGGGTGGCTGTGCCAGGGCAAGGTGTGGGAGCTGCCTATTGACGTTAACCTGGGCTGGGGTGGTGAAGGCCTCGTTGCAGCCGGCTAGTTTGGATAGTGCTGCGACAGTGTATTTTCTTAAAACATATATAATCCATTCTACAGGAAAAAAGAAATAGAGGCACTCCTTTATGGGGGTAGTGCCTTTTGTTTCATTCTTCATGGACGATTGACCACTTAACTCAGTTTGTGTAAAAAAAAAAAAAAAAAAAAAAGTGGTATCAAATTATAGTGCTTCACAATCATAAAGATCTGCAGATAGTTTGCAGCTGCTTTCTGCTGTAAGTGGTCAGGATGTACTTCCAGAAAATATGTACAAGGAAGCTACAGCACAACAGAGAAAAAAATGCATTCTTCTGTCACCTTTTTCATTAACTTTTTTTATGTCCTGTTGCTCAAGAGAAGGCACATACTGATATCCATACAAAGGTTGAAAGCTAGCTTCACTGAAGGCGAAGCATTAGCCTGGGAGGTGCAAATCACCCTGGCTTAAACCCCTCCCTCCCCCCTCCCTGGTTTTAATGTATTAAACTTTCACAGGATATCAGTGTCAACTGGCATGAGTCACCTTGGGGCTCTGGGTAAACACCACAATTTTGGGGGTGATGTGGCCCCATGGCACATGCTGCCCCATGCAGCCCAGCCCAGAGGGTGGGTAGGCTCAGTGTGGTACTTGGCCTGGGGTGACTTACTTCTCTAGTACAGGCAGTATTTAATATCTCTTAGCCATATTCACAACATCTTGGCACATATTCACAAATCACTCCTCTTGAAATATTTAATTTTATGCAAGTATTTCAGTGTTTACTAAATGTTAGAAATTGAGCTAGCCTGGGTTTTTCCTGGGGTTGGTTTGCATTTATATATTTGTTATTGCTAAGTGATAGAACCTTATTTTTCTTGCTTATTTGGTTAAGTTACTTCCACACGAACTACTGATATGAGCAAAGTAAGCAGTCTGTAACATTGAAACAAAACTAGGACTGTAAAACCGAAGGGATCTGAACTAGATATAAATAGGAGCATCCTCTAGCTGTTCACAGACTTGCTCAAGCTCCATATTTTGATCTGCACTGTGCTCCAATCCATACGTTGCTGTGTGCCATGCCCACAAGTCCCAGCATTGCAGGAGATCCTGTTCATCTGATTCCACAGCTCTGTGCCTATTGGTTTCTGCACAGCATCAAAAGATGCAGAGAAAGGCAACGCAGAACAGACTGCAGGGCTTCCATGTGTGCTTTGCTAACAGTGGGAACCTAACAATTTTTCTCTCTCCCTGTCTCTTCCCGCAAGCTGGCATACACACCTGGAGAAACAGGCAGTGTTTAGACACAATCCATCACCAGCAACTGCACTTGCAGACTTATCTCTCCAATTAATTGTGACTTCGCTGTTTTCAAATGCAAAATAACAGAATCTAGACACATTTGTTCCTGACGTTAATATTTTGTATTTGCAAGGGATTATAATTGTACATTTTTTGATTCAAACATACATAGGCACAAAATTCTGCACTGAGTTTTAGAGGTTATTTTAAATTTGTCAGGGCTGCCACACAAACACATCCATAAATGCTGCCAGCGTGAAACCATGCCTGGCACACCAGCATTAGCTAATTTTGAGGTGCAGAGACACTAATACCAAGTACTGCTGATCAAAGCCCTCACAGCATTTTTCATTCTCAATATGCATTGAGGTAATGGTGCTGGCTGAAGTCTGGTGCTCTTTTAGTTCAGGTACCTCAGCTGTGGGCAAATAAAATTTACAGGATTAGGAGTTTTCTTATGCTCAAATATAATCATGATTTCCTTTCTAAGCTTATGGTTTAAGAAGTTGACTGTACCGATTTAGGAAATAGCTGTAAACTTGGGCTTGGGCTTGGTCAGCCTGGTGTGAGGGTTTCATAAATGTTTGCTGAGCACCAGCAAAAAGAGTGACCAATGCTTCTGATGAAGTTTGGTTTCACTGGGTTTGTGCCTCATGTGAGAGTCTCTGGCATTTAGAAGAGTATTTAGAAACATACATAGTATCACATGAAGGACTCTGAAGTTATTAATAGTTCTTATTTGAAAAAGAGAAGGCGACATGACCTTGGCTATAAAAACATTAGCGAAGCTGAGCTCAATAAATTTACTGTAGTTTTATGTATGTGCTTGCCATTAGCTGGAATTAAGAACCCACGATAAAAAACTTAACTGTATGTTAAAATATAACAGTCCCACTTTTGAGTATTTCATTCACTTGCGGTCAGCACCCTGTGTACATGGGAACACTTCAAACATCTTCAGCTGTTTGGAGAAGGTTTATGCCTTCTTACGTGGCTTTACGTCTCTGGACTGGAAGGGACTTGGCTGCTGGGAAATGTCCTCTTGGCTTAGACTTTAGATTCCTACTGAAGAGTAAGATTTGGATCACGCAAGGAATCAGATGGCAAAAAGCTCTATCAGTAGATTGTGAAGTAGCCTGAAATGTCATATTTCCGAACACAGAAGACAATAATAGCTGCTGAAATAAAAACATATTAATATATGAACTGATTTTCTGTAATACTGAGTTCCTGACAAGGTTGGTAGAAGTTGTATTAATTGCTGCATTGAATATCACAGGTAATCTATGGCAATCAATTACAAAACTTTTTCTGTCTTCAACAAGACAAAAATCCCTCTTCTGTTCACTCTATATGTTAAGCATTCATATTTTGAAACATAGTGTGGAAATAGATTATAATAATTTAATAAGATGGTCTGACTCATAACTCTGGACTAAAACAGGGGTAGATTCTTCCAGCATGTTCGGTGGACATGCCCTCAATTAAAGCAAAAGGTCATCCCGTTATCATCTACTTTGCATGGTCCTTGCTGAAAGTGTTTAGTTTGGAGAAGAAAGATTAAAATGTGACACTGTTTCATAAGTGTGCAAAATTTTTTTTTAGGCTTCTGAAATTTTTTCTTCTTCCTGAGATGCTGTTCTGCCTGATTTTGCCTTTGGAAGACCATCTTGATTGCTGTGAAGGGCGTGAGGGGCAAATGAAACTGATGTGTCTAGGTCTGGTGTTCATCAGCCCAGTACACTGAAGACTGGCTATAGAAGTTAATATATTGGGGGTTGGACTAGATGACCTTTAAAGGTCCCTCCCAACCTAAACTATTCTACAATTCTATATACATATAGTACAGAAAGAGAGATATAGATATTATATTCCCGAGTTATAACTTCAGGCAGAGTTGGCTCACGTGTTTTGATTAGGACTGAACTGGAAAACAGGACGACAACCTTAAATTTTGGCCCAGCCCAGTACTGAATGTCCCAATCCATTCCCAGAAATTTATTTCCAACATCAGCTCCGTAGGAGGGTAGGGAGTCCCCTTAAGTCTTTGTGACATTTAAGAACAATCGTGCTAGAGTAGAAAATGAGCTCTCCATCATACCTGCAGCTGCAACTTCTTGAGCATTACGGTCATTTCTTTTAACTGGTATAGATCTAAAGTTGTTTTAAAAAGAAAGGCTAATTTAAGGCGAATGCCAAGTGGGGCTCAGAAAAAAAGTAAAGACAAAGGCATAAGATAAGGGCATCTAAAACTGTAACCTCCATACACAGAGGCAAATGGCATGTTTGAATGTGAATCCTGGCAAGTGACTTTCTCAGAGGAAGAAGAGTTACAAGTGCCTTCCTCATCTCTAAAGGTTTCAGTCCCAAGCAGTACAGAGGCTTAAAGAACCTGAAACGGAAAAGCATTGTGTCTGTAACACATTGCACATGACACTAGTGTGGATGGCAAAGTTTAGGATTCTTGGGTTTGTCTCTGTTTTTCAATCCTGCTCTACCTATGTAACTACCAAGCTAAAGGTCTCAAGAGCTTGAAGAGTACAAAACGTGTAGCATAAATATGTGTATGCTGGGGCGGGGGAAGGTTACTCGTAAATGAAGGACAT
The DNA here is from genome assembly GCF_023634155.1 of Falco peregrinus. Taxonomy (NCBI): domain Eukaryota; kingdom Metazoa; phylum Chordata; class Aves; order Falconiformes; family Falconidae; genus Falco; species Falco peregrinus. Next base: position 4,595,134 of record NC_073739.1, read on the forward strand.
CCCAAAATAAAATAAAATTACTTTTTTAAGTGAAAGAATTTGCCTATGAAAAAAAAGTAGAAAAAGTAAAAAATAAATTAACAGCTGAATATCAGCAACAGAAGTATTTGCACATTCATGGAAGGAGGACCACACACTTCTGTCTGAAGAAACCCTTCAAACAAGAAGCAGTAGTTGAGTTTCCTAAATCCAGTAAACATGGAAATGGCCACCTAATCTTGGTCAAGTAGGCCACATGTATGTGAAATTGTCTTGGTGGCATCAGCAAACATGAGCAACTGGCTTTCAAAGATGGCAAAATTGTGCTATCACCCTAAGAGCATTAATTGTCAGTAAGAGATATGCAAAGATGTTTCAAGCTTGTGAAATATTTCAGTAAAAATCCAAAATTAAAAAATGTTAAAACAAAAAATAATTAAGTGTCAAAAACTACCTGCAGCTTTTGGTTTTGATGCTGCCTTTACGAAGAGCTGTAGCACTGGTTGACACCTTCCAACTATTGAAACCACTCATCTTTCAGTTGTCTTTTAGATTTTCATATACTATTGGCAACACCTTAGCTTTTTAACATTGGGTCTGCTTAGAGGTCAAGTTATTACAGAGGAGGGTAAGCAAGCAGGGAATTTGAGTGGCAATCTGACACTAAATTGTGAAGTAAAACTTCGGATAAAATGGCTACATTTGCAGCACCACCTGAATGTTTCGGAGATATGCAGGCAGAATTTTTATCACCAGTACCCAAGGCTTGCTCACTCTGTGAACTGATGTAGAAATGTCAAGGAGTAATTTTCCTAATTCATTACTAAAATTTTCACTTCCAGGATCAGTTTTGATGGTGCAATGAATATATGCTGGGGGGGGGGGGGGGGGGGAAGAGTATCTTTCACAATTAAAATAACTTTAAAATATTTTGTAAATATGAGTTTTTTTCATTTTGGCCCTAATCACTGACCAATATTTGAGCATAAAAGCCCAGATGGGTGCATACATTCTTGACACTTTTTCTTCAAGGCAAATATTTCAATTTCAGTATTTGCTACGTCCACGTTACACTGTTTCTGACAGTATATTCCAACACTGAAATGACTGGAAAACTATGGTAAATTGTAATAACTAAAATATATAGAATAGTAAAATGTGTATCTGTATATCCTCTTGAGTAAACTTTTCTCATAACGTAAAAATTGTGTGTTGCTTGTTTAAGTAAGAGGAGTAAAAACTTCTAAGCAAACTGGCAGTTGCTTCAATGGCAAGACTTGGATTGGTGCAATTTACTGTTTTATGTTATTGATCATAATGTGAATCCTGGTGATGAAGAAGCACACGCCATACCCCGATATGAGCAGCCATTGGTTAAAAAAAAGCGCTCTGCAGCCACCTGTTTCACTTCCCCAAATCCCCAGTGGATAAAATGACTGGGTGAAGTGGAGCATTGAGGAGGTTGGGTTTGGGCAACAGGAGGGAGGCACAGGGTTACGGGGGTTATTGCCTTGGAAAGCTCCCTCTAGGCATGTGTAAGGCAGCCCGGGTTGCAGAAGCCTGCCTGGGGACCTGAGATCTGCATGGCTTGTTTGACGTGGAGGTCACCTTTCTTGGTAGGAAGAAGAAAAGGAGAGGGCTGGGAGCTTTCTCTTAGCTCTTTTCCTCTTCTGCATCACTGAAGATAAACCTGCAGAGCAGTACCAGGAGCTGGCTCAGACGAAAGAGCCTTGAAGCGTTTTTGTGCCCTACAAAACACAGGATATTCAGTGACAGAAGAAAATAAAGTAGCAGTACCTGAAATGTCTACATATGTTAGAGTGATCTGTTATGTGGAAGGTGACTTGTTTAAAGTTAGCCACTGCGCCAGCATTCACCTAAGTTCAGATGTCCACAAACCAACGCCTGAAAGTACCGTGCTCAAGCCGTGGGGCACACGTACGTCCATCGGTGGCAGGCTGTACTTGCATTAGGCAGCGGTCTTGGAACATGCTCCTGGAGAGGAGTTGCTTCTCTTTGTTGGCCAAAAAGGCCCTTATGGCTAGTTTAGTTTTAAATTAGGTTGCATGTAGAGGAAACCTGAGCTGAACTATCTCTACCTGGTTCACCCTATGGCTGAAGTCCCCCTGTCTCACCGAACTTATCCATTCCATCTAGTCCAGGGCTGTCATAGACGTATTTCTCTGTGGATACCCATCCTATACCCATGGTAGCTGCAAAAGCAGGTGAGGTTGATGCAAGCTATTATTTTTCTTCTAGTTTTTTTTTTTTTTTTCCTTTGAATTGCAGGAGAGACAGCAATTTGGATGAAACATCACAAAATGGGGCAGAAAGAGATGGATGTACAGGATGGCAAGGGAAGGTCCAGTAGGACTCAAAGCAGAAAAGCAGAGGATCCATGGAAGGGATATAAAATACAAGACAGGAGAAAAAAAAATGCAGAATAATAATTCTGAGCTAGGTCCTGCTCTCCTTTACAGCCAAGCAGTTTCATTGGAGCACAGCACTGTGGGGCTGCATAGCTGCAGTCAGGGAAGACTTATTCTCACTAAGGGCGAGGGCAAAGGTCAGAATCAGGAGAATAATACTGTGTGGGTGGATAATCCAGTGCTGTATTTATTATTAATGTCAGAAGTTAAAAGGAAAAAGCCTAATATGTATTTGGGGGGGGGGGGGGGGGGGGCAGCGAGGGGGGAGGGAAGATACTGCACTGATTCTCCCAGTCATGCTCAGCTTCTTGAGATGACTGGTTTGTAGAGCAGCACATGCATGTGAAAACTTGGTTGTCAGTACATAAAAGTCTGCAGAGATTAAGCAGCCAGTGTGGATAGAGGAAAGATGGTGTTCAGACAACTACTACTTCTTTGGACAACGGCTCTTTACAAAACATAAATCTTCAGTAAACCTTTAAAGGAGGGAAAAAAAAAAGAAAGAAGAAAAAGAAAAGAAAAAAGAAAAACAAGGCAATTTACAAAAAAAGAAAAAAAAGACAATTATTCAATGAGTTTCATTTGTGCAGTGGAAACAGCGATTTTGTGCATAACACCTGCAGTTAGTGCTAGTATTATTATGAAGGGTACACTGCAAATATTGATCTCCCTGAGAAGCTGGCTCTTTCAAAAAGTTGAATAAAATGTTTGCAGATGTTCTCAGATACCTTCAGTTCTCAGCTATAGCATTGTTTCAAAGTTGGGAATGTGTGACGAGAAAGAAAAAGAAAAGGATCTAGAGAAGCACAAAAAGTAGGTGGAGAGTAACGTAAAGGGATTGTACATGAGGAAAAAGAGGAGATGCTTTAAAAAGCAGAAGAAAAACCCAAAAATTGAGAAGGTACACAAATATCTCTCTGAGAGAGATTGAAAGGCACAGAGAATGAAAAAATCAGAAAGAACCTGAGAGGAACTGGGTGATATAGGAGTAAATACAGGTGCACATAGGGAAATACCAGACCATGAGCAATCATTGAAAGGAAAAAAAGGAGAAGAGCATTCAGAAAAAAGTACATGGAAGAACAGCAGATATACTTAAAGCAGAAAGCCAGACCAAATTATTGAAATAATGCATACTTTTAGGAACTGAAGAAACAGATAGAGACAGGTGAGTGGGAAGGAAAGGAAATGGAGGAAAGTGAGAAGGGAAGAGTTATTTTAGGATTACTTCTTGGGAAACTGGGTGGTAAAACTTGGCATAAAAATCCTATGTAAACATGCATATTTTTGAAGTGAATCTGACACATCTCAGCACTTGCAGGCTCAAATCGGGCATCCTCACTATGAAATTTTAAGAGTATTACTGGGGAAGGCTGCTGTGCTGCAGCACTGTGTATCCCATGTCTTATTTAAGTGTTTCCAAGCAATACACAGGAATCCCATATGGCACAGTTTGGATAATTCAAAAGATACATTCTGGTAGGCAAAGTGCTTTGTATTTCTAAGGGAAAGTTGTACAGAATAACTATGCATCACTTGTTCTAAAAAGTTAATATAGTAATATCATTAACTGGAATTGCCTTGCAGCAGTTATTGCATAATCTTTTACTAAGTACACAGTTTTTGAGATCTTCTTCATTGCAAAAGTGTTTTCCTTTAGACGTCCTTCTAAAACATACACAGAAAGTATAAGACAGTTGTATGTATTTCAGAGTAGCTGCTTTAATCATTTTGGAATTGGTAAGAACAGCTAGATCACTATTTCTTTTCTGGCTCATGTTTTCTCCTTTAGGAGGAGAATTATTCCATTATCGTTATGCTGCAATTTAATAAATGATGTTTTTTCTTAGTGTTCCCACAGACCTCTATGCCAGCATGAGCTACAACAAGTAGTAATACTCTGGTGTGAGCTTGTTGTGAAGCCTGGCACCCAGTCAATTCTGCTTCATGCTGTTTTACAGCATGAAAGATAAGAAAACTACAGTCATGAGTTATCTCAAAAACAAACCCATTTTTTTTAACGCCCTAGATTCACATGTCAGAAACTGACTGAGCACATCCAGCTGCTTCGTAGGTAATCAGCTTTTCAGTAAACAGATGAGTATTTGTTTTCATAATTTGCCCTTGTTTCAAACACAGAGACCTTCACGTAGTTTTGCAGGCACACTGAATGGCTTGGCAATTTCTCAAGACCTCTCTTTCCAGTGCACAGAATGGTTTAAACTGGCCAAACTGCAAAGGAAACTGCCACATATGTTATTTTCTATGCAGCATTCTGTTTAGTGCTTGTGTGGGCAAAAAATACCAGATTTGTTAAAAATCCAAACATGTTCTTTCTTTCCAGTTGAAGGGTGCCTGTGTCTCCCACCTCCCACAACCGTTTTATGGTGTCAGGTTGGATACGCGTTTCAAAACTTGTAAAAAATACATATAGAGATGATATTTAACTCTCCTTTCATGAAGACAGGGCTTGTGCCTGCGCTGTCCCAGCAGAGCACAATGTGATGGTGGGGTGCTGGCTGGTCGGTGGGTGCTGCTCGAGCCCTCCCCATGGGGACCAAGGGGGAAACCTGGGAATGGGCAACAGACTGGCCAACACTCCTGCTGATGATTAACCTGCTGCTGAGCTGGCCGTGGCTTTCTGAAGGGTTGAGGTTCCATGCCCAGGCACAATGAACTACAATAACTGAGGCTGGAGGTTATAAATAGGTGAATGACCATAACTGATGTCTGCATCTAGCAGGAGGAAAAGCACTCCTTTTGGAGGAGAAAGTCCTTATACGTCTGCTTGCTTTTCACTGCAGAAACAGTGGTATGGCAGGCAACCAGTGTCAGCCCTGCAATGGCTCATTACCCAGCTCGCTCTCCAGATCTGAAGGCACAGAAACACAGAGCAGGTTACCATCCTTATCTCGAACAAGTTAATAGGCTGAAGAAAGATACGCCTACCTGTCATACAGTCAGCAGTCGCTTCCTGCCACAAGTTTTGAAAATGGGTCCAACCGTGCAGGAGCGGGCCTGGAAATCAGGACCATGGGTGGCAATCAGCTGAGGGGAATGTGCTCGAGCTTGTAGGTCACGAACCCTGGGAGGACACGGCGTGTGAACAGACACAACAATTAGCAGGGTGAGTCATGCCGAGAGAGGATAGGGGAGTGGGGATGGATGGCACGACAAGGAGAGGTAACACCTTGCTGTTAATTGATGACTGTAAACACTTACTTAAAGTGTCCTTTGTTTGTAGTTAACCACCAATCAGGGGTTGCCTAGTATGTAATGCTTAGCTTAAAGAACCAATCTGTTTAAAGCACACAGCTTCTGAAAACATATATAAACTCTTGACTGTGTACATTAAATGGACATTTGCTTGCATCAAGCAGCGTCCCGGCTCTCCATTGCAGCACAACCGCTTCTTCCCTAAGACTGTTTTTATTGTATTTTGCTGAGTGGTCAAAAGAAAGTGAAAAGAAACATCAGGCCCTGCTTTGAAATTTGCTTTTTCAAGGAACAGTTTCCTCTCTTCCCAAAGTAATGTTTAATGAGAAATAAAATGCTGGAGAGTTACTTAGAAAGCGTTTCACAAACCACAGGGAAATTGATAGTGAGTGGTAATGAGAGGAAAGAAATTGAGTGTTTTGTGTGAGCGTGGGTAGTCATTTGTCTCTAGCAATGGAAATCCTCCCCCAGTGAGGAGCTGGCTGGGGCGGGAGGTGTCTGCAGGTCTCCTTGCAGGAGTGTCACTGCCCCATCCAACACAGCGGACAGGGTTTATCCTGACTTGGTACACCAGCCAGCCATGCTCAGGCACTGCCGGCTGGCCAGGTGCAGACCCAGCTCACCGCAGCTGGCTTGCTTTGGGTCGTAACTCGTGCACATGCCCACCTGAACACCTGCTTCAGCAGTAGCATTTGTTTCTTAGCTGTCAGAGTCCGCTTGCCTTGAAAGCCACAGTACTACCGACTGCAGCAGAGCTGCTCAATCCGCATGCAGCCTTCCTCCAATATAACCTGCACAGCCTTTCTGCGCATCTCTCCATGAGCTTCCTATAATTTTCTGATCTAAAGTAGGATAGAAAAAAAAAAAGGGGGAGGGGGGGACAAAACAAACCAACCAAACAAAAAGGATTACTTCTGGATTCACTGGTAACTGCAACAGCACATTGAAAATGACCAAGACATGAGAAAAGGAGTACATTAATTCTGTAAAAACACTTCATTTCTATAGTTTAGAAAGGAAACTTTACCCCTATCAGTTACAAATGACAATTTTCTTTAACAAACCAACATGAATAGCATAGCATAATATGAAGAAAAATCAGCATTCAGATTGAATTACACACAGGGGGCTGCCCAAAGCAGATTTTCCTGCCTTCGTTGTGTTGCCCAGTGTATGGAAAGGCTCCTTCTGTTCCAGCTCCACAATTTTTCCCCTCCCTGACCATATTTCGGTGTGCTGGTGAGCCTAAACCACCACACCTTGCCCCACTCTGCTGCAGGCTCCTCTCCACACATGCCAAGGCACTGGCAGCCCTGTCCCCCCAGCCACCAGCTGCAGGTTTAATTCTGCTTCAGCCAATGGACCTGAATCAAACCATGCTCCATCATAGCTACAGTTGACTATGAAATCTGTGTTTTTGCTGGTTCTCCCTGCCAGCTGTCCCCCTGATGATATCCCTTAGCCGATGCTGTAGGGTCACCATGACCTGGACTTTCAAGGGGGCTCTGGAAGTATTTTGAAGCGTGAAGGGCAAAGACGACACAAGGTTGGCTCCAAAAGTTTTACAAAGGCGTCTGAAAACCTGTGACTGTTTCCAAGGAACATGAAGCTGGCAAGGGTTGTTTGTCTGAGATTTTCTCTCTACAGGCTCCCCAACTGGCCTGGAGTTGTGAGTCTAACAAAATGCTCAAGTGGGAAAAAAATGCTTTGTTATGGGTCAAACGTAGCCCTATGGGGTTTTTTGTTGTTTTCTTTTGTTTGTTTATTTCATACCGGGGTGGGGTGGGGGGTGGGGAGTGGTTTTGCCTTCACGAAGATGCACAGCACATCCATATTCCAGGGGCCTCTCTGGAGGAGGGAGCCCACACCGTGGCCCCCTGCAGGACCTTTGACATCCCCGTGCTGGGCTCCCTCCCGGCTGCTTGCCATGCCCATCCCTGGGGGGTGGTGCAGCGGCGGCGGCCGGGGGCATTTCAGCAGCAGAACCAAGGCCCTCTCTGAACGCAGGGATCGGGCAAGTCTGAGCTTGGGCTGTTCATTAGCTGCTACACAGACTTCTGGATAGCCAGCTGGAGCAGAGCCAGGCTGGCCTTGGCAATTGCAGGGCTGGGGGTGTGCGGCCCCAGCGGGCACCGACACACTGACAGCAGCGCTGGAAGTGCGTGTCGTCCGCAGGGTGTCTGGTTTGCCACATTTGTGACCATGACAAACACCGCTGGTACTTCCTCGACTCCTAATTCACTATCTCAGGTAAAGCTTAGCTTTTTTTGGTTTAGCCTTGCTTCCCGGATGGTTTCATGTTGCTCTGGCTGGTTTTGCCATTAGCGTCCTCCCAACAAGATTGCAGCATCAGGAAATAATTGAAATAGTAGGTGTTTGAGGGAACAGCGTCTTAAAGTAGGTCTGTGGTGGTCAGACTCCATATCTAACCTGATTCTCCCTCCATTGCTTCCCTTGTATCACTGTCAGATCACATATCATATCACAAATGGGATTCAATTAAGTTTTTCCTTTCCAGGAAGGGAGGGAGGGAGGGAAGGAGAGAGGGAGGAGAAGGGGGTAAAAAAGAAAATCATGTTTTAGAAACTCGTACCCCAAAGGGTTCTTGAGAATGGGGGATGAGATCACCCAGCTCGGCCCTGTCCCACCGTCTCAGCAGGTACACAGGTCATCTGGCAGCCACTTGAACGAGGACCCTGCACCCGTGGGTGGTCTCAGATTTGCTCCAATTTGTACTTTTGTGGTACTTATATACAGAAATGCAAATGCTTCTTTTTTTATCATGTTCCACTTCAGATTTCAAACTTGTCTGAAAGGATCAGCACAGGAACACCCATCTCCTAAAATACTCAGGATTTTGCAAAGCCAGGCATGGTATTCTTTGACTTTTTTCCTTCTTTTTTGTTCCACACCCCCCCCCCCCCCAAATGCAGTTGACTTCAGGGCTAAGGTTACCCCTTGGCCATTTTCCAGACAGACTGTACATTGTATTCATGCTTTTCAATGTTGTTTCCCTCCTAGTATCACCGCGGTATGCTTGTATTAGCAATAATATTTTCCATCTTGTCAGTCAGACAGTGGCAACAGGCTTAATGAAACGAGTCATTTGTTATTCAGCACAAATCACAGTCATTGAAAAAATCAAGCTGTGAGATGCATATTTACTGAACTTTTATTACCCAAATGTGCACAAGCTTTTACAAAAAAAAAAAAAAAAGAAGTGTATAACTTGTGGTTTCGTATTGTGAGCATGAGATGGGGGAAAAAAAAGCCATTTATGCTGATTCTTTCAAATGAAGTCTTGCCCAATTATGCTTGGGTAAAAAGGATGCAAATGTAATTTGCTTATTCACAATTTAAGGTCCTTTTCACGCTGTTAGAACAAAGTAAATAAGGAATCTGGGTCAGCTGTGTTGTACCTCCATAGTAGTACACTTAGTTTAATTCTGTATAGCTGAGATAGTGAATATAATATCACAATACTGTTGTGAACATGAAAAGAGAGATTTGTGGGAATGGCATTGGCAACAAATGCCACCAGAGAGGAAAATGTTTTCTTCTCTTGTAGAATATTAACATCTAGAAAGACACACGAACAATGAAATACTCTTTTCTCAAACCACATCCGCTTTCTTTTCTAGTACAAATAAACCAAGCATGGGTATTCAAAGGATTGTTTCCAGCTCTGAAAGTGCTGGAGGAATTCAGTGAAACTTCTAATGTTTACCAAACAATGACCTGAGTGTGCTGGCCTTTTTAGTTGGGATTTTTTTTTTTTTCCTGTGCTTTTTCTTTCTCTCTTTTCCCTTGGGGGTGGGTGGGACAGGAAGAGAGAGTGGAAAGCACAGCAATATAAAACAGACTTGGGGAAAACGTTTAATTTTGCTTTATAATTAATGAAATGAGGCCAAATGCAGTAAAAAAAAAAATACTCAAAGCCACTCAGTTAAAAGAAGCAAGCAAGAGTGAGTCACATGTATGGTTTGTTAAAAAAAAAAAAAAAGAAAACAAAAAAAAACCACCCCAAAAACCAGTATAAAATGGTTTAGCCATCCCTTCTTACAAGATCATTTTACCATGCTTCATGAATTTGTCTTAGCTGGTACCCCTGTCTAATGTTCCTTGGATAACACAGAGCTACCAGATCTTCCCCAATACTCTGGGCTTCTGCCAATGTAGCCTCGCCAGCAGCATCCACAACACCACGGTGCCCTGGTTTGTCAGCTATTTTAATTTTAAGCACCTGTGAGGCTCCTTTCAGCTCTGCCTGGATAGCTGTAGAGTTGGAGAAATGTCACAGTACCTTGTGCCACCAGGAGAGCCCTGGGATGTACACGTGCAAAATGCTCCTCGCCCCTTTCCCAGAGATTTATGCATTCACCTACCCCGGGGCACACAGGTCACCCCTGGTGACCCACACACCAGCACCCCCCCAGGGTTCAAGGCACCAAAATGACACCCACAGAGTATCAGGCAAGAGACTCTGGGGACATCTTACACCCTCTGAGGAAGGCTCTCAGCAGCGGAAAAGTGAAGAATACCGCGATTCATGATGAGTCATAGAAGACAAGTGGTAGAGCCGATCCCTGGTGGAGATTTGCATCTCACTTCCAGCCCCCTTCCTCCCCAGTCCCCAGAGTCCCAGCACCCAGCAGGGTCACCCCTGCCCTCCCCGAGCCGATGCTGGTGCCCCCAGCCCTGCAGTGCCTGCCCTGCACACCTGCAGCAGGATTGCAGCTCACCTGGGGCACAGAGCAGAGGCTGCCTTGCCCGCAGGGGTGTCACCTGGGCTTGCACCCTAAGATCCTACCACCCTACCACTAAGAGCAGTATCTGCATTAAAGGCTTTTTCGAAAAGACTGTTTCCACGGGTACATTCTGAACTTGCAAGTTTTTCATGATGTTAAAATGTGCTTCTGAATATATTCCCACCTTTCCACTGACTATCAGCTTGCGGGGTGCTGTAGGCTGCAAATCGCATGCAAATCACCCATCTCATGCAGTGAACACTGAGAGCCCCTGGACAACTAGACCCGCCAAAAAGAAAGAAAATGAAACCATTACTGATTAAATTTCCTTTTTTTTTTTTTTTCTTAGCCACACCCACCCATCCCCCGGATACGTTGGGGATGGCAGTATGGCCAGGGTGTGGGGAGGGAGGGAGGTTTATCATTACTGAAATTAAAATGGAGATGAGAGCCATGAGTTTAGCAAAGTCATCTGCAAGTGAAATGCTGCACCGCTCACCAGTTGGGATGAAAGTGCAGCAGGATAGGGTCCGGCCGTTCTCTGCGCAGCATCGGGAGTTGCTAGGTTACACCCAGCATCAGGAATTCAGGGAACAATGTACTTACATCTTTTTCAATTTTGAAAAATAAAATAGGTATTGGCATAAAATACAGTGTGGCACTGAAGTAATTTCATAGTGGAGAGATCAGACGGAAGGAGCCTTTCATCTCGGTGACAGCTGTTTACTTCTGGTTGTGACTTGCAGAGGGCAGCGTGGGACGGCTCCCCGGGGTGCCCGTCTGCAGGGGGATGCTTGCAGCCCCCGTGCCCCAGCAACTCCTGCCCCAGCCCCTCATCCCAAAGCCACCGGGCAGCTGCTGCTCTCAGCCACATCAGCTGGTCCTACAGAAACTCCTGACAGCTCCAGTGATGTATAGGCCTCAAATTTGGGGGTGGGGGGTGGGGGGGGTGGAAATAAGCCACGCTTTCATGATGGAAACGAACCTGACAGGTCTCATCTTACTGGTGTTGTGTCTTGAGCTTTATTATCATTGTTGTTATTACTGACGTTCTCCTGTTCATAGATAATGTCATAATTTACAGTCAGGCATTGTGCACCCTGGATGATTGATGTCGCTTGAGGATGAATAACCCTTTCTACAGAACTAATAATGGATCTTCAGTGAGAAACAGGGCAGGGAGGCGGAAGACTGGGGGAACTCCCTCATAAAGGCAGCCTTTCCTGGGATGCTCTGCTCGAGACGGAAAGATGAACTTCCTTGAGCCTGTGCACTGTGCTCCTGTTGTCCTGGAACAAGTGCTTGGCGCAGAAGAAGACGTGATGTCTGCACGGTGGGAAGGCAGGGGTACCTGCCAGCCTGCCCTGACAGGGCCAGAGAATGGGTGCTCGTCAGGCTGGGAAGGAGAGCTGTCAGCCTGTGGCATGGGCTCCACCGCTGCGCAAAACGCAGTGTTTTATTAACTTTTCACATGCATCACCCAGAAAAGCGTAGGCACACTGCCACCAGACACTGGCTTGGCTGCGGTTCTGTAAGGATCAGAGAGGTGGGGGCACAATGTCCCCCTTCCCCAAACTTTAAAAAAGCCACTATCATGTTTCTCTGCTAGAGGCACATTTGCTTCAATCAACTGCAACATCTCCCAAAGCAAACAGGCCATTGTAGAGAGCACAGGCTCTTTTCACCTTTCTGCCCAACATTGCATGCACGTCCTTCGGCAGCCCTACCAGCACTTTTGGGGGGGGACGGGAAACGATGGAGGAAAAAGCAGAAAAACTGCCATAACGCTATGCTACAGTTAACCACAGCCCCAACATCTCATTATCCATTTAGCAGGACAGCTCAGACCATGGCGGCTGAGCTACAGGAAGGGTTCATTTCGTTGTTGATGCTTTTCACATCCATCTTTTCAAATTTTCGGCAGTTTTTATATTCTGTAAAACTGAACACCAATAAAGGTTGCACTTGTATGGATGGGTTCTGATGACATCATAAATTACAAGGGCGAGCCCCAAAAGTTTGCAAAACCTCACCACAATCCAAAGGTAAAATTACATTTTTCAATTAGCAGAGGGTGAATTTCAAAGTGATCACGACTTCAGCTTCATTTGCTGAATTGTTATACCTTCAGTTTGGTAGAACCACGCATATATTATCTGAATTGTCAAAACCTTGCTGGATTCCTAAAACAAATCAGAACTTACTTAAGGAAGGGATTCTTCCTAGATTATAAGCTTTAAAATGAATCCCGGAAAGACACCCGCTGATCCATAGTGCTGGCTAAATGCAGAGCTGTCTCATCTATAACTTTCCTGATACAGTATTCCTAGCTTGCTCTTAAAAATGGCTCATGGCTGGTATTTCAGCACTTCCCAAGACAAAACTTTGGTTCTAGTGCTTAACTCTCCTCACAGTCCATTAGGTTTTCCCGGCGTTTAAACTCAGTTGTACTTTTTCTAATGTGAACTCATAACTCCCTTCTAATTTACAGCAGACCAAAACGAGTTTATTCTTCTCTGTTTTCCAAGCTTTTTGGCACATTTAAAGAATATTATCAGCTTCCTTCTAGCCACCTCTTTATTAAACTAAGCTAATTCTCCTTTTCTTCTGCTTTTCCTCGTAACTGACATTTTGCAGAGCTGATCAGACTCACTAACCCCCTCCTCATTTACAGCCCCTCCCACCAACTCCTTCTTTCTCCCATGCAACTTTGCAAATTACAGTTTCCATCAAACCTTTAACTACTAATGGCAGCTCCCCAGCTGAGGAAAATCCACGTTGCTACACAAGTGGAACCAAGCTGACTTGAGCCAACAGTTACAACTCTACAGTTATTATCTGCAAAGTGGGTGCAAAAATATGTATGTGCTTGACAAGTTCTTTGAATTACATGGATAAGAAAGCACTGCAACAGTAGGTGTTACTTTTTTTTCTGCTGTCGATAATCATCATCATCATCGTACTTCACCTCTAGAATTAACCCAAATAGCCATCATTAGACCTTGGTGAAAATAAATTGAAAAACAAAACCAAAAATAAATCCTCATACATGGACTTAATTTGGGTTAAGTTTACTTTGCATTTTATTTCTCAGCTCACATGATGACGTGTGTCTGTATTGTATTGTCTATATTGGCTGTACCCCATTCTTATTAGATAGTACCTTATGCCCCTTTTCTCTTGTGCATGTCAGGTGCCCCCCAGCTGTCATACTGGGGGAGAAAACGTTGCTGAGGTAATGAGATACAGGCAGCAAGACTTGAAGAACCAGCTCCAAGCTCATGCCAAGTGGTGGTATTGATGCAGGGTGCATAGGAAGAGCCATACATTGCCTTAAAGCAGCAGCTTGCCCACTGGGGCCAGAAGGCAGCCAGGTACAGGACCATGACTTCCCCATGGTGGAGGGGGTTCTCTTCCACTTAGTAAACCCAAGACAAAATAAAAATGCTTTTTTATTCTTTTTTTCATAGTCAAGATGAATTAGTCACATTCCTCTGCCAGAGGAATAACATTTTCCTTGGAATTCTTTGGAATAACATTACTACAAACCTTCCCTACTTCAAGGAAGAATACCAGTATTGGGAGTTAAGACTGCCAATTTATGTCCCGTAATTCTGGGACACCATCCAAAAATAGACAGACAATGAAAATATCAACTTCCAATCCCTTGATGTAGTACTTACTGTATTTTCTCCAGCATTAGCTTGATCTTTCTATTCGTCAGTTAAAAGGTAATTTGAAAACATTTTCTAGAATATGGAACATCAAATTATAGCCTGAGGAACAGAAAATTAAATTATTTTTAACTTTTAAATGATTTTATTAAGAACTCAAAATTATCTTGCAACATGAAATTTTTAATAAGATAGTAGAATTACAACCCCAAGTTTTAACAGAAAATGGGAATTGTGTTGCTTGATTTGGGTGGCTTTTTTTGTTTTGGTTGGGTTTTTTGGGTGATTTTGTTTGTTTGTTTTTTATGGTTTAAAAGTGACTTTCTACTCTGAGAAGAGCTTTCAACTCTCTGTGACTTCCAGGTCCTAATCTGATAACCTTAAAAGTAAAAAGATTTCTTTTTCATTCCTGTTATACTCATCTGTTATGTTCCTTGTGTGCAAAGTGTTCAACTTGTTCTTTGCAAGAAAGATGTTATTCAAGGCAGCTGAAGTAAAAGGACTTCATTTTCTTGCATTATGTTGACTACTTATTTTTCTGCCTTTTTTTTTTTCCTCAAATATCCGTGATCTGTGAAGCAGCCATATGAATCAGTTTAATTAACTGATTAATCAGTTTAACAAAGCTTTTACTATGTTTGTAGCCAAGGTGCAGTACTTCATGTTCTTGTTCTAAGAAGTCTTAGGTGTAAGGTGAAGGATTTGTACCATCTGAAGATGAACCAAAGCCTGTGTGGTGCTTGGGTGGAAGTTTCTGAGGTGCACTCCACGGGACAGATCCTCACTGCTTTTGATGTGCTGTTGCCAGTGGCAGCAGATCACAGTTTTCCTCTGGCACAACAAAGACCAAGCCAGCAATGTCAACTAGGCTGGAAGTCAACTCCTCCGTGCTGTATGCTTAACTCACCCGCCCTCTCATCTTCCTTTACGTAAGTCTCCAAATCTCATAGACAAGCTGGTGGCACTTTACTGGTTGTTTATGGGGAAAGCGTTTTTATCCTGCATGGCAGGAACATTCAAGAGCAAGTTTACAGCCTGGCCCCTGACTCTCCTCACCCACAGCCATCCCCTGCACTGATCTTCCTTGTACCAAAGTCCAGACAAGGACACGCCTGGATGTGGTGTTTAATGAGAGGAGTGCAAAGTGGATTCCAGCTGTCCCACCACAACTGCAAATGACTAAGCCAAAATTAGGACATATCACAGCATGCCTGTGCAGCGAGAGGATTATAAGACAAATTTTCCTTAAGTGGTCCTATCATAACTGTGAATGTGACATTAACACAGCTACCCCCAAAGCCAATTACACCAAGCTAAAAAAGTTAATCCTCCCTTTCCAGACAGCTCTCCACCACTCTCTCAGGAGAAATTGCACAAGACCCCTCTGGTGTGCTGTGCAAACACACATATTGCAGACAAAAGTGACCTATGGCCACACCGCTGCTGACGGAGCCTCTGAGCACCACCAGAAAGCAGAGACTTGAGGGAGCAGACGGATTTGTGTATCAAGAGGTGTTACATCTTCCTCTCCCACCTTACCTAGCAGGTGACACCAGAAGTCCCCTTCCAGGCAAAGCAGACCCATACTTGTCCCCTTGCCAGAAGTTACCGATAGCTGTGAGAGCAGTGGCCAGGTAAACCTTTTCAATCCAAAAATCTACAATATTGGCCAGTAACGCATGAACAAGAGCATGCTTCACTCTTCAGTTTCAGGTCCGCAGGGAGCAAATGAGCACAGCACCTCACCCAACCCACAAGCAGGTTCAAAATGGAGATTTCCAGTTTAGAAATGTGATTGCATTTGGCTTGCAGTTCTAAACTCTCAGCTTTCTCCCTGCAAAAGCCAACTATGAGCTTACCTAGCAATGACACACAAGCTGTGCCTGCTCATAAACCACCCGAATGCAGCCTCCTACAGAGAAGAGCCTAAATACTTGTCTGCATCCATCTGACTACACCAGGTGTGCATGCAGAATTTGTTCTTTCATTTCAGCTGGAAAGATGGTTTCATAATGCTATTCATCAGTTCCCAAAGATTTCTAATCCCTTTGCTGTCAGGATTGCACACATTGTTCCTCCATTTAAGAGGCATATGTTAGCATCACAACTGCACCAGCACTGCAGTAATACTAGATCCTGTGAAACAGGCTTAAAAAAAAAAAAAAAAAAAAAAAAAAACGACTAGAAAATGCAGGGAAAAAATATATGTATCGTTACACAGTGCAGCTCTCCTGTGGTGAGTTTATTAAGATTTTTTCAACGGCAATAGAAGATACTGGATAATAGATGGCCCAACAGTGACTACAAAGCAGTAATCTATGTGAAGGGCTCTGCTCATGTCATAAGCAGTGAAAGCACAGCTCCAGAGGTTTAAATTGAGAATGAATTAAATTGCACAGATCAAAACCAAGGATTAGATTCCCATTCTAATTATACCCAGTGATGTTTCCCTATCCCAGGAAAAAATAAATGACAAAAAAAAAATGCAACATCACGATAAAAAAAAAAACAATTGGGAATGAGGTTGTTCTGCTATCCCCTCTAGTTTTATTATATGCAAATCTTAGCTCTGGACCTCTTCTCAGTTACTGTAGGTGAAGGAAAACCTCTTCAGACACGCTGAAGCAAGACACAAAGCCTGAGTCACTTGACTGACCTCATGGTGCTCCTCAGCTTCAGGGCTGGATCTGCAGGAGATATAGCACTTAGCCTAGAGCAATAGTGAGCAGAAGGGACCCCAGATGGGCTGATCCACCTAAATCCTTTGGTAGGCATCCACTTGTGGTGCTGAAGCTCTACAGGTAACAGCACCCAAAGCAGCTGGTAAAAGCCTAAGTCTTCACATGCCTAAGCACTCTTTTTTCTGCTAGGTCTTGCAGGTCTCCATATAAAACAGTATGATTTACTAATGGAGAACAACATATTTAAAAAGGGTGGGAGAGGAAGCTGCTGTGTCACTGCCCCATCACAAAACAGAGGAAGGGCAAGGATTGCTTGGTGGTGGAGAGCATCCTCAGGCTGCCTGAGGACTTGTTGGAGGAGCAGCCCAGAGCTCTTTCAGGGGTGCGCTGCATCCCAGGCAGAATTCATGGCCATATGGATTTTTGCAGGACAATAATGGGCACACTTTTTAAAAGAATGAGGCACAAGTTGTGGCCTTGAAAGTATGTCTTATTGAGACCCAGGGTTCATGCACGTAGGTATGGATACAGCCGTGCTCTCCTTAGAAAGGAACATGGTTCACATAAGACAGCCCTCAGAAACACGCATCCAGTTTTCATAAAGATTAAACATGAAAACTGAAATAAAATAGACAGCAATTACCCAAAAGCCCATCATTCTGGTGTAACGAGGTAGTTGTATTCAGGCTTTGAACTTTAAAAGTCACATTTTCCTGAGGTGCAAGTGTGGCAAATGCTGAATTATAAACTGGTGTTACCCTGTGGGTTCTGAACAGTCCCTGCTCCACGTCTGCAGCAGAAAATCTCCGCACTCAGAGGTTCAGAGTTTCAGAAGTACTTTGGAAAAAATTCATCCAAATCAGCGTTAGACGTGTACCAGCAGCAAGTACTGTGTTGGAAACTTCAGCCCAGTGCCACACCTCTGTGTGCACTTGAACGCAGCTGGAAGGTGGTGATGTGATACCTGTGAAGAGCATTTTCAAACGTAGGAAAGCAAGGTTTGTCTGAAAAGCTGAAATCTCTTATTTGACCAACAAATACCGTACGAAAACATAGAGAGGTGCTGGGCTCAGAGTCCTTCCCTTAGCTGCAATAAAAAGCAGAAATATCTATTTTCATACAACTTTCTGTAGCCAAAAAGTTCAAGGGATAAAAGGTGACAGAAAGTATTTGAAGTTATAGTGGTGGAAATCTCCTGAAAAGTTATATGAAGAATGAGAGTTAAAGGGCAGAAATACTATATATAGTAGCCAAGTCAGTGCCACATTCCCATACTTCATCTTTGGCTTCAAATCTATAAAACTGAACAAAATAAAGTCCATTCTTCATAAGGGACTTATGGAAATCTCCAGGTACAGCAGGGGCTGAAATGAGAAAGGGAGGCAAAACAGATAGAAGGAGATGAGATGAGAGGCAGGAAGATCCTTTTAGATGGTGCCAGTCCTTCTTGTGGGGTGTTAACAAAGCCCTGAGCAAAATAAGAGAGACACAGGGGTGGAGATGAGATATTAAGCAAGAAGTCAGAGGTGGGAAAGAGCTTTTGCAGATTAGAAATCTCTGAGCAGATAAGAGAGAAGTAGAAGGGCCTGGCCAGGGGAGGGGGTGTGGGGGAGATAGGGTTGGAGGGAGAAAAAGCCTCACAGCAGAGAGAGTGCCATGTGGGAAGGCAAGACATCTTCCTGACGTCCCTTGCACAGCAAGAGCAAGGGCCGGGAATACACAGAGCCAAGAAAAAAATCAGTTGTTGACACCACGGAAGGGCTGGTCCCTGCTCTTCTTCCCCACCACTCTGATGTTCCTCAGGGCCTCATGAGGCCTTGTCTTAATCCATTTTTGTTTCCAGCCCTAATCCCTTCTCCTCTCAATCTGGCAGTGGCAGCAGTGACAAAGCCATATTGAGCACTGTCCCCCGCCAGCTGCACTGCAGGGGGCTGGAAAGGAGAAAGAGCCAACGGCGCTCACACAGCAGGGGTGGCAAAAGATTTTCGACTGTGAGGATGCATCTCTCTGCCTCTTCTGAGCCACCCAGGGACAGGAAAAATGCCCACTGATCTGAAGCAACGGGCACCATCCAGACTGCAGGGGCAGAGACCTTGGCAGCATTCGTCATGGCAGAGAGCACACAAAGAAGAAAGTGGGCTGTAACGGGGGCATGGAGGAGGGCTGCTGCAGGGGAGGGGGATTTTTGGAAAGGCTCCTGTTGAGGAGAGGCGTGAGGTTCTGCTTCTGAAGGTAGGGATGGCAAAGAAAGTGCAGCTATCTCCCACAGGCCCTCACTTCAGTTGTAACAGAATAAAGATGACCACAGAAAATAGCCACACACATGCAAAAAGCCCTCTGCGAACCTCAGCGTTGTTGTTTCTGTACCTGCAGACGTACTCTGGATATCGGAATGGCAACAGCCTGCAGAATAACAGGACCTGGATATCACTTCCACATTTATCCCGTTGGATCAGGATGCAATAAAAAGGTTGCACATTTAGAAGATAATATAAAGTGACATATCTTTAATAGCGGCTGAAATTGTTTTAATGGTAGAAAGATGAAACCATAGGCATTGATATCCACATTCTTCAGCTGATATTAGAGTAAACAGAGGAATTCACCAGTTTTTAAATGTTATTCACTTGGGGTGCCTGTTAACATTTAACAAAGCAAACCGGAGATGTACTTACAGAGGTGAGAGAAACATTAAAATTAAAAGCCAGCCTACTTTTTCTCTGAGTACCTTTCCAAATGGCACAGAGAACTTTACACAAGCTAAAGGAGCCTCTGTATTTAATCCCTGAAGGCAATGATATTTCCTCAGCTCATCCAGCAGTCTGCTCAGGTACTGCTGAGTCAACTTAGTTCTGGGACTCTCCTTGCTTGTTAAGGCCTTGAGATGTCATTATTTCACTGCTTTGGAATTGGAAAAAAAAAAAAAAAAAAAAAAGAGAAAAAAAAGATTTCTTGCTGGTTTACTGCAGCTTAGGAGAAACGTCTTCTTGTTTACTGTCTTGTTTACTGTCCAAACTTCTTGTTTACTGTCCAAACCTGAAATGCCAACTCATTCGCAGAGGTGGTTTCTCTCTTTCATACTGTCATATTATTTCTCTCTGGTTCAGGTACCCTCATGCTGGGGTCTGCAGTGGGTCTGCAGACAAGTTAGTTGACTTCAAAGACTTAGCCACGTACCTTTAAGACAGCCACAAATTGTCAGGTATGTAAACAGGGTGTGGAGAATCGGAACGTAGAACGGCAGCATACGGGCACCTACAGCAACAGCAAATAGCAAGCAAGAAGGACACAAAAACCTATCAGGGTCTAACACCTGCACTGACTAAGATATATAAATAGTTTGTATAAACAATAACGGCCATTTTGTCCGAACCCAGCCACACAGACATAGTGTTTTTTTCAGTCCGCCTCGACTTACATCACCACACCCTCATGGTTATCTGAGGACTCCAAGACACTGACTTTCATAAAACATTGAAATCTAGTTCTATTTTCTTCAGAGCCAACACAGAGTGTCAAGCCTATTAGACTGACACTTACACCACCACAGAATTTTAAAACCGTGACTTCCAGAAGATCAGCTACACATGTGTTGCACAGAAATGCTTCAGGTCCTCCACCATCTCTGCTGGCTGGTCTCACATACCTTGCATCCTTCTCCCAAGCGACATGGGAGTGCTAAGGTCCCAAAGGAATGTCTTCAAAGAGACATTTTGGCTTACACATATCATAGGAGAATGCAATTACGCTCTGGAAATATACAGGCAAGGTGGGGGGAAAAGAGTGAAGAAAGCCACAGGAGCAAAAGGAAATGTTTTTGCACAGAAGACAGCAAATACAAATTAAGCATGAATACACTGAGACCAGAAACATGAAGATAATCACAGAAATCACCTTCTGGATGAGCTTATAGGAACCATGGGGGAAAGGAAAAAAAACCAAAAACGAACAAACAAAGCCCAACTGACACAAGGTTTAATGGATGTATTCATGGTACTACATCAACTTAAACATGGTTCAGTATCAGGGTGATGGCCTTTATAATTTCGATCTCATAAAAGGATCTGGTCCCATCCTTTTACTCTTCCCTGAAGATAATTGTGCACTGCTGAAATATCATATCTACTCAAATGCATACTCAAATAGAAAAACATAATGTCTACTGTCAAATACTGCTGAATCCCTGTCAAAAAACTGTCAGAATCAGTGGGTTTGTGATAAAACTATACTAAAAATATGTTCCCATCAACCCAAGTAAGCTACTTCATTGATGCAGTGACTTCCATGTGAGACAAAGGCAGTGCGTCCCTGAACATCACCCACATCACAAAATATACACTGGGAAGGGGGACTTTGAGACATCTAATCCATCTCAGTGGTTTTTGTAGAGCCAAGTCCTGATGGGTGTTGATCTCATTTGTGTTTTAAAAAAAGCCATTGACAGCAAGTCCACAACTCAGACACTAACAGTGCATGATGCCAATACTACATTACAGTTAAAAAGTCCTACTACATCTCCTCACCCATAGCATTAACATTTGAAAATAGTAGTTCATTGTGGAGAGTGAAGGTAGTTTCCTTCCTAACTCAGGAATTTATTTCTCTCAGTTTCTCTTCATTTTGCATCTATCTTTGAGTAAAAGTTTATGGTTCTCTGAAGAACGTGGTGCAAAAGATAAGCACACTGGTCCAGAGCACTAAAAGATAGCTCAGGTCTCACTTCCTCCTTTCCAGGGGCTCAGGACAAATGTTCAGACAAAGCTCAATAAAATTTCAGTAACGTACGGGCCTCACTGTGTACTCACACGGCCCCTGAAAGTGGATCCCAACTCAAACAGCCATTTTTAACGTTTTGCCTTACCACTTTGAAATAAGCTTGAATTTTCTAGCCTGTAAAATTGCCTTCATAAAGATGGGTGACAACTAAGTTTGATGAAACCATGGTGGAAGAACCCTTCCATTGTTCTCTGCACACTTAGGAACAAAACTTTCTAGTTTAAAAGTATCATGCAAAGCAAATCTTCATTCAACTCCAGTAAGAGAAAAGCAGCATCGCTTTTGGTGTGACCTGCTACATCACTGAGGCCCATTTTTTAAGCATTTGAGAGATTTGGGATAAATTCTAGTGAAAGATCCCTTTCTGCCCATCCCTTTTCATAGTAAGATGTGTATGAATCACGTGGTGACAGGGACACGTGGCTCCTCAGTATGATTGTACCCTGCCAGGTCTGACCCTTCCTAGGCAAGAGGTAAATTCAACTGGGCACCACCAGAGATGGGGCACTAGGTCCAAGGGACCATCAACCTGATGGAGTGCAGCATCCCCACCAGGCTTCCCTCCCAGGAGGCAGGTTAGGTGGGAAGAAAGGACAGCGCACGAATCTGTGCATCAGTCTGTGGACACTTCTTGAGGCTTTTTTCTTTTCTTTTTTTTTTTTTTCTTTCAGCGCCAGGATGGGGAACACCAAACCTGGAGAAGGAAAAGCTGAAAAGAAGACAAGTTACCAGATGCATTTAGGAGTTTAACCCAAGTTTGTTGCCTGCTCCTGGACTGCAGCACCGGGGACCCCTGAGTGGTGAGGGCACACAGGCAGGACACGTGTAGGGGGGGCTTGTCTGGGCCATATTGCAGAAAAGAATAATTAAAAGCACCGCATTTTTATGGCCTTCCTGCATCTTTAGCATTCTGCTCAAATATTTGAAACTTGAAATCACTGAACATATTTGAGGGCAAAGGGATGTGGAGCATCCTCAGGAGACCCTGAGGGTTTCATGGAGCAGGTGGAAAGGAGTGATGCCTCAGTTACCTGTTCTTTCTTCTTTTGAATAAGGTTTCATTTCTTTTGCATAGTTAATGTAAAATATCATAGCTATTTATTATCACGATAATTCAATCTTGCTACCATATGGAGGAAAATCTTTTAAAACCAGTCTGATACTAACTTCTGAAAAGAAAAAAAAAAAAAATCCACCTCCCAGGAGATATCAAAATAATGAAATCTCCCTTCTCTTTTATTTTTTTCTGAACACTCATTGTTCACACTTTGTATTAAACTCAGTTTCTTCCATTGTTTCATCAGCTGTGTCTGTAGATGAAATTTAGAACAGTAGTAAAACATTAGTTACTTTTGCCATTAAAATATATTAACACGAGTATCGCTTAATTGCAAAAATAACCTAGCATGGAAATGGATACTTTTATTGAAGAGACCACTTTGAATAATTTTTATTTTAAAAATAAAAATAAAAAATCCCCACATTATATTATATTCATGTTGGAGTGCAAAATGCTTTTACAGCCCGGCATAAAATGCATTTTGTAGAAAAGCACTGGTAGTGTACAAGAATTATTCTGTCTCTGGTCATTATAATAAGTAAGCAATTTGTCAAGATGATGTGTGAAAAACCCAGGTGGTGACAAAGAAGTTGGAAAGCAGTTATTGCTGGATTGGTCCCGCAGCATTCCCAGACAAAAAAGGTGCAAAGTGCACCCAACTCCTACCAAGCAAAGGGGGAAAAAAAGCAAAAACAAAAAAAAGGTTTTTTACACCGTTCCGTGTAGCTGATCTTGCGATCCCGTCCCTCGCCTCGCACCGCTCCCAAGGACGCGTCCGCCACCTGAGAACATGAAAAATTTCAAGGCTGTTTGCGGCCAGGAGCTTGCCCGACTCTCTCCGCAAGGCATGGGGAGACCCCTCTTCCCCGACCATCCTGCGGGGCGAGGTGGTCCCAGGGCGCCCACCCCCCTTCCCTGCGCATCCCTTCTGCCGTGCGGCGCCCCAGTGAAAAATAAAGGGAGCTTTTGTCGACTCCGAGGATGCCTTCTTCCCTCTCACACGGAAGAGAATTAACCTAGAAACTTTCTCTTTTTTTCTCCCCCCTTCCTTTTTTTCTCTTTTTTTGTCTTTTATTGCGGTTTTCGTCGTTTCCTTTTTTCTTTTATTTTTCTCTTTTTTCTTCCCCCCCCATTTTTTTTTCTTTTCGTCCCCCAGAAAAAGTTCTCCTGGCGGGGGAGCACTAGGATGCTCTCGGGAGGGGAGCGCCTCCCCAGCGCGGCCGCACTGCGTGGGGCTGCGCCTGGGGACCGCCTGCTCGGCTGCCGAGCGCTCTCCTTCAAAACAAAATAAAAATAAAAAAAAAAAGAAGAAATTAAAAAAAAAAAAAAGAAAAAACCACACGCGCATACACGCACACACACAAAAAATAAACCCCAAGAAAATAAAATTAACAAACAGTAAATAAATAATCGAGGGATTATTTATCGAGGAGGAGGGAGGATGCCGTGAAGGCGCCGACTCGTTTTCCTACAGCATCCCAGGGGTTCCGGAGCATCCTCCCTCTCCGGGCCGGTGAGGGAAGGGAGGGCCGTGTCGGTATCGACCTGACAGCGAAAGCATAGACACGTTATTTTTATTTATTTTAAAGCAGGTGTTGTCACTTATCTGGCCTGAATTTACTCGAAGATGAAGAAGCCGCAAACGAAAGTTTATTTTAACGTGAGGTACCACGTTAACGGCTGTAAATATGGTAAAAAGAAATTTCTGTTTTGCTATGCGCAAGACTTTTTACACAAGCGGATTAAAATAGTTTGGAGACGAAAAAGGCACACTATGCTGCCTGAATAATTTACTAGCAATAGATACGACCCACAGCCAGCACAGAGCTCTGCTTTGCTGCACATATTGCATATCCATACTAAATCACCTCTGAGTTACTTATTTGTTTTTCATTATTCTTTCTGTCTCGTAATCCAGGATGGTTTACAGATACACAATTATCCCAGTATTTGCTTTGTTGTTGTTAAAAAGGGGACTTCCTGCTAAATGGGTGTATTATAAAAACGTTACTTCAGTGAGAAATACCATGACTTAGACCCCTGTATATTTCTCCCACAACTGTGAATTATGTATAAAATTAAATACGAAATACAGATGGAAAAGACATCCTTTTTTCTTTTTTTTTTCTTGAAATATAATCTCTCACATAAACTGACCTGTTCGTTTCTTTCCATAAGCCCCTTCAATTACAGGCAATGAATATAATTAAATGATAATTTTTGCAGATCTATCCAATTTGCTCTCACTTCAAATCTAATTATGGAATTTTGCTGTATTTTGGAACTGAAAGCTACAAAGCCCTTTTGCAAAGATGCCGAGAAGATGCCTAACTTTTCTAAACGCAGAAGAAACACAATTATTTTGGCAAGATACATTGTGTTAGTATAACAAATGTAGTTGCCTATATGCTTAGATTCATATCAGAATAGTAGATTTTTTAAATCAATCTCCTAATAATAAATAGCACAGACTACAGGGTTATAAAAGTATCTGCAAAAATAAGAATACTGCTTAAAAAGTCATGGACTTTGTTGTTTTAGACACAAAGTACCAATAAACTTACTATAGTTCTTGAAAAATTACCCCTATGGTTACCAATCCAATTAAAAATGGGGAGGGTGGTGCACAATTCCCTCCCCCACCCCCCCACCCCCAACAAAAAAAAAAAAAAAAAAAAAGAAAGAAAAAAAAAAGAAAAGAAGAGATATTAGCAAAATCACCCTGACTCCTGGGTTATTATAACCCAGAGAATACTGGGTCATTTGATTTTATGAAAGTTTTAATTGTAAATCCAAAATACACTGAATTTATATTAAGACATTTCTGCAGGGATTTTATTTTAAATTTTTTTTCCAACTGTTGTGTGATTCTTGTGCACCGATCCCAGCACCTGGGGCTTCCAAATCAGCCCTTGTCCACTGAGTTTGTCAAGACAGATACAACGAGTTTGCCTGGGAAAATCCCTGAGCTTTTTGCAGGTACGGCGACTCCTTTCCACAGAGAGGAGAGAGTTCACAGAAAGCTGCTTTGCAGAGCACAGAACGCTGTGTGAACTAAAAGGAGCTGTGCTGGCATCTCCATGCCATAGGAGACTTTTTGTTTCCGTAAAAATGCAGCTTGGGGAAGTTCATGGGAAAGGTCTGTCATGTCAGAATCGCCCGCTCCTGGCAATGGCTTGAAAGTATTCAGTCGGGGGATACATGGCTGCTGGAGTCGAGTGCTTTAATACATTTCATTATTTTGTAATTTTCTCTCGAGAATGAAGGCTTCGTTTCATCAATTAGGCAATCAAGGGCTGTGTGAGAGGTGTCCTTGTGGGCGTCGGCACTCTGCACAACGGTTGGAAACTTTCCTCCCTTCAGCTGGGGTGACACTTTTAGAAAGAAGTTGTTTAAAAAAAAAAAAAAAAAGTTTAATTGCAGCTTGATTGTGCTAAAATGCACAGCACTTGATGTTAGCTGCTGCAGCTACAGTCCTTCAAGCTTTGAGAGGAAAAGTCTGCAGTGAGAGCTTCCCTTGCTGCTCCCCTCCCGCCAAAAAAAAAAAAAATAAAAATCAAATAAAGCCAGGCAAAATTTTAATCTTTCTTCAGTTCTGAACAAATCACACATATTCTTACACAACATGTGTTTGCAACATTTTATTTTTTTAAAAAAATATAAGACCCAAGCACATTAACACAAAGGAGGACAACCCCTTCAGCAGTGTTCTGAAACCCTGTGGTGGGTCAGCAGGGTTTGTTTAACCTAAAATAGCATGGGCAGTGCGGGTAGCCACCACACAGGTGAACACCCAAATGATTGCTGAAACTCCTGCAGCAGTTTTGTATGATTTCAGGAAAACCCTCTGGCAAAAGTAGAGTTCGTTCAGCCTACGACCTGCCTTCCACATCAGCCAGTGGAGCCTGGGGTACCGTGGCTCACACGATGTCCTCAGCAGCCCCTGGGACAGACCCACTTCAGTGGCAGGCAAGTGGCAACTCCCCTGCCAAATAATTTGCTAGGAAACCAATTCTATTAAAACAAAAATCTTCGTAGAAATATTGAAGACCAGATCCTTTTTATTTTCTTTCCAGATGCTTTGCCTTCCCTATAAGTAACCCAACAGCTGGAAAACTTATCTGCAGAAATTTTTCTAAGTTGGGAAAATCTCTGTGTGGTGATGATCCTGATGGGCTGCTGTGGATGCTCCCTCTTTCCTCCAGCAATACAAAACATTTCACATCTGCCTCTGGGAAACAGGAATATGACCCGTGGACCAAAGTGAATAAAGCCTGGCAGGGTTTGGGTTGAAGGGCTTTGCCATAGAGCTGGGCACACAAATCCTACCTTCTCACAACCCTTCTCATGTTTTCCTTCCAAAGTTATTCTGTAGGAAGGAATGGGGACTGGCCACCTCCCTCACACGTGTACAAACCTGTTTGGTTTAGTAGTGGCAGTTTTTGGATAGAGCAATGCACTGCTGTATGCATGCAGAATGGCAGAAATGGGAGGAAGGAAAGAGGCCAGGTTAACAGCATTAATATAACCATCCAAACGCCCGCACGTGCTTCGTTGCTTTGCTGAATAAATTCCACAGGCAGCTGCGAAAAAAAGCAAAACACTGTTTAAAAACCCACCCTTTTCCTAGGCAAGCACTTTTGTCTCATTCTAGCCAATTTGTCTCCAGGAGCGGAAAACTCTAGTTCACGTGATGACCTGGATACTGAAGCACTTCAGGTTCCTTGCAGCGGGTGCTGGCAGAGCAGCAGCCATCCCTGAAGAGCCAGCACCACGTCACCCTGCACGGGCTGGTGGGGTTCCGGGGCAGAAGACCCCAGCACCAGTCACCCAGAGCTCCCTCCCTGCAGCCAGGGGTTTCCCACACTGCCGGTCACCCGCACGACCCCTCCAGCAAATGATGCACCAGCGCCAAAGGACGAAAAGACTGCAAAAGGGATGTTTTGCTTCTGGAGTAACTGCTGACACTTGGCCTCCACCCCTGGTTTCGCCACTCAGACTGGAATGGTTTGAAGGTACACGGGAGGCTGTGGGAGCATGTCTAGGAAGTGCATGTCATTCAGATGGGCTTGCTGCTTTCCACACGTATGAATTATTATTGTTATTGTCACCATCATCATCATCAATAAAGAAAAACAAACCTTTATGTTTCTCAAATGCACACCTTCCCCAAAAGCTAGTACATTTTGCCCTCTCACAGGACATAAGGGATAAAAATAAAAATTTTGTCGGATCACCTTGTTAAAATATTGAGTGTTTATTATGACACTCTTTTCTCCAAAGGGCTCTTCTCATACATGCAGGACCGTTTGTTAAAGGCAAACTGCCAGTTGGCAAAGGCACAAAAAATGATCCTTTTACATTTTTAATTTAAAACTCATTCCCGAGAAAGGTACAGGATTGTCAGCGAGGGACACTGAAATCCCTCATCTGCAGACCAGAGGCTATGCAAGCTCTCAGCCACTTCTGCATGCCTGTAGCATCTAAAACAGCATCCCCAAAGGTGAGCAAATAATTTCAACCCCCACCAGCGATGCCTTCAAGTCCCATAAAGGCACAGTTCCACACCACTGGGCTTGGGTTGACGGGTCTGCTCGCCACCACCAGGCATGGTGTTGACCAAGCTATAGGCATGTCTCTAGTCGAAAGCAGACTGCGAGGATGAGACCAGCGTACTTCACGGCCACGGCTGAATTTACACCTTTGAGCCCCAGCCACCATGTCCTCTGCTGAGGTGGTGCGAGCCCTATGCTTTAAAATGTTTTCTCTGCAAAGCCAAGCTTTCACTTCAACCTTTTAAGAGTCACTGATGCTACAAGCCAGAGCTTGAGCCACAGAGAGAAAGAACTAGAGGAACCCTCCATGTCTCTGCCCCAGTTAATGGCTGCAGCCCCATGTGATGTGCTGAGACCGTGACACAGCCTAAAAAAAAGAACCAAAGCCATGGATTTGTTAATAATGTCAACATTCAAGTCCGCTAAGGAGTACCACAACCTGTCACTGTGGTTAGCCCTGCACTCAGCAGCAAATTACACCCACAGCTACAGGAAACGGGAAGCTCACTTCCCCCTCTGCTTCCATTAGCTGTTTTTCTAACAGTTGTTACTTAGTTGACTCATTGCAGGGCTTACCAAGTGTCTGTAGGGATTGCTGCCTCATTTTGCAAACCTGTAAGTGTGCAACGTCCTGGAATTATGCAATTCAAAATACCCAAAAAAACCACATTTTTCTTGGAGGAGTCAGACCTTGTTTGAAATTATTTGGTTAAGCAGTGGATTAAAGGTACAGAAATGTAAGGATCTTAATTATTTGATTCTCCCAAAATACCTTTGATTAGTCTGATGCACAGGCATTTTCAGTTTATTAATTAAGCTTACTTAATTATGCTTAATTAATTTTCAGTTAAGTATACTTAATTACGCTTAATGTAAAACATGAGTAATCCTGTCGCCTTCGTCAATGCATATATTTAAGCCACTCAAAGAGAAAGAGGGAGATGTTGCCACCACATTTCCCAGCCAATTCCAGGAGAAACCAGCAGCACAAATGGGTGCCTTCAGCTGGAGGCCTCTTGGCATATACTTACTCTTGTGGCCAAAGGCCTTATTTCTCTAAAAATAAAAACTTGTTGAATGTGGAGCAGTCAGTAGCATAACGCATATATAATGCAGCAGCTAAAAAAAATCTTGGCCACTTTTAGCTACCTCAGAATTTTGTTCCTGGCACTGGTACTTCTGGTTCTTTCTTGGGGTGACATGTCAGTGATTTAAAAAGCAAACAAACAAATCACTCACAGTCAGCCAGTTATTCTACATTTCACAAAAGCCCCCTGCTTTGGGCCACCGAAGCTGGCTGTGTGGGTCTACTCTAAGCACCCAGAGGTCCCACGGTTAATTCACGCATCATAGTGTAATAGTCTTTAACACTAGACTGTGGGCAGAGGTTATTCCTGCTTACACCTCTGAGACTCTTTGTCCGAAAAAGGATGTCGTCTATGCTTAGTATGTCTTACCAAAGCCTGTCCCCGAGCAGTACATCCCAAAGCCACTCACCACAAACTGGCTGCTACAATCGATGTAGTTTCATGTTCTAGGTGCAGCACAAGGTCTCCAGAAGACTTTGCTGTTAGCAACAAATACCCCAAGGTCACACTTCTCGCCTTATTTCCATCTTACCTGCATTTATTTGTTTTGTTTCTTCGTCAACAAAACACAGAGCCCAGTCAGAGCTCAAGCTGCAAAGACCACCTAAAATGCAGAGCAAGGTCACCATCTGCTACATCTACATCCCCAGCTCTGCACTCAGGATCTCTCAAAATCAGGTGCAGGGAATTAAATTATCTCATCTCAGAAGCTGACGGCTTGGTCTTCATGCAGGGAGACACATATACATCATCTGAGCATCACCACCAGCAAGCGCATAAGCATCGCCGAATAACTCAGTGGGGGAACAAACCATCTATCAATCAAATCCTGCTGCTGAGGCCACGGTTCAGCAACTTCTTGAGGAGACTTCTTTTGCAGAGAGGCATCTGGCGACAAACTCACTCGGACAAAGTGGCAGGGAGATATACGAGGTGGCAGCAGGTCTCTGCCTTTAGAGGGGAGGAAAAGGTGGATGGCAGGATGGGAGGAGAGAGCACTACATCAAGAGGCAAATCATTTTTCTGACTGTGCTTTCTTCCCTGCAGTTTCTTCTTTATACACACAACCCTACACACATAGAGATATATATATATATAGGAAGGCATCAAGACCCAAGAGCAAGTGCAATGATGAGTGATAACCTGCAGAGGAGTGACTTGCCGTAGTGCCAGAAGATGCTAGCGACTGCAGCAAAGAGAGGAACAAGGTCTGATGGAAACATCACTGGAGCGGAGAGGTGTATCCTAGACAATAAAGATGTCACCAGGTTCTGAGAAAGGAGCGTATGATGAAAAGTTTCAGCTGTCAAAGGGTAAGGGATACCCTTTGTGATGTGGAGCAACCTGGACTACCTAGAGAAGAAACACAGCGGACAAGAATTTTGACAGAAGAGTGGAAAAGTGATGGGAGAAGGTCACATGAGGTTGTAATTGGTACAAGCTGTAAAACTGTGTTGTTGGAGGCTCCCAAGTGGCCCTGAAGAAGAGGAATTGCTCTGACGCGTTGGAGGAAGGGTGAAGCTCTAAGACAGAGCCTGACACCGCCAGGGCAGGACTTGGCAATGCATCCACCCACCATCCTCCGCAGAGATGGCATGGATTCAGGGGAAAAAACCCACCCCTGATAGTGTAGCATTTTGCTCTGCCACCACTTCCAGCGCAGGTCTCCTCCTTTGCCCTTGGTGCCATAGCACGTGAATTCTCACCCGGCCCCACATCGCTTCTTTCTTCTCTCACCGGGACTCACACCCTCCCTGATCTCGTGTCACACTTTGTTGCTGGGAATGCCAATTCCCAGTGCTAAGGGTGCAGCCAGAGCACAGGGTAGGGGCCTCCTGAGGGAACGGCTGGTGGACTTTGCAACCAAAAATAAGGGGAACCAAGCCCTTGCTCCCTTCCAGCTGCCAGATCATCCACTCCTCCACACGGGGGTCTGAGCGTGGTTTTAGCTGGTGCTCACCACCAGCTCAGCACTGCTTTCACCAAGCTGCAACTTCTCAAACTTCCTGGGACTTGCAACTTCATGACTGAAAGTTTTTTCTCCCCGCTCCTGCCCCTTTTCTTTTTTTTTTTCTTTTTTTTTTTTTTCTTCTTGGCATCACTGTGTTTGGCTCACTACCACTTTTGTCTTTGAACTCTCCTAGCTGGCCCTACAAAGGTCAGAGGTCTCAGGAGCTACAAATAAAAACCAAATTGTCAGTGCCTTACTGCCAGTATTTCAAAATTATAACAGTACAGAGTATGGTGTATCTCTAATCATGTGCTAATTCATAAATGTGTCCTTAATAAAAGTGCTCCAAAGAGGAAACACTCCAGACTCGTTGTTATGGGTAGAGCTGGGTGAACACCGATACAAATTTTATGTGAATACTGGTGATTTTTTTCTTTTTTTTTTCCCCTTGGGTGAAAGTTCCCATCAACATTGAGGGAATCAAATCCTGACACTTGCTTCCAGCCAATCCCCAGGAAAACAAGAACCCATCCCCAAACAGACCAACATAAATCTTGCTCACTGGGGTTCAGACCAGGAGGTTTACGATCTTGGGTTTATACTTACCCAGAAGACAAAACACAACTGGTACCACAGCTACAAAGATAGTGGGTTTCAAAAGTGAAAAGCAACACACAGAAGGGAAGACACGGGTCATTCAAAATGTGTAATGCTGGAAAGAGAATCAAGTTTTTGCAGAAAATATCTTAGGAAATTTTACTTTGCTCTGTGCAATATTGAGTAGGGAACACACTGTTGATGGGATATGTGAATGTTCCTCGTTATTTCAAGGCAGAAGGGTTGTATTATAAAACCACGACTTTCAGGCAATCCCACCTGACTCGGACGGGGAATTGAGGCTGCTAAGCAAATTGAACTCTTCTCACACTGCTTTGCAAAATGAGGAGGAAAATCGAGGGAAAGCATGCGTGAAAGCTGTAATTTACACTCAGAATAACCAAATCATGTCATCGCATAAGAAGATGGTTTCTCTACAATACCCAAGACCACTTTGAATAAGAATGTCATTCCATGTCCGTAAGAGTCAGTATGAAAGTGACAACTTAGTATTTTACTTTTTTCCCCCAAGTGTGCTAGGATGGTGTGTTTTTTTTTAAAGAGCAAACCTTTTCTGATCCCAGTTTTGCAAACTGTTTAGTCTCCAAACATGTGTGAGAGTGAAACGCATCTTCTTTTTCCACAGCAAGGGAGCGACGCACCTTTAATGTGACTAATGTCACCAGCAGCATCGAGATATTTTTATGATGCATTTTCATTGCAGTGATCCCCTCCCTCACACCTGGGACAGACTGAGGCTGTGTGCAGGACGCTGCTGCTGAACAGAAATGTTGATGCTAGCTGAGGGAGCCTTATGAGCAACAGCACCAACATGCAGAGAGGGGGGAAAAAAGGCTAAGGAAGATTACATGAACATTTATAGGTTGTGCGTATGACCATACGAAAAGCCCTACAAAAGCCACTACAATGCCGCTTGAGTCACTAACAAATTGAAGCACTTTACAGAATTTGTAGCTCTTCAATAATTTTGAATTGCTCTAAAATGCTCATGCTCCAAACCATAAAGTCTTTCTTAACCACTGCAGACGTATAAAAGGCACATCATCAAAATGATGGTAATCAGCTCCTTCAATCTCAGGTGTGAAATGGTTCTGTATTTTTCCCTTGCCATTTTTGTTATTCACCAAGTGAAAAAAAAGAAAAAAGAAGGCAAAAAATGGTCATAAGGATGCAAAGAAAAAATAATCCATTTTCTGGATTTTTATGTAATAAAATTCAAAAAACTTTGTGAGTAAAAAACCCACAGTTATCTTATGCAAGACTGGCTAAGCTATCATAAAGGTTTTTTTTTTTTGAACAACAAAAAAACAAACAAACAAACAAAACCCACATGAAGGGGCTGAATAATGTCCAGAGCTATTCCTTTAGCAGCGGAAGTGTTTTACGATCAGAAGATGGAAACTTGAAGCATGTTGCACTATAATAGGTTATCAAAAATCTTAACATTTTTTTCCTATAACTCTCACCACACAGCAGAGAGCAGTATTGAATTGTCTAGGTCAGACATGCGTAACTAGGAAGTTGTGTGAATACTGGCTATTTCAGTTTAGCCACTAAACCAGAAGAACATCTGTGTGTGGGAGGGGAAATTCCATTATAACCAAGAAGAACATGAAAATACATTCAACCTCAATTAAAACATCAATCACAAAAAACCAAAACTCTTACTTGGAGATGGATGGGAACAGGATAATTCAATTTCTGCTCTGAAAAAATAAAATCAAAATAATTAGCAAACACTGGTTTTGCCACAGTTATTTATTTAATTCACAAATATTTTAGTCCCTTGAACAGAATGGTCTTTTGGATATTTTTTTTTTTAATTAAAACACCACTTTCTCTTATGCTGCTCACTGCTGAAGCATAAACGTATGTTGCCAAGTACATCCATTTCTGCATACAGTTACTGCAAAAAATCCTCCTGCCTCTGCCCCTGAGAACAGGCCTGAAGACTGTTGAAGCTTGTTGTAACGCAGTAACACAGTGTGGTGTATAAGCGATCTCGCACTTAAAAGATGTGAAACAACAGAGATGCTGCAAGGGAGGAAAAACAAGTGCCTCAACAGAATTGGAAGCAGTAACTTTTCTTTTTTCTCCTGCCCCCACCCCCACCCCCCCCTTCGCTGCAACGGCCAACTAAAGTAATCAGATAAACTAGGTCAGCACGAATGAACAAGGTGAGCCAGCTGCAAACGAAATGGGCAAAACAGCAATGACTAAGATAGCTGGGAGGGCATATGCACCTGAGTTCAAATCTCTAGGGAACAGTTTCATGCAGCTCTAATCAATTTTTAAATGTGCTTGCTCTTGGTTTTTACAAGTGAGTCTAAACCCAGTATTTCACACTAATTTCAGAACTGTATTTTGCATCAAATGACACAATAAACTAGTCGCTAAATTGCAAAAACTTCAGTTAAAGTTTCTTCCTTTTTCAAATTAATCAAAATGCACGCCTTTGGATTCAGCAGGGACTATGTAAGCAGCAGCAACCAGGTTTCCTTACAGACCTCCCACGTACACAGCATGTAAAACGTACACTTGCCAGTGAGACACAGGCTAATGCACTGAAAGCACTGGGGTGAAGCAGGACCAGAACAGGAATCCCGCCAAAGACGGCGTGGAAAAGAAAATACCAACTAAAGCAAGCACATAACACTCCTTCAGGATCTCAAGAGTTTAACGTGAGCCCTGGGGACCTCGTGCACCACCGGGACCAGCAGCAACGCTGACGGGATGCGGTGCAGCTCCTGCCACAACCCCATCCCCACTCAGGATGCAGGAGGTGCACCGGCTGCATCCCCAATTGCTCCTCATCCTCGGGGCAATGCCCAGCCCTCACCTAAGGGGTGGCTGTTCACGGGGGAAAATAAAGGGGAATTTGGCTGTACGCTGTGCTGGGCCCCGACGCTGCTGCCCCTGAATCCAGCAGCCGTTTGCTTCTGCCCAGCCAGTCTGGGACATGCCCGAGCTTAAAAGTTACCGGGACAGCAAAATGTGACCAGGGCCTGCGCACAGATTTCAGAGCTGACCTTGCGGGAGGCAGGTTCCACACCTGGCCCCGCGGCCCTCCCTCTCCACGGGTCTAACCACACAGAGGCCTAGTATTTACCCACTAAACAAACTGTTCATGTTGCAAATTCAGATTCATCGCGGTTTTGTTCGTTCACCAGCGGGAACTTAATTTTAAAACCCTTTTAACTGAATGACCTGCTGGAAGTACACTAAAGTGATTTCATTATTTTAAAGTTTCCTAAAGGAAAGGTAATTTGCAAACTGGTCATTTTTCACGTATACCAGCAGCAGCCATTTTTCAGGATCCAGCTTCTTACCCCTCCCGTCCTCCCTTGCACTTGGTTTTACACCCAGTAGCAGACAGGCTGAAGAGCCACTGCAACCATGAAATCTAGCCAAGTAATTTTAAAGTAAGAGTTTAAAACTGAGTTTAAGAGCTAATACCAGATAATTCCTCAGCGTTGCCTTACTTTTTCTTGCTTTCCCTGTTTGAAAACACACAAGGTCCTCACAAGTGAGCGTGCCACGGAAAGGCAGGGGAGGGGGAACTTCTGAGGAGAAAGCAGATGAAAAGCCTCACGGAGGACAGGGAGGCAAGTCCCACGCGGGTGGGAAGCATATTGTCCCAGGCCAAGTGTCTGGGCAAGATCCGAGCTAAGGACTTTCCTTGTGCCAGAGTCTTTGCAGAAAAGCCAGGACACTAAGGTTATGGTAGCAGATACTTTCAGTAGATGAGTTAAAGCCCACGTTCCTCATCCTCTTCACCAGTAACTTACCCTCAAAGCGCTTGTATTCTTCAGTCTCTGGTTTTCGCATAACCAAAGTATGCTTCCTCGATGCCGCTTCTAAAATCCAGTATTTTCACACTGTTCCTGCCACCTGACATTTTGATTTGAGCACAGAATGATGAAACCACCAGTAAATAAATATGTTCAGTCTCTACCAGTTGCACTTTCATCTAAACAGAACACGCTTTGAAACACATAAGAACCAACAGACAAAATTTCTTTCAATGTTTTGACACTTTTATTTTTTAGGTATACGAAACATTTGTATGTGAAAGGCTTAGTGTAGTCATTTTCTCAGATATAATATCCCTCTCCCAGCAAAGAGCTTGCAAAAAATAAACCTTTACACTTTTATGCAATTGAATCAAAAGAAACAGAAGATGGAAGTAAAAACAGGATTGTAGAGACGAACTAAAACATTGAGAAAGATATTTCATATAAGTAGCACAAGCCCTGACCACTTCAAAACTTAGTATTTTGGAGTGATGTTAGTACAACCTCATTTGCTTGTTAAAAAGCAGAAATACTGCTAAATCCCCTTAAGCAAATAAGCCAACTTTCAGGGCACTTCTTCCCGCCCGGTTGAAGAGCAGACTTATGTTAAACAGCACAGCATCACAGACGTCAACAGCTGCTTCGGGCATATTTATTTCTATTTAATGCCTTCCACAGAAGGCTGCTTCCGTCTTGGCTAAAGCTCTGTGATTGAGAAAAAAATACGTGCAAGTTTTGCTGTGTTGACTGGGAAGTTAAGAGAACACAGATGGAAAGCATTGTATTAATCAAAATCTGCTAAACTGAAAGCAACTATTAATTCTGTAATATGAGTTCTTTTTCTGTGAGTTTTGGGTAATTTTGTTTTGTATAGATGCAAACATCAGGAACTTGTGGAGCTGACAGAGGATGGACTTTTTTTACAAAAAGGCAGCAGAGCTGGACTTTATATGCTTTCCCAAAAGGCTAAATACATGCTGCAAGGTGACCTGAGTATGTTTCAACTCTTGCAACAGCTCATTCTCTAAGATGTGTAAGAAAAGTGACTTCTCTAGCGGGAGTAAGGAGAAATGATAAATAACGGTACTGTGGAAGGACAAAAGGAACCAGAGCAAGAAGAATGCTGGATTTCTTTCATAACCAAACTCAGAACAAAAACAGCCAAACAGCACACAAGTAGGAAGAAGCATAAAACAATCTAAAGCAGGCAGACAGGGACAAAACAAAGAAAGGTGAGAACATCTCAAGGACAACGGAAATAAGAAGGAAAATTAATAGCTGTCTATTACTTAATAGGGAAATTAAATTTTTTTTGCTGCTGGAATGTTCCTTCTTTTCCTGATGGCAGCCAGGATACTGAAAGACTACCAAATACTAAGTTAGATGCATGTAATCAGGAGTGCTTGAGGAAGCTCACTGGAGTATTTTGGTACTGGCCAAGACTCTCACCACACAATTACTGACCTGCCCCAAAAAGCTTGTGGAGGACAAGAAGTTTCATGGGGCTGAAGACAGGGAAATACAATGTCCACCTACAGAAAGTATGGTGGGTCTTAAACCACCTAACCTACCTTCAATACCCAAACAAAACCCCCTAACAGATTCCTAATCAACTTGTAAACCCTGAGAGGGTGAAGCGATAATGAAAGCTAACACAGATCTGCCAAGGACAGATCATGTCAAATCAACATAATTTCCTTCTTTCACACAACTGGCTTGGCATGGAAGGGGAAAGTAAGAGATGGTATCTGTCTTGCCTTTATTAAGGTCTTTGAGGCAATTTCGAGAAGGAAATTTTCATAAGCAGAGTAGAATATATGGATTAGGAGCACGAAGCACATACTTGCCACCTGGGATATGACACAGAAGAACTGCCTTAAGCATCTCACTGTTAGACAGGGAATATATAACAGGGTGGGAGGTGTTTGTGTATAAAACCACATACATATAGTACATGTGCATGCGCACTCCTAGGAAGACAATACGCTTCAATATTTTCCTTACCGTCTTGGGGGTTGGACTAGATGACCTTTAAAGGCTCCTTCCAACCCAAACTATTCTGCAATTGTATGATCTTAGTATGCTTGCACAGAAAACACATGATAAATCTAATGGACTCAAGTGACGATCTGCGAATTTAAAGTAACTTTGATAGTTATTTTAGACCATTTCTCCAAAGTATTTAAAAAAAAAAAAAGAAACACAACAAAGTGCCAGGTACTATACTTACTAGAGAAGTAAAAAGCATATATACAAAACCAGGAAATAATCGCCTTGCAGAAGTACTGCATAAAAGATTCTGGGAATTAGGAAACATAAAGGTACGAATCAGTGTTGCAAAGCTGTTGCAAAAGAAAAGACAGAGTTTATTGTGAAATATATTAATAGGGCTGTCTTATTAACACCTGGGAGGTGATCCCCTGGGAGGGATGAAAGTCAAGGGTGGGAGGAAAAAAAAGACTAGGAACACAGTAGCACTCGGTACAAGTATATAAAGGATAAAGGGTGAGTGATAATTGGCTAAATTTGTAACTAGATAACACGGGGAAGTGTGTCTGGTGTCCCTCTTCACGGGTGAGGAAGCAACACGAGTACGGGATGCAGAGAGATGGTAAGAGTGTGCTGGGCTGGCCAAGGGTGAAATGCCCAGGTGGGGACACAGTGGCCGCCCGCTGCTCTGCCACAAACAGCACCCCTCAGGTAAAAACCGAGCTTGAGAGAGCAGGCTCCATGTGACAACCAAAACGTGAACAAGCAATATACACAAGAAAAATTAACAGAACATAAATGCTACTAAGGGAGAAAGTCTCCCACCCAGCTTACGAAGGCTTCAGTGACACACAAGGAACCCCTGAATTCCTACTGAAACATCCTAAAGCAACTGCGATAGATTGCCTAACTACCATCATCAGGCATCCATTTCCCAAGCAAGGTTCTGATGAAAAGGTGGTGTTACAGGGGGAGGGGGTCTCCAAAGTAAAATTTCTTGACAGCAACACAACAGTCTCAA
Source organism: Falco peregrinus (assembly GCF_023634155.1). Taxonomy (NCBI): domain Eukaryota; kingdom Metazoa; phylum Chordata; class Aves; order Falconiformes; family Falconidae; genus Falco; species Falco peregrinus. The sequence goes on from NC_073739.1 coordinate 4,633,713, forward strand.
TACAAGAGCCACCAAAATTTTAGTAATAATGATAACCATATATGGAGGAAAGGAACAAAATGGTTCTTGCCTCCAGACATTTAAGAGAAGTGGAACCTCAAATTGCCAGCTCAGGTGTGAAGCCAGCATGTGCAACAGCAAACCTGCTAATGGCTGCTGCCGCCTGGAAAGCCAAAACGTGAGCCAGAGGCTCAGTGCCAGTTGTTGATCTCTCATCTAGCTGCTGACCTAAGGAACTCATCTGCTCTATTGTTAGATGCAAAATAAAAATCATAAAATTGTAGCACCAGAACAAAAAGTTCAAGTGCTGAAGACTTGTGCTTCTAACTTTGTAAGAGTAATGCTCTCACTCCACTCTTGACATGTTCAATTTGTCACCTTTTAGAAAACATAATTTCCAGAGAAAGTTTTCTTTTCTGAGATATCATTATGCCCCTAGACAGACAGAACGTAACATTCCTATTTCATCACTTTACATTTCTTTATTTTCAAAATCACCTTTTTTCTAGATATCAGCAAAACCGTATTTTAAAAGCTGTCATCACTTGGAACTTTTCAAAGGCATTAAAACCTCTGCAATATAAAAAACAGATACACATAGTCCGCGTTTAAGAAATTCAGTCTGTGCGTTTCCTCCTAAGTCATGTGGCAATCCAGCCACAGCAGTGCCAGTCCAAAAGTTCCAAAATTCCCATCTTTAGGACAAAACTGAATTAAACAGCAGTTTAGGTGTTTGCTCCCTGGTTCCTTCACTTTTTGTTGATTAACCATGTATTGAGAGCAGTTCTTGCTCACCTGTAATACCTCATAGAGAGGATGTCTGAAGACAACCCAGTGGAGAATTCGCCGCTCCAGGCAGCAATGTAATTAGTGACTCCCTCTGTTAAAACCTCATTTTCCACTATTGCAATCTGCCCAGTGTCAGGTCCCAGTCCCTGGTTCCTGCCCTGTCTTCCTCTAAGATTAGAGACATTCTCTATGCAGCTTTTACTCCACATTAAGGTACTTTAACCTTGGAATCTTCCCTTGATACTCCGCAGAGTGCTTTTTACATTTCTCACGGTAAGTCATTTTTCCAGCCCTTAAAACCTCCTCAGCTTTCCCAGGTACTCACACGAAAACCAGCAGCAGAAGCCACCTCACCCCGCAGTGTTACAGCACCGATCCTGCTCACCCTGCATGACACAACAGTCTCCAACTCGCCCCTTTTGGTTTTTAATCTGAGTCACATCCCCTCCCGCCTCCCAGATGTTTTTTACCAGCACGTATCGAACCACCACGTTGTGCTTTCCTGTGGCCAACAAATCCCTGTCCAGATCAACTGCTTTCTGTATCCTTTGCACCGTGATTTGCAGCCCAGATTCCTTGCTATACAACTCTGCTGTGGCCACCCACCCCCTACATCCCCCTTCCCACTTTGGTGAGCTCGTGCTGCCCGGGAGATGCCAGTAACAGCTTAATCCCACTCTGTGAACAAACAAGAGTACAGGGGAACTGGAAATCCAGACAAGATGCAGATGTTTGGACTTAAGATTGTATATTTTACTCTTCTCATCAGGCTGATACCAACACATGCATACATGCAATGAAAAAAACTGGATTTCAGGACCAAAAATTGCAGGTATGTCCTATTGCAAATATAACCCAAAGGAACGGGAAGCAAAGCAGACACCCATGAACCTAAAAAGCTCAGACACATCCAACACCAACTAACAGCCCATATTCTTTTAGTTTCTGACATACGCACAGCTGCTCCACACTATACCCAACAGCATACACCTATAAAAATGAGCATTTCGGGAAATCACGCAAGTTCTACGCTCATTGAAAAATTGCTTTCAGATCTGACAGGCAGGAAGAACACAGTCATGGGTTGGTATCCAGAATCGCTGTAAGCTTGTGCATCTCATAACTCTGACATAAGGACGCTTTATTCTCCTTTCAGCTTTTAAGGGAGACAGAATTACAAAGCGGCTCCACACTGCACAGACTGGGAAGCTGCCTCTCCCCCGGACCCATCAGGGCTGCACCCCAGGAAAGCAAAATGCTAATCCACAAGAAGCAGTGTTCCAGTGAGGTCTTAAAACACTCAGATATTGCAAGAAGCATAAAATATTGCAGGATTGACTCCAGAACAAATGTAACAAATTATGTTCTACTTTGTAACATAGATTTAGAGGGAAACCGAATATTCCTCCAAAGGAGTGATCTCCCAGTCGCTGCTGCATCCGTTTTGCAGTTCACCCATTAACAGCCTGCCTACTAAGCAGGCAAGCAACAACTGTCTTATGCCTTCTTTGAAAATTCTTCATAAAATCTGAATCAAAACAGCAACATCTTCACTATTTTCTCAGCCCTGTCCAGACCAGCTAGCACTGTACAGGTACCCAATGCTTGCCCTCTTGGCTGGAGCTGCCAGGCTCTACCACAGAACAAACTCTGCTAAAACTTAACATTTCAAGAAGTTCAATAGTCCCTAGGCTCTTACACTGATGACCCACGCTCGCACTTGACAGCGGAGGTCAGCTGTGCCAGTTTTCCTCACGGAACACCTTTTAAATCAGTGGGGCTTTTTGCAGTGCGAACCTGGTGGGTTTAAAAGCAAGACGTCATACAACCCTTGAAATCAAAGGCTTGCTTCCATCCCAGGAGCACGCTGCCAAGGCTTTCACAGCAGCTTCTTGCTGCAGAGCTGATGAGTATGAAAAGCTGGAGGAGCAGAGCATGCACCTTCGTGGCAGCCAGTGCTGTGGCTAGCAGAGGGATGGACGCTTTTTCCAGGCAACTGCTGGATTGTCTGAGCTCTGCAGCACTTGACCACTTCACAGGTAGAAAAGGTGCAGTCGAATCAACAGTGCAAGTAACCTGATTGTTTGGTACAGCTCCAGCCAAAGTCCTTTTGAAGGCTGTAACAAATTTTGCAGGGCACAGACACCCAGCCTAGAAAAAAATCTTGAGAAGCGCCTACACTACGTCAGCACCCATTGATTAACTTGGAGCAGCGAACCAGCATCAACACGTTACCCAAAGCATAAGCACGGAATATATAAGCTGTGAGCACACACCGGGTTAAACAGCTATTCTACTGCAAAGTCCTGGGGACTGTAGACTCTCGAGGCAGTCTCAAGCTTCAGGTTGCATGGAGAAAGCAGAAGGCTGAGATGGCTTCCGAGACAAACAAATCTCCCACCACAGCTCACCACCTTCCTCCTAACAGTGACTTTAACCTCATCCTATTATCTGAGACAGGCTGACCACTTTCAGGTGGAGGTCCCACAGCTCAAATGCCTTGCACTTTGAAATCCTGATCCCCAAAATAAAGACTGGCTCTTCCTGGGGGAGATGCCTGTGGAGGCCTTTTTCCCCTCTGTAACAGGACTGTCCTTTATAATCAAAGGGGTCTCTGGCAGCACTGTGGTTGTGAGTTAAAGGAGGCTGTTTCCTCAATTTATTTTTTTTTTAAATTTTTTTTTTTTTTTACTGCTGCAGAACTACCTGAGCAGATCTGGCATCATGTATCTGTATGTGTTGCATGAATGGAAAGAAAATCCATGCGTAACTGAACATGATATTCCAAGAATGAAATTTAAAAAACAAAACCAAAAAAAAAAAAAAAAAGGGGTTACATAATGTTATTACTTTAAGTATATTCCTTCGTAGTGCTGTTAGGATGAAACAAATAGAAAGGACCACGCAATGGGTTTTCAAACACATTACTTCTCTTTTTTTTAAGACAGCAAATATAATCTGTTTTAAAGTGATTTCCTGTCAGGAAGGGTGACAGTCAAGAAGATGATAAATCCTATGTCTGTACTAGGAAACTCAACATTTCCTCCGCTTACCATGACGTACAGTCAATCTTTTTCCCAGGGAGTTAAATTGTTCCCAAATTTTAATTCTGAAACACTTAGAAATTAAAACATTTATATACAATCTGTAAGTGGTTCTTTGTGGATAAACTACTATTCATATGACTAAGACACTATCTGCATTTATACTAGAAAATTGTTTATTCTGCCTCACCCCAAGCAGGGAGGGGATAAATGGTCTACTCAATTCTTTCTAAAGAAGACATACAACTGCGGCTAGCACAGAAACTGAGAAAAAGTCTGGCTACCACAAGCTTTTTGGCGAACATGGAGATTTTGCACAAGCTGGTAAGTGGGACGTATCATTAAAAAAATAGGAATAAAAAGATCACACTGATAGACAACAAGCATTTATTGATCTTTGGCTTTAGAAACCATCCTATCTTGGATATGGGAAATACTATATAAAATAATGCTAGCTGTTTTTAAACCTAGAGCAAGTACTGTAAAACAGTCTATCCTTTTACAGTGCATAAATGCAAGGCATGCAGAGTACATGTAGGGTACTAAAATACTATATAAGCATCACTTGCAGTAGACATTAAGTGTCTAACATGGATAAACACTTTACAAAGGCAAGCAAGTTGATGGGGCAGTTGCTATACAGCAGATATCACAGTTTCTCTTAGATTTGCTGGGGTATTACCATCAGCAACTAATAAATATAAATTTAGTTTTAGCACTGGATGCATTATAAAAACAATTATAACATTTCAACAGAACGAATGGGCAATAAGAAAATATAATCCTGCCTCACTCTGCAAAATTTACTGAAGTTAAAGGAATTTAGTCGCCTAGACAACAAACCAATTCCTACTATTTTCACATTAATAAAATGCTGCTCGATACATGGTAACATTAAGCAAGACAAAATCAGCTTCTTAAATGCTCTACAGTAAAAAAAGCAATGTAATTTCTTACACATAGTGTAAGGAAATGTTCAGTAAGCTTACTGGAGCAAGTACTTTCCCCAACAGTGTACTACAGACAGTACAGATTGCTACAGCCACTTTTTAGAGCTAAAAGCTCAAAATGCTTTTGCAAGCCTTCCTCTGAGGAGGGCTTCCTTTGGTGGATTTGAATCAGCAACACCATCTCAACTTACAAGCACTTCATATTTAGAATGCATAATGAACTCATGAGTAGGCACCTTGCTGCTTCCTCAGTTTTAACTTCCCCACTGGACCAGACCAGGCAGGTTTCACCTTCAGTTCTTGCCATTCTTGGAGGTGGGGAAGTAGCTGAATAGGTAAGCGTGGTTTTGCTATTCAATACCCTAACAGCATTCTAAAAAAAATCAGAAGGTGTAACTTGCGCCTTTCTTTTTGTGCAGCCGCTTTGCCAGAAGGCCAGCCAGCCATGTTACAATCCAGCTCTTTCATACTCTTTGTGCCCCACATCCATGTGGATGTGGTGAACTTCAGTGCAGCCTCAAGCAGAATCACTTACCTGGCTGAAGTCATTGAAGTCACCATGTGCCTGCACAGCTGGGAAAAACCAACACCCAAGGTGACACTATAAAACTTCGTTAAAGTCAACCTGTTCAGAATTGTGTATGTCCTCTCCCTCAGTCATAAAAAAAAAAAAAAAAAAGAAAACTGAATGCACAGATGGCAGTGGAGTGTTATACTACCAGTCAGGTAGTAGGCAAAGCTATTACTTCAATGATTATCTAACAGGAATGGAAAAGATTTCTTCAAAATCTTATTTGCCTCCAATGTGTAATAACCCTAAATGCACATGGACACTCTATATGCCAAAAACTGCAAGGAAACAACGATTTCACAGCAAGGCCCATTTTAAGGGCTAGCAGTCTTTGCAGCTCCTTTCCAAAAGTTAACCTGCTATTATGTAGCAACGTAAGTACAAAGTAAGTACGCAAGAAATTTTAAGCATGTCTTGTAGAGACCACCCACGTTGAGGCACTTTAGTCTACAGTGTACAAAAAGAATGCAATGTAGCTGTAGGTTGTTTATTATTTGTAGTAATTGTACCTAAGTATTATCCATACAGACTAAAAAAATAAACAACAAAACCAAACAAACACACCACCCCAAAACCAACCAACAAACGCCCACAAAACCTCAACCCAAAATAGAGCAAATCCCCAAATCTCCTATTCACAGATCCCCATGAACCTCTAAAGCATAAAGCAAACGAGACAATTTGTTTTGGAACAGCCTGCAATGCAATACCAGTCAGGACAGGTCAATATCACGTGACAACCATTTGACACCGTCCTCACTGTGAAGCATGATGGTCTTAATATTTGTAAAGCTGTAACTATAAAAATTGTCTTTCTGCAGTAATTTAGCAATAAGATGAAGTTAGACATTACATAAATAACATCGGAGGTTTTCCAATTTGGCAAATACTGAAATGAAGGGAGGGAAGTCTGTTCTTCTTGGGTTTGTTCTAGAGTAGGAAGTACTATGTGCTTTTCACTTAAGAAGACAAAAAAAAAAAAAAAGACTATTAACAGAACAACAACACTGAATTCATGTGTGTTCCCAGCATCAGAGACATATTTAAAATAAAATATTTACAACTTGGCAGATATTCCCTGTGCAATTCGTAACAAGTCTACCTTATGAGAAATTTTAGTCTTAAATTATTTAATAGCATCTTTACACTAATATTTGCTCACATAAATGGGAAGACTGACACATTAGACAGTTCCCTGTGATTGCTATTACAGAGTATTTCCCCACATGTATTCCTCCTAGAAAACTTTACATACTGAAAATGTGCAAGATCGTTATCAACGGGACAAAGGAATCATTGAAGAGAAGAAAAACTGTTTGTTGGCACATCATGACACGTGTATGAACTGTACTTAAAAATAAAATTCCTGGTGCATTTTTCATTGTCCTAGGTCTTTATCAAAAATACTATAAATACGCATTCTCAAAGCTTAGAACATATACAGGAAGCAGTTACAATGAACAGAGGAAAAGAGAACAAGGTTCACTTTAAACAGAAGATATTTTAAGCCAGGTTTTAAGAAATACTTAGCAGCATCATAAAACAAACAGAAATGGCCTACTACTAAGGAGTTTGTAAAAAGCTACTCTCAAAACCCTACTGAGGTGTTTGTTTTATAAATAGCAGAGTCATATAGATAGCATGTTGTTGAGAGAAATCCTGCAAATCCAAGTAAGAACTCTTGACTGATGTGTGATCACACATGGAAAAAGTTTGGTATTTACAGGTGGATTTCACACTTCAGTATAAAACTGCATTTGTTAATACTTCAGTCTGGACATCAAGTTAAAAAAAAAATGTAGTGCAGAAGTATTTGACCTCTAGTTGCAGGCACTGGTATTAAAAAATGCAAAGATGATCCATGGTATCAAGATTAAAAATAATTACCATTTAAAATGCCATTGAAATCAAAGTTAGAAAAATACATACACACTGGCATACAAAACAATGTCCAGTGCAGTATTACTCTCCCATCAGTCCACAGTGAGAGACTGGAAAAAGTTAAACGCAGCATATACAGATGTCAGTAAAAGCAGCCTTGAAATAACATCTTGGCCTCATGATCTCACCCACAGAGGAGGAAGACCTTTCAGTCTAGCACTACAAGTGAAGATCAAACATGCCATCCATCTCAGTCAGTGCGTGCTCTGCCAAAGCCACAAAGCATGGCAGACCTTCCTAAAGAAGAAGTTGCACAAAAATCACGCTGAAGCACAGACTGACTACTCTGCATCAGCTTACTTAACTAGATTTGACATTTTGCTTCAATACTTGTTGCCTAGATGCTCTTTAGAGTAATATCAGAGAGGTCAAAATATTGCTCTTAATTTACCATTTGAGATTTAGGACTTAGGCTGCAGATGCTGAAAATAACAGTCTTGTTTACTCATAATGGTAAAAATTCACATTTTGTATTTTATTTAGGATACAACTGACCTGCTGTTGCCTTCCTCTATTAAGGTTCTGCTCAGCCATACTAAAAAACTTGTCCAAGAGAGCACATGATTTTCTTTGGCCTCATTCTGATTCAGTAGTTCCATTTCCTCCATGCACTTCTTATTAATTCTTCAGTCTTAACTAAAACTTTCTAGTTAAACTCGTAGTGACAAAATGAACCGTGGGGTTAAGTCTGGGGGTTTTGTGGCTAACAAACAAATGCACAAATCGTGTCACGTGGCAAAGCATGAAGCATAGCATTTAAAAACTGTTCAAAATCTTCTCTGGAGAAACAAGCTAACATTCAAAAGGAAAACACAGGCCTTTGAGAATGAAGAGGCATATGGCCTTTTACCTTGTAGAGCCTTCCAACAGCAAGAAGACCAGACAATTTACATCTTCTATGTGGTACATCCAAGACCTCTATTACCTGTTAGCTGTAGTTACTGTGACATAGTACAAACTTTTAATTGTTCCTTTGAAGTCTGCCAAAACTTCTGTACTCCCTAACCACTCCATTCACTGAGGTTATGCTACCCAATTGTTGGGATGATGCATCTTTGTGGCATTTGTGTTGGTAGGTAAGTTTGACTTTACAACCCAGGTAAGCACACATTTCTACTCACACATCTTGCAGTACTTACAACTCAAAGGAGAACAACTGCCATAGAAACCAGTTTTCTAAAGCATGTCCTTACGCACAAGGATGTTCTGTTATACAGCTATTAACTGCTTTTCTGCCATTACTTGATCTGTTGATTCTTGTGCAAGAGAAATCTGGAAGAGGAAAAAACTGTGCAGCTAAAAACACCTCAAAACCTGGCAAATCCTTTAGCTTGAGATGGTACCAAAAAAGGACAACTGCTGCCTGAGAACACTGCCTGCAAAGTGGAAGCATAGGCTTGTTAGAATCTATTCTCCTTTTCCTAATCAATTTCTCTAAGCTCAGAAATAGCCCAAATGTTATGTTTGGACTTCCCTGAACTTGCTGGAAGACTTGGATTTATCACTAACTTAACACCTTGTCTAACGGGACTTCCATAATAAAAGTGCAAGTATTTAAACAATCGTTAACAAGTTTGTATTTCAGCTGGAATTCAAAGTTACTTGTACTACGGAAAGGAACTACTCCTTCAAAAATAAGATTAATTTAAACCAAGCCAACAAATTAAAAAAAAAAAAAAGAAAAAGTACAATCCTGAACTAATTTAGCCAAGTCAGTTTAGGGAATGTAGGGAAAAAGCTGTGGATAGGAAAAAGAAGTCAAGTTAACAAGTCACATTACTGGAGTGAGAAAAGAGAGATGTGAACTCAGGAAGAAAGAAAGAAACATTGATTCTTTGTCAAAGGCACCTTTCCTTCTAAAATCTCACAGAAATTAAGTAGGTAGCAGGTAAAATGCAAGACAAAACGTTTAAGAATCCTGAATAAAAACTACTAACTTTTCAGTCATGTTTTACCTGCTTTTCCATTTCTGCAAGATGCTTTTTCCTGCTCCCCCAGGTGCTGATAAAGAATTGCATGGGAAAAAAAAAAAAGCACACTTGCCAGCTGCTGTTTTAAAGGAACTCACTAAAGAAACGAGCAGATACTCCTTTGAAGCTTACATCATATACATGGAAGTCAGGACTATCAGGGTTGCTATTTTACTTTAAAAGCCCCCTTTTTTTAGCACATCAGGTAGTTCCAGGAAGCACTGCTCACAACTGCAGCAATATGCTCCCTCTAGTTTGTCACCTCACAATTCAAAAGGCATTTATTGCTATCTTCTAGTTTTTAATAAGCTTCCTAGACTTATGGAAGGATTAAATGGATCCGAAGAAAGACCAGCTCCCACTCAGATCAGACTGCTGACCAGAAGGTCAACCATTCAGTTCTGTGGAACAATGAAACAACAACGGCCAGAAGCGCTGATCTTAACATCAGCAAAGTCCAGGTGCCTATTTTTCACTGCGATCATCTGAAGAATAAAACAGCATGAGCTCTTACCAAAAGCTCCGTGAAGCTCAGCTACACAATTACCTCTGCTGAATGCAGTATATAATAACTACAGTTCACTTTTACTTAAGAGCTTTCAGAATACTTATGCCAACAGAAATCGTTACTTAACGTCATTTTGAAGTCTTCTCTAGTATCCAAAGCTTACTCCTGTCCTTCACATTGCAACAGGTTACGTTCTCCTGTACAGTGAGCTAATTCAGCCAAGTTCACTATCAGAATCAAACAGCACTACATCGTTTCATTGTCCTGAACATAACATAAACATTAGATACCTAACCATAACTTAAAAGCTGGCCTTATTAATTCTATTAGTAATGATACATCTCAAACTAACAGCGAGTGAGTCCAGTATTGCTGGACCTGTCATATTTTGTCATTCTAATTTCCTAGGAATGTTTTGAGATGTGAAGCTATTAAGTCAAATATTTTTCTTTACGCCAGTTCACACAGTTAAGCCTTAGTCCCCATTAGTTATGAAACGCTGGTGTGAAAAAAAGCTTGCAGCACCAGTAGCACTGAAATACTATACTGCAATGAAACAGGTAGAACCATGCAATATGTTCTCAGACATCCAAAATGCATGCGGTAGGTACTACCTGGTGTACACAAATCTTTCCCTACTATCAGTAAATACAATTTAATAAACTAATAAATAACTTAAAAAGGCATTCAATATAGTAAGACAGTTTATCACCAGCTTAAATTCTTGACTTTCTGCATTCGTTCAGTTTGTTTTCCCATATGGTAGGTTTGCTACATATTAAATATTCAGTTACACGTTTCCATTTATAAATGCTTATTATATGCCAAAGCTGTACACAAATTCAAGAGAAAAAGAACAGTAACATAAAAACAGCTAGTATTAGTTAAAAAACCCACTGACCTCTGCAAAGTGTAATATTAACTTTTTTAAAAAGCTACTGCATATAAATTCCCATTCCTGTTTTGCAATTATACAAAACATCTGAAAAAACTGTCGTTCTACTTTGTTCTGTAATGGTTTTATATTTGCGATCCCTCTAGTTAAGCAAAGCTTGTGAAATTAATGCTTTGCTCCTCCTTATTATAGCAGGTTTTTTATACAGAAAATCTATTTCTGAAGCTAAGAGATATCAGTTGTTACTATATGGCCAAGTTACCCAGATTAGAGTGGCAAAAGATGATCTGCCAGAGCAGAAATATCAAGATTAACGGTTTAAGTAGATCTTTTCTTCTAAAAGAGCGTGAGTTTCTTTAGTATAGCTAAGTACCTTTGAAGAGGCACCAAAAACAAATAGCCCTTTCAACTGAACTTTCAAAAAAAAAATTTAATTTTCATTTCAAAAGGGATCTTGAGATTACTAGACAAACATACATCCCTCTCCCACGGCCCTGTAAGATACATTCAGTAATTTAAAATAAAGATTCCATATTTTATAACTTCATATATATTATATATTTAATATATAATATATATTTATACGTACATTACACAGATACATACACTCTCAGTCAGCAGGATTTAACTGTTTTGTTTTGAAATGTTTGATTGGTGTCACTAATCTTCTACTATTTTCTGTGAATTCAACAAAATTTATCTATTACCTGAAAAGAAGAAATTTAAAAGATCCAAATGGAATCTGTGGATCAATAGTAGCACCAATACAAATGGCCATTACTTCAAAATGACTGCAGGGACTGAAATAATGTATATTTTATAACTCTCACTGCACAAGCATTCCTGCAAAATATTTAGGCAGCAATACCTGTCAGCTCCACATATCTGTTCCGGTTAAATTTAAATTTTATACAACTTTCCTTACTGTAATATACAGCATTTCTTTTGTCCTGTTGGATTATTTCATTTTTCACGGAGAAAAGTGATCGATAGCTATCCAACAGAATATTTTTTTTTAAATCCCCTCTCTCCTTCTGTTGTATGGCTCAGTTTCAAGATTTAATCGATAGGCAGCCACTATAACCAGTACCCTTCTAACACAGTTCAGTCACTGACTGTTGATGTTTAAAACACAAAGTTTTGAGGTTGGCTTGCTATTTATGGAAACCAAGATACTCGGAGGTCATATCTTTTCAGTACACTCGCCACCACCTGCCGCACAATAATATCAGTCAGTCCCAATACTATAATTCAATTAAGTTACCTACCATTTGGATAACAAAAATAACAAACCCAGCTGCAATTTTAAACATTATAAGAATATTCACCCTGAGAACACAGAGGAAGTGTTTAAAAAAAATTCTGATATGTTTTCTCTTCATATATAGTTTTCTTCTTTTCTCTTCATCTCCTCTTGGGTACCTGGGTTTGTATCTAGCATTTGACCTCACACTTGCTTCGTCAGTTGACCTGTTCATGCCACAGTCAGGTACTGGTGATAGAAAAGCCCAAAAAGGCTTGTAGAAAAGAGGCAAGCAGCAATCCACCAGGTGAGGAAAGACAGGAGTCCCCGGAACAGGAGAGGAGTGAAAATATTCTTTAGGCTTCCCAAAGCCATTGTTATTTGTACTACAGTTACTTTCATCTTTCCATCAGCAGGTGGAGACTCAGAATAAACTGAATTGGGAAGCAGACTGTTTTCTGCTGGAGTGTCAGAATTCAGTTCCGGGTAGATGCCCCAAGAATAATTACCTGTTAAAAACAAACGCGTAACAGATTTTTGTAGAATTAAATGCAAGTTCTGTTACCTCTATCACTCTATAGATCATCTTAGATATATTTTTCACGCACACAAAACCAAAAAATTTGGAAGCTTTTATAACTTAGTAAATGCTAATTCTATTCATCTGCATGGCTTCCTGATCATACTACTAAGCTATTAGGGTAGGATTCATCTTAACTTTTCGTATCCTAACATCTACATGTGATATAGCTGCCTTGGGACCCCTGTGAGTGCTGGGTATGATTCATCTCACCAGATGTAGTTGTCTACTCCAGAACGGGATGAATCACAGCCTAATAAAGCCTACCTCTTTCCGCTGACATTTTGTAAAAAAGAATGCCATGACTGCATGGCAGGCTGTGAAAGACATCCGTCACAGAAAAGAAATAAAGAAGAAAAAAAACCCAGAGTGACATCAGATCTCCCAATAATGAAATAATCCCGTATCTCATAATTTCCATTCAAAAAGCCTACCAAAGATTGAAAAGATGAAAAAAAAAAAATCTTTTAAACAGATGCTCACAAGGTTAAATCAACATTGCTTTATACAGCTCATCTTTAAAATACTTTTTTAAAAGACAAATACTTCAACAGAAGTAAACAGCTTAATTGGTAGTATTGCACAATTTCTCAGAAATAAATCAAACTAATTAGCATATAGTTGAAAGATGTCAAAAGCAGCGACAGAAGAGGACTGCTTAAAAGCCACACATCAGAATGTTTTAAATTGCAGGAAACTACAATGTATTTCTGTATTGCAAATACCGGTACCTTCAAATTCTCCTTAGCAAGCTGAAAATATAACAGAATACATTTTTGTTTATCCAATTTTGCCTACCTAGTGTTTTCAAGAGCAAAGCTGTGTGAAGGAGCATTACCAGTGGTGCAACATACTGCAGTGCAATTACGCAAAGATAATAGAATACTCGAGCCACCTGGGAAAACAGAGGAGAGTAATTCATGAGTTCTGGATGATCAAAGCAAACTTTTTTGAACACATCTAGGAAAAACTGGCAATTTATTTCTTTTTTTTTAAAAAAAAAAAAAGAAAAGAACCAGTACTTATGCATTAAAGCAGTTTTAAAAGTTTTCTAGCACATCTTGGCACGTGACATACTATCTTCAAAAGACCTAATGAAGAAACCTCTATAATGAACTCTAGTTTCAGGACACTTACATATCTGAGAGAAAGGGCTGAAAGGAAATAATTAAAAGCATCAGTACTGTTAAAACAAACAGAACTGATTTTGCTTCTGCAAACTGCATCTCATCATTCAAAGACTCCTATTTCAATACACCAGAATTCAAGCTAAATATAGGTTTGATTTTTAAAGTCCACAGCTATTTAGAAACTAAATCCTGTTTCAAAAATTAAGTCGTAGTCAGAGTCCAAAGCCTCATAAAAAGTAAAGTTTAGTTAACATTGCAGACCCTTTTCAAAAATGAGATATTTTTAATATTTCCAACTGTGAAACATCAGTATTTTAAAAACAATGACAAGATGATACTTTATTAGTAACTAATCCTAACAGCACTTAAATGTTCTTTATTTCAGGTCTACGTTATGGTTCATTGAAATCAACTCCGATTTATTCCTCCCCCTGCTCCCAATCTTTTCCAACTTTCTTGAGATTGTTACACTACATATTTTATATAAGCTATTGACCTAAACCACTAGACCAAATAAAGAGGAAAAATTCATAAAATCAATAGCAAGCAAGCAATGAAATAAAGATAACTGGATTTTAGAAAAGAACAGAATACTGAGTGGCAAAAAAGATGAAGGCAGACATGACTTTTTGGAAATATCTCTAAAACCTCAAAGGGCTTCATGATGAACAAGCATCAAAAAACTAACATAAGAAAAAACAGTAAGACACTGGCAGAAGAAAAAGCATGAGACAAAAAATACTGTAAGATAATTGATGGAATATGATAAAAAGAACAAATCAGAAAGTAACGATCACTGTAGGATGACAGATAGGAAAGCCTTTACTGGCAGAAGTTCCAGAAGAAGATAAAGCAGACATGAATAGCAAAACAAGACAGGACTTCATTTGGGGGCTATGGCCTTCTCAAAAGGAAGATACAAAGGTAGTGGATAAACAGATTTAGAAACCATCACGTAGAGAAGACATTATCATTTTATAGATAGGATAAAAGCTCCCAGAACTAAAATTGTGCATCCACAGCAACCAGCACAGTTCTGTTCTAACCAGTTGCTGCCACCTGTGTTTCCTTTTTTCTGAAAAAAATTGCTAGCCACTTTGTGAACAGCTATGGCATAGTCCACTCACAACCTTCAGATATTCAGTGAAGCCAAGATTATTATAAGTAATAGCAACAATTCTAAGAGAGAAATCTTTGTCTTATGGCATACGTCAATATTCCTCCTGCAATACACGCCAACACAGTAGGATCATCCAGCAGCACTATCGTGCCAACCTTAGAAATGTAAGTTTATTTTGCAGCAACATGCATACCGTTCTACAACAAGCTTACAAATTTCCACCTCCTCAGTTTGTTGATGGTATGTTTTATGTCTTTAAAAAAAAAATAAAAATAAATAATTTTCTATGCCACTTACAAAGATGGGCAGTTTTATAACTAGGCTAGTGCACTTGAGAGTGGTCTGACAGAATTAAGCCTGCCTCATTTTATTCCAAAATATAACCACCTCATCTTCAATTTTGCCTCAATTTAAAAATTATAGTTGGGATTAGCTAGCAGTATTTTATCCTGCTACCTAAATTCAACTCTTTTTTTCCCCACGTTGTAGCTAGAGATCACCACTCTCCCTGTGCACTCCTCAAGATCTGTTCATACTGAACAGAAACCCATCATTTTTGTACCTATTTGTGAAGAACAATTCATGAAGGATCTTTTGTAACTTCCGAATAACTTAAGCCATGCCATCTGCACAGCATGGATGATATAGCCCTGCAAACTTTGGTGTGCAGAATTTCTCTGTAATGGTGCTATTTTTATAGAAGATACAGTTTCGGAAGCTTCACTCAGATTTCAGCTCAGCTCTGGTGCCACAGAAGACACAAACTGGAAAAAAGCATTTGTACAGACAGAGCACTCCAAATATGTAACCTCAGTGCCATCATACTTACCATTTTCTGTAAATCAACCATACTTATTCTGCCAGCTTCCTTTTTCATCTGATCCACACTTTTCTGGGCTAAATTCAGATAGGCCTGTAAATGATGACGCATCATAGCCAATCTTAAAGCACACAACAGGATTATAATCCACAACCTGAAGGTGTCAAATGTATCTTCTGACATTCTGTGGCGAGGGAAAAAAAAAAAAATACACAGTAATGCTATCTTCCAAAAGTCACCGGCTGCTACAGTTATTTTTTTGTATCATCTGTAAAGGAATCTTGAAGCATATTGTAAAAAATACTTAAGGCACAATCTACAGTTACCAAGTTCATGTGCAAGCAATATTCATTTTGCCCCCGCTTCTCTCTCTACTGCTAGTCTCAGTAGCCCTATTACAGCATTAGATCCTAATTAGTACCCATTTGTCTGTGAACAAGAACAGCTCTTAAATGGTTAAATTCTGAGTAATGGAGACAGGACACTAAAAAACAAGCTTGCTCAGTTAATTACAGGCTTCTAGATAGCAAATGTGTGCATCAGTTGCCTCAGAATAAATGAGGGCTGTGCTGTAACAGGGTAAGGGAAACTAAAGAACAAAACAGAAGCACAAAATACATGTATTTGCTATGTTTTATGTAATAGTTCAGTGGTCACAGAATCACCTCGGAAGCCTATCTTAGACCTAGAAAGCAATAAGTGTGTCAGCTAATGATATCTGTTTCAAGTCTATTTGAATACTACTGTTTTGAACTATCTAGACTAATAGTGACAATGACAATCACCTCCGCTGCCTACACAATATTTATTTCAGATACCATCTTCCTGAAAATTCCTCCCCTTTTTATGTTTTAAATATATTAGCTGTCAATTCCATATGCACTTATCTACACACAGATCTTAAGACAAATCACTTGGGTCAGTTCTCATGCCAATGTATCATGACTCTGCAGTGAAACCACACCTCTCCTACATCAACACATAAAACATGAGGTTCAAGAAGGTGGCAGTGAGGTGGCATTCCACCCCTAGGAAGAATAACCCATCCCTCCCAAGGACGTGCCAGAAGACAGCAGCTTTCTGGGAACCACCACTTTAATATTCAACACTCTGTGACTAATTCTCATCCTTCCAAAATAACAGAATCTCTTTAGAGCTCAGCTGCAACTTCCACTATACTTTTGACAGCAGATGCTATTAAATTTTAAGTCCTTCACATTTCTATGATTTTCACAGGGCACTACTCAGATGTATGGCTCTGTTAAAAATACCCCAGAAAAACATCTTTAAAGGTAATCTTACAAAGGGATGCTCTCTTTGCCCAAAGGTGGGTTCATAATGCAGTCCTTAGTGATTGGTTTTACCCACAGCAGAACCATAAATAAAGGCGCCAAGAAGTTTATATGTAGCAATATTCTGAAAGAAGAAAAGAAAAAGGGGGGGAAGTTATTAAATACAATGACCATACTTCTTAAATTGGCGATACAGGTTCAAAAGGAGAAATCCATGACTTAACATTTCCACAAAACAGTATTATATACTGTGAAACCACACTGCCTGTGGCTTTAAAAAGTGCTTTTAGAGTATCTGAAAACTTGTTTTATTCCAAACAGTCTAACCAAAGGAGCTAGATGCCACAACTACAAACAGTTGAATATTTCCATACGATGGTGTACCATCAAACTGCACTAGCTATTACAGTTTTAATCTAGAGCATCAGCACCTCAGTTATATAAAGGAAATATGCTGCTGTATTACTTATTTTTTGCTTTATTGAAAATTTACTCAGATTAATTTCCATTATCTACATAGACCAGGGGAAACAGTTCTCAGAGGTCAGTTTTCCCAGTTTAATGTTAGGAACCTTGACTAAATGAAACTTGGTACTCACATTCAGTTAAAGATACACTGAGAAAACAAAAAAGCCATCACAGCTATTCCATTTTAAAACCATTATATGAAACTGCACCGTTAATGTAAAATAAGTACTCTCTTGAAATCTTTGAGTACAAGACAGACAGCAGGACTTAAAAAGTGGAGATAGGTTTCTGGAGCTTTTCCTGAAATTAATATCCTTCTTCATCTCTGAATCACAGATCCCAATCATTTTTCATTACTAAAATGAAACGAAAACAGTCAAAAGAATTCAGAGCTGTAGAGCTGGTGGTTTTGCTAGTGCAGTGCTTCCTCACTAACACAATCAGCTTGTCTATACCTCCATCTCCAATCAGAGCGCTTCTACACTATAGAAAAAATGAGGTAATCAAAAGTTATTCTAAAGAACACAAGAACTTACTGATTTCAAACTATCAAGCTTCCCAAAACCATTAAAATGTTTGTACATTTCAGAAGATGTCATCACACACACATTTAAATCATTGGTTTCAGATGAAGAAACAAACACTACTAGTTTTTCAGTGTTGCTAGGGAACATGACAGCATCAGAGAACAGTCCAAAGCATTTCAGAAACGTGAGAAACCATTTTACCTGAGCTTCTATTTAGTTAAGACATCTCACTGAGTTAATGGGCTGGAATGTGCCAAAGGGCAGCAAGAATCCCTTTCTGTTTATTTGAGTACAGAGAGAGAGGCTGAAAGACTCCTGAAGCAGGTTCTGGAAAATGAGGGAATGTGTACGAAAATGGTACAAACTGATTAAGAAGACTCCAAAATATATGCAGGGAAGGATACTGCTACTAAAGAAATAAAATCAAACCAGCTAGCAAAACGAAAAGGGACAGCAGATTATTTTTACTCTGTTTACCCCCAAAAAAACCTTACTCCCAATATACATAAAAAACCACATTAATCATGTTGAACATATTAGTGAAGTAGTAGTTAATAACTTTTTTTTATATTTTTTTCTCTGTTAGTGCTCCCTGCAAGTTAAGTCTCCCATTCTGTAATAGAACGGGAAAGGGAGCTTTGTCCTCTCTGGCTTTTTGCTTCTGTTTTTTGGAAAGGATTTTTTTTGGTTGGTTTTCGGGAGAACCTGGGGTCTGATGTTTTTTTGGGGCAGCTTTGGGGATTTGAAGGGTTTTGTTTGAGTTTTGTTTCTTTGGAGTTTTCTTTGTTTTGGGGTTGTTGTTTTTCTCTCAAAAGTAGACCATGTATTTGACTGCAGAGAAAGGCATTGTTTTCCTGCACCCAAATTAGACAGCTTTGTATCAGTGACATGTCATCCTCATTTACTACTCCCTTTAAGTGACTGTCAAACAGCTGCGAAGTCAGTAATTATCTACTCATTGACAAAAACACATCACTAAGGGCAAATACCAATCTCTTCAAGCTAATTAGAACCTATCACTTGACAACGATTCTCTGTTTATAATGGCATTACCTAATTACACTGATATCTGACCAAGTTTTGACATACTTAACATAATTTTTATATTGTTCCAGTTGAACAGTCAAAGTATTGGGAGACTTTTAAAAATAATTTGTTCAGTGTTGCACAAAGTTATTTTCAATGACCAGTTCCAATATACTATAAACATTAGGTTAGAGAAGACTTATTTTTCATAATCCTATTCTAATGGATACTAATGTCCCCTTTAGTTCTTGATTAATAAACCTCTGTTTTAGAGAGTTTCTGCCCAGGATCACATGACCACAGATTAAGGAAGATGTTGGAAAATTAGAGGATACTTAAAGAAAAAGCACAAGAAATTTTAAAATATTGAGAACCATAAAAATTTAAAACTAAGCAGTTTATTTAGCTGAAAAGAACAGATTAGGAAGTGACTCAGTCACAGTCTACACAGACAGAAATTTACAGCAGATACAACAAGCCAACAGCTTGCAGCTGTAACTGAATGCATTCAGCTACAATGAGTGCAAGTGTAACACAGAGTACTTGGTTATAAATTTACCAAGAGTGAAGGACGCAATTTAAAGACAGATTAATTTTTAAGCTGGGCATTTTTGGGGCAAAAAAAAAAAAAATAATGCAGTCTCAACATAAAGCATTTTCTTATCAGAAAATACAATGGTTCTCTTAGGAAAGTGACCAGGTTAAATGATCACAATGGACTATGCTGTAGAATCTGTCATTAATGTGTATCAAGCATCAAATTCAAGATCTATGAAAGATATTTGGAGATTTCTCCCTCAACTAAAGAATGCTGAAGAGAAATAGTTAAATCAGAGGTAACATTACCAAACTCAAGCATGGCTGAAAATGAAAATATTCCTTTAAACTGGTATTAACATCTGAACCTTGTGACCTATTCTGGGGCACCTTTTCTGTATCTCTTGCCCTAAATTTATTAAAGGCATGATGCCCACCTGGAAGTGGGGGTGGAAAAAACATGTCTGTTTTTGTTGCTCCTCTACTTCCTGAAAGTTATCTTAACTTCCAAAAAGATATAATGGGGGAAAGGAAGCAGCAAGCAGAAACGTTCATGGTGGAGCTCTTGCAGGAGGAAAGGAAAGCTCCTTTAATTGGGACTCTAATTACAAGGCAAAGAATGTAACAGACTGGCAGAGCACAGGCTGAGCAGAAAGAGGCAGGTGGCAGGTCTGCTCAAGATACGAAAAGCAGGCAGCAACAGAAGTCTTGGTCACTACCTTCCTGTTTGAATAGTTTGTATTGTTTATTTTCAGACATTAAAGATTTAAGACTGAGTAGCATATACCTATGTGTATATAGTTTCTCTTACTGTGTTATTTTTTCTGTTGCTAAATTCAGAGCATCCAGATGCATTTGAGCCAGTCGCAAGCCAGGGAATGTCAAAAAAGCACCAATAAGTGAACACAGAATAGCCAGGAACAATTTGAAGGTTAGTTTAGACACAGGACCCCTAAAAGAAAAGAAAGGAAATAAGCATTTTCTTGGGGAGGAAGTTGGGGGTGTGGGGTATCAGAGACTACTTTCAACTCAACAGTATCTAACATTTAATAAAAAAAGCAAACAGTATTCTATGGTCTTACTCTGGAATACCAGCATTATTATAAACCAAACAGGAGTTCAAATAAAAAAATAAATTAAAAAAACCCCAAACAACAAATCACCTATTTAATTCCTAGAAAAATAGAAAACCTAAGCTATTGCCTATGAAATGTTAAGTTTGTTAGTAAAGAAGAACAAAAAAAGAAAAATTTTATATTGTAATTAACAACAAATTATATAACAGAAATAGCAAATTGAATTACTTCAATGATTATGTCTTAAGAGAAAAGATGCATCATAAATTTAACTAGTCAAAGATAAAATGGATATTTGTTATACTACATTCTACCCTGATCCATTAAAAAGCTCTATCAAACTGTTACTATTAAAGTTTTTCAGAGATATATCTAAAATATACATGTAGCCAACTAACATGTCTCTTCCAAGTGATTAATATAGTTTGTTTAAATGAACTATGGAGTATTTTACAAAAAATACAGAAAAAATTACCTAGGATCAAATGAATTACAGAATTAACAAACAGCAGATTACACACACAAAAAAAGCAAAAACAAACTAGTGACATGTAACTAACACAGACTGAAGAGGAACAAAACCAAATCTATTGATCCACGAGTTTCAGATTCTTTCTTAACCTACTACATATAAACTACCAAAAGACACCATCATCAGCTCAACTGCTGCTGTGAACAGCCAAAGCACTGCAAAAGTTCAAAAATAAATGAACATTTAACAGGAAAATTAATACAGAAGTTAGTAAACTTGCAATAGCTTAGGAAAAGCAGAGTGAAGAAAGGCTGAGAAACACACGGGATTCAGTTAAGTTTCCCATGAGTTTATTCGTAAATGACACACATAGATTTCCAATCTGAGGAAACGTCTGTTCCGCAAAGATAAAGAGATTCCATAGCTTCTGCATGATACTTGAGAACTTCCAAGCAAGAAATTCAAAGTTGCATTCCTACAGTGATGACATACCCCATAAAGACGTTTTAGAACATGCATATAAGGAAAGAATGGTAACAGAAATCCATTTCACAATATACAAAGGGTGTCTATGACACCAATTGTATATTTATGTAACATCAAAAGCTGTGGCATGTTCTTCCAACGGTTTATACAAACCTTGGATGTCCTGTAGCAAGCAGATGTTTTTGCACAATACGAAAACACTATTACAACCTGAAAACAGGAGTGAAAGCCAAAATTTACTCCTAATGGGAACTTCATCACAAGCTCCATCTGCAGCTTTTGCACACTCATCCTCTTGCATACCACAGGAATGGCAGAAAATACCAGTTTTAAGTGACTGTTACAAAGCTGAAGGGAATTGCCATGAAAAAAAATGTTTATAGTTTTGTAACTGTAATTTATGAACTAGAACCAAAATGTCAGGGCAGAAACTATCTCCAAATTAAAAAGAGAAAACACAAATGCAACTTAAATTCCGTGTGAGTACTGATGAATTACTTTCATTAACCCACCTCTTCACATTATTGGGGAGATCATAAGCACCTACAAGAGCAAAACATACAAGACAAATGCTTGCTAAGAAAATCCAAGTGGTTCAGTTACAAATGCACACACAAACCAGACAAATACGTTTCCAGAAACTTACTGGGACTCCAAACCCTGCTTTTCAAGAAACTGCATAGCACTTTCCGAGAAATTTGAGAATCCTGCAGAAAAACATGTATTTTATTACAGTACAAACGCAGAATCCCTTTTTCAAAATAAAATGCTAGGTAACAAGTCATCTTTTAAACAAATTTTCATATGTCCAGCATACTTCTTTCATGTGCTCATTAGTACACCATAATGCAATAAAACTTGATTATTAACAGCTCTGGTTAACACTTCAGGAACATTTATAGAAGTAATATTACTTTTTACAAAAGTAAGTTTTGGGGTTTGGGGGTGGGGGTTTTTTTCAGTAAAGGAGCTTCACTTATTATGAAAGGCAAAATGGGTTAAATGTAAAACTGCAAGGCAAATATAATTAGCAAACCAAAAAAACTAAGCAAAAATTACACTATTGAAAAGAAAGCAGGGAGAATATACAAAATCTCCATCAGAATCTGCACTCCAAAGCAAAATTTCTTAGTAGTGTATGACATAGAGTTCACTTTAACACAGATATTCTCAAAAAACACCAGAGACTGGAAATAAAGTTTTCAGGTTATGCGATCACTACACTTCTTGCAAACACTAAAGAAAGGAGCTACCTGATTCCAGTCCAAACTCTAGATAGTTTTCTGTCACAATGAGAATCGCCATTGCTTTCACGAAGAAGAAAAAACCAAAGGTGACACAGACAGATCTTTCGCCTCCATCCTCTACTTTGAAATAATGAGTAGTCAACGAAAACAGTACCTTACTACACAAGAAAATGGTCAAGGAAAATTAAGTTTGTAAAATAACTATATTTAAAGTATTATAAAGCTGTATTTTGGTCATCTACACTAGGGCTGTTCTGATGCACAGGGTTTTTTTTAAAAAAAGTAGTATGTGTTTAGCCAATTTCAGGTTAAAATTACAGAATACTGTAATGCATATGTAAAGCATAACCATCACAGAAAGGGTAGCCAGGAATACACTTCTCTGGAGTACAGTTTTGATTCAGGCTTACTTACAGTCAGTTGCAGCAACATTCGCTATTAACCTGGGAGAACTAAACCACAGTCGAAATGTAAATGATTATATAAACATAAGTTAAATCAAACAAAAAAATAATACAATTGTATCTTCAATGAAAGATACCGAACTAAATGAGAAAATACTCCAAACTAGATAACTCAAGATTTAGTGTATCTTAATTTCAAAACCCAAAATATCTTTGAATGCCAAGGAAGTGAATAAACATGGTTTTAACCACAGAGGAGCTATATCTTTTCTTCCTGAATGCACAGCCCTGAGGCATACATACAAACAGCCACAACAGAATGTTCCAACAAGTACTTCTATCAATAATGCGATAAAATTCCTCAACTATGATAATTTCTGCTCACTGGGAGTGTACATTTGCCTTACAAGAAACTGTGACAAATGGCATGGGATTGTTGCTTGAATTATTATGTGACTGTTTACTTAAACAGAAAACATATGAAAAGATGAAACTTGTATTTCTCTACTTTCACATGCATGTGTGTGAGATCTTAAGCTACCAAAGACAGTAAAACAGCAGCACATTTAGTACCATCTAGGAAAAAAAATATCTACCCCATGATCATCTTGGGGGGAAAAAAAAGCCCAGCTCAAAAAATCTGATTTGGTCTGGTGTGGTACATTAAGTCCTTTCATGTAACCCAGTGCCCAAATATGAACATCTAAGACAGCACCTGCTCTATTATCAAGCTGTTTTTAAAATGTTTATTGAGTATTCTCCTTTCAAATGTATTTCTAAACATAATTAGCTCCAAAGTTAAACAGTAGATTAGAATAAATTTTTCAGGATATATTGTCAACTCTTAAAGCTACAGCCCCCTTTACAATTGATTTTTTTTTTTCAGATGGCAGGCAATATATAGTTCATATTTAAATAAAGTACTTGAAGATCACTCCAGCCACTTCCTCCTTTGAAAAACCAAGAAGAAAAAGGAAAAAGAATATTTGAAGTGTAAACTGTGCCCCCTTTTTTTTTTTTCCACTATGCATAACATATTCATTCATATTTGCACTTCAATACTGGAAGCATTTTAAGATGTCAATGTAACTGTATGATTATGCAATATCGTACTTCATTAGGCAGCACATTTAATAGACACATTGCTGTAGTGCATGTATATGCAGAGAGGCACTCACATGCACACAATAAAGTGGCCTAAGCACAGCATCTAATAACTTTTGAGTTCAGTTGAACCTTCATACTTCACAGAAAGAACCGGTATATCTAAAGGAAGACGGACCTCATCCTAAGATGTATATAATAGGTCATATATACAGTGTTCTGGAAAGCTCTGCTTCTCTAATAATACATTCTTAAACCAAGTGTCTTTTTGTCGCTTGGGGCATTGATCACAAATTGCAAACACATTACTTTTAAATCTTGAAGTTATACAAAGGACTTCATAACAGTCTGTGACCAATAGTCCTAACCCATGAACAGATTTATAACCCCCTAGGAACTTCATGTTTTCAACTATGGATTGTACCTAAAGGATGTGGAAAATGCAACCAGGAAAAAGAAAGCATACTGACAGTAAATTCCAATTATAGTGCCGATTCAGAATCAGATATATAAATTAATGATTATGCAAACTGTATTTGACTCAAATCCTCTGCTACTTGAATAATCACCACTGCTGCCTGGTTTAGGACAGAGAAAATCAAAGCATTATGGCTCACTTCATCACTTCCTTTCACTGCTTGACCTACATTTCAGGACCTACTGAAGAAATAATTCAGAAGTATATAGTGCCAAGTTAATAGACTCCCCACTCCCCACCCCACCTTATATTACTTTTTTTTTTGATCATAAAAAAGTGATTTGCCTGTAGAATTTATGGTATACATTTTTGCAAGAAGAATTTTGTCTTTTAAATTGCTGCAATCATGGAGTTTTTGAGTGATATAGTCCAGCGCTATTTATGCATGTGATTGAAGAGACCTATGTTCTGTTTCTATTAAAATACACAAAAATTTTGGAGTCACAATTGACAACCAAATAAACTCTTCTATACTATTTCTGATTGCACTTATGTAGAAAAAATTATAGTTTAAGGCTTAGAGGTTATTTTAAGGTACTTGATGAATGACTTTCCCTAGATCAACCTTAAGTCAAGAGAAGACTGTCACTTGCCTTTGCTATGCCATCAATATATTTCCAGAAGTAGCCAGTCAAATTTACTAACCTACCAATGAATCAGGTTACTTAAACCTTTTCAGATAACAGATAGCTTCCCAGCTGAGAAATATCTTACTTTTGCTTTACCACATTAGTTTTCCTACATACTTTGTCTCTGCAACAGAACTTACCGTATACAACACTGTTTTAAGTTTATAGTAAAAAATTTAAGTAACCCAACTTAGTTGTTTCCAGTGAAACATTCTAAATAGCTGCATACGTATCATAATTTAGACACACACTACTGTTAAGATAGATCACCTCTCAGTATAGTCTGTCCCACTCCATCCTCATGCACATTCTTCCTCCCACCAGTAAAACATGTTGTTATTTTACAAATCCACTCCTTTGCAAGTAAGCTGTCTGCAACTGCTAAATTCATGATCAACAATTCAGTTTGCTAATTTTGAATATCTGTTCTGACAGAAACCATCTTTCCAAATTCCAAAATAACAGAAATCATCAATCTGTGAATAGTTACTATCTGCAACAAACTGTACACAAAGAATAATAGAAAAACAGTAATTAAAACGTTGTGGCCTGCACCACAATGAGTTTTCACAAACTGCTTTTGCAAGAAACATTGCAAAACTAATTTTTAATCCAAAATTCACAATCAGCAGGTCATGATCAATAATCAGTCTTAAAAAAAACCCTCAACATCTTTGTTTTGTTACTCCTCTTCAGGTATTGGAAACTCTTCAGTGCCTGCAGGCTTATCAGCACAAAAAATGATCAAGCAACATAGTATCCTGCAGCCTTTCAAAAATATTAAACATCAAGCAGGTTGTACAGTAAGCCTTCTAAATGCTGCCTCCAAGAAACATCTTTTGAGTCTTCCGGAAACTATCTAGCCATTTACAGATTTATTTTTCTGTTCTGCTAAAAACAGAGTTCCTTGTCCTGGAAGTACTTATCCATGCTACAAACTGTGAGGTTCACACTCAGTTCAGCAGGACGAGGGACACATGCAGACACCCCTGCCATACCCAGCCTTACCATGGGTAAGCTGAGCATGAGCTGCCACTGGAGCATCTCCCTGGTCTGGAAGAGGAATCTAGCATCTGTCACTGAGGTACCTGCTCATGCAGCTGCACAAACTTTCAGCACAGGAAACACAGGTTTGCCTAGCACTACTACTATCAATGTAATGACAACATACTCTTAACAGTGGAACTCAAATACTAAATTTATGTACTATTCCTTTAGACTAAATTTCTGTTAAAACACATGTATAGCCTAGATTCATTTCTAGAATTTTTCTGAGTATCTACACTAAGAACATCTAAAGATGCCAATAACGGATTACTGCACTGAAGCAACTGAAAAAAACCCACCAATCATACTCTCCAACTTCCCCAAGCTTCTTTCAGCCATTCTGTCAGCCAAATCCTTAGTACAAACTATCACCTCTTAATACACAGCCATGAAACACAAGAAACATCTTTCATCATAACACAAAACCATCCTAGAACTAATGCTTGACCTATCACATTGACTGCTTTCAATTGAAAATACAGAGGCAACCAATTTTTTCTAACATTTAGATCATGATGAATCATTTCTGCTCCTGATGTACTGAATTAGTAAATAACTGTGTAAGTTTTAAAGTAGTCTAAGTATCCCGGGGGCCTGATGTCACAACATGTGAATTAACCAGTTTTCTTCTGAAATTTCTTTCCACCTGCCTAGGTTGCAACTGATCTCAAGCACTATTATCAGTATCTCTATGTATCACTCTTTGCACCCGCCATCCTCCTTCACCCATAAAGCTGTAATGTAAGTTAACATATTTATGGAGATGTTAACTCTAATATAAAGTTTAGACTGTACTTGCTAGTACAGCAGCCTTCTGCTTATCACTAATCCCTCAGACTGCACAGAAGCACACTACTTCATCCCATCAGTCCAGGAACCATACAGGTAATTAAGCAAAGCCCTGTTCAATATGAGGAGGCAGTGACTCCATGAGGTTTTCTACAAAATCACCTGCTCCGTACAGAAGCCTCCAATAAAAACCAAGATCTATTTAATACCACAGGACAAAAAAGGAAACCAAAGTTGTAAAAAGTGGCAGGAAACTAGTTCTGACTATTTGACTCTTTTGTATAATTAATAAATGACTATTCAAAAGTAGTACTAGGTAAGTGATTATACAAGGTTACAGTTGTATACAGGTTTCCTATTTCCCAGAATTTTTTTTTATTTCTGAAGGCCTGGTCCTACTTATCAGACCATTCTTCTCTAGGCTTTCCCAAATTTCCTTATGTTTTTAGAAATGCCACACGAATTTTAAACTTTAACTTCTATCAGTTTATTGGGCTGAGAGAAATGTTGGAGAAGTCCTCAAGAACTTCCTCACCAAAATATACTTATTACCAAAACCCAAAACAGTATTGGTCCCTTAGACAATACATGCCTAGGTACAAAAATGCTAAAGCATGCAATTAACAGCTTGTTAAATAAAATGTAGCTTTAGCACATGATCCTTCGCTTTTAATACTATTCTATCTGGTCTTACTTCTCTTTCAGTAATGTAGAAAGGCTAGTGAGAAAATATAGCTAATGTGCTTTTAACATGCAGGGAATACAGTAGGTCTCTTTCAATCTCCTCCAGGTCCAAACGTGCAATTAGATCTCCAATACTGCAGTCAGATTAGGATAGAACTGGACATGTTGGTTTAAGCTCAATTCATATAAAAATGGCAGGTGAGAAAGAAACAATCAAAAAAAGACCCTAATACCGTCTTGCATGTTCACACTACTGAGACTGAAAAGCTTGTGCTACCAGGTGACTTATCTTCCCTAATTTATGCATTTGGCTTTGCCCTGAACTGATGACCCAATGAAAGCAGTGATTAGGACTGTATTCAAATACCACTGTGAGAAAAAATTATCGCAGTAGATTTTCCTACAATATAAATAATACTACAGTGATAGCTGTGGATTATATAAGTTGGCTATACCCAAGATTTGGAAGATGAAGCAAATGGGGTGCTGCCACCCACAAATCTAAGAGTGCACTGTGGCTTTAGTATTTGAAGCTTGCTTTTCCATTAGTTCTATTAACCTCCCCTTCACGCTCAAAACGGGAGTCGAAGGTGCTGGCTTTCATTTCTGATTTCTTAAGCAGTAGCTGCCTCTGTCTCCTTTCCTCTGCCAAGATTAAACTAGAATTCCAAACTTCAGCCAAACAAGTAAAACGAAGGCAGTGCAACAGCTATATTACGGCTGTAATGTAACTGTAATACCATTATAAAGTGCACGAGCCAGACATCAACTTTCCTGTCACTACCTAGCAGACTAGAAAAACCACCTTTTGGACTGTGGACCTGTCCACTGACAAGTCAAAGGAGAAACACCTGGTCTGGAAGCAAGCTACTAACAGTCTTCTACCCCTCCCCTGCCAATATGACTCGACTCCCTCTCCAAGGAAGCTCTTACTCATTACAAGGAAAATTCTGGATATCATTTATACTTCAGCCTACTTAGAAAAGGAACTCCTGACCTTATCATACAGGCAGCACACATTTTAATACCTGTCAAGTGCAGACAAGTATTTAAGCACATCCAGAACTGTTAGCCAAATACAACCAAACATGAGAGTTCAAAGGCTTTACGTAATACCACCAGCTACTGCTAACACACACCAAAAAAACCCTCAACATAGTAAGAATCTCTATTGAAGACCAGGCATTTATAGAGATTAATCAATTTTGAATATTCAAGTGCTATATCAACCCTAAATTAGCACTTATCTGGTTTTCAGCTTTTGAGGGAGCAGAGGAGTTGCAGAAATTCATTTTCTAACTCACTTTTCCATAACCTACACTCTTGCAGGCCTTTATTCAATTCCATTGCTTTAACACCTATCATGTCTTTAAAAGGCAATTTTCCTCCCTAAAGTGTACGTCTGGATTGGTCTGTGGAAAGCAGTTAATTACTGTGCAAGCATCCATGTGTGACATTGCCTTCTCCAATAAAAACAAACATAACAGATGCTGCTTCTTATGGTTTGACATGGCCCGTTTCCTAAATACTCTGCTTTTGTTTCTCCCAGTTTCAGAGGGGAGTTTAGTTTTTCACAGAGCTTTGAAAACACACCACCTCAGCTCCTACAACTCTCTATATATTTTATTTTCTGTAAACTCTGTGAGAGTGTCTTGACTGCATTTTAAAATTATGAATTCATGCATGTATTATTTTTTCATATTTTCATATCATGCATATTTTTCATCCAGGTTTCAGCTGGGATAGAGTTTATTTTCTTCTTAGTAGCTGGTGCAGTGCTGGGTGTGATTTGGTGTGACAGCAATGCTGAGAGAGCACACCAATGGTTTTGGTTGTAGCTGGGTAATTTTTGTACTAAGTCAAGGACTTTTTGGTTTCTCATGCCCTGCCAGGGAGAGGGCTGGAGGGGTGCAAGGAGCTGGGCAGCGACACAGCCAGGACAGCTGACCACAGCTGACCCAAGGGATACTCCGTACCATAGAAAGTCCTGCTCAGCATATAAGCTGGGGTAAGAAAAAGGAAGAGGGTACATTCAGTATTTGGCATTTGTCTTCCCAAGTAACCACTACACATGTCAGAGCCCTGCTGTCCTGGAGTTGGCTGAACCCGCCTGCCCATGGGAAGCAGTGAATTAATTCCTTGTTTTGCTCTGCTTGCATGCGCGGCTTTTGCTTTACCTATTAAATTGTCTTTATCTTAACCCACAAGTCTTCTTACTTTTACCCTTCAGATTCTCTCCCCCATCCCACTGTGGGAAGCATGAGCAAGCGGCTACATGGGGCTTAGACACCAGCTGGGGTTAAACTTCAACAATGTACCTTTGCAATAAATTAGTATAGACATTACTGTACTATTTTGTTCAGGAAGTATCAGATCAAACACACTGAAAACAAAAAGTGTGCAATAAATTACACACTTCTCCAAAAGCTGTAAATTCATTCTGTACAGAAATCTATTTCTGATTGCCAAACTAGGCAAAGCCAAATTAGTTCAGAACCACTACATACTACAGATGAGCACCAAATGTTCACATACATGTATTTCTTCCATAAATGGTTTAGTATTAATGTTAACAAGCTAGTGATCAGCATGTACAAAGGCATGTTTATGTATATATACATACATATACACAATATATACATAGTATAATATATTACCCAGTGACACTAGCTTACGCAATCCTTCTTCCAAATGCTAAGTATTTGTGTAACCTACCAATTGACAGTACAGAGCTTTATATGAATTGCAGAAGGATGTAGACTATCTGGGACAGAGTAACTTAAGAAAACAGAAAAGGATACACTGCAAAAGCCAAGACAAGCAGACACCACACTATGCTGATATTCATTTCTTGGGAGGGCTTCACAATACTGTAATAGACTTCTGTCACCACATACACAACTGTAGCTGCAACAGTGAAATCCACCAACCACTGATATTCCGGAAAATAATGCAATGCTGAAAAATACAAGTTTGCGGATGTTAAATTTGATATTTTAAGGCAGTTATTGACATATATAGAATGGCATGACAATTAAAAAATGTTTTCAACTAGCTGAGGTCTAGGTAGACCCCCATCATCCAAGAGCAAGAACAGCAAAAAAGCTGCATTTTTTCCACTCAGCAACCTGAAACTCACTCTTTGCTTCTGTTAATTGATACTTGATTACTACTCAAATTTATAACGCTACAAGATTTTACTATTTTATCATCTCAGATTTTATACATTAATGTCCTAAATTCAAAAAGTACACTTAATTTAGATCTCAACATCACAACAGAAACAGGTTCTCCAGTTCAGTCTAGCTGCAATTCCAGGTAAGTTTTCTTGACTCTCTGTTAAAAATTACAAGCTCATTGGCAGTAATTTAAACCCCTAAATGTAACCACTTCCTCTTTATCTTTAAAAAAACAGCATCTAAGATACTGACAGTTTGTTCTTTCAGATTTTGTTAGTAACTCCCATATAACAATAAATCATTGTGTAAATTCCACTGTAAAAATTCTGGGGATCACACTGGGTTCCACGCAGGTCAGGTGATTTATGAGGAAAGAACTCCCACAGTTGCTGGGAACTGCAAAGAACAATTTGTGACAATGAAGTGCAGCCTGTCCCTCCCAAACACCTGTAGATGTAGGACCTACAGAGTTAAGTCACAAAACATTACTGAGCAATTAGTCTGTTGACTACAAGCTGATGTTAAACACAGGAAACTGGCCAAACTCTGGTATTTCCAAATCCTATATTTATTTTGAAATAAATACCTGGTTAGAGTCAACCAAAGTTTGTGTACATAACTCTTTTAGACAGTTAAGCCCTACACTGCATCAGTACCTATAAATACTTAGGAAGACAGTTAAATGGTCTAGTTTCAAGCAATTAACACTAACTGAACCTTGGGAATGCTTTATGTGCCAGCTTCAAGAAACTCTGCGTTTCTGTTAAAGGTATTTTCTACACTGTCTCCAATAATTTAAGCTGAGAATTCTCCTGCATAGGACTATGCTTCCTTTCCTTCTATGTTTACGCACAAAACACATGTATATGAAAATGCAGATAGGAAGAAAATACATATCATACATTCATACATATCCATATGAGTTTTCTGTAACAGAATAACTGGTTATGAATCAAACATTACCACTTAAAAAAATAGCAACTTCCAAAACACTTAACGCTGTTTATTTCTGTATTGTCACTTTCCGTTTCTAAGCATTGTACCTCAGTATTTCATACATGTGGTCGAAAGGTCTAGGTTTCAATGCTACAACACATTTCCTATTTTAGATGAGCAGAAGGCATATGTTTCAACATCTGTCAATCGTCAATTTCTTGTACAAAACTATGATCAAATAAACTATAATGTGATCCCTTCCATGTTGTCTCATATTGCTACGGATGCCTGATACAACAACAGATGTGCTTTATGCTGAATTTCACCTACACATCCTTGTTCATAACTGCTATTGTCACCCATGGAACAGAGAAGATGTGGCTCTCATTCTTCCCTTCTTATTTAATTTTATTATCAGTCATACTTCTATACTTTTGTCTATAAAAAAAAAAGATATGATAGAATTCATAGCAAATGAACACTTGATAAATAATATATTATTGTCTGCATCCACTTATTCTTACCAATAGTGTCTCTTTCGGTCACAGATTTTGTTTCCAGATGAAGATCAATGTCTTTTGGAATGGTTAGGGGTTTGTTTTCAATATGACCATTATATTTTCTGTAAAAATAAATAGATAGATAATACACACATGGATGTGACAAAATAAACTGTTTCAATATATAATGGCATTTCAAATTTAAGAACAGTGCAGACCACTTTTTTGCCAAATGCAAACATTTCTTTCTAGCTAGCTAAAAGCATTAATCCAAGTTTAAATCTTGAGAAACAACCAGGCATGTCAATGATCCCTAGCTTCATGTTGTAAGGCTCCAACATACAAGCAATAAGACAAGAGGAAATGGCCTCCAGTTATGCCAGGGGAGGTTTCGATTGGATATTTGGAAAAATTTGTTCATTGAAAGGGTCATCAAGCATTGCAACAGGCCGCCCAGGGAGGTGGTGGAGTCTCCATCTCTAAAAGGTAATTAAAAGAAATGTACATGTGGCATTTAGAGACGTGGTTTAGTAGTGGACTTGGCAGTGCTGGGTTAACAGTTGGACTCTATTATCTTAAAGGTCTTTTCCAGCCTAAACAATTCTGTGATTATATATAGCATCCTGAGCATGTATTAGGGCAAGATCCGGTGGCCAGTACTTAATTCAGCCCACTGATTTTCTTCCTGTTCAGGGAGCGACAGGGTGTTCTAGTAAATTCCCACAATCTCAAAAGGTTACTGAAACTACACTACAGCTAGAGAGCAGAATACATCCACCCTGTCACAGTAATCTCAAAAGGTTACTGAAACTACACTACAGCTAGAGAGCAGAATACATCCACCCTGTCACAGACATACCCTGAAGAAAATCAAAGCTGAACTGAGGCTTTTTGATTGAGGTCTAGACCAGGGTGATGAAAGACATGAGTGCTAAAGTCTTGGATTGAAAGCAAGTAAAGACCGACTTGGCAGTGTTAATTTTTTTGATTGTTCATTGGAAATAACAAGCAATAACCTATCTCAGAAGACAGCTGATAAGGAGAAATAAATTTTCCAAAAAAGCACTAGGCCTTTTTCGTCACAACAGGATGCTTAGAGTATGTCATGTGAGCTGCAGTAACCTAGATCCTTGAAAGATCCATCCTACTGGCCATCAGGCAAAGACAATTTCAAGGTAGTTTTCTAATCTTGAAGGGTATGTGTAGAAATACTATAGACTTGTTTCAATTCATACCCCATTTATGAATTACTAGCAATCCTAGAGATCCAGTACATCTTGAAAAGAAATAATCCATCATGCTCTCTTTGGGGAGACAGACAAGGCTAAGATCATCACGATATAGCACAGGGTTCAAAGCTGTGTTCCAGCTTCTAACCATTGCTGCAGAGCATGACAGCAATACACAGGGGCTTCATAAAGAGCAGATTTACATATTCACACAGATTCATTTGCTCCTTTCATACAGGTGGCTACTTGCTTATACGAATGAAAGGAGTAAGGTAACCAGAGATCAATCCTCATACTGCTAAACCGTTCCTGGCCTCCACCATTAAGCAACTTGAAGACAATCTGTGCCAGAGACTGCATCATTTGAAACCATCATTTTTCAAAATGTACAGGAATTTGCCTAAACCCCCTCTGAAACAGTATACAATTGGTTGAACCCTGTAGTGTCTTGCAGCACCAAGTTCCACAATGTGGTCCCAAATGGAGAAATCCTTAAATCTACCCTACTAATGTTATTAAGTGCCTCCCTCCCTGTATAACGTAGTAGTAAGTTTACTACTCCCTAGCCACACTTCATGCACACTGAATACGTACCTGTTGCAAAACCCTCCCTCAACCAGTTCCCAGAACAGCTAAGCCTTACACTTCTCCTCCTTGTGTGGAAGCCCTTCTTCTAGCCACCATAGCTCCCCTTTTCCAGTTCTACTGAATCATCTTGGAAATACAGGATAAAGAAAAGTATGTCTTACACATATAACAAACTTGGACCATGTTTTCCAAATTATTGGTTTAGAACTAATGCATCTTTAAGGAATAATTTTTCACAGGAAAGGTACATGTAAAGACCATAAAAGATAACGTATGTAGAACAACAGGTGCATTTTCATCTGGAGCTTTGAAACTATAACACCACCATGATCTTCACTCTCCTGAAAAAAAGCCACACTAGTAAGACTTGAAATTGAAGAAAACAGGATGCTCTTAAGAAGAAACTGAACAAAGTCAAGATACATGAAATTGGAAAAATTATTAAAGCAGATCCGAAAATGTTAGGTTTACAAAAAACAAACAAACAAAAAAACCCGAAAACGTAAAACCCCTAAATCGCCAGAAGGAAACAGTAAATTCTGCCACATTTTAGCACAGCACCTCTGAAATCAGAAAGAGATAGGTAGATTTTCCATAGAAAGATGAGCTATTGGGACATAAGCATTAAAAGAGATCCAAACCATCAATTGTGAACTTATTTTTAAAGAATGATGTCCTCTCAGCTAACGTGTGAGATAAGAATGCAAACAGAAAGCACCAATGAAAATATTTTTTTCCAAGTTATATTAATTCTTAGTATTATCCAAAGCACTGAAAATTGAGGATAGGAATCTGAAACATTACTCAAAAAATTCAGATGCCTAGCCACATGACACTCTGCAAGCTTCTATGTGCTTCCCTGCCCCTAGTTGTACTTCTGATGTTTTCTTACTGCATGCACCCAGGAGTACCATCACCTTGAGCAAGATGAGCATTTTGATAACTGAAGCCATTTCAGTGTTCCTACATTTTAATTATCCCAGGAGACCCATAATCTGAGAGACACAGCCAGAACACACCCAGGATCACTGACAGCTTTAATTCAAACTAATTCATAGTAGCTATGGACCTTTTCATTAGCCTAACAATTTAATATAACACAATGATTCTGACATAGGAAAACTGCCTAATAGTCATGTGCTATTATAACCTACAGCATAATACAATGAAGTGTAATATGCAGTGAATAAAACTGACTACTAGTTCACACTACAGCTGTTTCTAAGGCTCATTTTCACGCAAGTTCCTTGGATCTCCTTCTGTCATTTCTCTTTTAATTAGTTCAAATTGGAAAAGTAAGTAAGGAGCAGGTACTACATTTTCTAAGACTACGGGCTTGACAAAGCAAATTCTTCCTCTAGAAAAGACAAGGGGAAAATCAAATAGATGTGTCCTTATTTCTCCTGCACCACGTGTTTCACATCTCCTTGGCTCAAAGTAGCCCTCCGTTCCATCTTGTGCAACCTAAAACAGTACATCCAAATCAACTCAACAGGAACAAGTCCTACTTTAAACTACGATTCTCCTCCAACAACAGCCACTTCTTTAGAGGACACAGAAATGTATTTATTAACTAAAAACTGTATTCATTCTGTTGTTAAAACAGCAAGGCAAAGTCTCATTTAAGTCTCTACATTACCATTCTTGGTTTCTTTGAAGTTTTATATCCCCCTGTGATTAACATTTATCCTAGTGTAAACAACCACCTACAACTATTACAGCTGTATTCTCTTGATTCCATGTTAATACTGTGAGAAAATTATATCAGGCATATAATAAGTAAATCATAGCAACAAAATTTGACTGTGCAGACCTGAAAACAGCATCAGACTTGAAACATTAAATGTAGAGGTTTAGTAACTGAAAAAGGACTTAATGCACAAAGTATCTTGTCATACAGGTTCTTACTAAATTTCACAGTGAATTTTCCAAATATTACAAAATTCAAGGTTATATGTCAGTACACATTAACATGACATGCTTCACCTCTGCTGAAAGCATGCAACTGCTCTGGTGAAACTGAGAACACACATATTTTGGATAGCAAAACACTGGCAAGGCTGCGAAGGGCAGTAAGAGAAACATATAATTATTATTTGACAATGCCATTGTGGTTTTCTGCTTAAGGTTCCTATGGGTGGACTTACAGTTACATAATTAAAGTTATTTTACATATAAATAAATATCACTGTTTAAATGGACAGTTATAAATTGCAATGCTATTGACATTTATTTTGCCTCAACTTGTTACAGAAAACTGTTACATAAAATGAGTTTCTGAATTTGAAAGAATATTGCATTTAAAATTCGTTCTTTAATAGTAAAGGAACCACTGGATTATTTACCCCAAAGTGTGGCAAGTAAGGTTGCTAACCATGTAGCTTAAGAACTATGAAACAGGTTAAAAAAAAAATAATCATAGTACAATGAACAGATTATATGTGCAGTTTGTGGATTAACACAAGTGTTAAGAATTGTAAGACAGTTCACACTGGAATAAAATAAAACCAGAGAGATGGGTTTGTTTTAAACAAAGCCAATTCAGAAATCTTGCATCAACATAGCCAGCTCCATCACCTCAAGATGCCTTGGTTCTTGCTACAGTTGTACGTCAGGTAAGGCCGTTCCAGAACTTCGTATCTGAATGTCAGGAATCTGTTTCCAGCTTCAGCTGAGAGACAGCTATCCCACCCCACTAAGTCATCTATTTGCTAGGTTAAACAGCCAAGCTCTTTTAGCTTCCTCTAGTTAAGACAGACATTCTGTTTCCTGGATGATCCTAGCAGTCTCTGTTCACCTGTTCACATACTTGAACATGAGTGATCAGAACTGTACACAGTAATCCAGATAAAGTTCTACGCCAGTGACTTGTCCGAGAGGATTAATATTTCCCTATCACTTCTACTTGAAATATGTCACCTAATACATCCTAGGAGCACATTTACATTTTTCACAGCTGTGTAAGAGTGGTGGCTCATAGTAATCCTATGTTGAACCAATACATCTTTCTTCTCTTGCTTTAAGATGAAGAGTTTCAATCCTATAGAATTGCTTTCCTCAGTTTTCATCCAAATGAATAGATTCACACAAAAAAAACCCTTGCCACCAAATTAGCAGCTTCACAGACCAATTTCGTGGACTGCAAATCATCCAGATCAGCACAATTTGGGCATGTTCAACTGAAAGAACACAGTTCAGTACACAGCTGTAACAATTAATGCAAGCAGGGCTGTCATATGCAACTAGCAGTTTTTAACTCACACAAAGACAAGAGATGGCTAGCAAAGTTATTATATGGATCATGCTGATTAAAAAAGGGGGGTGGGGTGGAGAAAAAAAGCTTAAAACATGTATTTACCTATCTTTTTTGCTCTTCCCTCTTTGTTTCCCTGCAAGAATGCGTAGTTCTTCTTCAGTAGGATGTTGATACCACCGTAAACTAAAGAAAATACCAGTATTAGC
Organism: Falco peregrinus; assembly: GCF_023634155.1. Taxonomy (NCBI): domain Eukaryota; kingdom Metazoa; phylum Chordata; class Aves; order Falconiformes; family Falconidae; genus Falco; species Falco peregrinus. Next base: position 4,671,434 of record NC_073739.1, read on the forward strand.
AATTTAAAGTGTTTTTTTTTAAAAAAACAACATAGATTTATATTAAAACACCATTCACTTACAACACCTAAGCAAAACACCCTTGTGTGCAAGTATGAGCCCTGCCTGAACTGAGCCACCACAAACTTCAGTTCAAGACACATAATCATAATGAGAAAGCTTTGCCACTTTGTCATTCAGGTGAAAGCCCTTCAATTCACAAAACAACAATTTTTCAGGTTATAAAATACAGCAAACAAGGTTGTAATGATATTGGAAAAAGTTCACTAGAATGATTATACCATTACAATTACCCATCAGAACCATACTGCAAGCAATTTTAGAAAGTATGATTATGCCTCTCAAAAAAACAGTAATGTTCCAGAACCCAGAACAGCTATTATCACAAACCACCACTACCAGTCTTTCTTAGGCAGAGCAGATCATAGTATCAATGTTCCTCTCCTAAACAGCTCCTCGGTGACATCGTCAACTCCTAACAGAAAAAGTGCTATTAAAAAAACTCACTAATTTACACGTAGCTGAGCTGCAAGTTTTTCCACTTTCACAAGTCAATACACCATCCATTGCTCATTTGAAAGGCAAGTAGTGGCAAGGAAATTCTGAAGAGGAAAACCAAAGATGGATAAGTCTCTAAAACGGTATGTTTTACTGCAAGCTCTGAGCATGTAAAGAACCTTGGTAGCTGAAACAAGGCCTTCTTCACATTCAGCAAGGGAGGGCTGCTGTCCAGATAGAGAGGATGTCACTCTGATCTCCACTCTGAAATGCTAAGGCAAAGGAGCCTAAGTATGAACAGGAGCAAGCCTGGGAAACTTATGCAGAAGTCCTTTTCTGGAGTAAGAGGCCACTAATTGGTGACACAGGTTAACATAGCGTAATAGCGATAATAATGGAATCCCCAACCACCAGTACTTTTCACGTTAAGAAAACCATTAGGACCCCTCAAACCTACACTGGTAAACTAGCAATTATGTTACATCAAATTTCAGAAAGGTATCAAGGCAAATTTGGAAAATAAACCTCAAACCCTAACAATTTCAAGCCACTTGGTAAGAGTTGATCCCCCAGCTCTGCTTTGAAAAGGCTTCCTGTCCCAACTGGATGTCCACCACCTTTATATTTGCAGAACATGGTCTTTCATTTAAATAGAAAAAATATTCTGTCATTCTTCATGGAATATTGTCTACACAACAAATACTAAGGGAAGGCCACTGATACAAGATGCGTGCTAAAAGGAGAAACAGTCCTGAATGCAAGCAGCCACAACAAACATTATTACAAACAAACAAATACTATACATCTTCTGCCTTCCTTACAATGGACACTTCATGTGTGCACACACGCTTCAAGAAACACTGAATAGAGACTACAAGAAAGAATAGGTAAAATTTTAATGAAATGTACATACCACTGAGCACATGCCTACCTGGCATACCTTAAACAGGACAGACAGCCATTTCCATCCTGACACTGTCCTTGACACTACACTAAACTTGTCTGAGGCCAGGGAGGTGGGAATGAAGAAAAATGGTGTGCCAAGAACGTTTCAGGAAGACCTCCCAAATTCAGCAGTTTAATTGCTAATATAATGAAGCGCTAAACAGCCAGCTGCACAGAGCTCACAGAGATCATCCTAAAATAACTTAAAAATTGGCATAATGGATACGTAGGAGTTCAAACCAGCAGTATTACAAAGAATACAATTTGGTTGATAGAGGGTTCCACAAGCCTGTCAGGAGGCGCTGCTGTGCTAAAGAACCAGCTGATGCTGGTGTTTCTTCAAGAGAAAAGAACTTCACTACCAGCCAGTAATACATCACAGAGATCCAAACCATTGCACAATGCAGATTTCCCTTGAAGAAATTCACTGTGTTCAAAAATTAAAAATGGCAAATAATACAGACTTTGCATGAACAAGGATAGGGTGGGGGGCAGAAGAGGGGCTGAATTTTGTTTGGGGTTTTTTTTTGTGGCATCAGTAGGAGTGAAAGTTATTTAATGAATTTCTTTTTTTCATGTGTGGTCCCAGATGAAACATGTGATGGCTGCAACTTCCCTGCAAAAGAGACTCTGTTAAGGCTGAGAATCACACAGCAACCAGAGCAACAACCTTTTCATGCAAAACAAACTACACTGAAAGTACTAACTTCTTCCTATCTTTCACACAACGCAGAGAAGGTAAGAGAAAGCAGAGAAATAGTAATCTGCTTTGTCATTCACCATCTCCCAGATCCGAATTTGGCATGCTGAGTGTACCACAAGCAGTTCTGTAATGATGAAAATTTCCTGTGTTGGAAAGCTAATTTTTCAAAATCTTTACTGCAGATGGAGAGATAGTACCTAATACAGCAGAAAAGACAAAAGTCTTGCTCTGTGTAACACACTAACACAAATGAAATGCTTAAGTCACAACTTGCTCTTGATTACGCTACAGAATTATGTTGCAAGTGATTCCTAATTATAACTAATAGGTATAGGAGTTTGGGAAATTTTTAGTTAATAAATCCTACGTACTTTGCATTTAAAATCTCAAAATCAAGAGATCCGAATAAATATTTTCCTAAAGGTAGAGAGAAAAAAAAAAATAAATGGTTTGTATCTGCTTTAGCTTATATATGCTTAAAACTGAGATCCCACAACAATTATTCTGTAGTTTTGACATATCCAAGTTAGTCTGAATAGCACAGCAGCACAGATATGTCCCAGTAAATATGAATGAAGGTCATTAACAAATGGACAACAAAAAGTTCCGTTTTCTCCTGTCTTCCTAAAGTGATCTGAAAACAGAACTAAGTAGCTGTGCAACTTAAAAGCAACGTTTTGGTAGAGAATTTATTAGTTAAAAATGCAAAGGCCTATGCCGATACCTAAGCTGCAAATTCATTGACTTCAATAAATACAAATATTCAAATTTTGGTTAAGCTCTGAAAATAGCATTGATTGAAAAAGTTTTTATTTCTTTACCAATTTAAGTAAATAGTTTTTCAAAAGTTAATGATGGTTGTACATTCTGTAATTGAATAATTATCTTATGTCTAGCTATTCTAACAATTCTTTCCAATTTTGAAATGTCTATGTTCCTTTCAATAGGCTTCGAATACACACGTACAGGTATCTTTAAACCATCTAGCCACTTAAGGGTTTCTGGCTTGTCTGGTAGTGTGTTTTCCCTCCCTCCCATGTGGCAAGGGCCATCTACAGGCATTCCAGACTATCTCACTCAGGAAAGCCACCCAACCCTTGGGAAGAAAGGCATTTAGCCAAATAACTTAAACAGTTTTGGGAACCAAAGACTAGTTGAAGTATATTGACAAAGGAAAGGAGAAGCAGGTGGACTTTTCCTCCGAATGCTGAACTGCTTGCAAGAAACTATGTCTGCTTCTACCTGTCCACTTCTGTGTAAAGCCTCTACCACCCCACCCACACAGGTCTGTCAAAGAAAATACTGCTGGCAAAAAGACAGTACTGCGGAAAATGGGTTCAACACAAAACAGTTTGTCAGCTAAACTAAGAAAAGAACTGTTTTCCCTTCTGCCATTAAAATTCAGATTCTTGTTGTAGTGATGCTTCTGATTTGTTTTTATTTCTGGAAGACAGAGTTATTTCTGGCTCTTTACATAATTCTTGTATTCCGGAAGTTATTCACAATGACTGAAATTACAATGCACTAAAATAGTTAGCACATAAATAGAGGAATACTGAAAAGCAACAATGAGATTTTCAAGGCTATTAACAAGGCAATAAGACTCCCACTGACTTCAGCAGGAGCAGAATTCCATAAACAGGAGTGCAAAAATCCTGCTTTATGCATTTATCAATCCGCATGCATGGGAAGATAAAAAGAGACAACAATGATGAATATTTGAACATCAAAACCTTCCTTATCATTGGCACAGGCCACGCCTTAGAACAAGGATACAGAAAGTGAAAACTCGACAAGAATGAAGAACACAGCCACAATATTGAACAATTTTTTTAAAAAGCAATTAAATATCTAAATCTTGAAACAAAAGTTCAAATAGGATATAAAAAGTAGAAAATGTCATTTGAAGAATCACACAATTGTAGTAACACACCTAAAAAAATAAATAGTATGCAGTTTCATATTCATTAATGTAAAATTATTTTTAGAGCACAAAAAAGGTGATCAATACCCTGCAGATGCGGTCAACAATGAAACTTCACACAACAATTGCGAGTACGATTCCTGTTCATATTACTCACCTGACAATTACTGTTTTACGTACCTAACACGCATCTAACCAACATTTGCAGTCATTTTTCATTAGTAATTCTTTGGGTGATGAAATGGGAAAAATTAAAGAAAAAGCTGGTCATGCTGAGATGCAGAGGAAAAAAAGGCAATGGAAAATTATACAAGACTGGTTAAGACTCCTATGGAGCACACTGTCATTCAAGGATACTCCTCCAGAAAACTGGGAGTGGAGATTCTGTATTCTCAAAATTTTAACAATTCAAAAGACAGCACACTATCTTCTAAACATACAAAGTGTTTTTCTTCCCAAATGAAAAAACAGAGTGTCTATGATTACTTTAATATTTAAGATACCGATTTATGTTCAAAACAGCTGCTGGTTTTGTTGTTATTATGGATACAGCCACACAGGGAATGGTCCCCTTGCAACTCATTATGTCTGTTTGATCTACTGTTATGAGGAAGTAGTGTATTGAAATTTATACTAATCCTGTTTTATGAAGCATTTAAAAAAATAGAATTTTTAATAAATACCTAAGCACTCTTTATATGCAAGGCTAATCAGCAGGTGGATTACCAAGAACAACGCTAACAAAAAAAACCTTCTGTTCTTCAGTGTCTTGTATGCAGTTTAGCTTTTTAATATTAAAGTACGTAGCTTGTGTCTTTCATAATATAAGAGATGGACAACAATTAACTTTATGATTGATACAACTAATAGCAACAAATAAGTCTGTTCTTTTGCAGCAACATCTTTATACCTTGAGCCCGTAGGTCAGGTGTCACAATACTATGATAATAAATTTAAAGAACAGATTATTTTTCAAGAAAATTAAATTCGTATGTTTTACTTTTACTACTGTAACAAATAATTGCATTACCATGTTCACACACCATAGAGTAACCATTTCTTATCTTACCTGCCACTACAGAGAAGCCAGCGAGCAAGAGAATAGTGAGGTATGATCTTCTGTATGACACTGGCCATTACCATGGTAACCACCAACTGTACACCTATCACACCCTGTAGAGGAATAAGTTAATAACAAGTCAATATGTGTTTTAGAAAAGTAATGTACCTTTATAAAATAAGAATTAAAACTTTTATGGTAAGGATAAACATTTTTTGGTTCTTTTTAAACCACAGAGGTGGACAATGGGGGGAACTGCTTTATTAGTTTTCAAGAAATCCCCTGGAACTTGCTATAGCCAGTTAGGTTCTTCACTGAAGATAAAAGGCACTGCCAGGTCATGAGGCTGGTAATGTATGTCCCCTGTTTCACAGACTTTAAGGCCACATGTGGACATGGCATTTCATAAGACATTTTGCCTTAAAATTACATCACTGATTACAATCTTGGGTTTTGTGGTCTCTTCAGTTCTGACACTATTTAACAGCTGTCAACATACAAATCCCCTGGAATTACAATAACTTAAAACATCTACATTGTGAAATTTCAGCCTTTGACTAGTGCAGAGCATTTACTCCTCGCTGAACTCCAGGCACAGGTGGGCAAGGGAGAGCACACACGAATCAGCATAGCATCACTTGAACGCCCAGCTCTTCATCAGGATTTGGCACTTCAGCACGGCCAGCAGTAACCTTATTCCCAGTCACTCAGCAAGCTTTAATTCTGACTATCAGTGGCTGTTGTTGTTTGTTTGGTTTTGTTTTTATTTTTAATAAAGCAACTTTAAGCTTCTAAAGCTAAATAACAACCAGTGAAATGTGGCATTGTATTACTTTATTGTGCACATGAAATTCTATCAGCTAGTACTAACACCATATTAAAGAACACACCACATACGCACCGTACTTCCTCTGTTTACAGGCAAGATTTTCATGCTTAAAATATCACAAGCAATAGTAAAAAGTATCAAACACAGACATGCAAGGGCAGCTTACATAACCATGTCAGTGAAAAGACACCAAAAATCAATCAAATAGCTATTTCCACTCTTTTAACTGTTTTTCAGATCACTCTCTCATGGAAAGGAATACAGGCACTTTTTCAATCAGCACAAAAATGCCTCATTCAAGTGGTGGCATATAAAACTTCATATTCACTTTCACTCTTAGATGTAAAATTTTTGATACTGCTAGTTAGTAACAAGATTTTGAAGATAAAACATTTCCCTCTATAGTTGTAGAAGTTGGGAACTGCACTTGACTAGCTTTGCACTAACGCAATGTGCTATAGAAGGTCAGGAAACAAAAGTATTTCTGCATACAGAAGCAGTGTGCAATTAACCATTGGCAGATAAAACACAGATCATCTCATACACTTGATAAACATTTTCTCCAATATCCTCCAAAGGAAGAGGTAAGATTCATCCCTCAAGAACACCCCACTAGCAGCACAGCATGCAGTACTGGCACTGTTCAAATACGTCCTCTCCCATATAGCATACCTGTTCTCTTGAAGGAAAGTTAACCATGCGTTATTTTTCCCAGAAGTTTCTCTCAATATAAAGATAATCTGGAAAAGCAAAGAGCAATTCTTATAGAATGGTGAAAGAGCTGATGTTGGAAGGGTCCTCTGGAGATAAACTAGTCCAACTTTCCCTGCTAAGAGGAGGGTCAATTAAAGCAGCTGGACCAGAGCCATGTGTTCAGTCAGGTTTTGTGTGTCCTGAAGGACAGAGACTCCACAACCTCTCTGGGCAACCTGTGCCAGTGTTGGACTATCCTCACCTTAAATAGTTTCTTTCTTATGTTTAAATGGAATATTCTGTATTGTGCCCACTGCCTCTTGTTCTTTAACTGGGCACCGCTGAGAAGTCTTGCTCCATCTTCTTTATTCTTCCCTTGTCCTTTGCCATCAGGTCTCCTGCCTCAGCCAGCAGCAGGCCCACATTTTCTGTCACAATACCTTGCTGCTGATGTATTTGTAAAAGGTCTTCTTGTTGTCATTCATGTTCTGTGTCAAACTGAATTCCAGGTGGGCTTCTTTGGCTTCCCTAACCCTCCCTCTGCAGGCTCAGACAGTTTCTCCATATTCATTTTCCACCTCCTGCATACTTCCTTTCTACATCTGAGCTTTGTCATGAGCTCCATGCTCATCCATGCACATCAGTGTGGATTGTTCTTGAGCTTGGAGGAGGTGATCCTTGAAAGTCAACTAGCCTTCCCAGACCCCTCTTCTCTACAAGTGCACATCCCATGGGAATCTTCCAAGCTGAGGCTTGTTCATGCCAAAGCCTTCTGTCTTAAAAGTCTAGAATTATGAACCTGCTACTTGCCTCATTTCCTTCTCTCAGGATCCTGCACTATACCACCTGACTGTCACTACAACAAAGGCTGCACAACTTTCACATCACCAGCCAGTTCTGTCTTGTTTGCAAGTCTCAGGTCCAGCAGAGCACTTCTCCTCATCAGGTCCTCAATCACCTGTGTTACAAAACTGCCATCAAAAGCACACAAAAAAATTCCTGGATTGCTTGATGTCTCTTCAGAAGATACTGGGAAAGCTGAAGTATCCTATAGGACCAGTGCCTGGAAATCTGAAGATCCTTCCCCCTGTCTGAAGAAGGCCTTATCTTCTACTTCTTCATGATTAAGCCTATCTATAGCAGACACCTGCAACATCACCCACATTGCTATGCCCTCTATCCTTTACCCATAAGCTCACAGATGGTTCATTATGCACCTTATGGCAGACTTCCATGCACCCCTGCTGTGCTCTCACTTAAGGGCAAGTCTCCCTACACACTATCTCAGCCAGTCCTTCCGAAGGGCCTGTATCTATCCATGGCAGCACTCCAGTTGTACCAGCTACCCCATCACATCTTTGTTATCCCAATGAAATCATTCCTCTGCAACTTCATACAGCCTCCTACTTTCCCATTTTCCCCCATGCTGCATGCATTAGGGTACAGGCAAGTCAGAGATGCATCCATGTGCACCAGTTTCTCAGCAAAGGTGTAAGACCTTCTCCCTCAAAATGCTGGCCTCATTATCTGTGTACAGGCATTCCCTTGTTTGTGTTCATATATTTGTGTATGCCTCCCTCCGCCCCACTTAGTTGTTTTCAAGGACTCCTCTACATGTCACCCTGCATCCTTTGCTCACCAACTCAGTCCACAACATTTTCCTCTCAATTTGTGAGTTACCTCCCTCCTCCCTTAGTCCTAACATAAAGCTCTCCACACCAGTTTGGCCAGCTTGTTGGCAAAGATGCTTCTATCCCACTTTGTCAGGTGGATGCTGTCCCTTCCTAGCAGTCCTTGCACCTCTGAGAGGGTCCTATGGTCATAAAAGCAGCGTCCTTGCTGTCAACACCTGCTATGCAACCAGCTGTTAACCTACAGGATCCACCACCCTTTGTCAATCTTTCCCCTCCTCGCCAGCAGTAGCTTTGTTAGTCTTAAATATTGTACTAAGGGAAAAGTTCTCTTTTCTCCCTTGAATGCTTTTTTTTTTCATTTAAATAAATCAAAAATTGGGTCAATACTGCTTTTATGAAAAATTACAAGCAGATGAAGTGTCACAGGTGATGACCAGTATTATCCTTAAGGTAACATGATTGAGGGAGACTAAGGTAGCATAAATTACCTTTCAGCGTATACAAACACTGCCCATGGCAGGGGGGTTGGGACCAGGTGATCCTGAAGGTCCCTTCCAACCCAAACCATTCTGTGATTCTATGATGCAATTACTCCTAGGGCTTCCTATTTGTAAAGGAAAGAAAATGCCTTTTCAATTCAAGATAACAAGAGGGAAAATTATGCAAATCAAGGCAATATTTTTATTTTTAATACAGGGTAGCAGGTCCACTAGCTGAACTAAAATACTTACAATTCAGCAGACCATTTAAAAGTGCACCTACAGAAACCCATTTCCTTACTCACGTGAAGGGTGCAAGTTGTAACTGAACCCATCACAATCATTTCGGTCATTTGGTCTTAAGCCACTGAATGCCCTGCATCCTCCTTGCTCTCTTTCAGCAGAAATTCACCGTACTCACTCCCACAAAGGTTACTGCTATACTTCTTAAACACAGAAATATCTACAAAAATATGTAAGCTTACAACTGAAAACAACTTAGGAAATTTTAAGTCATTTAAAAAATTTTAAAAAACAACAATGGTATCTCTAATCATAATTTTAAACATGACTGTGGTGGAAATATCCTTCTGGCATTTTTCTACACTTCAAGCAATTAAAAAATGGATATACCCACTCACTTGATCAGGGCATTTTTCTCTTGACTTCTGAAGGTTAGTAATCAATCACGAGCAATACATTAACAGCGTAAAGCTGCCACATGAGATTTAAATATTCCACTGCATTAATCTTCTCACAATCAGCCAAGAACACATGGCACAGGAATACAGTAGGTAATATGCCCACTCAAAACTACATGCTATGTGCAAAGCACTTTTGCCAGCTCCACTCTTTTGCTACTGTACGTGATTACACGCTACTTACACATCTATTAATACACTCTGGAAGAATCTACAAAAATCCAAAACACCTCATATTATTGCACTCAAACGCATCTTTCCACACCCCCCAGCCCCCAAGCCACAAAATACAGGGTTCATTCCGATTCAGACTCTCTCTAGATAAGTCTCCTACATACTTTTAGTCTTCCCGTTACCATTAATATCAGTTTAAATTCAAAACCACTCATTTCAGAAACCTCAATAAAGATTATGTGTTGGTTCCCACCAGTATCTTATATCTTCTACTAGCCATACTCTCATGTACAAAACTCAAGAGTTTAGAAATTAACCAGAAATCCACAACATAAAAAACAGAGCCATGCTTAACAGAGCATGATACGCGTTTGAGGGAGATGCTCAAGGCCAAAGTCCATAAGGGGGTTTTGAGAGCCTCTGGTGAGGAAAACCTGCAACCCATCAAATCATATGATCTTTGGTAGAGTAACTGAGCACATAATCATTGACAGGCTTGACTCAAAAGTAACAGAAGCATTACTCACCTCTTCGAGATGAGGAACTGCTACACAGATCAAATAAAGTGTCTGCAGTTACAGAACAGTTTGTGGAAAATGACATTATTTGAATCGATTTCATAAGACCTTTGGCACTCTCTGATCCCACATACCTACATGCTTCAGCTTCACAGCTTGGAATTTGAAATCCAAATTCAAGACACTGGAAAGAGAAGCCCGTACCTTGCTGATCAGAGACATTTCTGTCAACCTGTGTAACACTGAGAAGCACTCTGCCCAAAGAAAAGATGACTGCGTAAGACAGTTCAGTCAGTTTCTCTGCAAAACAGAGGCTGGCAAGAAACCTCGCAGTCAAAGAAGATACTGAAATAGTACAACGAGGCAGGGACTAGGCTAATAAACTGCAGTCCATCTGTGTTTCTGTGACAGAGGAAGGTCTTTGGTTAGAGGTGTCTTGAGCACCATGCTCAGTTCCAGGTCCTTCAGTAAGTATAGCATTCTTACTTTTGCTTGTGCAACACTGCACATGTTTCATACAAGGAAGCTTTTAATAAAACATAGCGGAGAATGAGTAAGTGCTCTACAAAAAATGTGTTAGCAGCTACATTAATTCATGATTTTAAGAAATCTGGAAAAGAAAGGCGACAGGTCCAAAAGGCAAGAGTATAAGCTTGAATAAAGTACAACCTAACTTTAGTTTTCACAGTCTATACCTTTTATAGTACATATTTGGAGACACAGTTGCTGATAATTAGGAGAACAAAGTAAGAATAAGCAATTAAGATAAAGTAGCGATACTCTTATCTACAAGTTCAATGTACTTATAATACACTGACAGTTATCTTGGAATAGTAACAACAAAAAAAAAATTTAGAAGTACTTCTGATGAAAGGATATTTTTCTTTTCACTGTGAATTGATTTACAGAACATGCATAGCAAAGATAGCCAAGGTTAATAACGTTATGCCAAGACACCATTCCAGTCTCCCCATTTTAACCTTGCCCAAGGTTATTCTCCCATGCCTGTAGTAACAGGTCAGGGTTTTCCCCTTTTTTGCTTTACCACATACCTAGACATCACAGATCATTCAAAACTTAGCCTTACAGGGGACTCTGAAACTACCTGTTCTCTAACAATAATTGTCTCCTCCATCGCAAGAGAAGGGCCTTGAGCTGAAGCCAGCTGCTATACACACCAGGACTGCAGCAGCACTACAACTGCATGCCTGAAAAAGCAGCTAGTAGAATCCAATTTACAACTTCACCTTCAGAAATGCAATGCCAGCTACTTACTTTCTGAAGTGGCAAGTCTTGTAAAAACAAGAGTTTTACACAAGTGCACTGGAATATTATATAGATGTTAATTCAGGGCATATCAATCTCTTTCAATGGTAGCACACAACCATACTAACAGGGTTGAGAATTTTCAAGTAAGAAATTGAAAAGCTTTTGTATTATCAGCTAACAGCAAGATCTGTAGGAGAATATAACAAATACTCTTATCTTCCACAATTTCAAAAGTGCAGTGATATTTGTGAAACCTAGGCGCTAAATCAATACAACCTATTAGAAATGCCATTGCATCAGTGACAGGTTATTGCTCTTGCTATTAGATGAGACTTTTCCATATGCAAAATTTTCTCCATATGTATACATCCATGTTCAAGCTGCAGCTTGTAAAAGCAAGACAGTGCTCTCCTGAAACAGAAATGCAATTCAGATTTGTTTGCTAAATAGTAGAAAACATTATACGGGATGGCCAAAGAAAAATGAGCTTACTGTGCAACATCTTAAAATGAATGCTTCCTGTGAAAAGACTACTTTCACAAAATTCCCGTACTCAGAATGATAGAATCATAGAAACATTTAGGTTGGAAAAGAGCTTTGGGGTCACCAAACATAACCCAGGACTGCCAAGGCTATCACTAAACCATGCCTCTAAGCACCACATCTATGCCTTTTTTAAAGACCTCCAAGGTCTTTAAAAACCTCCATGGTGACTCCACCTCCCTGGGCAGCCTGTTTCCATGCTTCACCACCCTTTCAGCAAAGAAAGTTTTCCTAATGTCCAATCTAAACCTCCCATGTAACTTGAGGCTGTTATCCAGTATTGTCAGCAATCTGAGCAAGTTCAAATCTTATGACTTGTAAAAATCACACATTCATAAAGCTACTTTTGGGAAAGAAATCCGTGCAAAGAGACCTCTTCAAAAAGCAGATTTTTTGTTTCTTTTTCCACACCAAGTTTTCCCTGAATTTGTATTTTCCTACACCTGCCAGTGTTTACAACATAGCACAGACAACAAAAGATGCAGAGTGGCACAAAGAACATACAAAGAGTCTGGGACTACCACCAAACTGCTCACCTTTGCAGGTCTTTCCCACCCAAAGGTCACTTCTCTCCTGACAAGTGTCTTTCAATATACTTAAAGGACAGCCATAAACTGCTAGATGGAACCAGTCACCAGCAGCACGACACTCTGAAGCATATGTTTTGTTTAAAACCAACACTATGTTCCAGTCAGCCACACTGCATTTTACCTGGCAGTTCTGCTTCTTTTTCCACCAACACTCCCTAAGCACAAAAATTACAGAACTAGTTATCATTAGGCAAACCAAGTTACTGCCACACAAATCTCGTGACCAGAACAAAAGCATTAATAAAATCACAGAATTATCATTGTTACTGAAGAAAACAATACAGAGTATCTGTTGTACAGAACATTGACATATATCCAACATATTATTAAATTACAAGTAAAACTAGTTCAGATGACTAATTTACTACAAAGGGAAGAACAAGGTTGTATTCTATTATTGCTATTCAAGATTTTTAAAATCTAGTTTACCCATACTTCCTCAATTAACACAAGTAGGAACTATGGAAGCTCTCAATCTCCAGGACATTTGCTTTTTAAATCGCAGAGTTTTCCATTACAGGAATCTTTCCAAGTATAAAAAGCTAAAAGTCTTTAATGCCTCTGCTGAACAGTCTAAAACACCATAGCCGTACAGATACCTGTGCAAAGTTTAAACTTGTGAGCATAACTGGCATTGCAACTACATACACGAGTCCTGGCAGTACCAACTTGGCAGAATGCTGCCAGTAAATTGTTTTGACAACTTGATTTACAAGCAAAAGAAACTGATGAACATTTAATTCCCCTGTTGCTTTGGAACTGGAGGACACAGCTTCCAAGCAGCACAGAAGTAGACTATCATCTCTTCACTTTGCTTACGTCATGGAATCACACACAAAGATTATTTGTCCACACTGCCAGCAAGTAGCAAAGGAAATTGGACCTGATTTTTCAACCCCATCAGGCAAAGACTCAGTTTATTTAAATAAGGACCTACACTGAGAGGAATGGCTGTATTTGCTTGCAACTTTCCAAAACTATCCTCAAATACAGACCTAGACATCACCACCCATGCACTCCTACAAATGACAGGAGTCTTTCAAGACCTCTTGATTAATATTCTAACCTCTACAGAAAAGAAAAAGGAAAAAAAAAAGAATGGAGTAAAAGACATGAGAAAAAAACTACACAGCTCCTTTCAGATTTCAATACATATCGCTATTCAAAAATACCTTGGTAGAATCAGTGATTATATCTTCAAGTATTAGAAGTGTTAAAAGTCAGATTTTACTGAAAGTATAAACTGTATTCCCTAAGCAAGACTTCCATCATTTGAACAAACACTATGTCACCACAGTTAAAATGACATAATGACATTTATATCCATATAGAAGAGAAATACATGTATTAATGGCACATACAAAGTATGGGTTTATACCTGCACTCATGTATCCCTACAGTGCCCCATGTATCTCATCTCTGTAAAGTAAGTAGGTTAAAAGCAGAACCAATCAACTCTGGTGCTTTAATCAATAACTAAGACCTAAATACAAAATTCAACTTGTCTTCATAGTGATGGAGGTCCAGTCACAACATAGCCACCACTATTTAGGCTACATATATCCAGCAAGCTGATGTCATTAACAGCAATTACACCAGTCAAGCTTCACGCTTCCACTACTATCTATATTACAAGTCCATTTACTGTACGTTGTAAGTTGTGTCTGTGCTAAAACATCTGTTGAGAAAATTAATCTGAGCCAGGATTTTTCATAAACCCAACTGCGGAAAAATTACTTGGGGTGGGGGATTAGAAAAAAACTGGGACATAAAGGAGAATAGTATTACAGAAAGCTTTTTTAGGGTAAAACACAAATACAATTTTCAGGATGGCTGGTATGCACAGAAGCTACTTTACCACAGCTCTTTAAACCAACTCAGCACCTGCTGACAGCGGTAATGGAGGATGGAGCAGAGCGGAGTGGAGACCCCACGGCCAGGCTCTGTTGTGCTCCCTGCAGGAACGGGAACTTGATGGCACCACACAGCTGATCAGCTGCACAGCGGTTGTCACACGAAGGATCCATGAGATGTCTGTGGCTGAGCCAACCATTGCGGCAAAATTACTTTCCTCAGGTGAAAACAACTCATCGTAACACTAACGCACAGCTCCATCTCAAAGTTACCTGCCTGACTGGAGTCACCCAAGCTCCACCTAAATGTAAAGAAAACAGACTGGTCTTGGACTGAAATAAGTACAACGGGGGAGGAGGGGCAGGAATTGTTGTGTAAACTCCCAAATTACCACACTCTGATTTAGTGTTTAACAATATGCAAATCTGTGCATAAAGTAGGTGACCCAATCTCTAAAGTTGTTATGAATAAAAAGACTTCTGATCAAGGGAGTCAGCTTTGAGAGGGATGAGGAACAAAGAACAGATAGTGAAAAGAGCACCATTACCTAAGTTACACAGAAAGATGCCTTCAAGTGAGGAAAGTTCTGGCTAGAAGAGGAGACGGGCTCATAAGATGTTGCAATCCACAGATGCCAACAGAAACTTTGTTGGAAATAGGACAAAGATGATTGTGGTAATGGGAGATTGCAACCTCTTACTCAAATAGCCACCCCAGGGGAGGGCAAACCCCCACCTGAGGAACATGAGTAGTTAGTAAAGAACTTCAGTGGCGCTATCTGAGGATGCGCATGAATTTGCATTAGAAGCGAGAAACCTGTAACTAATCCTGTGTATGATAATGAATATGCAACGTACTATGAAGAACAAAAAGTAAGCAAAGGAACGGAGAAGTTAGGGAAGGCTCAGTCGTAACTTCTGGGACCGGTCTACGGGCTCAACCTGTCCCCTCCCCCATAAGGATGCCTACTGGGGAAGAATATTCTGTGACTAACTCATGCTAGCTGTTACTGTGTACTGTTCTAAGCTTACTTTGCCATCAGTGTATTATCTTCGCATAAGAAATCTTTGAACCTTACTCCATCACAAACTTGCATTTTCGTATAATAAAAGTCTTCAGCTTAAGTTCATTTTGTATAAATCTCCAGAGATTTGAGTAGTTGTTACAAGGGATTTGACTCAGTGACACTGTCAGTGGGGATCCCTGACTAGTTTAGTCAAATCACCCTCCCATACAGTAAGCTGTCAAAAGGCAGGTAGTGGACGGGCTGGTTGGATACAAGGGTCTCATCTTTCCTGGGAAACTGAGCCAATTAAATATAAAGTGGTGGAGAACCCCCCCTCCCCTTCTTAACGTGATAGAAAAATTGGTATAGTCAACAGGATTATCAATGTCAATGGACAAGCTACTGCAAAAACATAAATGTGCGCTTTCCCGTATTGAGAAGGGGTGGGCTCAAAAGTTTTGGGAAGACAAAGAGAAAGTGGTAGAATGCTTTAAGCAGTGTCAGGCTGAGCAGAGATTTAAAGAAGGAAAAGGTAAAGGTGCCATTTGTGCACTGTTAGGAGCCCATTTATCCTATGCACAGAAAGAAGCTAAAGAAGAAGAAGCTAAAGCCTTGCTCCCAAAGAGGCTGCAAATGTAGAATATGCTTCTTTGAAATCAGAGGATGATGTCTTGAAGTCATTAGCCTCTGAGAGGGAGACAAGAGATAAAATTGTGATTGAGAATAACCACCTTAAAACTGAGCTATACCACCTTAAAATGCTGCTTGATTTAGCAGAGCACAGAGAGAAACAGCTGTTGGAAAGCAAACCTCTGTTGGAAGAAGGGTTCGCCAGAGTCAAGAAGACGCTCAATATGAGTTATGCATCTTGCTCAACTTTATTAGTTTCTAACACTACTTATATAGAACCGATACACATGCATATTCGTAAAGCAGAAATATAATTGGTGAGTAGTCTCTAAACGCGCACCGTTCTCACACCCCTAATTATCATGACTAAAATAAGCATTCTATCCATGTAGCTAATTGTGTTGCTGTGCTTCAGCCTTGTAGTTTGTTACTCCCTATCTTCCTATACCGGTCCCTATCTTTCTTGGCCCTGCACCTGCTTTCCCAGCAGCTGTAGCTTGTTACAGCCATGGCCTATTGGCACAACATAATTACTTGGTCTCAGGATTCAAGAATAGCTCAAGGCCACCTTTCTTGTTAACTTCAGCACAGCAACTTCAGTACAATTCTGATTACAGGCCTATTCTAATACCAGGCCTGGACTGTGCAGATCTTCAGAGATTCTAAAGCCACACTTCTGCAGCCATTCTTCTGCAAACCTCTGTTTCCATCAAGCAGATTCAGGAGTCAGTGCATTATGCAGACCCTGAGACCCAAGACAGGGACATTTGGTGTGACAGTAATGATGAAATCAAGGGAGACCCTCGGCCAGTTTCCTTGCAACTGCAGGTTAAGACTGAGGCTGCTGTTGATAGTGATGAGGAAATTCAAACTGTTGCCCATAAAGTCCTCTGGTCACCAGCAAAACCGATAAAATTACAGGAAAAGTATTTGAGATGACCAGGCGAATTTGAAGTGAAGTTTGTATGGTGAGTTTCACTCACAGGGGGAGGCTGAATTTTGTTAAGTGGGGAGGAAGCAAGAGGCTGTTGGGGACCAGGAGTATTTCTAACCACCATGCCAGATCAAAATTACCCTCTAACAGCATGGGTGCATACAGGGCAGTAGCACAGATCCTCTGGAAAGAGAAGAGCTGCTTGTAATTAGAACTGCAGGCTTATCAGACTTAGGAGTCTGCACAGAAGGCAGCATGCTTACCAGCAATGTAAGAGAGGTCTGACAAGGATATCCCCAATGCCAGCTCCTATTGAGCCAGCACAGTTGTCCCCTCTTTTTTGTGGGCTTCCTGATTGTCTTAAAATGTCCATGGTCAATATTAAAAATCATTTGCGAGAGGTTCACAATCAGGGTAATTGCAATAGATGGGGTCAGTGAGCCCCTGACCACATAACCACTTGGTGTGAGTTCATACAAGAAATAGTTAATTATGGGCGCTGCATGGGCTGGACCAATTCATTCACAGAAGTCTCCACACTGCCCACAGTGAGACCGCCAACTTAATATCCCATGCAATCTAAAAGCGATTAAAAATCCAAATTTAGCAAAGAGCAGACTGACCTATGGCATCAAGCCAGAGAACTGGGAGTACCTATTTATTTATTAAAAAATTAGTGATTTACTATTGGCTCAATAGTGTTACCACTAATGATCTCCACAAGCTAGTTCAATCCTTAGTTAAGGCAAAGAAAAATAGTGGGAATGAGGAAAAACAACCCCAGGAAAAGTCTCTGCCTCTGAAAGGGTGCATACCTTCTGCACCAAGATAGAACTTAACTGATCTGACAGAATCCTCAGCAAAAAACTTGTATTGCCGGGTAGAACAGTGAGCCACCCTAGTTGGTGGATACTACCAGTATACTGGTTCTCTGATAAATGTCCCGAACCCCTTCTCAGTATTCCAACTGGACCTAAAAGAATTTGTGTGGACTTTGTAATGAACACAGAAGCCCAAATGTCAGTAACCACTGCTGAAATGGCCAAAGCATTAAATATATAACATGCCAAGTGCAAAGTAAAATACACCAGAATAGAGGGAGTGATTAAGGAAAGCCCAGTGGCAAAAATTAATTTATGACTACCCAGGGGAAAACAAATTACCTACGCTGAAGTATTGGTCAGAGTAGCTGAATCTAACATTTTGATATTTGATCTGCTATATAGTCAGCTTTGGGAAATGCCGGATGAGACTGTATGGAGTTTTGCTGCTCCAGGGACAGGAGATGAGAAAGATTATGGGGACCCCCACATAACTTCTGAGCGATGTGGAGAAAAATGGGACCGGTGAAATTAATTGGTCTTTAAAAACCATCCACACCTCTTCCTCACTCTCAAGTTACCAACATAAAACAACACCCCTTGTCAGCAGCGGCGAACTTGAGTATTGACAGGGTGGTGGCAGATTTAGAAAAGAGAGGTTTCCTCACTTGAGCCCACTCTCCACACAATTCTCCTGTTTGCCAGTCAAAAAGCCTATGGGCAATGGAGCCTAACTATTGGTTACAGAAAATTAAATGCCAATACTTTCCTTTGACTGTGGCAGTGCCCAACTTTGCCAAACTGGTGACACAAATACAGGGAGCCCCCCATATTTGGATGGCTGCTTTAGATGTTAAGAGATATGTTCTTCATGATTCTGCTCCACAAACAAGATAAAGTGTAGTTTGCCTTTACCTGGGGAGGGACTCAGTATGTTTTCATATTCCACAAGGACACAGACACACCCCTACTATTGCTCATAATGCCCTGGCTAAAGTCTTAGCAGAGGTCCCCATCCCACATGGCATCACAGTGTATTAATACATCAATCACATCCTGACTGGGGGAGAAAAGCCACAAAGCACTAGAGATAAAATGAAAACCATTTGGAAAACACTAATCAAATTGGGATTGGAAGTCTTGGAATCAAAGTGCCAAGGGCCAGCACAAGAAGTTAAACTCCTAGGAGTCTGGTGGGTTAAAGGAGCTGCTTCTGTCCCCCCAGACACACTGCAAAGCATAGAATCTGGGCAGAATCCAACTAGTACAAAGGAACCACAAAAATCCCTGAACTCTGAATTACTGGCATAACCATATTCCACCATTGCTTGTCCTTTGTACAAGAAAAAAAAAGTGGAAATCATGTGAATGGACAGAACAACATACCAACACATAAGACTTACTGACAAAAGAATTAAGATTATTCCAATGGCTTTGATCTATGCACCCAACCAATCCTATCCACATAGAATGGGAGCTTAACAAGCACAGCTCCCATTGCAACTCATGGCAGAAAGGAGCAGGAGAAAACACCAGGAGGGCCAGAAAGACCACTGGAATTTAGGTCCCATTCCTTCAGTGACAGGGAGATGAGATACTCAGACTTTGAGAAAAGTTTGTTCACCTGGTGCAAGTGGTGAAACAAGTGGAGCTGATAAGGAGAGGGCACAGTATGGTTGTTCAGGGACCCTCCACCTCCTAGATGCAGTCCATAGGGTATGACACCACCTGCAGGTATTGCTCAGAAACCTACAGCCCATAAGTACCGTGCCTATCTGGAAGGCATCAATTAAATTATGCCAATGACTGAAGGTAATGTTAAAGAATCTAAATTACAATAGGACATAGGGAGTACACTGGCATTCCAACCAACAACAAGTAAGCCCTCCCTGATCCTGGAGGCACCTTCACTAAAAGAGGCTGGTAATCTCAAGGCTTTCTGATCAATATGGCTTGATCAATATCAATATGGATGCATAGTCTTACAGACAGGACAATGAATGGCATTATAAAGCTATGGCATTACAGGTGGGCACAGGGGAAAGGTTAAGTGAAACAGGCAAAGGGAGTGCGCAAGTAGGAGAGCTCGGAGCAGTTTTACTAGCTGCGCAATACGGGCCTAACCATATCTACACAGTTGCATACGCTGTTTCCAAAGAAGCCACTGAGTGGACAGGGCACTGGGCAGCCAACGACTGGCAGGTGAACAGAGTCCCAGCATGGCAAACTGACAGGCCAATCATGTATAAACGGTTCAAGGAAACCCCTCTCCTTTATGTGACACCAACATATCTGCACGCTGCCACAGCATATACTACAACTGCGATGTAACTAGTGGTAATGAAAACCAAAGCATGGGATCAAGGTTCCTAGACATATTCAAGACCACTGCTAATTAAATGATCTATTTACAGGGGGCCTACGGAAGAAGTGAACAAGCAGCTCTACATAGCTATAAAAATACATCTTCAGACCGATGCAAACCACAGTAAACTGCAGTGGCTCACCCCTCTGTGCAGAACCAGCAAAGAGGGAAACAACCACCAGGAAGTAAAAATGCGTCGATGTAAAATCGCAGCAAGGCAACAAGCGGCACAGTATGTTCTTAACGAGTACCAGCAAAAGAGAACAATATCCCTGCACCCCGCCCCCGCTTCCTCCCCGCCCCACCGTCCCCAAGCCCAGGAGCTGCCCCCACGGCCGGGCAGGCCGGGCCGGCAGGCCCCCAGCCCCGGGAGGGAACCCCAGGGGCTCCGCTCGGGCGGCCTCACCCGCAGCCCCCCGCAGGCCCTCCGCTCACCATGGTGCTTGAGCCGGCCCCGCCCGCCGCCGCTCCAGCCGCCCGGCCTGGCCCCGCTCCCAGCTCATAAATCCGCCGCTCCCGCCGCCCCGCCAGGCCCCGCCGCGCCGGCTCCCGCCCGGCGCACGCCTCGCCGCGGAGGTCACGCCAGGACCACGTCAGGACCCCGCCAGGACCCCGCCAGCCCGAGGCCCGCCTGAGGTGGCCGCACGACTGCCTGCGCGAACGGCGCCGCGCCGCGCCCACCCGCGCCTCCGCGCACACTCCCGCGCCTGCCGTTCCGCCCCGGCGGGCGGAGGGGAAAGCGGCGGCGGAGGCGCCCGCCTGCGGTACGGCATCCGCCCGGCCTTTTTGCGCGGGTCCCGTCAGGCGCTGCGAGGGCAGCCGGCCCCAGGCAGGGCACCGGCGCGACCCCAGCCCGCATGACGGGAGAGGTCGCCCCGAGGGCCGGCTGCCCTGCCTGGCCCCGCGGAGGGGAGCCCTGCGGCGCAGGGCGGGGCGGTCGCTGGGCACCGGGGGAGACACAGGGACGGGGGGCGGCGCAGGGGGGGGGGGGTTCGGCGGCGGCGGGGAGCTAGGCCGGCGGCTCACTTGCGCATGCGCACAGGCCCTTCCCCCCCGCCGGCTGGCAGCGGCGAGGCGCATGCGCAGAGCTGGGAGATTAAGCAGGAAGTGGGGCGGGGGGGATGCCGCTTCCCTGCGCGGCCATGGAGTCGGTGCTCCGTGAAGGAGCGGCGGTTAACCGTGGTCGCTGAGGGGTGGGAAGATGTTAGTGAGGCCATCTGAACAGCCCTCCCTTCCTGGAGGGACCCGTAGGTGGCCCTGGGGGGAGCGGGGCCTACCGCCTCCTCACGGGCCTGCCGCCGCGCTGCGGAGGCGGGAAGCGGCGCGGAGCCGTTTCATCTGAGGTAAATGTTCCCCGCGCCTGCCTTCCCGCAGCTCCTCCGTGGCAAAACGGCGTTCGCCCTTTGGTCTCCGGGCCGCTCACCGCGTAGTTCCTGTCATAAGAGGACATGCCTCGACAGCCGGCTCCGCCCGTCCCAAAGGAGCGACAGCAAATTGTCGTATCCCTAACTGAAATAACAAAACGGCTTTCTCGTAAATCCTGCTGCTTTAAATGCACAGCTGCGGTCTGTCATGCGTGAGCTGGAACTGAAGCGTAAGCATTCTGCTTGAACGGGTAAATGGCGTTTTTGTCGAAAATACTTCCCTACATCAGTTGGTACTTTGACAAACTTCACCTGCCTCTCAGAGGATCCCAAGACAGGCATTCACAGTGAAACCTAAATCTCGCTCCACACTGAAATACCTTGGAAAAGGTTGAGTAGCATCTCAACGACTGTCATGGAGATTTATGAACTCTGGCATTCTGACATTTTTAATTGTTCCTGTGACATATGTGGTGGGTAAAAGACAAACACGACAAAACCCACTCAACATCACAAAAACAGCAGAGCAAACAGACTTCAAAGTAAATCCTCTGAGATCCCAGAGATTATAGTACCAAGGACAAGGCAGTTTTGATCTATTCAAACCATTTCATTTTAGTCAAGTCTTTGGCTTCCCAATTTAGTAATGCTAATTTGGTAATGTTTGTGGCACATGTAGCATGGTAGAGAAGAGCACTGTCAAGTTAATGAAAAAAAAGGCATTCTGTTTACACCATTAATCATGCATTCCTGGCATACAGAGGCTACTGAAGCAAGTTCTTAAAAGTTACAACGGAAAAGCACCAATGTTAGTGTAGGAATAGTAAAGACATCAGATGCATTTGGACAGTAACTGGTTTGAGACACATTTAACGCTTCTGAATGTAAAATCTCAAAAAGTGTGTCTCTTCTAAAGGAAATTAATAACTTACCTGTGGAAACTTTTGGCATGAGATCTCATCACTGATACGAATTTAGTGGCGTTTTATATAAAAATAAGCAATCAAAATTGATAACAAGCAGAGTTGTTATTTAAACAAGAATTACGTATTGGTTGGCTTGAACTCTTAACAAGCAGGAGTTCAGAGCCCTAGTATTTTAATTCTAGTATTGCTTGAAGAGTGTTGAGCAAAAACAATATCCACACAAAACCACCTAAAGTTGCTGTAATCACTATGCAAAAATTGATTTTTTGGAAGGCTTTATATGGGCAGAATAGGACCTTTGCAGTGAGCAAGCCAAGAACAATTTTCCCATGCATTAAGTGCTGCTGATACAAACACCATCTCACCTATGCTGGTGCTTTCCTAGACCTCCTCATCTCATACAGTGAGCAAGTTTTAAGAAAGCCATTAGAGCAGGCACAGCCTTGCAGCCTGTGCTGCCTGGATGCAAGGCTGGGTGAAGTAGACCATGTATGCCTCATTCTTCAGGACACAGGCAAGGCTCCTCAAAATACCTGGCAATTTCTAGACTGTCAAATGTGGTCTCAGTAGCCTCTCTGTTCTCTTCATTCCACATCACAAAACTTTCTTTTCCTCCAGGTTACATTTCTTCCCCCACACCAAGTATTCTTTCACCTCCACAGGAAAAAAATCCATTTTTACTTAATGTACAACATACGTCAACTAGCTTGACTTAAGCTCTACTTTAGGTCTAAGCATACATAAGCTTGCCAGTTTTGCCAAATGTATGCTGAGATCACATCACAGATCACATCGTTAGAGGTTCAGAAAAATCTACCGCATGTAGAGAGCAGCAGGTCTCACAATGCTCATGGGCTCTGAGAATGTTTTCGTTACAATCTCTTTGGTCTCCTTCCTGAAGCTTGGTATGAGAGATGCTCACTGTCCCACCTTCTTTATGAAGAGGGCTTTCATGCAGTGATTTGAGATGAGCTGTTTCATCAGAGATTTAAGTGCATGTGACTGCAGTGAAGCCGTGCTGCTGTGGCCAGAGAGAAGTTTTCTTTCCAGCAAAGACAGTGAGGGAAACAACATCATCTTAACCAGATTTAGTGAGAAAATGTCGAAATGGGGTCCTCAGCCTTCAAAGTTCCTCATGATGTCAAAGGTAATGTGTTGTCAAGGATTGTGCTCACTTTTGTATCCAGCAGACCTTTACATCACTGGGGCTAGAAAGGAAGCTTAGCAGGGCTGTGGCACAGTTATTTCAGATCTCCGACATAACTACGGTATGAAATAACTTTGCACTCTCTGATACGGCAGCAGTCTTCCTCTGGACAAAGGCAGAGTCTCAAGGAAACAGGAGGAAAACTCTCAAAGAGATTCCTTTTTCAAATCAGGTGGTAAGGAGATCTAATCCTATGGCTCTTTGTGGAACAGTACTTTGCTGTCTGGAGTTGGGGGGGGGGTTCAGTGACTCCCGTCTGATCCTTATAATTTGAAAGTGATAAAATATTATAAAAGTTTTTGAAGATATATTTTATCTCACAGCTTCCCACATGGCAAAAAGCCCAAGAAATCTTTCCTCTGGAAAATGAGCCTGGAAGGAGTTGAAACGCTTACAGACACTTGAAAAGTCTGCAATGTAATGTTAAAGCAAGGGAACCAAGCTGCTGAAACGAAACTTAAAAGAGAATATTTAATTATAATACCATCTATAGTCCCTAGATGACAGGACAGTAAGCAGAAGAGAAGTTTAGATCAACAAAGGCCAAGTCACCCAATGAAAAAAAAAGTAGAATACAGTTACTTAGCAACATTTTAGAGCAACTTGCTGGAAAGAATAAGAGCTCCCCTTCCTACAGTATGCTGGGATTTGAGCTGTCTAGCACAAGCCAAAACATAAAACACAATAGAAATTTTCTGTGTTCTGAATCAAGCACAGAGATATGTTTAAGGAACCTATTCTTCCAGCTGCACCATTGTTAATCCACAAAGGATGAACAAGAACTGCATGAAGAAATGAACGTTCCTGTCTCTTTTCCCAGATTTGTGGAAGTTCTGCCTCTCATCGAATCTATGAGAAAAATTAAAGGGCATCTTTTATTGTCCTGAAGAATTTGTTCCACTTAGTGTAGCAGAGCCAGCTTTAAGACTTCTGAAAGCTAATATGAATTGTAACACCATGTTTATCACTTACGGTATATCTGTGAATGTTCACATTTGGATAGCTTAAATAACTCCTGACGCTCTCTGAGTAATTATTGAAGAGTTTTAACTGCCTTTGACAGTCATTCAGGGATCTGAATCAGGTACCGGTCAGTCTGTCCCCTACTCACCCACTGAAACTGGGGTGCAATTTTGGCCACCTGAAAATTTTCCCTGGTTTTCTCTGGTCCTGTTAAGGCCCTGAATACACCAACAGGAGTTACTCTCCCTTACCAGTACCACAGTATGGGGATCTCTCATGGATTTGACATTAGAGCTTACCCACGAGGTAAGGGAAGTTGCTATTATTTTATGGACAGTAATCTGAGATAAAGCCAGGGCCGACCAGTATGTTGAGTTCTGTTAAAATCGCTGGATTTCTCTGCGGGTAAAGATGTGAAAATACATAGTCCTACATCAGTACAGATTTATTTATGAGGGGAACAATGAGAACACATGTCATTGCAATGTGTTCTGTTTATACTTAACTTTCCATTTTTGGGGATGCTTTCCATTTTTGGAAGGTGAAGACTATGAAGAGACTTCATAGTAAAGTAAAAGCCTAATTTGACACATGAGAGGATGTTGAAGAAAAATGGTGCACAAAACCATCAAAATCTGTTCCAGAGAGGGCTCATTAGTTTCTTTTTTGGAAAACAGCCTGCCAGACTGGAAAGTTTCCATTTAGATTAATAATTCTGAATCTTCCAAGTAAAATAAAAATATTTCCCAGCATTGTTAAGTGAAAACATTGGCATTTGGCATTTAGCATACAAAATAGGAGGGGGTTTGCTTGGTCGTTCGTTTGAATTATATAGGTGGTCACTCAGTTTAAATGAGTTTTTTGAATAGTGGGGCTAATGAATCTTGGTTTCCTGTGGATTTCCATTTCATGATTCATAGATTAGAAATGCAAGTTTCTGTTTTAAGAGTGTGTCTGTTTGGGGCATTTACGATGTTTCTGGCCTGCACATGGGCAATGTAATTGTACTTGAGAATTGTACTTGACGAATGTGTTTGATACAAGACAGTGGGTTCCAAACTACTGAAAAATTGCTGGCATACAAGCAGACAGATCCTCACATCCATATGAGTTTACATACAGCCACACTAGAAGAACATATATGCCTTATTTCCATAGCGAACCAGACCCAAAAAAATCCACTTGTATCTGTGCCAGAAGCATGTGCATTTCACCTGTTTCACCTTGCCATAAGACAGAAAGTTGCAGCTACAAAGGTTGAAGTTCATTTTTGTGTGTGTGCACACGTGTGTGGTCAGTTGCCTCACAGGACCTAGGTCTGGCCTGAGTTTTCTAGATATTAATTCCCACCCCCAACCTCTCTATCGTATTTTGAAATTATGAGTGAATTGTTTTAACTATGCATTAAAGTACGTCTTTTTATATATTGGTTCCTGTGGCTATGCCATGGGCACACACATTCACACGTACATTTATATTTATAGAAAACTTGTATTATCTAAAACACATGCCCTTCTGAATAGGCAACAGACTAATCAAGCTGTAGGCTCCAAATTTGCCACTTAAAACAAAGTACTCCTCATTTTATCTACCATGTGTCGATTCTGAGTGGTTACTGTTTTGTTCAATTAAGCTAACTTGAAATGCACTTTCTGATAGTGAGCACACATTTCCTGTTTTTCCTAAAAAATCAAGTTATGGAGCAGCAAGTGCCTTATTGCTGAGCTCTGCAGTAGGGCTGGAAAGGCCTGTGGTGTGTTGTGACTTTGCTTAACCAGTACATGTTAAAAGAATTTTTAAATAATTCTCTTTGACAGTCGTATTTCATTTTAAAAAGCACTGAATGGTTTTGATGGTTTTTTCTTTGTACTGTACCTTCAAGTTTCATTTACATTGTTTTAATACACACTAAAGCATTTGAAAAATGAAGTTGTAAGAGCAGCAATCAAAATGTAATTGTATCAGCTTTGGGCCAGTACATACTACAGTTTCATGGACCAACATTCGTCTGTAAAAAGTCTTTCCATGAGTGAGCAGACTACAAATTGGCAAAGTGTTCCAGATGTGTAACACAAAAAAAGGTGAAGTTCTGTGGTGTTTTGGTATTAGAGCTAGAAGCAGATGATGAACAACAGCACACTCAAATCTGCAGTGCAAGTGAGGAAAAGAGCTTGTTCACAGGAACTGGACCACTGAATTTCTTGCAGGTCAGAAAGAGAATTTTAAAATCAATCCTCTGCTTCACAGGGAAGCAACAAAATGAACAAAGTAACTCCAGTATGTTTAGAAGCTTGGAAGCAAGTTAAAACCTGACAGGAGCATTCTTCAAACACTTGGTGAAAGTGCTGTAGGCCTCTGTTCGGTGTCTCAGCTCCTTGGGCATCCAGAAATGTACTCTGAGTGCTTGCAAGTATTATTACAAGCCTTGCAGCCAATTCTGTTTGTAAAATAAATTAAAAAAAAAAAAAAAAAGAAAGAAAGAAAGAAAGAAAGAAACAAAAACTTGGCACTCCAGGAGTATTTTGTATTTTTCTCCACTTCTATGAATCACATGAAGTAAGCTGTGTTTGTAAGGATCAGGATCAAGAATCCTCCACACTTATTGATACTCTGGGCGCATGCCTGTGCCTTCCTCACAAGGATGATGATTTGTAGAGCTCTAAACCGTTGAAGGGGACCCAGGAGGAATTACCATGAGTGGATGGGGATCAGGCCATACCTTGTTCTAGTCCCATGTTGCCAAAGGGGAGAGGAGGGTCAGGAGAGAAGTTTTCCCCCATCGCAGGCCCTCTGCTAGAAGAGGAGATGCAGGTCAGTGACAAATTTTCCACTTCCCCATGCTGGTAGGGAAGACCAGGGCTGGCTGTCAGCAATGTACAGGGGGCTGCATGCACAGAAAACAAAGCAGCCCTTCATTTTTATTTGTCAGCTTTTGCTGCCTTTTCAACAACACCCAGGCAAATCACATGTGTGATCCCCTCTTTGGAAGAATCCCCTAAAGGCCAGTGTCAGCAAACCTGTCATACAGTGGGCCCTGAAGAAGTTAGCTGTCATCATAGCAGAAAGCACCACTGCTGTCTAATGAGCAAGTGAGTGTTAATAAAATGAAGTGGTAAACCAACGTGAGAGTTAAGAAGGCCTTCCCTCACTAGTGGGAGTTATCCAGTGTCCCATAGATGCTCATTATGTGTTGTTTATACCCAACAGTAAAGTCTTGCATTGCCTCAGTAGCATTAGCTAGAAATGATGCTCTGTGATGACAGAATAAAAGCTATCAAGGAGTTTTGTTGCCTGTACTTACTTATCTCTGTAATTTTTTTCTCTTTCTTACCCTATCAGATTGTTGTTTATAGGAACAATTCATTACTCAGTTTAAAATTTAAAAAAAAAAACAACCAAAACTTGAAAATATCTTGATACAGGCTGACTAGGAAGAAATAGGGATGTTAGCATAACAGGCCAAATTAATCCTCAGTGTAAATCCATTTATTTCAGCTCAGTCACACTAAGGTTGAATCTGGATCAAAAAGTGTCTAAAATAAATGTAGTCAAGACATAAGGCTCAAATTAAAATGTGGAACAGGACAACACATCTGTTGAGTGTTTTCAACTATGCCCTCATGTGCCTTACTGTGATTCCAGCACAGCCCCGAGGTAAAAGTATGAGGAACTCTGCCATCCGTCTGTAATGTGAAGTGTCTCAGAGGCAGAGTTAGCACCCGTTCTCCAGTGTGCAAAGGAGACATCAATGAGTTCTATGAAGTGGCTTCAGGTGAATGATGCTGAAATAGTGAGTGTTTTGGCATTAACCAGCAATACACCATTCTGAACGCCAGGACCCTTGAGTTTTGGGACATGTTTTCTTGAAAAAGCTGAATGTTTTCAGTCGTGCTCTTTTAGTTTGTGGACATTAAAAGGGAATAAGAAAATAAAAATTGAAATATATTTACAAAAAGTAAAAATAGTTCTGCTGGCAAACTCTCTGCTGTTGGTGCCCCTCCTCTAATAATTCTCTAATATCTGTCAATATGACGGAACACAGGAAAACTCAAACATATTGGAAGCAAGCTTGGTTTTTTTCATTCTTAAACATTTCAGCCTGTTTTCCTAAGGAATTAAACCACTTGTAATCACTCTGTGTTTGCATGTGGATGTGTGTGTGATAGTTTCACAGTCATTTCACCGGGATACTTTAGAGCCTGTTGTCTACTTCCTACCAAACCTGCCTGAAGGGACACTAAGTTCTTACGTCTTATGAAAATGTGCAGGCAGAGTGAAGAGGAGACCCTCATTACTGCTGTCATCAAGGGTAGCGCTACAGTGTGAACTCACCCCTTATTAAAATCTGCATGGAAGAGCACACTACATGCAGGCAAAGCATCAGCTATATCTTATTAAGACATTAGCAAATCCAAGCACAAGACACAAATACAAAGGGGAGCAGGCTTCATTAGCTCCACTGCTAGTGTGATATTTGTGCTCAGGCAAATTTGAGTCTGTCATTTAATAGCACCCTGGAAAAGAAAGTTGCCTGTTTTGAAGTGGTTTTTTTTGACTTACACGCACTGTCTTTTATACAATAATCTGTGAAGTGTTCTTCACAAATGCTAAAGGCAGTTCTGCACCTAGCCTTGCAGATACTCAGAAGTACATAGAGAGATAAATATTATGTTTTTATGTATCATATCTTATGTATGATATCTATGTGTGTGTATATATCCATGTGTATATGAAAAGCCCCAAAACATATATACATATCTGTGTGTTTATGTAGACATATACGTGTGTCTTATACTATATACGTTTATATTTACAGAAAACTAGACAAAATGCAGTCACCACATTCTCAGTTAAGGTTTTGAGAGTAAGTGTCTTGGGTGAGGAGTTTGCACTTAGACTGCAGTGGATACTGCTGAGTTGAATCTTTGAAAAGTGAGCCACTTAGATGACCAAAAAATGAATTTATCAAAATGAGTTTATGTACCTTTTCTGCAAATACTGGTCTTCAGACCAGAGGACTGCATCAGGCAAATGCTTCCCTTCCCTCCCCTCCCCTTGTCTTCTACCTCTTCTATGCCAGGTAAGTGGAGGAGGGGAACCTTTGTGTAAGTTGGGAGGAATGAGTCCGGCATACCTGTGGCACAAAAGCACTTGCAAAAGAAAGTGTATTTTCTCAATTACAGCCCAAAGACTATGACAATCTATGTCAAATGATAAATTGGTTAAACCTGAAACTTCAAAATCGTGAAAGTGCTAGTGGCAAAGGCCTCCCAAGAAAAGTATTTTTTGCTTCATGTGTCTTCATTTCCTGGCACATATATGTTTCCATATCCTGTATTGCTGTAAGACTGTTGGAAAACAACAGGTTAATAGCAATTTTTTTAACCAAAACTGCACATGGCAGCTTAGCAATGAAAGATTCTTACAGAGTTTTTTTCTGCAGAAAGGCTTTGCTGACTATGAGGGGAAAAAAGAAGAGCTAAGATAATGCTTAAATAGCTCCTTGGCTTTCAAAATGATTCATTCATTGCAAGCAATTAAGGCTTATTCCCCCTTTGTGAGTGTTTTATAAATATTTCAAAGCATTCTGGTTAGGTTGTCTACAGAGAAAAAAAAACGACAAACACTTAAGTTCTCTACACAGTTGTTTGAACTCAGCCTGGCTACTGAATAAAGAAGCATTCATAACAGGTATTAGTGCAGAAGTGCCTTGCAAATAGCAGCATCAGTTATGCACAAGTGCAAACAAGGCCAAAAGACAAACAAAAAGTATTTTAGTAATTTAATGTAATTTTAGTAATGAAAGTATAGAAATGTACTCATGAACACATTTGCATTTACATATGCTTAATACAATCTACCCATATAAATTCTGAAGGATTGTAGAAGACATGAGGAATGTCAGCTCCACCCCCAGTAACCCTCTAGTAGCAGACAGAATTATGTCAATATGAAATTTCTCTTCCCTCTTCAAATCTCTGTCCACATCACACAAGCACTACTTTGAGTAGTCCAGTAGACTCATCCTCCACTGCAGACTCCTGTATGTAGCATCTTTAGGAGTCCAAGTATCATGGAAACATATACGCTAAGGCCTTTTGGGCATGGGAGAATTGTTTTCGCTTTAAAAGTATGTAAACAGTATCAGTTCTTTTGGTAAGTAATGCCATTTTTAGAAACTATATTGTAAAAGACAGGAGGGAATCAGAGCATTTTGCATTTAGACATGATGAAGAACATGTTGCTGAGACATTCCCTCACACCACTTTTAGTCTTGTTTTCTTCTTTCTGTCCCTGTCTCAGGAGTGGTTTTGATCTTTGCCATAGCTGCGTGAATGCTTATGGGACAGTTATTTGTTGTGCATCACTTAGAAAAAACTGACTGAAGGGTTTTTTTGGTAACAGTACTTTCCTGATGCTTCCCTTGTGCTGAAAAATTGCAACAGCTTTAGACCTTGTTCTTCATGTGTCTTTCATTTTAACGTCCTGAAAAAGAGACTAATAACTAAGTACTAATTACAAATCAAACAATAGTCCTGGGAATTTTGTCATAATCTCTTGTGAGCAACATGATCTCTAAACTCACTCCTTCTTTCTTCTTCTGTCATACTCAATAGTCATTTTGGTATAATTTTCAAAAATTAATTTTCTCTAAGAAAATTGATACAAACAGAGCAAACAGCTGCTTGAGTGTTAGGCAATGCAGGAGAAGTGAAGATGACATGCTGCCCTTTTGATACCTCTATTCAATATTTACTGTCAACTTCAACTAACATTTATATAATATGAATATTTTAGAACAAACTCATTACTACACCCAAGTACTTACTTGAGTAAATATGTTAGAACCAGCTCCACCCTCCCATGTTCCTTTAAATACTAGCTAGTTGTCAGTGCAATGAAAGAGCGGAAAATCAGGAACTAATGGAAAATGAAATTTATTTGATAGCTCTGGTTTGGCACATTGTTCCTTCATAGCAAGAATTGTTCCTCTTTGTTTACCAGCAGAGTACCTTAGGTGTTGCCTTTAGGGTCAGAGTTGTCACTTTAAACATTAAATGATCATTTTCCGGTTTTTATATGAACGTGGGCAAAGGCATTTTGGTGTACAAATAAGATAAATTCAAGACACTAGAGAACCAGTCGTGGAACAGCATGATAGTCATGTGAATGTGTAAGGGTCATGGCTGTGCTTTCAAACCAAGGTTGGTACCCAGAATAAAGATGGAATTATAAACGTGGAAGGTTACAGCATGTACCTAAAATTACTTTATGTTCTGGCATCTCCTTTTTCCCTCTTCTCTTCTACAGGGCTCAGTTACTTGTGGCTGGCTGAGGGGTGGTATCGTGTACATGGGCTTTTAGGCAGTCATTGGCACCAAGCTTTACATCCCCTCCGACACATGTCCCCAGCAGCTCTGCTGGGAGGTTCCTCACCTGTTTGCTAGCCTGGGTCATTCTGTCTTTTCCCTGCTGTCTTGCAACCTGCCTCCCATTTAGCTTTTCTTGTGTATACCCTGCTATATATCCCTCTCTGCACTGGACCAACAAGGAAAACTGCGTTTAGTACAATTTCTGTCCATGTGGCTGGCTTCTTAAATTTAGCTTTAGGACTGGTGTCTCACTACAGGCACTATCGGTTCGATAGCCTGTGTTGACCAGGTTCAAGGGCAAGTTGGATGTGGCTTTGAGCAACCTGGTCTAGTGGAAGGTGTCCCTGCACATGGCAGGGGGTTGGAACTAGATGATCTTTAAGTTCCCTTCCAACCCAAACCATTCTATGATTCTATAACCAAAACCGTGACTCTTACCACGGAATATGCTATTGTAATCTAGAAAATGTGTGATTAATACGTATCACTGAGCCGTTTCAACATTATATCGTCTTAATGTATTCATTATTAGCTTTTTTTGAACTACATTGCTTTTTTAATTCACCTAGGTGGTTTATTTGTTCAGCCTGTACGGAATGGACATCCTGACTCATAAAACGTAATGGCTGTGATAACCCATGGCACGTAAGGACACCATAATACCATAGTGAGTATTTGCTACAAAATCACCTGCACAGGGTGGCTCTAAGGAGTGTGAGCAACAGCTGAGCCATATTAGAACAGGTCAGTTAACATAGATACTTAAATAACCTTTTCAAGGACAGTCACAGATCAGGAGCAGGCTCTTGAAGTATTTTTGTGTGTTTATAATGGGTATGAACCTCTGTCACAACTTTTCCCTCGGTGAAGAAGAAATGTATGGCCCTTGCTGTCAAACAAGTCAGAAATCCTTAGCTGATACTATAAAAAAAAGCAGGGAGACTTTATTTCTGCTGTGGTCGGGAAGAAGGTGAGAGGTTAGATCACGCTGCAACGAGCTTCTCAAGCCGATCAGGAGGCTTGTAGAAATGAGTGTAAGGTAGCTTTTAGTCTTTCTAACAGGGGAAGAATTTATCTGATTCTCAATCTGTTGCCTCGTCCCGGGAAGCTGTTAGCCAAACAGCTCTCGGGTTGTGTTGGGAAGAGCTGCTTATATGTCTGGTCAAATGGATTTAGGAGGTTGTTGCTGCCTGGGGAGTCCCTGGCTGTAAAGATTATTTGCATATGCAGTGTCGTTTACTCTGTTTGGACACAGTTAAAGCTTTTGTGCTGGCGTCTTCACAACAGCTAACTGTGGAGCTGCTGCTCCCATCAGGTCACTCTGAATTACTCAGGATATGTGGCTCACTCTATTTTTCTGTTTGTTTATCAAGTTAGTGTATCATGTTCATTATGCATACCCCCTGCAACTCTTCAAAGATCATGAGTTGCACATAAAGGAAATGCTTTGAAAAGAAGGGAGAATGACGTTATAGTAAGACTGGTGGAAAATCTAAAATAATTATCTTCTAAAATATTTTTACGGTTGTTTTCACCAAGTTCTAATTCGTTTATAAGGTTACTGAAATGTCAAGTAACCCTTGATTCAAACTTGACATCCTCACCTGTAAAAACCAGAGAAAACAGCACAAACCTATATATATTTAGATATTGGAAGTGAAAGAATCACAGACTCCTCATTCTGTCCTCACAGCACGTAGCAAAATGAGAGCTCGGATCAACCTAAGAAAGTTTATCTGTCATGTCAACAGCGGTGAGAGACTTTGCGTGGGTTTCTGTGTAAGAGAGCTGTCTTTGGGGGTTCTCTGCTGCCTAATCACGCCTGTTTATAAAAAGAGAGCCAGAAAATCTTCCTGCTCGGGGAGGGGAAAAAAAAAGAGAGAGAGAGAGAGAGAGAAGAAGGGGGGGGGAAACCCCAAAACTGAAGAAACAAACTCGAAACACCTAAGGTAAGGGGAATTTCGGAGTGGAACAGGGTTTTTCTTTCTAAGACCCCTGCAAGAGGATGGAGGCGCAGCTTCAGCAGCGGGGGGGAGCGGAGCAGCCCGCCGGGTCCGTGGCGAGCCGCGCCGCCCTGCCGCTAGCCCAGGGCCGCGGTTTCGAGCGGCGACGGCCTGAAGCCGGGCTCCAGGTGGTTTAGTTTGCAGGATTCAGTCCCGTTCTGGATGGGCAGAGCTTGCTTTCCACCTGCAGCGGGTGGGAGCCGCGCGGTGCCCGAAGGCTAGCGCAGGAGGGAAGGGTTGGAGGGTCCCAGGGTTCCCCCCGCCGGCAGGGCTCGGGGGCCCCAAAAGGGTTATTGAACTTGGGACAGAGGAGAAAGCAAATAAATAATAATAATTTTAAAAAGTATCCTTTCACGGTATATAACAATTGCCTCATCAGGATGCCGGGGGCCCCGGGACCCCCCTCCGGAGTGCTTGGAGGAGATGCGCAGAATCCGGGAGGGTGTAGGTGCTTTGCCGAGTCAAACATTTTCCTGGAAGATGCCCGGTGTCAGCCAGGATCAAACTGTCCGCGGCCGGTGCTGCCTCCGCTCCGGAGGAAAGAGGATATTGTGAGCAAATGGACTGTCACACACGATTTGACAAATTCTGGTTTGCTTTTCGGAAAATGTCTGTTAATCCTATGGGGAAGCGAGGGGGAGAGTGGGCGCGGGCTGTGTGTGTGTCTGCAGCCGCTGTGGGAATCCCGGATTTTGGGATCGGGTTTACGTGTCGCATCTTTGGGCGCTGCGCACACACCCACGCACCCCCACACACCCTCGTCAAACCCTGTGAGCGGGGGCGGCAGGAGGGATGGCACGCGGAGGGAAGAGGAAAGGGAAATGTGGTGTTTCCTTC
The DNA here is from genome assembly GCF_023634155.1 of Falco peregrinus. Classification (NCBI taxonomy): domain Eukaryota; kingdom Metazoa; phylum Chordata; class Aves; order Falconiformes; family Falconidae; genus Falco; species Falco peregrinus. The sequence continues at coordinate 4,706,277 of NC_073739.1, forward strand.
CGCAAACTTTGCAGGGGACGTTTGATTTCCCCCTTTCCCCGTCGGGGGGTTCCCTCGGAGCTCCGTCTCCGGCCAGAACTGCCGGCGCCCGCATCCCCGCATCCATCCCTGCATCCATCCCCGCATCCCCGCCTGATGCCGCTCGGCGGGCGGGATGCGGCGCGGATCCCGCTGCCTGGAAGCGGTTTTCCAGCACCAAATACTGCCTGCGCCGGGTTCCCATCCCCTGGGCGGTGCTGCTGGAGCTGCAGGTCGCCGCTTTCCGCTGCCCGTGAGGGTTTGCACCCTCCTGCCGCAAAGCCTCGCTTTTTCCCCACCCCCGTCTCTTGTACTTTCATTATTGCATGTATTGTAATTACGGCATATGCACGTATTTATATATGTTGATTCGGATCCCCGGAGTGGCCTTTGCGTTTTTACAGCCCCTTAACCGTTTTCAGGCAAAGTTTTGCTCACGTTTGGGGGCTCCCTGGAAAGGCAGCCGGGACAACACCCGGAGCTGGGGGCAGGCAGGGGGAGGTTTCGGTGAGGGGTTTCTCCAGGGTTTTCTCCACAGCCGGGAGGAAGAGGTGAGTGGGTGGGTGAGGGACACACGAAACCCGCCTCCCCTGTGGGGGCAGAGCCCGGGGGGGGCGGGGGGGCGGCGGGGGGTGGTGGCTTCCAGCTGCTCTCCTGGAAATGAACGGGCGCTTTGGAAGAGTCCTGGGGAAACGTCCCTGGGAAAAAGAGGCGGCCTGCGCTTTGCGTGTCATCACTGACTGCCCGTCTTCCTCATAAGTATTCAAATATTAGTTAATTACCGCCACCGCAGACTTTTATTCAACTTCAGCGGGTATATATACCTATTTTGTTACACCCGCCTATCACAGAACACCTGGTTACATTTTGTACGGCCGCCTCGCCGCCCCAAAAAAACCCCAAACAACAAACTGATGCACGTCCCTGTATTTTTTTTTTTCTTCGCCGTTGGTTTGTTTTGCTTGCCAAAAGTCTGTTTTTTGAACGGGAGGGACATTATAGTTGTCTTGTCAGTTAGTGTGATTTGAAAGTGAGCCCGTGCAGCGCTTCAGCCTGCCCTCAGCAATCAGGCTTTATACTCACGGGGCTTTGATTGTAGGAGTTGCCTTATTTGCATTGATAAGGATGAACCAGCTGCTGGAGCATACAGAACTGCACCTGACACAATCACCGAGTTCAGGATTAGCACAGGGAATCAGGAATCCACTGCGCTATACGGCAATCTCAGCCCTACATTAGAGTCACTCATGCAAAATGACCCAAATTTGCAATGAGCACAATTAGCTATCCGAAGATGCATGTTAATTTAGGGTCTGGCATTTTCCTGCGTTTTACTTATTAAATATAACGATTATGTGCAGCTTAGTATGCAAGGCTGGGCAAGATGAGCTTTTTACTTCCCCCATGAGCCCCCAAAAGCATCCTAACTACAGTCCCTGATATTTAGGACAGGCAAGAAGTTTTGTACTCCGTAACCCAAACGGTGGTGGATTTGTGTGTGTGCCTGTGTTGTTGTGGGGTTTTTTGGTTTTGTTTTGTTTTTTTTTTTTCATTTGTTCATTTACAGAAATAAAACAGAAGGGGCTTGGAATTTTTATACATTTTTTTCTTTCCTTTTTCGTTAAGCGATCGCTTCCAACTTAAAACACAAAATATTGCCGTGCTATATTGCCCCCTCCCCACCACCACCCCGCAGTTGTTCAAAGCATACCCACAACTAAATCACCCACCATTCCTCTCCGTGGGAGAGGGGTGCTTCACCGAAGTTCAACTACTTGAGTGAGAATCTAACGAAGTAGTTTCTCTGTGCATCTCCCGCCCCTGACACCCAAGGGTCTTGAATTTACAACAGAAATCAAAATCTGAAATCTATTTTCCCATGGCTTTCGTGTATCTAGGTATCGAAATTCTCGCCCATGCTTTGGGAAAAAAAAAAGGGGGGGGGGAAATAAAAAGGAAAAAGTGATAATTCGGAGCAAAAGCATGCAGTTCAAAAGCTAAAGCTCCCATTGGAGAACAGAAAATTTAATGAGCTTTTAATGGAATGCAATGCTCAGAGTAGTAAATTATTTGTTAGTTGACGATGCAATCAGCATGCTGATTAAGGTTGCTTGGTTTTTTACTAAACATTAACTGAATGAAAACGGTTAGTCCTTGTTGTTCTGCTTGGGGGGCTTTCGTGAAGCAAATGGACTTTCAGAACAGAGATTGTCAATAAAGGTGAGTGCACTCCAGGTGTTATTTGAATATGGTGATAAAATACGTGTGATAAATATTTAAAAGCGCTTTAAATCCATAATGTTCGCCTAGTGTGTTTTGAATCCTGTTTAAAGAAACAGTGGGCCTAGAAAGGCCTTCTGTCAATCCCTGTTTCTGTCTTGGACGATGGATATAATCTTTTATTCTCTGATATATTTTTTTTTAGCTTTACATTCGAAATGAATGTTTGGGCAGAAACGTAGGCAAGCTGCGCAGAATTTGGAGACCCAATCTGCAAAAGGAAATAGAGACTATTCAAAGGAGAAATCAGTGTTCTCGGCTAGGTTAGAAGTGTAATTAAAGCTTTTCTAAATTCACCCGTAACATTCATGCACTTAAAATTGGGTAATTTCTCAATATCAGATGCTGGTTTTTTTATGAAGGGAAATCCCTTCGTTTTTACTGTGGGGCGAAATGGCTTTTTTGTTTAGTGGACTCGAAGGAAAGCAACAAAACAAAACTCCAGTGGCATTAACACCACAATAGGGAGGGTGTTTATTGTTCTTTTATGTATGTTGACTGTAAATATTTAGCCTAATGAATCCTCAGACAAGCTTGGATTGCACAGATCAATCCACGTATTGACTGAGTATGCGCCTGGTTTAAGACAATGTTTATCGTTTTGGTCGCCGGTCTGCTTTGGTCTTACGGATTTAAGAGGGACAGAAAGGAAAAATTTATTTTTTAAGAAATATATATGTCTGTGTGTAACAAAGTTAAAAATTAAGAATTATAGGCTAGAAGCTTTGCATTTTTTGTTGACGACGACAAAGTTCCTCTTCTATAAATCCCAATTAGTTAAATCACCGCGTTATTCACTCGCAATGATCAGATACCTTTAAAATCCGATAAATAACTATCTATGTGTTTTAACTATTCCTGTTTATGACCCAAGAGGTTAAAAGCCTTTGACTGGCATTTGACTTCTGACCTCATATAAATGTTATCTTATCAGTTCCTGCTTGTTAACTTGTATTGAATGCTTGTCCCTGATGGCTTTTAGATAAAGGGTTTTTTATTATATTTCCTATTGAAACTGAACCATTTGCTTTGTTCTTCGTCTGTAGTCTCAGCCCACATAGTAACCTCGTAACCTACCAATTTTTGCTGAATAGACTAAAATCCAAACTATTTACAGTTCACAGGAAGCCTTGTTTTTGTCCAGACTCGCTGGGATGGAACTAATGCTTTGTGATATAGTTTGGTCTTGTTTATTAATGCAATGTTAAACATTGTTTTATAACCATAGTCTTAAATAATTGTAAATTTCGACGGAGAGGAGCTAATTCCACCATACAAAGATACTTTTTTTACCCGAATTTGAGAAGCCTCTCATACAGAAAGCCTCAAGATATTTTAAATATTCAGATATATTATTCTCATCGTATTTTCTCCTCTGCTAAAACGACTTGGCCATTGCATACATCTACTCCAATTCCTTCTTTGGCATTGAAGCGGTCTCTTTTACCTTACATATTCGCCTGTCCTCCTCAGGCACCAGACCTGTCGGTATCGGTGGGTTGACTACTACTACATGTGCGGTAGGCGTTGCTCCAGGCGAGCGTGTATGATGTTCTGCTGCGTTTGTACCAGCTCCGCGGTGTGCAATAGGTTTTACTACCGTTTGCGTGACGCGTTAGGAGAACGCAACTGTAGTTCGTCTGGCTGATGTGCTAAAGAACATTCTCCATTAGTTTTCCTATAGAAATTGGACTGTAATCATACAGAAAGAATGCAAAGGCAGCCATCTTGTGGGTGTCATACCGCACTTTTTCTCCTTGGTTCTTTTCCACCCCGTCTTTCTTTTTGCTGTCTTATTGCCTTCCACCCTAATTAACCTCCAAGAGAGTACTTGATATGCAAAAAGATATTTTCACCACTTCATATACTATAGAAAAGTTTCATTCCCCTTTGGCACTTCAGGCAATCGCTGCCTAGTGGTTACAAGGAAACTACGACTGCCTTTATATTTATTCATACATATGAATGAAATGTAATTTTTGCATTTTATGGCTCTTTGTGGAGATGTATTTACCAAAAGCAAATACGTAAGCAACATATAATTCTGGCGAACAAGATTCACTTGTCTGCAAACTAACGTCCAGGTATAGCATTCAGGAATGATAAAATAGGAAATCTCCTGGATGCTCCCTCTCCCAAATTAACCTCGTTCTGGCTAGGATTGCTGATATTTACTGAAAGAGCTATTTACTGTTTTAATCGTTCACATGGTCTCTTTGGGAGGTTTAAGAGCTTTGGTTCCTGTCAACGTCGATTCTATTTCAATACGTAGATATTATTTCAACAAAAGAAGTATTTGTTACTTGATACTTAACTTGGTACTTAAAGTATTGTGCAGTTTAAAGATACCGGTTCAAAAATAAAATGTCCCTAAAAAAACCCCATAATCTGCTTATTGTAACTTAATAATTGCACCCACGAGCATTATGCAGTTCCTACCTTGTCATAGCTTTTAAAAAGGAAAGCTAAAATCTGAAATTCAAAACCCCACCACCAAAAACGTGAGAAGAGGGATGTGAAGCTATTTGTCGACGAAATAATTGCCGTCAGCAACACTGTCATTAACATGCAGACTGTTCTGTTTAGGATTAGCTGTTACAGACGTTATTTATTATGCCACTATTGGCAATTTACTAACAAACTTTCAATATTAGCTTGTACGTAGTGGGTTTTAATTTGTTTGAAAACCTGCAGGTGAAATGGAAAATTTTTTTCCCTTACTAAAAAAAAAGAAAAAGTCTCGAAGTTCAAAATGAAATAGCAACATTAAGCAGCGTGCGTTTCGTCAGCTCTTTGTAAAGGAAAAGCGCGTTGGAAGTGCCAAGTGTTATCAATAACTCTGAGGATACGGACAGTTTGTGACTCTCGTGTTTCAGGATTATAACCCCCATACGTACATCTGCTCACATGCGCGCACACACCAAAAAAAAAAACAAACCAAAACCCCCAAACCCCACCCCTCTTCTTTGTCCCCTTGTAAACAGCATAAACCAAACTTTTGTTTCCCCTGTTTCCGGAGAATTTTTCTGAAAGCTTTGTAGGCGGCAGTTGGCGAGATCCATTTCCAAAAGGGAAAATAAATGCTGATTAGGAGGAAAACAATAACCGCCTCCCCGCCCCCGAAATCAAGCACCGTCCAGCCCGCTGAGGGCAGGAGCCGGCACAAGGCATCATTTTTTGGCGCTGCCTGTGCCAGAGAATCCCGGAGCTGGTGGCACCCGCAGCCCCTTCGCTAACCGACTCCAGCCCCAAATAACTCGCGTGTGCGCTTTCCTTGCGTGGGGAGCGGGGGTGGGGGGGGAGGGCAGTACATTTATTTCCAGTGCAACCAAGCTAAATCCGTGCCGGTTTTGCGGTAATGGCCACGGCTGCTCTCCGGTGGGGAGAAGTTTCCCCGCGTCCTCCGGGGCGGCGGGGGCTGGCGGGGGGAGGCTTTCTTCTCCTCCCCGGGTAGGAGCAGATCACATCCTCTAATAGATGGATTTCCTTCTGGTAAAGATAATTAACTCATTCTTCTCCTCTTAATGGCATTAGCGCCGACGTCCCACAGAAGCGTATGAGTATTCCTTTTTGTGCCCGGACCCCAGTCCCAGCCCCTGCGCCCCCCCACTCCCCGCCGCCACCTCCTAGGGCTGCTGGTGCAGCCCCCTCCTCGCCTTGCCCCGGGCAAGAGGGCCCCAGGTAACTCAACCCCTGCCCCGGGGCTGGGGGGGTGGGCCTGCACGCCCTAAGTCACACCTAACGGGTGGGGGTGTGGGGGGACGGGTGTGTGTGTGGGTGTCAAGCAGCTTTGCAGCCCTAAATCTCGCCCTGGGCTTTGTTCAGAGCAAGGGGGGGTGGGGGGCTCCCGGCAGCTCCCAGGCTATCACTCCTCGTCGACGCCCCGCCCCCCCCCCCCGGGTGCTGGCCTGGGGTCTGGGCGAGCATCTCTCCCACCCAACCACCCCAAAGACCCCCGGCACGGGGAAAGTCAAGTTCAGAGAAATCCCGATTACTTGTTGTGCAGCCAAAACCCAAGACGCGCTTGGGCTGTTGCAGCAGGGCAGCATCCTTAGAAAGGTGGGTTGGACCCCAAAGACGTTTGCTTAGGGCTCGCCATGCCACCAGAAAAGGGCCCTGCTAGAAATCAGCAGCCTGTCCTGGTATTTGGAGAACAAGAGTGACAACTTATTGGAAGTTCTCAAGGAATCATTTATATTTCACACTCCAGCAGGCAGCTGATTTGAGATTGTCTGTTAGCATAACAAAGGCTCTGAGCCTGTGAACTTCAGAAACCTTTCGACCTCTTAGCTCCTGGCATGAATAGCCCCCAGCCCTGCCTATAGAGATCTCCCAAAGCTCCCCTGTTCGTGGCTAAATTGTTAATCAGGGTAATTTAATATAGTTTTCAATATGCCCCATCTCTTATTGGGTAAGGTATTCAGGGATCTTGCCCCCTCCCAAAAGAAATGTTCTTTATTCAAGTGCAAGAGGGGCAGCTGCAGAGTCCTGCCCCTCCCAGCCCTCCACATCCCCCCGGCCCAGAGGGCACCGGGCCGGAGGCGACCCAGAGGTGCACCCCCCCTCCAGCACTGACAGCACCCCCAAACCCAACACCCTCCCCTCGCAGCACCTCGGCATTGCACTCCCTCCTCCAGCAGAGCCGGTGACCTCGACATTAAACCTACACTTGATTTACTTAATGCTTTTGTCATTGTATTTATATATTTTCTCCCCATCCTCTTGTTTCTAGGTGTTTTTTCTCCCCTCAGTGTGAGCCGCAGCTTGGCCAGCTCCTTCAAAGCATTTCTGGGCAGAGATGGGGGAGATTTAATTCCCCTCATGTTACCTGAGGTTTCCTCTCTCTCCTTTTCACCACTCATTCTGCAAAAAGTTGCTAGGACCAAAGTTTCTGCAGACAAAACTTGGGGAACAAGAGGCACCAATGTTTGTTTGGGCGGGAAGACTGTTTGGCTGTGTGTTTGCAGCCTGACCTGGTGTCTGGGTTATTGGCATACCTCCGACTTCTGGCTAGTTTGTCAGAATTGGGAAACGATGGGGAAGAAATCTGTGTCATCTGCTTGCAGTGGGAGCAACACGCTCATGCCAAGGATATGGTCCAGGCGCTGCCTGGCATGAGGTGGGTGGCTTCTTCCATGGGCTGGAGCTGCAGTGTGCATGGGCTCCTGATGCACCAGGTAAATAAATACCGCTGCCTGCTGAGAGCATCACTTGCGAAACAAAGTTAGCCAGGGTAACGTTTCCTTAAAGCGTTTGAAATCATGCCAGAGTCCAACTTATATCTAAAGGCCTTGGGCTAATTTGTTCTCGAGACAAAACAGCGTTGAAGTGTGTTAATGGTGTTAGCACATAACAGTGAAGACGGACAAATCAGAAACACATCTTCTGTGGTTTACTTTCCTAAGGCAGGGGGTTTATGTCTTTGCATTTTATTTGCATGTTTTGACTTCTGCCATTGTGTCTGTGGACATCAGTGACACAGTCAATGTTCTTAATTCCTTTTTTTTTTTTTCTTTTGTTCTTGATTTCCTTTGTAAAATTTAGATAGATTTCAGTTTTTTCACAGGTTTTTCTGAAATATATAGAACAAGTTTTAATTGAGATAAGTTTGTGCTTCTAATATTTGTGAAACATCTTTTGAACAATCAAAAACTAATAAATAAGGTAGTCACTCCACAGAAATTCAAGAACCACTGGTTTATTCTAATTGTGAGAAGGTAAAAAAATGACAGCATTTTTTTCCTTACTTTGTGATCCTTAATGCTTTTTTTTTTTCCATTAAACTGTTCCGTCATTACAATTTATGATCCATAGCTATCATTTCACTTTCATGTCTCTGAATTTCTGTTAAATTTTCTTTAAGCGATTAATAAACTTACAGGAAAAGATGCCTTTTATTTGCACCTACAAAAAAAGGGTATTTTCACATATTTCCCCAAAAATGTTTAGACTCTTAGGGAAAAAAATGAAAGTCAAACTAATTCCAGTCTGATTCAGAATTGTGTGGGTTTTATTTGGTTTTGGTTTGGGGTTGTTTTCTTTTTCTTTCAGCAATTAAAAAACAGGGTTTCTGCATATTACAAGATATTTGCTTATGTGGTTGTTTCGAAACTGCTTCCATCTAATGGTACAGTTTGGGCCTATTGCATTGAAAAAAAGGATGTATATTTGGGATGGTGTTTGACAGGGGGAATGAACACAGACACCAGAACAATTATATTACAACCCCATTGGGAATGCCAGCACCAAATTTAGCCAGACTGATGGGGCACTGTCTAGACGGTCCCTTTTGTGTATCAGCTGTTTTTTCCCTGCTTTATTGTCCAGCTTGTATATATGGCTGGAACCTGCATATGGAGCCCAAACATAACGATTCCTGCAGCCATACTTCGCTGTAAAAAACAAACAAAACCCTCTCAAGTCGAATGCACCATGCAAACACATCCCTTTCAGAATAGTTATAAAAGAGAGAAGCGAATGATTTAAAGAACGAAGTCAGAATTTCTTAGTGACTAAGTAACCTTTATTGGCAGCGCTGGATGCACAGGGGATCCTTCCACCAAACGTGCATGTTTAAGGTTGCTAATAATTCCATATTTATACAGTGAAATAATGATTATTCAACTAATATCTATACATATTCATTATCTAATCCCGCCTACTCTCGCTTCGTATGTTAATTAGCTTATCCGTCCTTCGCGCTTGCGCAAATGCTTCCAAGAATTGTGGGCAGGGGTCTCCGAGACGTGGGCAGTGGTCTCTAGGAGGAAGGCCGTAGGTCTTCCTCATGGTGTACTTTTCACCTCTTGCTCATTATGTGATGGTCTTACACATTTGCAGTGTTCTTATCAGTCTGAGGTAATTTATGCCCTTGCTGGCCATCTGCTTTTTTGCTTAATTGTTTCTTTTACCCTTATCTGTCCTCCTCTGTGGGAGCGTTCTGCTAAAGTTTTAGCATAGAAGGTCAGCAGATAGGCGGATGTCCAACAAAGGATAACAGAACAGACGCCGAAGGTAGATGAGTAACGTATGGCGGCGATATCTACAATTGTTACAGTGGTTAACAAACATTATAATGGTTATTATTTAATTCTATTCTAAAGTTAGTTCACACTACATCACGAACAAACTCTGCTTTTGCACCAAATATGTAGCTGTGTGCCCGTATAGGCAGACATATGCTTGCAGATAACTATGCTGTAATTAAAAATGCAATTCAGTAGAATTATCACTTGAGATCACAGGTGGGTGCATAGGAGATCCTGGCCGGGGGTCTGCAGATTTCTGTGGGGAGGGAGCTGTGGGTGCTTTTGGAGGGAGCACTGTTTTACAGACGACATGTGGATGGGGGTAGAAAGGTTCTTCTCCTTTGATGTGCTCCACCCCCTTCCAAAAGGAGGTAGACAATAATTAAAACAAGCAGGTTTTTATAAAGAAGCAATTAGGGGCCGCCATACCCGTAAATTACAGCCTTTCATTTTTGAAAAGGGCAAAGGATAAAAAGAAGGAATATTTATTAAATGTTTACACTGTAATTAGTAGTGCAGACTGCTCAGCTTTTCACTTACCGAAGGTGATACTGGAGCTGGAATCACGCCTGTGTTAAAGGCTTGTAGGACCATTTTAAGGTTTTGTTTTGTTTTGTTTTGGGGTGGGTTTTTTGTTTTTGTTTTTTGAATGAGGAAGCATCAGAAACCTAGGAGAGAGAAGAAGGTATCTTGTTGATTAATACACATCTTGCCACTGTGTCACAAAGGGATTTTTTGCCACAGATACCTAGAAGTCATTTCAGCCAGAAACAGCTACTGATTGCTAAAAAAACCAAACCAAAACAAAAAAAAAAAAAAAACCTCAAAACCTCTCAAGATACTACACTGAAGAAGTCTGAGAAACTGCACCACACACAGTCTAGGAAAAATCTATAGACTTTCTATGTTTGCATCTTTATCATCTGAAAACGGCAGTCCATGGGTAGGTACTCCCCGAGATGATTTTGTTTGGCCTTGGTAATGAGGCTGAGCCACAACGGCTCCTTTTTCACTCACCTGCCTGTGCCCATTATTTTTTTGTTGTTGTTTATTTCCCCCCTTTCCGTTTTAAATTGGAAACTCAGTGGGGAAATGTTTGGGTTATTTTTAATATTTTTTTAAAATTCTAATCTGGGTTAGACTGAGGCATTGATAATGATGGACTTCTTGATAACATGCTTAATTGCAAACTTCTCTCTCTTCCCGCCAAGGGTGGCTTTGCCATAGTCCTCCTGCACTGGTTCAGACCACCTGCTTTTGGAGCCCACGCATCCTTGCAGATGTGCCACAAGGAAACACTCTGTACTTAAACTGATAGTGCGACTCCTAAAGCATCCCTGGAAGTGAGATGTGATGGTTTTACGACCAGGGATTGCATGCTCTTCTGCTCTGCAGTGTGGAAAGCCTGGTAACCAGTACTGCGTGCAGGGGGGTCACGGTGTGGAATCGCCCCGTCCCTTCTCGGCCTGGCACGAGGAGAAGGAAAGGGACAGAAATCTTCACGACAGCATCGACCGTCCCTGGAGAGAAGGTCATTTGCTGCATAGCATTTCTCACTCCATGTGCCTGCAGATGTCTTTTCATATGGCGTTTTTGACAAGGGCCTTGCAGGGCTCAGGAGCTGCATCAGATGGCTTGGAAGCAGGCGTGTGGAAAGGGTGACCTCACCAAATGCATGTCAGTGGAGGGAAGTGGAGGGCTGGTAAGATCTCGTAGAAAAATAAAGCTGTGAGTTGACTTTTGCAAATGGAGCACCACCAGGTTAAAATAATCATGTTAATTGAAATTAACCTATGAGACTTTGGTTAGAGCCTAACGACCACCAACCTTATACTACCTATATATATATATTACCAGTATATAACAGCCAATAGGTGATCTCCTATTACCACCAATGCAGCTCTGGGAGCAGTTACCCTGTCCCTGTAAGGTGCTTATATATATACATGCTGTTCATATAAGGCATGCAAAACCATCTTTCTGCTTGCTTTCTCCTTTTCTCTCCTTCTCCTCTTTCCACTCCCCCTGCCTGACTGTCTCTGAAGTTGAAAGCAAAAGTACAAGAGAGCACCTACATCTTAACTGGGCACACTGTTCTTGGCCTGTGGATAGACAGCCACTTCTCTGGTTTTCCAAGCCGCGATGCCCCAGCTCTCCTCCTTCCCTCAGGGCCTATCCTAGTGTCTCCTCCTGGGGGAAAATTACGCTCTGATCTCAAAAGAAAAGAAGAAGAAATTTGTTTCCAGGTTTTGGTGAACCAAGATTGTACAAACCTGTGGAGTGATTTACTGCTTATTCTTGGCACCTCAGGCAAGTTAAATGGTCGTGGAATTCCGATTGCAGTTACAGGACTCTGTGGCTGGAAAAAAAAACCCAGTTCAGTGTCCCAGATGGCCATAACCAGGGGTGTCAGGCTGGGTACCGCCGTGCATGCTGCCAGGCTGTCCTGCTGAGGGCTTCACGAAGGAAAAGCCACTTTGGGGCAGAGTAAAGCAGCTGCCGGTGGTGGGGCGGGCATCAGGAGCCAGGGCGGTTGGCATGTGTAGTTAGTGGTCAGCTTTGCCTAGGTACGGGGTAATTTCAGCTGACTCCCAAGCAAAAAATACTTATGGCTTGATACCCCTGCCCTGTTCATGGCCTGAGATGTAGCTTAGCCACTGAGGGCTGTAACATGAGGAGAAGTGGGAAAACCCATGTGCGGTGCTGCCCAGTGAGTTGTACATCTTTTACATGCGAATGCCAACCGAGAGTGCCGCACACACACAATTCCTGTTAACTTCATTCACTGCATCGCACGCTGTGTTACATTGAGAGGCACCTCTGGAGGCCACGTCGTCCAGCCGTGCTCTCAGAGCCGTCCAGGTGGGTCAGGCTGTGCGGGGCCACCTCTAGCTGGGTTCAGAACAGCTCCAGGGATGGAGAGGCTGCAGCCCACCTGGGCAGCCTGCTATCTCCGTGACAATAAATAAATAAACAAACAAGATAAGGGCCCCTTGCCCAGCATGGTGGCGTGCTACCCCGCACATTCTAGCTCGTCTGCTACAAGCATCACAGCTGTTTGCCGGTAAGGGTTCCCATCATCGTACAACCAATTGTCCAATTGCGACAACCTGCACCAGCAACCATTGTTCTCATAAACAGCTCAGAAGCCTTCACGAGCCTTAACCTGACTTGAGGAATATGTGTATAACGTGCCCCTTTCCATATGGCGATCCTTTAATGTGACAAGGCTGAAACTAAGAAAGCAGGCACGATGCACAGCCATCTTGTCCACCTCCACTTCCCCATCACCCAACAGCAGTTCTCTCTCCTTTCTGTCTCTCTTCCTTTCCTCTTTCTCATTCCTAAAATAATCCTTTCACATCAGCGCAGCTAATAGAGTTTTTATCAAGCTGGACCCCGAGTCTGTCATAATTCTCTTTTTCCAATCACCCTGTTTGTTCAGGTTAGAATAAAATTATTTAAATCAGTTTCTTGTAATCTTCAGTTATTTATAGATAAAATGATTTACATGTTTGTGAGCTATCTGTTGTGGGCACAGTATTACTGAAGGTTTTCTTTGGGATTACACCACCATTCGAGTTGATTTTCTTGTTTTCCACATCATGTTTTGATCTCCTAAAGGAAATAACTTATTCTCTCTATCTCTTTCCTTCTTCTTAAGATAAAATGCCCACTTTTGGCTACATTTATTTAAGAGAGTAATGCAGTTTATCAGTTTGCTTGTTTGGAACTAGAATTGAATTTGTAATTGGAGACCATATGGCAAAATGGTTCCTTTTTTCCCTCTCTGGTGAAGGAAATTCAGGAGATTTTTATCTCTAAACCCTACATCCAACAGTGATTATTTGGTCCAGAGTCTGATCCTCATCATGTTAACATAAGGTTGGCTTGTTTCAATTAAAACTGGTAGTTACCTAGTGGTGAAGATGGTGTAAGTTAGGATTAGCTGCGTGCATTTACAGTGGAGTGAAACGGGTGCAGTCCCAAATAACCGCACTTGGTAATTCAGACCTGAATTTGGCCCATCATGTTTACTCCCTGTGCTGAGCTGAACGCAGTTGTTTCTTTTACATGAATGGTTAGCATATCTAATATAACAGAAGGCTATGAATAAATACTGTGTGATTTGACATGGGTTACGAATGAGTTGGCAGTCATTACCAACTATTACCAATCATTTTCCACAACATGGAAAGGAAATGCTTTTTTTGCTTGGTTGGTTTAGACTTTGGGGAATTTTTGGTGTATGTATGATGGGGATTTCTCCAGCCTAGGAACCAAGGACCATTCTGTTTTAGGAGTACATCAAAGTTTTCATTAAGCTTTTCTTGTTTAAAAAGCGTTGGCCACTGCACCAATCGTGGAGTGTGTTACCTGCTTGTAGACTTTCAGCTGTGCAAGGAGATATTTCCCCTTTGTACCTGTGATTGTGTTTAATTCTGGTTGATTTTGGATATAAAATTAATATATTAATATTAATTAATATTATGAATTAATATTTAAATATGCATACATCTAAAATAACAGAGAAAAGTAAATGACAATTAATTTCCCTCAGAAAATTTCGGTTTTTCAGTTTCCTAGTTATGATGAATGGAAATCATAGTAACATTCTGACTTTATAGGAACCAAAGACATAAATTTTATACCCAAAACATAAAAAAAATGTCATTTAGCTTTTTTTTTTTTTGTGTGTGTGTGAATGTTGCTTTGCAGTTATCTTGGAAACCGTTAAAAAAAGATATTTTCTCAGTTATGCATTCTGTGCTATTGAATTTACTCCACTTTCAAGAAGGGCTACAAAAGGCCACTTTCTTATACCCTTTTAAAAAGCAACAAACCAGAAGGAGAAAAAACAGACCGCCAGCCAGTAGACAATAACCCTGAATTAGCAGGGAGATGAACATGTTATTTCAGTCCTTCCTGCAGCCCATCGATTTTTCTGCATATGTCAGTGGCTGTGGGAGCCTGCGTAGGACTGCGAAGGAGGAACGCGCGTGGAAGGGAGCTGAGACTGACCGGGTTCTTGCACCTGCCTTGGTTGGTACCTTCAGGCAAAACATCTTCAACTCCTTATGAGAAGACGCTTTTACAATTTTTCTTTTTTTTTTTTTTTTGAGAAATCTTGCTTCCTTATATTATTTTGCCCACCTTGCAGTACAAGGAATGTGTAGATCCTCAGAACTGTTTTGGTTTGGTTTTTTCCCTTTATGTAAGAAATAATCAATATTCAAACAATTGAATTACTAGTCCATCAGGCTGCAGTCTGGTCTGCCTTCCTCAGATAATCTGAGAAAAAGAAGGGACCCATGAATATGTTATGCCTGGGGAAGCAGAAAGTAATTTAAAATACATAACACACATCATCCCATAAATTTATTTTTTTTTTTGCAATACTGTCAAGGTTTGCTTTCAATAGGTTAAGACTCCAACTCAGGAGAGCATCCCTGTTTTGGGAACGGTGTGTGAGGACTTGCTTAACCTTAAGGAAGTGCTCAAGCGTCTGCAGTCAGTGGGGCCAAGCAGGTGCCTCAGGTAAAGCCCATGGGTAGGATGTTTGTGTCCTGGCTCTGCACTGCCTGGCCATCGCCATGGTAAGATTTGTCATTCCTGACCCCAAAATCATTAGCCACGCTGCCCTGATGTATGTTTGTGGACAGTGTGGGAGGTTTCAGATCTGGGTTCACAGCAGCCAGCACGTGTGTGGGGTGTGTGTTTAACTTACCAACTGAAAACAGTCCTCATTGAAGGGGGGGTCCCTTTCTTGCAACCTTCACAGTTTAATATGAGATACAGGAGTTAGCAGATAAACAGGTGAAACACATGTAAAAAACCCCAACCTTAAACAATAATTTAATGTGTCCCTTTGATCACCTAATCTTCCTGCTAACTTAGATCCACCTCCTCCAGGGTCTGTTAAAAAAAAATAATAAAAATTTAAAAACTCCACCACTTTAAAATGAGAAAATTCCCTCTTCCCCACAGGTGTGAGTGATGCCCCAAAAATAGAGAAGGAATTTCTTCTGTGGCTTGCAAATTTTCCACATATCCAAAGATATAAGGATTTTAGTATCTGTCACCTTAACGGGGGATGAAAGTAGTTTTAAGTCTATGCAAAAGGGATTTTCCTAAAGGGTTTCATCGTGTGCTTCAAGCTTCTAAAAAGCTCACGGTAAGACTCTCCAGGCAGCATATATTTGTATCCAGAAAAGTTAAGTTTGGTACTTTTTGAGGGTTTCATTGCTTTTTCCAAGCCTGCTGTATTTTGACTGATAGTTATTTAGGGAACTTGGCATTACAGGCAGAGGCAGACAAAAAATAGTCTCTATGAAGTATTTCACCACTGTCTTAAACACTGCTAAAACTGTTTTTTTGTAAGAGCATATTGCTTATCCGGAATGCAGGATGTGAAGGTACAGTGTAAACATTTTACCCGTGCTCATCTGCAGGGAACTGCCTCATCACAGCAGTCAGTCAGGTGTAACGTGACCAGCCACTTTTACACAGATAAAATCTATATTTGAGGCTGCATCGTATAGCCCGTGTATTTCAGAAAATATCTAGGGTCCTTCTGTCACTTATTTTATCCAACATTTTCTGCTAGTAAATATTAAAGAGGAGACAACGCTTTCCCGTCCCCTGGCTTTCTTCAGCCACTTTTCACTCTGCCTCTTGCGAGAACCTCTCAGTTTCTCCCTTCAAATCTGTTTGCCTTTTTGCACCAACAATCTTTTATTTCTTTTTCCTTCCCCTTCAGAACAGAGGTGGTTAGAAGCTGAGATCACAGCCCTCAGCCTGTGACCACCAGGTCCCGCCTGAAAGGCAACAGGGCTTTGGCAACTTGCGGCTCCGTACGGCTTTCCAAAGCCGCCAGGTCGCATCTTAAAGGAAATTTCACTTCAGAGGCTATGATAAAGCATAAATTAAAAATTCAGTTCTTTGCAAGAATGATGAAATTATGTGAGAGCAAATAATTGTAAAAAAGACCGCATATATATCTATATTGGGATTGACTGCAAAAAAAACCCAAACCCATACATGAAGTTTTGTGAAAAATCAGAGTTGACTGAGGCAATAGCTGAATCCATCTCCTTTTCTCCGTTGAAGAAGTGTTTGTCTTTTGCGAGGAAATACAGTTCTCTGTCTTTTCTTACATGTCCCTCAACATTTAGGTGTTCATATATACACTGGAATATTTAGTTTAGGAAATTACTGTTTGAGCTCAACAGCCGTTGAGGCCCCAAGAAACCACTGTGATTTCCCAGCCTTGCTGGGTTATATTGTATACCTTAAGCCGGAGATGTTTTTACCCCTATTAGAGAAGTGGAAGGCATCCTTCCATTCAGAGAATGACCGCTTTGAAGTTCAGTAATTTGTGCCCAACAGATGCGTCTTCCCAGGGAGCTGTATCACAGCCAAAACTCTTTCAGGATTTTTATTTTTAGGTTTACCTGCGTACTTAGACACGCTGTAATTTCAAGTGCATGATTATATGGATCCTGCACATTGTAATCCACCCTTTTCTAAAAACATGTGATTTGCTTACCGACAAATAGTCCATTCTACCAGGGTCATAATTCAGCAAATATTCAAGCAGTACTTGACTGTAACAGAACACAAATATGCTGAAAAAATACACATAATGTCTGGCACTGCCAGCTACTGTTCTTCCTCTCTTTTTGCAAGCGATGTGATGGTTCAGCAGAAAAGTCAGTGTACAGTGTCCTCCTCCAGCATCCTCATCCCTCCACTTGCTGTTTCACAGTCCTGGGCAACAGTTTAGCCCTGGCTCCTGCTCCATCACCTCCTTTCTGACAGCCAAGCCAGTCAATCAACTTTCACCTTGCAGCTCGCCATTCTCATCATTGCCCTGACACAGCTGTTCGTAGGGTTGCATGGGGCACCAGGTCAGTGAAATTACCCACATAAACAGGTAAATAAACAAACCCTTCATTTTCTAAAGTTATTTTAAAGTGGATGGTTTGAGTCAACAGCTGCTAAAATACAAAGCAAATCCCCCAAGTGACACTTCTTAACCTCAAGCTATTCCTCCTTGCTCAGTGCCTCCCCTCCCAGCTCCAGTGGGACCAGAAGGGGAAGGGGGGATTTACAGCTGAAAACAGCTTCATTTACTTACCCATCCCAAATTTCCTTGCTGCTTTTCTTCACTACATTAATGAACGGAACAATTTAAAAAAAAAAACCCCAAACATAAAAGTTTGTGGGTGAGGTACAAAACACCAGTCATGTTGGTTCTGGTTGGCTGGTTCCTGCTGGGAGGGCAGTTACCAAAGATGTTTTCCCTAAGGAACAGCACGGTGGTACAGCATGCTGGACATCATGCCACACGTTGACCCAACGCCTGGGGCCAGGACACCCCCACAGCAGCCCCCCACAGCTTCAACAAGCCATACCTGTGGGCTGCTGTCCCTGGTGGCCCAGAGATGCGCTCTTCTGTCCAGGGGGCATTTGGATTGGATGGAAAAGTGAGGGTGATGGTCCCTAATGGTGCTGTGGTTCCTATAAATGAAAATTAGCCTAATAAGCTTTGTGTGGGTAGGTGTGTGTCCATCCTTCGTGTGCTTCAGTACAGGTGGGAAATGGGTATCTAGCTCTCTGTAACTCTGTCTCTCAACTTCTCTCTTCCTCTGCTGGAGTGTAATTTCACTTCTCTATTTATACTATTACAGTCACAATTTTACGTCTGTCTTCTAAAAGCGCTTGAATTAGGCTATTTGACATTTCCTTGCACTAACATGCTCTCATCCAGAGACAATCCTGTTTTGGAAGGAGTATTAATATTTCTGTGAAGTAGGAGGACAGAACGGGGGTGACAGGCAAATACAGTAAATAGCAAGCAGCTTTCTGCTGTTTTAATCTGGCGGTGATGCCAGTCATCCACAATGTCTGAATAAACAAGGCTGTCATGATTAATGGTAATTAATTGTAGCGTTGTTATTGCTTATATCTTACGTTGCTGTAGGGTCCGTGGAGATGCCACATGAAGGTGTTGCACCCATCCAAGGCACCTGCAGGCTACAGCCAGCTTGCTTGGGATTTACAGTGTTGAACCTCATGCAGATACGTGCAGGAAGCCCAATTTCAGCCGTCTCTCCTTAGGAATAAGATAAGAGCTCTGAGGTAACTCCAGAGTTGTCCTGAAGGGAGATGCTCTGTGACAGCACCATATGCATGGCAGGAAAAAAAAGGGATGGTGTGTAACTGGCAAAGGATGCTGCGGGTTTTTGTGAGTGTTACCTGTGCTTCTTCCTCCTCCCTTTTCTGGATAGCACTGTGTCCTGTGGCATATCCTGCTTTAAATTAGCCTGTGAAGCCTGCAGAGGCAGGGAAGCCCCCCACTTTGTGCATGTGCCACAGGTGCCGCCAGGGACTTCCCCTCCTTCCGACACCTTCCAAGCATGAAGCCTGATACATGGAGACCTTCCTACGAGCAGGATTGTGCCCAGTTCTGCAGGGTTTTTTTATGCAGAATTTTAGAATTCTCTGACAGGGGATTCTACTGACTTTAAAATTTTAATTGTGAGGACGGGTTACAACTAGGGGACATGCAATACAGGCAGAAGTCAGAGCTGCTGTCATGTATGAAACAGGGATGGTATGTTCTCATACGATTTTAATAGGTGACAGAATTATTTTGGAAATGTTTACGGCTGGGCTAATTTCTTCTGAGTGCTTTCTCATGCTCCTGGAGCACAATAGAAAGCTGGCTAGATGAAACCTTTGAGTAGTGTTTTACCATGTGAGATCTAGGTTAACTTAACAAAAAAAAGAAAGAAAAAGGAAACGAGTTGACTTCTAGTAGTTTTAATTTATTTTATAGCAGGTCTAGAATTAGTTTGAACTTGTCGTTGGTTTGGCAGGGAAAATAAACATTAAATAGAAGCAAAGTCAATCACTTTTCAACATTTGCATTTTTACAATTGAATGTGTTTACCTGAATTATCACCTTGTAACAGATGTCTCTGCTTTGCTTTGATCTGGCACTACCAAAGGTATTTTACAAGAAGGAGTCATTAAAAACCCCACACACAATTATGACAATTTCTGTAAAGCTCATCAAGTAATATAAGGTACAGGACTTTTCATTTTAATTTTAATGTGCTGCAGTGTAGAATTAAAAAATAATGAAGTGTTTTAAAGAATCCTTAGATTTAACTTCCCCCCACCCCCCCAGTACAGCAGTAGCAGATGCATGCTTGATGTGAAGGATGATGGCAAAATGGTCTAGATTTATCTAGCAGGAAGATTTATAGGTTGGGTGAGATACCGAGTGACAAACCAATTGTGCAATTGAGCTAATAGGAATAAAACATTCTGTGAAGCCTGTGAGCCTTTATTACAAATGCTTGTGTTTGGTTTGGTTCATTGTTAACTCCTCAAATTATGTTTATGTACAGCTCCAAAGTACAGCCTCTGCTTGCTTGTTTGATATGTCATTGACTGAACCAACTTCTCTCATTTATATCATTCCTGTGTTGTCAAAGAAGAGAGGAAAATGAGGCCCTCTCGTGAAACACAGATGGGCCAGAGAAAGGAGACCCACCAGCAAAACAGAAGTCTGCATCCAGCAACAAAACAGAGTTTGCAGTTAATTTATTAACTAGTTGCCCAGTTTTGGTTACTTAGCTGTTTTTAAGGGTTGTTGTAACACTGATGGGCAGTGTATGAGTACTTGAGAATTAACAGGTAATCCCCACACTTTTTCCTCTCCTGTTAGGAAACATTACAGTTTAGCATAAAAGCAAAACAGATACATGAAACTATCTATCATGTACTCATAGTAACAAGCATATATGTAATTTTTAATGTACATTAGTAACAAAGATAGCCCCATTCTCCACCATAAACGCCACAAGAGCATTTGACTGACGTTGTTGTGGACGTTGCTATCTCTAGCCTGTTTAAAGGTGTTAAAGCACTGAATTACTCTAGTGGAGGAGAAATGGGGTTTTGAAGCAATAGCTCCACTGGAATCTGCAGCTAAATGACCAAGATCAGAGCCTGAATGGCAACTGGTGTGCAACTCGCAATCCTTAAAGTATAAAACATTTACTTCTGTTGAAAAATTCAGGACTTTATAAATGGCTTTGAAATTTGCGACCCATAACACGTCACCTTGGCCAAAGAGACACCGGGGCCTGGGGATCATTTGGCCAAGCATAGACATAATTCCCAGTGATAATTCTTCTTGTGCAAAGGTAGGCATCTAAAATAGACTGTATGAGTCACACTCCCAAAATGCCTGTTGATGACGAGAGCAGCCTGGGGTGACCAGCTTCCCCTCACCGTGGTGTCTGGCACTGCAAGGAGCCTGTCTTGGGCCACTGACTGTACCTCACTCTCTAGCATGGCTGCAGACGGGTCCAAAGTGAGATCCATCTCCCTGAGCTCCAGCTTAAATCCAGAAGGGAGACCATGACAGTCAGCAGGAGAAAACAAGGATCTCCAGACTGTAATCTGCCATCTCCAAAATTAAGTGACTCTCCTGCCACTGTGCCTGGGCAAGTCACCCTGGAAAAGACATCTCTCCTCAAACGCTTCCTTAGGTCCACATAAAAACATTTTCACTATGTTATGGAAGTGGATTTTGCTCATCCACTCCAACTAAAAGGTGATATTTCTGTTTTGGTTTTGTTTTGATTTTTTTTGTTGTTGTTCTTGAATGGCATTGTGTGTGATTACAATAACACATATGCTCATCAAATGGGAATGCAAGACTCTGCTGTGAAGATTTGAGGGTGTGGGCATTTGTTCAGCGCCACTGGTAATATATTGCTTGGAACCCTCTGACAGATTGCTAATAGGGCACAGCTGTTTTACGTGTTTGTGATTCCTTTGGCCACTCTCCACAATGGAGTGGGAGATAGAGCATGTACAGCTAAAATATTTCCCATTTCTTTGTTTCCAGCAGGGAAAAGAATCCAACCCAACCTTCAAATTATGCTTTTCAAGATAAACCCTACAAATAACAATGAATATTCTCATAAAGATTGAAGACGGTTATATACACAACTCCACGTGAAATGAGCATTTTTATTTCCTACTGTCTTTTATATCATATTTTTGCAAAGGCCATGGAACATGTCTTCAGTTATATGGACATGTGCAGCATCATTCAGGCCATAATTTCCAAAGATGAATAAAGCTGCAATTCTGCTGTTTTTCCCAAATCAGATTTGCATATTGTTTAGCTCCTTAACTTTCAGAAACAACTGTGAACAAGCCAGGCAAAATCCCATTCTTCACTAAAGAAGGGGAGACATTAATGGTAACCCCATGCTGATGAGCACAGATTAAATACCTAGATAAAGAAGAAATCTTCTGTTAATTTCTATGTAGCAATAAACGATTGTAATTACAGAATTCTCTTCCATGGGTGAGATACTTTAAATAATCTGTCTCTTAAAAGATCATTGATGATTGAGGTAATGGCCTAGCTATTACTGTTTTGTGTTGTGTATGTGGTTGTGTATGGAGTGTTTATCAAAAGAGCTGGATCAACAGCTTTGGAATTGGAGCTTTCTTGATTAATATAACAAAGGGTCATGTTGATGTGCAGGGCTAGTTTTTCTCACAGCAGGTTAACATTTGCTTTCCCACTGTTTGGAAAGGAAGGCTTGGAATATTCTCTTGATTCAATCATCTGAAAGGCTGTTGAAGCATTAGATAAAAGATTGTGTATTCCTGGACATCACTAAAATTGAATTAACAGAGTGTTAAGAGGGGTGTTTGTTGAGCTGCACATTTTAATTATTTCTCCATCTAATGTATGTTTTTCATATATGGAGGAGTATTAGCAATACTGTTATTTAAAAGAAGAATATTCAAATACTTTCTTAATAAAGTAGTTCTTGGTGGAGAAAAATAATCTACAAGATTTTAACAGCTCCACGCTTTTCCTAGTTCTTCCACGAACACTGGCAGCCTGAAGATGCCAAATAAGCAACAGCTACATTTTAACAATTCCAGTCATTTGTGGGGGTCAGCGTTTTGGTGTTTGTGCCCATTGAAACCAACAGTGGCATTTTTACCTGCAAACCCCTTTGCTCTTGCCTTGAATGCAGGTGGGGGAACAGATGCACTTAAAGGAAGGCTGATGATACATGCAGATTTTGAAAACTGGTATTGTGTGCAACTTTGCAACACATACCTGCTACATGAAGCTGGAAATCCAGCTCTGCCTGGATTCTTCAGTTCTCTGGTTTTGCCAGAGCACAAGTTTTTGCATTTTTTTCCCATCCAGTTATTTGCATACTCAGATGACCTTGCTGAGCTGCCTAGCAGCACTCAAGCAGCAGGCAAAAAGATTTGTTTCCTCTAACTTTAACTGTATTGAAGTGAGGCATCAGATTTAAGCAAGCTGTTAAGGTGCTTGTGTAACGTTTGGTCGATAAGTGATCCCACCTCTTTGACCTCTGATTTCTGGAGGCGCCTCTACTCTAACTGATAGTGCCTAACTGTTAGGCAACACAATTAGCAGAGATTAATCCCAGGATAAAGGTCTAAACTTTGTCAGCTATGTCTGCAAAACTGCATGTGCAATCGAGGGGATATTGCACTGACTGTGCAACTAAAAAAAAGGTACATAGCTTCTTTACTTCCAGTTCTGAAAAATTTTGTATCACATCAGCATATATGTAAATATACACACCTGGTTTTGCTGGCATGCATGCACTTGCACATAAACATCATTTGTTAGTACCTACACGTGCACAAGAGAGAGAGATGCCTGGCAACATCATGCAAAACCAAGCAGATAACTATCTTCCTTCAAATGATAATCATAGGACCACAACTTCTGCCTGTGAACTATTCCTGGAATTTCCTTCATTTTCCCTTCCAAAGTATGTGATATGTAGCTCAGTAGCTTTTATCCACTTGAAGACATCTATGTGGCCACATAAGCAGTCCACTCAGCTGGAATGCATAATAAAAAGGAAAGTTATTTATGTGGAGAATATATTATTTGGATCAATGAGGAGAAGACATGTTGTTTTGGCATTTGCTTGCTTATTTCTGGTAAGCATGTAGAATCAGTTAAAGGATAATGCTGTTCCTTCGTGGGTTTTGGGTTTGTTTTGTTTCTTTTTTTCTTACTGGATGTTCAAGGAAATCCTGGGACTGAGAAACATCTGTGCCCATCTATGAACATCCCCTATGAAAGCCCTGTGCTTGGGCTGATGGCTACAGCTGGATCTGGTTCTTGTGGTATCGTGGGGCTAAATATGGAGTAATTCTTTTCTTCATTGGGTAAATTAGTCTGTGTTGAGCTCATTGGTGTCAGACCTGAGCTGGCATCCTTTAGTTTATTCAAGGTATCTCTGTTCTGAACACACTGCCCTCACTTGCACGAGGTATTGCTCTCTTCAGAGCTTCAGCAATGATTTCCAAAATGCAACGTGACTGCAGAAATTTCTCATTCTAATTGCAAAATGGGTGACATCTTCTCTACATGGAGGTACTTGTCAAAGGGAAATTAAGGTTATTGTTTCAGTTCTGAATTACAGTTATAAATGTTATTAATTTTCCCAACTTTGCTTTTTCACTCAGGGTCTTGGAATAAGAGGCAGGAGACTGGGAAGATGCTGCCTCGTCAAACTCAAACCTTTTCACAAGAGAGCACATGAAGTCTCACAGTGTCAACATCCCAAAAGAAGCCTCAGTTGGGTTAACTTTGCTACACGGAAGGACAAAGAAGGCACAAGAGTCTTCACATTCTGGAGAAGTACAGAACAAAACACAGGAGAACCAAAGACCAGAAAGAGAAACCCAATAAATTAGGAAGAATACACTGTATATTTTCATGGGTGGTATGCTCAGTGTAGAACTGATGGAGGTTATTTTGACAGTGTGTGGTTTTGCTATGGAACTTCATACTGAGGACTGTAGTGTTGAGAAAAGAAAAAAAACCAAACCACCCAGGGCTATTGTGCCAAAGGATGCAACCTCTTGATCAGGATGCTCCTCATCCACAAGACGCTGATAAAAAATTAATACACACTTGTCCAGTTTTTATACTATTTCCTAAATACCGGCTGTTGACTTCAGTTCGGGTCAGGATGAAAGGCTGGATGGACCTTGAATGTGACTCAGAAGAAGCTGTTGTCATGTCCTTAAGGCACAAAGCAAGTTCTGGTGTCACCAGGGACATAAAAGGTAGCTGGAAAGTGTCCTCTAAGTACAATGGTAGCGAGGCAGGAAACAAAGTGAAGGGCTGATGCACTGCTCAAGGGGAAGAAATATATACTAAGGACGCTCTAGCAAAAGAGTTTAATTTGTTTTTGTTTTTCAGTCGTTTCTTGGTTGAAATCGCTTGTCATGGCCAGCAGTCATGTTTAAAAGGCAAAATTCCACTGCTGCAGGGAAAGAGCGGGTTAGGGAGGGTTTAGGTTAGGTTACTTCTTTTCAAGTTACCACGGTTGATGAAATTCACCTTGAGGTACTAACAGCTGGCTGAAACAATTTATTTGTGATCTTGGAGGAGTCAAGGAGGACAGGGGCTGGTGAGTCCTACCCAGTTCAAATGCAAATATTTGCCATTTCTCTAGCAAAACCTTCCCAGTACCACAGTGTGGTCTAGCTGCAGGACCAAGGAAGAGACAAAACTGAGTTGCACTGAGACCTCTTAAGCTTTTAAAACAAAACCCAAAGCAAGAGAAATGCAGGGCAGGGC
Source organism: Falco peregrinus (assembly GCF_023634155.1). Taxonomy (NCBI): domain Eukaryota; kingdom Metazoa; phylum Chordata; class Aves; order Falconiformes; family Falconidae; genus Falco; species Falco peregrinus. The sequence continues at coordinate 4,731,300 of NC_073739.1, forward strand.
AGAAAATCAGGTAAGCTACTTTTCTAATGGTCCTTTTTAAAGTGTGTACATTTTTCTGCTTTCCCTCCATTACTCATCCCAGAGACTTTCATGTTGAGTTCCAGATACAGCATCCATGCAGCACCATGAGGGGTGTAGGAAACAGAGCTTATAATATTTTCTTTAATTAGTGTGGAGGGAAATGAAGAAGAATGCCGAGAAACAATTAAAGAATAGTATTAATTGGAGATATTAAATGAAAAATAAAAGAACTAGCATTTACTTTTTTTTCCTGCTGCTATTTAGGATTTCTGATCTGATTGGCACCCACTGATGGCAACAAGACTGACACAAAAACACACTCCTTCCAGCAGCACAGTCAGTTCCAATGCAGTTAGATATCTATGATTTCTGGCTCTTCCAAGAATAATTGGGCCAAAGATTGAATTCCATACATTGCATACAGAGATTTAGAGACCAAGGTGAATGTTGTCCTTGCGTGGTAGGCACTGGAGTCCACACATTGATATGCAAAGCCAGTTACACCAGCCTGCTTCTTTTAAATAAAATCAATACCTGTAATATTGACAGTTTCTAAGTATACTCTTGTAGAGTTGCTGTCAGAAGACAAAAAATGTAAAGATCTAAATGGTGTGAGATGCGGTTAGATTGCAGTTCTGTACTGTTTAAACACAACCTGTTCACCAGTCTTAAGACTGGTGAAGGCTGCAATTGTTTTAATATGAACAAGCAGATTCAAGTCTTACCTTCTTAATGTTTAGGCTGAAGGAAGCACAGGTTTTTTTGAGCATTTTGCTATGGAAAATACACAGAAACATTTCCACGATATTAGGTAATTCAGTATCAGATGTATTTGTAATTCCAAGCGGAATGGCAATGTTCAAACTGACTGGAAGTGTGACAGTCAGTGCTGGTGCTGTGTTGGATTTATTGTTTCCTGCAGGCTCTAAAGCAAACAGACAATTCTGCAAATGTTCTTCAAAGAGTATATCCAGAACGCCACCTCATTAAACATCCCCTTGCTGTTTGTTGCATCTCGAATTGTTGTGTTTAGTTGCAAAATGACCTCTTGTAGCTGTGAAATGTTATTAACTCTTCAATCCACTGGCACAGAGATGAAAATAACAATGAAAAGAGAAATATAAAAATGAGTGGATTTGGACTGGCTTTTATGGTGGACTGGCACGAGATGGAAGTAAGTTCCACAGCTAAACGATCGCACGTTGCTTGATATTGGTGGTGGTGTTTTCATCCTCCTAACAGGCTGATAATTGGTGTTGTAGATCCATATACACATTTGTCTTCTGGCTTTCTGTTAAGTAAAGTGGGACTGATTTTGCCCTCAAATACTCTTGCTTTATGCATACATTTAAGGTCCAAATTTTGTGCTCTTCACCTTCTTGCTTTCTGTTGTGCAGTATCCGTTGCAATTCTGGAGCCAGATTCACTTCTCCCATGAATTATTCCTAAGCAGTGTTAAATGTGCTCCCATGAAGTATGCTCTGAAGAGGCAGTATAAATTGGAGTCACAGTTCAGGCCTTGCTTTCCTCTTTTCTCAAGTGGAAGCAAGACTCAGCAGCCCTTTAGACAGCACGGTTTATTCCTTGCTCAGCACTGTGTTGGCATTAGCTTGAGCATTTAGAGGTCAGGGAAAAGGCTTGGATTTAATGGGGAGCAGGGTGGTTGTCCACGGGCAGATTTTCCTCTTTTCCTGACTGTGATCTGCATTTTGTCTCATAACCTCAACAGCCACTTGCATCGACGTGTAGCTGGACCTGCAGCTAAATGCACCTTGCTCAGTGCACCAGCTGTTAACTCCACTCATTAATTTCAGGGTAAGAAAGCAAGGCTGTCAGGGCTGATACCCACCGAGAGTCTCCGTGGCACCACTGCTCTCCGAAACGAGCGCTGAGCAGAGCTTAGCTCTGCCCTGGCTGTGCAGGAGCGATGTCAAAGGCACCTCGTATTCCACCATTGCCAACACTCTTTCCAAAACATTTGTGGTACACAGAAATAAACTCACACTCTCAAAGCCATTTATACTGTATAAAAGCCATGTATACTGTACTTCACAACAGCGATGAACATGTTGTGGTCTCATATATTTGGTCCCAAATGTTTCAAAAAACCTTTGTTTAAAATTAAGTAGTGCTGTGCTATTTTTAATTCTTCCATTGCTACAGGATGGTGCTGCACAGAGCTTTAGATTTTACCCATCACCATAATACCCAGATTAAAATAGATCAAGATCAAAAAGAGAAGCCTTTTCATCAGCTCAACTTTCTGAAAGGCTTAGAAATGGAAATTTAAAAGAATGTAAAGACTTTAATTAGGAGTCCAACCAAAGAGATGTGTTTAAGCAATATGAGCTGTTTATTTTATTAGAAAATTGGGAAAGATATATATGTTAATTACATCAAAAGTTAAGTTGTATTGGTGGAAAAAGGGTTCTGAATTGCCAGCAGGACATGGCATGAAAAACAACTGGGGGCTGTTACACACACAGACAAGGCTAATCTCACAACTCAGTTTTATAATTTTTATTTCTTGCAACTTCAGCAAAGATTTTTGTCTGCAAAGGATCTACAGGATTTCTATAAAGCTAAATTCCATACTTAAAAAAATAATGTAAAATAGCAATAAAAATACAAGTGAGCTGGAACTGTTTTAAGAGTTTTTTCATTGAATTTTACCTTTTGTTCAATATAAAGCTATAATGTTATTGCTGAGCATAAGAAACACATGGACAAAGCAAGACATTTTGAAAAACAGTAACCTCAGAGATGATAGTTCTCTAAGAAACCTTTAAAGAATGAAATACACATAGCCACATTTTATAGGAGCAAACTGGTTTTTAAATTTAAGATCTAATCTATAAATATTATAAAATAGAAAAATCATGGGTTAGGCACTGATCATAGCTTCTCTCTGTTGATTTCCATTTCAAAATTATGACTGGCTGTAAATCAGCCTGTTTATGAAGCTTGTGTATTTTTAGAATGAAATAATCTCATTAACTTATTTGTCCATTAGGGCCCCTGGTGCTGAAAGCAAAGAAAGTAGGTGAACAAGAATTTATTAAAGAGCTGCATTTCCAGTACACAGTGCAACGGTAATGAAAGGACCCAAGTAAATGTTACTGTTGAATCCCATCCAATAAATAAATAAATAGATAAGTCATTTAGCAAGCTAATAAATAAATATTTCAGTGCATCTTGAGGGTATTTTGAACTTTTTTCATCTTCCATTTAGTTTAACTCTATCAACTCAGTAGACTTGCCTCTACTGGAAGAACTGTCAGGTATTCAGACCTGCATGGGTTAATGTGCAGGTTAATGGATATCCCTGAAGATGCCCTTAAATTAGCACTCTCCAGTTTCTCCCTGCACAGCTCTGACTTCAGGACTCAAGAAGGCTACTCCAGCATGGAGAAACACACACTTTGCCATTTTGCCTGCACTAGAAACAATGCCTGTGCTAAACGTGCCTTACTGGATTTGCTCAAAAGCTGGGGATGAATGATGAATCCTTGAAGAAATATTAGAAATAAAAGTCAGATTTTTACTCATTTTACATTCTGGTGATGCCTCATCTCAAGGATTTTTTTCTTATGCCATGTGCTGTCCAAAAGCAGAAAATCCCTGTCCCCAAAGCAGTGCAAACTGCACATCTCACTATATAGTTTATCAGTAATTACTGCCTTCAGAATATTCTGTGATGCAGATAAAGACCAAGTTTTCATTTTGTTGCTAACATATTTTGTTTCCAAAACTTTCAGAACTGCAGATGTATTTCCTAGGATTCAGTAATCCATCTCAAGTGCTTTTATGGAATGCAGCTGAGATACCTTCTCTGCAAAACAGAACAAAATAAAATAAACAAACAAAAAAACCCACCCACAAAACACAACAAAACAAAGTTAATATTAACTCTTTGTGCAAGGTAAATACCATAAAGTAATCTGCTTCTCTCCACAGAAGTCAAACAAAATGATCCACAGCTAAGGTGTTATCTTTCTGTACTCACTTTCCACTTCAGGTATGAAGCAAAGAAAAAATAATTGCTTTTAAGACGTGGAAAACACTTTCTAATGGTGGCAATAATGACATCAACATTTACATGGGTAGTCATTTATATGGATACTTAATGAGAAGATACACAAAACAGGGTGGAAGTGAACTACCTTTTCATTCATGTTTTTTTAAAAAGCAAAAAGAAGATAATTCAGAATGCCAAACTTTGGCCCTGGTGCCATCCATTAAATTATCCAGTTAATTTTTTATTCAGAAGTTAATTTCATTCAAATATATTTCAGCAATGGGAAATGTCTCCATGAAGTGATATAGTAGCTCTTTCAGAACTAATAGTCTCTCTCACAGTGATGGTGGAACATCATGCAATTTTCAGCACAGATCAAGTACATCGATTTGAGTTTTCTTAGCCCTCTTGAGCAGGAGGTAGCCAGCGGCCAGGGGTGCAGGCAGCACACCTCACAGCCTTAAGGGGATGTTATTCTCTGGAGGCTGCTCCATGGAGCAGGGATACCTCAGTATTAGGGGAACCTTCTTAATGACATATCTGGTGCTACCCAGTGAAGATTCAAGGGGATCATTGCAGTTCCCTTCAAATCCAGTTAGAATGGAATTCTTCTGGGAGCTGCACCGAGACTGTTCTGGCTTCCTAATACAGGTCTGGTCTTTCCTGGCTGCCCAGCATTGCACATCACACGCATCAATCCCACAGGAACAGGAGGCAAGAGGAACATTCCTCTAATCCAGATGATGAAGGTGAAGTCAGGAGCCGTTCTCTCTTGATCTTCCATCACTCCACACCATGTCGATAATCCCATGATTTACTTTTTTTTAACCTCCCATCAGGATCTGGAAAGCAAATAGCTCCACTTCTCTACTAGCAGGATTTTAATGGAAAATGTTGTTCCTTCCCATCTTACACAGCTGTGATGCAGACTTATCCCATCCTAAGCATCCCATGTTACTTTGCTTTAGCAGGGAAAGAAAATCAAATGTGTGACTGCAAAACTGGGTGGCCTTTTCAGTGGCTTCACACCGATCCAGTGAAGAGCAGACAACAGGTGGGTGTTGTGGGATTTTTCTTGGTATCAGCCAGTTGGCCTCAGTTAGAGAGCAGTATGTATTTCTTCTTCACAGATTGTCCCACTGCAAAATGTGTTGTCCTCTGTTCCCTGTGGCACAAGAGCGTGGAAAGATTGCCCTGCTGCAAGCGGTGCGAAGTGCCCGCAACCTACAGGTAACAGCACTGGCTTATACATTGCGGTGCTTTTTTAAAGATAAACCCTCCGAATGGTGGGAGGTCATAGTTAAACCTGTTACAGAGACCTGACTTTTACTTGTCACATTAAAACTGGTGGATGGTTTTATTAAAGTGTGATTGCAAACATCTGCCTGTGGAAACTCTACCTGAAATGCCTCTCTCGTTTCATACACTGCGTTGCTTCAGGTACTCATCAGCCCCATTTGCAGCAGACTTGATTTTTTTGGAAGTACTGGTCTGCATGACTGTTCTTGATTTATTCAGGTTTATGACCCACTGTTTATATTTTTTTTTAATTTTTAAGTTTTTAGTGAAAAAGCTTGAAAATAGCATTGAGCCAAAACTTTCAAGTTTATCTTCATGCCAGGAGTCATAAGCATTATATGATTCTCATCTGAAACAAGAAATCAATGAAGCTGGGTATCTGCAAATGTCAATGAGTCCAGCCTAACCTCCTTGCTCATTACAGAACATAAAACCAGCTAAGGCCTGATCAGGTTTGAGTTTAATTCTATGGCAAACTGATAACAATTTTCTTTGGTTTTTCACTTTCTAACAGCAGTCTGTTGTAAAATAACAGTTCCCCTCCTTACACAGTGTATACTTACTTGCTAACATCATTTAAACCAGACTACGGGAAGTAAGCGTTTACTTCCCAGCAGTTGTTAAAATGCCATTACAGATCGTATTTAAATTTATACATTGCATGAAGAGTAATTATGCTCATGTGAGACAATGGTGATGATGGTGATAAGATCAAGCAGCAGATGTGTGAACATAAATGCCTGCTGCCTTATTTTAAACATCAGATGAGCTAAATGGAAGCTTAAGTATCTTTTTGGGATCATTTTGTTAATTCAATATAAATAATTCTTTAGATTTTATTCTCCGTTTGAAGATATGGTAAATTACAGTTGAATGCTCTTCACAGTGCTGAGATTATAGCAGCACTGACGTCATTACCTCAGAGGCAGCTAATTGAGAAACATATTAGGTAAGATGTCTTTCAAAGTGCATAAGCAGGAGAACAGTTTAAAATTTGGTGCCTTCCTTCAAACCCTGTAGGTATTTACCATGCCTGTTCACCACAGAGCCTACTGCAGCACAGCCAAGAGCCACCTTCACATACTTAAAGGGGGCCTAGAAGAAAGGTGGGGACAGTTTTTTTAGTAGGGCCCGTAGTGATAGGGCAAGGAGTAATGGCTTTAAACTGAAAGCGGGTAGGTTTGCGTCAAATGTTAGGAAGATTTTTTTTATGATGATGGTAGTGAAACACTGGAACAGGTTGTTCGGAGCGGTGGTAGATGCCTCATCCCTGGAGGCGTTCAAGGTAGTGTTGGATGGGGCTCTGAGCAACCTGCTCTACTTGAAGAAGTCCCTGTTTATGGCAGAGGACTTGGACTAGATGGTCTCTTCCAAACCATTTTATGATTCTATGATCTGCCACCCCTTGGGCATTCTCACCTTTGTTCATCTCACAAGATCTTCAAGAAAACATCTGCTGGACTGGGTGTGACAGAAACCAGTGGCGGAGTCAGAGGTACTTCCCATCTGTTCTTTGCTCTCTTTTCTTTGGTACCTGCATTGGGTCTGGCTGAGCCCCACTGCAGCCCTCACAGCGCTGTGCTTTGTGTTGGTGGCTAGAAAGGTGGTGAGAACACACCAGCATTTTGGCCACCACTGAGAGCACCAGCACAGCACCCAAGCTGGCTCTCCATTTCCCCTCAGCAGTAGGCCAGGGGTGGGCAAGGTGGGAGGGGACACAGCCAGGAGAGCTGACCCAGACTGACCAAGGGGATAGTCCACACCACATGACGTCTCCTCAGATATAAGAGCTAAGAGAAAGGAGGAGGAATGGGGGCATTTGTTATTTATGACTTTTGTCTTCTGGAGCAATCACTACATGTACTGAAGCCGTGCTTCCCGGGAAGTGGCAGAACATCGCTGGCTGATGGGAAGTAGAGAATAACATCTTTTCCTTTGTTTCTGCACATGCACCTTTTTCTATTGCTTTATCAAACTGCCTTTATCTTGACCCACAAGCAGGGTTTTTTCATCTTATTTTCTCCACGCCCTGTGCTGCTGAGCTGGGGAGTGATAAAGCAGCTTGGTGGGCACGTGGCGTCCAGCCAAGGTCAACCCACCAGAGTAACTCAACAGGAGTATGGGAAACACACGCTTATGTCACACCTTCACCTAACCGAGATTTATCCCTTCCTGCAGCCTCTCAGGACTTGGCTAACCACCCAGTGCCCCAGGGTGGGACACTACCTCAGTCCACAGAGTCTGAATTCTGCACAAAATAGCTCAGATGTGGTGGGCCAGGAAGGGGGCAGCTGTGGGTCAGGCAGCAGATGAGAAAGAGGGAAGGACTGGAGCAGTGACGTGTATGTCAGTAGTGACGTCAAACCTCAACCCCGTGTATATATATATAAAGTGCCTATCACCATATTGATAAACATTCTTTGGAACTGCTCTTGACAGCAGTGGTAAGAACAGGAGTCAGACCGTTAGTACCTCAGCACTTCTGTTTCCAGCCAATTAAAAAAAAAAAAAAAAAAAAAAAAAAAGCCACAAACCTCAGCTGCTGTGACTCCTCTAATAGGAAACACGCAAACGTGATGAGAGGGGAGGAGAGGAGAGGAGATGAGGGGCAGGGTACCACTGGGGTGTCTCCATACCCTGTGGTGTAGGAAGACAATTCACATTGCTCAGCACTGCCAGTTCTGCTAGGCAGGGTTGAAGGTCAAGCTCAGCATCCCAGGACCCAAAACCACTTTGGAGGTTTGGACTGATAGGATGGCTGCATGGCAGTGCATGTTACAGCAAGAGCCAGTACCTGTTGCTTCAGTGAAAGAACACAAAGGAAATTGTAGAAAATGGCAGGAACCGGCTCTTGAACAGAGGGTGTAATCATCATTACCCTCTGTCCTCTGCCACAAGCTTTCCTCCACAGTTTTGCTGCCACAGTATGGAGAAAAAGCAGTGCTTCCATCCAGGCTGTGATGGATAGCCTTGGGTGGAAGGAGCTGCACCGGTTATAATGTATCGCTTTTAATTTATTAGAAGACGAAAAGATCAAGGATCGTTTCCACTAACCTTAACCACTTTGTTGGTATAAATCATATTAACTTGCTGTTATTTTCTTGTATTTGGCATTTTCTTCTGGATGTTTTTTCCGATTCGCCTTGGCCTTCTGCCAGATGTGCACTGAGTGTCGAAAGCAAGTTCTAAACTCCATTTCCCCTGTAAAAAAAATGAAGAGACATAATTATATTTAAGAGTCCTGTATAGAGGGAAAAAAAGAGAAAAAAAAAGCTTGTAATTTACTTCTGTGGGCAGGTATAGAACGAAACAATAGCCTTACATAGACTTACCATGTGAGCTGCTTGAATAGAACATGTATATGCACTGCTTTCATGCAGCTTGAAAAAACAGCCAGCGAGCGTGCAAACGGCTGAAGCACGCAGCGTCTTATGGTGAAGCACTTTGAATCTGATGCTGCAGAAGACAGCACACCCAACATGGGATGTGAAGACAGCACAGGGAGCTCAGCCCTCTGCAAGCTGTGGAATCCGAGAGACAAATTTTTATACATTTGCTTAGCCTAATTCTACTATTTTATACCTATAGTTATAATCTAACTATTTTCAGACTAATGCGAGTAACATCTTCTTGTCACATAACTATAAAGTCTCATGTCAGAGGGAGGTAAATCAAGAAAAAATTCACTGAACTTAGATCAAGTCACTTCGGTAACAACAGGAATGTGTGTGCATGTTTATATTTTCCAACAACATTCATTATTTCACTGAGCTTCTCCTAGGCCAGTGTTGGGTCTTGCAGTCCCCAGGTGATGTATTGGCTCTTTAGAAGATAATCAGTGAATTTAATATATTCTGAAAGCTTTATAATTCACTATATTTTAGACTTAAAATTGCAGAATACAACCAGAAAGCCTGCAGATAAAGCAATTAACCACTTTAGAGCTGGCTTATGGGTGACAGTGTCCATACTAATTAAACTGATTAAGAACTCATGCAGTTTCATAAGAAGGCCAGGTCAGAACTAAATTTTTCTTATAAGGGTACAGTAAATAGGTCACTTAGTTAAACAACATTGATACTATTTGATTAATATGTTCTACAAATGCAATGGAAATGAAAGGAATTTGCTGATTTTAATTAGACTGGTTATAAATGATCTGAGGTGGTTTTAGCTGCCTAATTTTAGGCAACTAAATTAAAACACTTTCTCCTATTACTTTTAAGAAATACAATTGATATGTACAAATGAACAGAAATTTCCTATATCCTAATTGACTGCATCACATCCTTATCCTTTTGCAACACATTCTTTTGTAAATACCATCAACCAAATTAAAAATATAACAAAGCACCTGTAAATTTTTCCTATAACCATCGTTACAAAGGTAATCTTAGTTTAATAAAACTATCTGTTAGGAAAAGAAAAATAATTATCTGTGAATTTCAAAATTGCTTTTCTTGCTAAAATTCTGTGTATTCCATGATCAAAACGAGAACATGAACACAGTGGAAATTTTGGAAAAAAATTTTAAGAAAATCTTTCACTGTGAACTAAAATTGCACATAGCTTACATTTAAGCATTTGAAAAAGGGAAAATAGCATTTTATCAGCAGCAATCTGAACTTAAATAAGGATACATTGAACCCTTATGAAACTTCTTGAAAGACTGAAAACTGCCTTATGGTTTGGGGTGGTTTTATGTGCAAGTTACTTGGATATCCTGTTTTATCAAATTTAGTAGGGTGCTATTTGCATTATATAGTGAAACTGAGTCTGGCTATGGACATGTTTGGCTTCTAAGACCATTGCAAGATATGTAAAATATGCCTCCAGCAAGTACTAATGTCTTTTAAAGAAAACCTTCAACATGTACATAAATACAGGGAGGATTTGGCAAAATGTTAAAGGTATAATGTCACGAGATGTAAGAACATAAGATTTCACCTTGTATGAACTTTAGAAGTAGTGAGGGATTTGCAGTGTCTTTCACTACTGGAAAAGAGACGAAAAAAACTGGAGCAACCTAAGCCCCACATTCCTGAAGCAGATATCCAGCCCTGTGCTGTTTACAGCTGTGATCAGCTCCTTCTTTTCTAAGACATGTTTAGTCAAATAATTAATTAATTAAAAATAATTAATCAATTGGAACAACCCCAATTAATTGCTTTCCAGGTTTGTCTATGATTATCCCCATAGTCAACCAGGTGGCTATCACATTAGCATGGTGCAAAGTGCACACACGGACACTGCATTTTCATACCCTTATGCTGAGGGTATACTTTGGCCAAGCACAGCAGAACCTTTAACAGTGAAAACAACCACTTCAATCAACCTTTTTAGGTAGTTTTTAGATGCCATGGAAACCTCTTTCAGCCCCTGCAAGACCATGGTCTGGCCCCTGCGCATCAGCTGAAATACACTGGTGTCTTCATGAGTCCATCCCAATATCCACCCTACATGTTTTTGGTTGCTTACTGAATCAAATAGAATCTATCAATCTTTTTATAATATACTTACAGCAGTCTGGTTTGTGCCCAGAGCTAAATAATGGCAACTCAGTTTATGGTACCATCTTGCAACTTATGTCACAAGTCAACGATGTCAACGGCCGAGCCATGTCCAATAAAATCCTCTTTAGACTGCTTCCAGTTTTAAAAAGTGATTGTTGACTCGGTCTAGCAGATTCAGTTACATCATCCCACAAATAAAATGTAAGCTGAAAATCACTGTTTTACTTATTTCCTTGTTAATGTGAGATTTTATACTGGTTCTAGATCTGCAACTGTGTAATTGCAACTAATAAGCCAAGTTTTAAAATCCTTTGATTTTTTTTCCCATGTAAATGTTACAGATGTGCATACAAACAACAGCTAAATTAACATCTGGACTGTAGTAAATAAATTTATTTTGTTGTCTTGCCTTTTGAACACATAATACCAGCTGAGGTCTTTTAAAACCATTTATGTAATGGGATGTTATCAAACAAAATAATACACACCATTTGCCACATTTTTTGTTTATTGACTCTATTTTGCAGTGAATAACAAATGCTTACGCAGAACCTTGTCAATAGGGATGTATCTGAGTAAAGCTTTTGTAAGTCATTCTAACATCATTCATAAGAGTGAGAAATTCCACTATTTACAAAGTATTATTGCTCAGCCAGCCTAGTGGCTGGCATCCTGAGGAAACAAGCAGTAAAAGTGTTTTGATGAGGAGAGAACTGTAGGTCATGCAAGTTCTTTCTATGATTATTGTTTTTCTGAACTTTGTTCACATCACTAATCAAAAATGAAGATTTATCACCTGTTGCTTTACCTTTGTCGCTCCTGCCACCCTACCTCACTTTTAGGCAATACAAAGAAAATTTACCATAGTCTATGTACAGAATACCTACCTTTTCCCCATTCCTGCATTTGGGTTGTAATCCCTAAAACTGCTCAATACTTACGTGTGCTTTTATGTGGAAATATGTTGCAAGTAAAGGTGTAATCCTCATTATTCTTTCAGGCATTTATTTGACTTTTTAATGTAATCTCAATATGTTATTTCAAGAAAGTATTTTCTCTTCTTTTATGGATAATAAAACAACTTATTTGCAATAGTACGGCTCCTGGTCATACTATTGATTATGGGAACGGGTTTCAAGTGCCACTGGGGTGCAAAGGAAACGTTGCCCAGCTCAGGCAGAGGGCCCAGGGCCACGCTGGGCATGTACCTTCCCTGGGCGCTGCACCAGGACGGCACCGTGCTGCAGACCAAGAATAACCGGTGAAGAACAGACAGGTAACGGGAGACATGGAGAAACAAGGCTGAGGCTAATGCATCTCTCCCTGTGAATCAGCATCTGGTGTACAAGGCTGTGACATTCACAACTGCGTTCTGAAACTAGATTTTGCACGCCGCAGTCCTTTCCTGCATGTGGTGTTTCATATGGAGAGCAGATGCAAAGAGGAACTGTGAGAAGATTGTTTTTTTCATGAATGTTGATATGCTTGCTTTCAGGAATTTGGCCTCAGATTTCATATGAATTCCATAACATGTTATCTTTTCTTAAAATATGTTTCTTCTTCAAAAAGTAATTTTGAGATGTCTATTTTAAATTTTAGTTTGTCACTTATTTCACTTCCTTAAATCTCTGCCTACATTTTGATGGTTTTCCTGGTTGCATTTGAACCTACTGTTGCTTACCAATGTTTAAAAACTCTTATTTACTGTCATTGTGCAAACAGACTAAGTATTTCTGATTTCAGGATGCATAAATCTAGGTGATAAAATCAGTATTTCTTGCAGCTGAACTTGCTAAACAATTAAATATTTTTAGGTTAACATTGCTAAAAACATATCTGCAGGGTGTACAAGAGAATTCTGAGCAATTCATCCAAGTCGTAAAAGATTTTAAAATATCCCAGCTCAGCTATAGGAAAGAAACAATTCCCCAAAATGCTAATGCGTTGAAGCTGCACACTATGTACCAAATAACAAGAAGCTACACATGCCTATTAAAGTGAAAGCAAAACCAGGAAAGCAGATATCATCATAGCCGCTTCTTGGAAAGCTGCTGCCAGTTCAGTTAACAGCCTCTGCCTCACTGAGCCATCTTCTCTCCAACCTGACAGTAAGTTTAGAAGCATGAGTGCTCTCCTTTAACCAGAGTCCCAAACCCACTGCAACTGAAAGTCACGTTTTCTCAGATTAGATGGAAAAATACCTGGAAGCAAATCCTCCAAGGAGTGATGATCACCCTGGCCAACATACTTCTGGCTGTTTCTGAATGTTTAAAATGATCTCTGCATGCGGAGCCAGGAAATCCAAAACAACATGTGTGCTTGAAGGATTAATCTGCATTTCACGCAGCCTGAAAAATACCCTGTAAGGGACCTTACTGAAGTGGTAGGCGAAACAAATTATTACTGTCTCCAGCTAGATCACTCACAGGTTGTAATATTCCTTACCTGCCTCTAAGTGGCAACAGGTATAGCATTCTTCCCTGCAGTCCCCAAGAAAGACACACTCCTCTCTAACTGCAAAAATCAAATAAACCATTCAGAGTCTCTTCCACTTGGCTGAGTTCTGGTCAACCAGTGTAAAGGAGGGAAGCATCCCAACAGTATTACCAAGTTGCTCTTACGGCAGGTCAGGTGGGATCGTCAGAGATGAATGATTAGTGAAACTACTTGTCTGCAAAACTTAAGCTGTTGTATGCAATATGTACATACTAACACCACAGTGACCAACGCTGTCCGATGGGGGCTGATCCCATGCCTATCTCCCTGTGTTATGGGGCAGAAGGAGATCTCTGCTTTGACTAGTCTTTATTTTTGCTTCACTTTTAGGGGCTTTCTCTGATGTCAGCATCAGAGAGATATTGAAGATAGAACAGTGATGGTCTACAAAGCCTGACCTGAAAGAGGAGAAAGATGTTGTGGGGAGGAGTTTCTGCACCATTGTCTGGATGGAAATATAGCACCAATATCAAAGCTGGAACCTGGAAAAATATCATTTTCTAACACCAAAGATGTCACACTTAAACTAGCCTGAGAATAGCATTTATCTAGTCTGTGGGAGACCCATCTTCCACCCCTCTGCGGAAAATGTGAATTATTGTCACTTAGGTGGGTGCCATTAGCACAAGGCTGCTCCTGACCTCACGGACTGAGTAAATGCTAACGCAGGCAGCAGTAAGAACAGCTATAACCCCCACACACACCAAATTGACGGCTTCACTTATTTGTGTGCATAGACACAACCTGAACAACAGGTGTGTAAGCAATCCCCTCTCACCCTAAAGTGTGATGGTCAACATCAGTCAAGGGGAGACCCAAACTCGTGTGTCTCTTCTAGCGGAGGAGCAGGTGCCTGTTTAACAGGCAACTGTTGTTTTGTTTGTGCAGAGATGACCAGTCATGGTGTGTTGAGAATGGGATAGAAAATGAGAAAAGAACCACAGAAATTATTTATTTCTTCTTATTATCCTCTTCGAAAAAAAATGTTTTATTCTGAAAGCCAGTAAGGGGTTACTCCATGCAGTTCAAGGGGTGTTTCCTGTATAATTTCCAGAGCTGCCACATCCTGATCCTCATTTTTTAATGTACAGCAATGGGCTGGTGTCAGCTAAGCCCCACTGATTGTCTCAGGACTTCTCTAATTTCAGTGAATCAACTGACAGACTGAAGTAACACATTTAAGATTAAAACAAAAAACTTTCTTTATCCTGCAGTCAGATTATAGGTAATATACTAGCCTTGCACTTTAGGCATTAGCTTAAATACTAACGTGTCTGGAAAAAACAATATACTTGAAGAACATCTGAAGTATTAAACCAAAATCTTTTGTTATTTAAACCTATGAATGCTGAGAAACTTTTGTTGGAATTTGGCCTACTTTTATTTATTAAGATGTTAAAGGAAAGTAAATATGGTTCTGAAGCCCGCTGCTAGCTAAGGAACTCATCCTTTACTGCATAGATCTGCTTGCACAAAATTAATTTGATTTAACTTTTCAAGCTGCTTTTCTAAAGCTCAAAAGTGCACAACTTTTCTCAAGGCAATGGTAACATAATCAAAAGCAACAGTAAGAAAAACAATAGCTTATAAAGAATTGAATTTTCATTTTATGTCTAAATTCCACCACATACACGTAATCTGCATCTCAATCGTATCCATCTAACATTATCAACAGCGCAGCAGACACAAACACACGGAGAGAATGCATGGGTTTATAAATATAAATACACAATTACATTACTAATCCACTGGATAGTATTCTTAATCAAAGCATTTGGCATGGGAGTGAAAAATATAAGGAACCTGTAACACCTTTCAAGACAAAAATTGCAGCATGATCCAGTTTATTACCCTTTAAAAAGGATATTCGTAACAATTCAAGCCTGACGCTGTTGAATCACCTTCCTGTATCATGAACTCCAGGACAAACTGCAAAGTTTTATATGTTCACCATTCAGTACTATTTACAGTCAATGGAGGAACCTAACGAAAGCATTGAAATAGCACAAATATATTAGCTTGAACAACCATCATATGCTCCCATAAACTTTATGTTTTATCTTTTGAAAAGCTGCTGCTATTTAATAAGATTTAGCCTCTTACTTTTAATCTCATATTGCAGCAGCAAGAAAAGACCTAGTCCTGCTTCAGCATGTTGCAGTGTTGTCATGGATACACAAGCGTGGTCCATCACTTCCACCAGTAAGTAAACAAGACTCTCAAAGAGTGCTTCGCAGGATTTACTAGCTCCGTAGTATTGTTAGCTGCACAGGGCTTTAAATAAGCAAATGGTCTGTAGTTTTAGAATAATATCCAGGGCAGTGTGGGGGCATGTGTACACGATATATCTTCCTTTAGAAAAATCAAAGGGTAAATGTTATGCTGTGTAACTTTGCCCTCCTTGCTTTTTAATTCAGTTTGTCTTTGCCTCTTGTTTTAAGAAGACCTCTACAGGCTACATAAGGGATCATTCTTTAATGTGGCAGGCAACTTGGAGTAGTCACCCACTAACTGCTTAAATAAATGACTTACATCGTCACCTACACGAACAGTAAAATGCGGTCGGTCCATTTTTCTGGGGAAAAGTCATTTTAATGTGGCAGCATGGTGTTTGGTGATATTCTCGTTGTCTTTACTCAAACAAAGTCCTCTCTCAACCCAGAGATTACAGAAATGAAATTCAATTTTACCAGCGCACCTGTCAACCGCTACAGCAGGCTTGGCTTGATTGCAATAAATCAGCATCTTATGTTGATGCAGGGATGTACATTAAACACCCTAAGCTGGTGTTTCAAGAAGAAAAAGCACAGATAGTTAAGAATGCTATATTTAGCACAGTATATTAAGCTTCACAACAGTAAAAGCCTTAGTTAGGGGCTCCACTTTGAGAAATGATAATAGAAATGACAAATTAAATTGGGTAAAAAAAATCAGGTTTAAAAGCTCTAAAACCACAAATCTCTAATACTTTGAAAGAGAATTTACTGAAAAATCATTGTCTTTCACACAAAGTTTAGAAAAGCAGGTACGTCTTTGTTTTCTTGCTCAAAACACCCTCACTGTATGGTGATGAACACTAGGTGTATGACTGGGATGTTTTGTTGGGTTTAGCTGTTGGGATATCTTTGTTGATTAGCCTGAGTCAACCTAATTTAAGGCTAGACAGAGCAAATAATTCATGATGAATAATTTATTTGGTAAATTTAGCCATTTTTTTCATCTCTTGTCATATGTGTGAGCAGATTGCAAGGTAGATTTAGGGTTGGTTTTTTTCTTAGTCTGTGACTTCATTACCAATATCCAAAACCTGCAATGAACTTACCAGTTGCCTTTGGCTGGAGAAGCCATAAACTGCTGTATCGTTCTTTTATTATTGGAGCTAATGCTTTAAAGTTTTGAGTGACCACTCTGGCCTCTAGTCAACAAAGCATCTACCTTCAAAGGTGGCTGATTTCATTGAGGGTTAGGGAATGACCAAGGATCTGAGCCAAAGCACCTTACCTTCAAGCACACATATGTTCGTGCTGAGCTCAGGAGTGTCCAGTACCCCCACCAAGAAAGAGAGCCAAGAGTTTTTAGCAGACAGATATCTTTCCAGGATGTGAAATTTGCTTTCCACAAATATTTTGCCATTGGCACTCAGCTGCTACACAACTTACTGAAAGTGAGAGCAGGGAGGACACAAGTCCAGTGAAAGCAGATTAATGTGGTGAATGGATGCTTGTGCATGTGGGTGTTTGGTTTTTTTTGAGTTACTGCTTAAGAGACGGCATCATCAAGCCTTATGAGTTGCTTTTAACAGCCATGTGAGCTCCTTGGGGCAAGAACATCTCTCCTCTGCTCAGAAAGCACATGGCACACTGGGGTGCTCAAGAAAATAAACAATAAATTGTAGCAATTAATGCAATCTTTTCTTTCATTAGTTATTCTTGAATGTGATGGAAGACACATTGCGGTTATATCCGTAAGGGTTACTGGTGCAGGTAAAGGCTACAGGATCACACCCATCTGTTTGTAAGCCTTGTGGGGTTGAAAAATGCAAATACCTTGAGCTGCTTATGTGTATATTTAAGCACTTGAAGCCCCATTTAAACCAAAATTTTAAAAATTGGGTGAAGGCAGCTACAGCGTGCTTGAAGAAAAACAGCAGTAAATATTTACTAATTTATTCCCAAATTAAAACTGAAATTTTGACCTTTTTTTTTTTTAAGGGAAAGAAAAGAATGGGAGAAAAAAGACCACTGTGTCTTCTCAGAGAGAACAAAGCATAAAGATATCGCTCAGAAATTAACCGTTTTAATTACTGCTTTGCAGGCCTAAATATGGGTAAGATTTCCATCCTTTGCAGAATAACACCACCGTCAGCGAGCAGGCTCCGTCCCTCTTTCTCAGACAGCAAGTACAGTCTGCAAAGCTGCACTTCAAACTATGTGTCCGGTGCCGAGAGAGTTAATTTAAATTTGATAACAAATGGCTCTGCTTTTGAAATGAATGTAGCCTGGCAACTTCAACTGAGAACCCTTCATAGGGCCTCAATTATGTATGCAGCTTCTTTGAGAAATAGTTTCACACTTCTGACCCAAGGCCCACGATGTTGTTGCCATGAAATAAAACTGTACGTAGGCAAGGGTTCATTTCTGTACAACCTCTGCATTTCTGCACTCCCCCCACTTCACCACGACATGTAAAAACCACAGAAAATTGCTTATTCCAGCCTGGTTTTTTGCATTCCTTGCGTCGGCTCATCCGCTACCCTCTGAATACAAATTTAATATGTATGATCTTTGTTCCAGCATTTAACCTGTGCACTCATTTCAGGTTTTTTTTTAGGAATTTCCACCCATTCTGCTGGGCTGCCCTCATCAAAGCTGCCGTGTGAAACCAGAGAGACAGATAACGGGTTAAACACCCACACCATTTCATTATTTATTTTTTTTCCCCCTCTCCCCCCAAAATGGCTGCTTTGTCTGTGTGCATACACCAATAGCAAATGTCCTTCTGTTATTGTACAACCAATTTGATGTGTCAAGTATTCATATGCTAATGGTGGTACAGTTTCCCACTTTTTCACAGATAAATTGTAAGGATTGATACAGACAGTGAAACAAGAATAAACAGCTTTTATTTCAGATGTGATAAATTACTTTCCACTCAAATAACATGCAACACATGCTACTGACCATTATTGTTTCTATTCATTGTGAATTTGCCTTCTGTTTTTCTTTCTTAAAACAGTTAGAATATATTTAGCAGATATAGCCAGAGTCAATGCAAATAATTTTATTTCCTTCATTTGCCTTGCACTTTCATGATGTGTAAGTTCTTTCCTATGGAGCATTTATAATTTTAAAGCTTACAATAGGTAGGATTTGAAGACTGGGCTGTTTCCTCTTGTGTGTTAACAAAATATGCCATAGTATGCATGCCTAGAATCCATCACTTAGGAATGCTGCTGGCAAAGGATTTCCTAAATATAGCATAAAGCAGGAACAAAAGAAAATAATACCCAGCACCTTTTTGTTCTGTTGCAAGATCAACATTTATTCAAAACCTGAAAAGACTAGGAGCTAAGAATGATCATTTGTATTTTGTACCTGAAGTAAAATAGGACTGTTTTCAGAGCCCGTATTTTATAAATAAGGAATAAGTATTTGGCACAGATAAAATAAACTTGCATATTAAGCAAAGACTTTTTTTTTAGAAACATAAAAATGGGTTTGCATTTCTACTGGTTGAAAACGCGTGGGTTTATGTAATACAGTCAAGGATTATATCTGTGTCCTCAACTCAGACATGAAAACACATTTATATGATTATGTTGTTCCACAGCCCATCCATAAATGTAAGGAAATCCCGAGTTAAACCCATGAGTCCAGACAGACACCGCTAATTTAATTAGCCAGCAGTAGATATCTGTGCCACCCTGCCGAAGTCCATTTTAAGTCACTGCACCCTGCTGCAGCCCAGGGAGGAGAGCAAGGTCAGCTACAATTAAATGCCATGCCTGGGAGCTGTGTACGTTAGGGCTTTCCCTTGCGTTTGTGGAGGCAGAAGGTAAAGCATCGATGCCAGCTGAGTGCATGCAACATCAGGTCACTGCAGGCATACAGTAAGAAATTGGGCAGCACGAAAAGTAAGACCCCCACTGAGGCATCAGCTCATCTATAACATGTCATCCTGTATATTTATGAGGTATATTTAACCAAAAGAGTAACTCTCCGCTGGATGATTTCTTTGAATTACAAAACAGCGTGACATCCTACCCATACATAACACGTACAAGCAACAGTTTGCTGGGGTTGGGGCAGTAAAGCTTGATTTATAAAATACAAGAGCTTTCTTATTTTAAATGTGCCTCATCAAGGTTGCATTGATCTTGGGGATCTCTTACTTCATGAGGGAGGTTAGAGGTTGGGGAGGAGTTGGTTGGTGTGGTACTTGAAGAGGGATGTTGCACGTCATACTGCAAACAAAAGCATTGAATCCATGGTCACAAAACCTGCAAAAGTTATAAGAGAAATGGGGATGACCAGCTGGTGTGTGAGCCACGGCTCTTCTACTTCATAATGAAGTGAGCATCATCCTCACAGAACATCAGCACCCAGTTAGCATCCTTGACAATAAAATGTGTGTTTCTGGAAAGATGTACCCACAGGCACATTCAGCTCTCTGAAGGTGCAGGCTCTCAGTTAGCTTTCCTGCTCTATGTGCCCACATTGCACATTTTCTAAATGCTGCTGGTGTCACTGATGTCCTCCAGGTGTTGTCTAGAAACGTTGTTTTCTGCGACTCCCTTTTACAAAGCGATTGTGCCAATGCACCAGGATGTCAAACTGAAAGATGAATTAACCAGGCTGCCCATAATCTCCTCTGAGAATCTCTGCAGGTGCCTGAAATGATGATGGTCAGGGCACAAAAGAAATGTCACGATGTCAGCCCCCCACTTTTCCTGAGGGGAAGACAGGAGGAAACTGAAAAGAACGTTTGGAATTTTGGTGCCCAGCCAGACTCTGCAGCTATGGCCACGGAGCCCCCTATGCTGCCCTCAGAGGGCTGATGACTCATTATTCATCCCATGTGCTTGCAGGCGAGTGTATAGCTGCTTATTAAAAACTCTGGCTCTGCAAACACTTCTGCACTTGCTTGACTTTAAGTATGCAAGTAATCCTATTGGGTTGAACTGTCAGCTACTAAATCTCGGAGAGATGACATTGCCAACATCTCAAGATTAGTATGAGAACAAGAATCAAGATCCTAGTGCCTTGAAGACTGGTGAAAACTAGTTCTCACCATATTTTTACCTAGGTTGCTCTCAGAAGCTTTCTTTCACAATTGAATTTTGTTATGTAGCTGTGTTTGCAGTAACAGTGGGGGAAAACACAAAACATGTAAAAAAATGTGAAAATGTGAAAGTGTTCAACATAAATATTGCTCCTTTAAAAAAAGAAAATACCCAAAGTACAGAACAGTCAAGGACTGTTTTCTCAAGTATGGCACATAAAAATTCAATTAAAATAACATGACACTTTTTATCTAAACCATGAGGAAAAGCATGTTTTCTTTTCATGAGATACCTTCTTCCAGACCTCAGCCAAAAAAAAATGTTTGCAAAGACAAATAAATGTGCATAGTGAGAGTTGTTCAGTCCTTTAAATAGCAGATACAACTACTAAGAACATGCACTTGGAAATGCTAAAATCTACAGCACCGTCTCGCAGCTATGTGCAATGAGATTCTATTTTTAGAACAGTTACAGAATGATCAGGAAAATAGGCAACTAAGCTCCAAAATGAGCAAAGAACTGGATGATACTTTAGGTCTAAGCATATTGGAGGAAGTTTTGGGGTTTCTGCATCCCTGATAGGAAGTAAGGAAAGCTGCCGTGGGGTTAACATGAGTGTGGACCTTCTCCCACCCACCCGAGTGCTCCAAGGAAGCAGAGAAGTAAAATTGTGGTTTACTCCACTGTGATTCAACGTCCGCTCCACAGCTTTGGGGTAGCTTCTCCCCACACAGGCCCTGGTGAAGAATTTTATCCATCCGCCACCCTTGAGGCTACAGCAGAAGGCACTCTGATTCGTAACTATTGCAATATAAAAATGTTAATCTCCTCAGAGTTGTTTTCGGGATATGTCAAATTAAATTTTACTTAGAAATGTTTAAGCTGATAGATAGTGGATGCTAATTAGACAAAAGGTGATGAGCAGGTCAAGGAGAAGATGTACACATGTTTGTGTACTTTCCATCTTTGTGAGATTTTCATCTAAAGCCTGACCACAGATGTCCTACAAGCAATCTTTTTTTTTTTTTAAGATGAAATGCCATAGTCAATTAAATTTTTCACAAATGACAGAAAGTGATGGACTCATATCTCTGAGGTAATCCCTTCTGCCCACCTCTCTGAGGGTGCAGAGGGCTCCATCAGCAATGGGTGCAGGTGCTGAGACTCCATGGAGATGGCATATTTGGAGAATGAAGAGAAGCAGCACCAGAGGCTCAAGTGCTTGTTGCGATCTTCTTCCAGGTATTACGGGTGCAGCACCACACCATAAGATGGCAGGGCAATTTATCTGACAAAAATGCATCTGGTCAATTGTCTTATCTCACCCCAGTCCTGAAACAGAAGCCGTACCTCTTCAGGCCTTGGATGAATTGGGAGAATTTTTGTGGCCCAAAACTCTTACTTCTTTTTCCCCATAGGATAATCCACTTTCCCGGGCTGTGTCCTTTAAGCAGGATTTTGCCCTTCAAATTTCAGTCACAACATAAAAATCAAGAGGTATATTACTTTTGCAATTGTGATTGTGTTTGCAATTGTGATTACTGTTACGAATACTATTACCAGCCCATAAATTCCCAAAGCTTAAGCCTGGGATCACATCAGATCACTGCAGTCCGACCTGCCGAGCACCACAGGCCATTGCATCTTGTTTACTCTCTGCTGCGCTGAGCTCAAGGACCTGGTGCTGTCTGGCCAAGCTGTTCCTTGTGTTTAGCTAAAGCACATCCTCCAAAAGGCATCCAGCCTTCGCCTGAGAGATGGAGATCCTGCAGCTGGCCTTGTAACTTGTCTGATGATTGATCGATGGATCGGTGTCCCTGGCAAAAGATTGGGTCTAGCTTCTCATTTGAACCTGTTTGGCTTCAGTTTCTAGCCTTTAGTTCACCCTATGCCTTTCTCTGCTGGGTTAAAGACCCCTTTAGCACCCAGCCCACCTTTCCCGTGAAGGTGCTCACATACTGTAACCAAGTCCCCTCTCAACCTGCAATAAACTGAATAAATGGAGCCTTTAAGCCTCTGACTGTAAAGCATTATCTTCAGTATAAGAATCATCCTGAGGGGGTTTTTCTACTCCCTTTCCGACTTAGCAACTACTTCTTCAAAAGGATCCCACAAACTAACTATGTTAATGATGGTTTGACCATTGTGCAAGGAAAGGCCCTGCAGGACGTGGCGCCTACGTGGTTAGCATCACCCGTCCCTGCCCACAGCAGCGCACAGTTAGGTATGAACACCAAGGTCCTTCCCTCAGCCACGACCGGCTCGGGTGCAGCCCCGCATTTTGCAGCCACTGCTTGCCTCCCACATGCCACTTTCATGCATCTGTACTAAAATGTCAGAACGGGCTCTGCTTGTTAAGTGAAGCAGACGTCTCTATTTGGTTGTCCCCATCACTGCTCATCGTGTCACCAGCAATTTTGGAGCTACAACCAAACCATTGCTGAAAGTATTGACAAGTACCAGTGGTGCTCCTCTTCCCGGAAGGTTCCAGCACCCTATTTTCACATTCCTACTTCTAGAACCACCTGTTAGCCAGTTCCGAACCCATTTACCATTCATCCATTTGGGGTTAGTGGAAAGGGAGAACAGCTTTTGTTTTACACGGTGGAGTAGTGGTAGTTCTATTCAGAAGCTGGGTCTGTTTGACAAAATTTATTTCCCTTAATCACCTGTGAGCTGCCTTTAATTCCCTCTCAACAGATTACCAAAGCAGCTTTTTTTCTCACTGGCTCAAGTTGCTTGGGTAGGACCACTGCCCTTTCTGAATATTAGCACAGCAATGTTCTCCCAGTCTTCTGGCATTTCCCTGCTGTTTCAGGGTTTATTAAAAATTAATGTCAGTGACTGAGTGCTCTCCCCAGCCAAGTCTTCTAAGACTCTTGGGTAAAAGTTATTCAGACATACTGGCAGATGTTGTTTAACATCTATTAATTGACTGGAAAGTACTTATTAACCTCATTAAAGGACATTCTTATGTAAAAAGAATGTCCTTATTGTTTCCAAATGGAGAACAGAAATAATTTTGGCTGGTTTTGGGTTGCCTGTCTCCTAATAGGTTTATCACAACTATTTGTGTTGTTTGTATCCCAAAGTTTATAGCATCTGTTTTGTGCCCAGTGTATTATTATTTTTTTAAAATTTATAAATCTGTCTGTCTTTTTCAAAACCTTGTATCTGGTTGTTTATTTCTGTGAAGGTACCATGAATCTCTTTTTGGTGTCTTAAACTTTTCAGTTATCTCCATGAAAATTCTCTTTCATACTTATTACAATCCATTTTCTTTGTTGCCCCACTGTAGCATATTTTTAAATTTATTTTTTTTTAAATTTCTATATGCTGCCTTCACTTCTCCGCTTGGCAGCCAAAAAACAGTGTTGCCTGTTTTTCTTGTGTAAGCACAATGTTGGCTGTCTTATAAATTTACCTTATGGAGCCTTATATATGATCTTATAAGTTTAATTCACACCTTTAATTCTAAACATTCCTCTCCAACATATCCTTACATTCGCTCTGCCATGAGACTTCCAGTTTGAAAGCATGAAATATATACAGTGCTACTACTTGAACCTTTTCTCCATTCACTCACACTGAATGCAATCAAGTCAAAATCACTGATTCTTGGAAGGCAACCAAGTTGCAATTATTAAATCTTTCCTTTGTCCATCACACTGAGATCTAAAGAAGGGTTATTTATTATTAGGTGCCTCATCTTCTGAGACAGGGAATAATCACCACTAATTTTTGCCAGAAATGTCGATATGCTGCTCAGGCATCTATTCTGTGTGGCCCATGGCAAGTCATAAGGCATCTATATATATTTTTACAGTCTTTTTCTACTTTTCACTTTTACATGTTAAGTTATAAATGGATGTTTAAACTGCTGATGAAACTTTTAATTTTGTTACAATGTAAGTATTAACAGTAATGCTTACAGTGAAAAGCGGTAGCTAGTGATAGAAATGCCGTGGATAATAAGTGTTTTCTGGGACTGGTCAGGAATCAGCTCTAATTGTTAGGTAACATTTAAATAAAATACAAAATGCAAGGAAATATTTTAAAAAGCATTAAATTTCAGTTAAAACGTTTAATAGCTGTTATATAACACCATGGAATGCTATACATTCATTTTTTCCATTTAATTATGTAAGATGGAATTAATAACTTCATAATTATTTTTTTTCCCCTTGTAATTTTGTGTTATCTATTTAAATACAATTACGCCCTGTCCAGAGTTCTAAGCTTTCAGTTCTGGTCTTTCAAATTCCTACTTCATGCAATTAGCACCTTTTCTGCAAATATGCAAGTCAGCTGCCTGAGTTTGCACTTTATTTGCAAATACAGTAGTTAACACCTATCTCAAACCTTGTTTATCACTTAACATTCGGGCACCATTTTTCTTTGCTCTTGGGACTGCCTTTCAAAAGTGATATTTTAATATCCTATCTTCAGCCTGAAATAGTGAATATGAGGTTGCTTCAAGATCAATTCCGTATGTATCAGCTCCATGGGATATTTGATCTTCCATAATTTACTAATGTATATGAAACCTAGGCAAAGTGATCCGTGTTAATGCAGCAGTACTCTGTCCTGAGCAACAATGGTTCCATTATGTGTAAGGTCTCAATTAAAAGCAAATAAGTTGAGAGCAAAGTGTACTGAGAGACTGTTAATGGACTGCAGCCATCAGGCCTTTTTAGTTCTTGCTTCAAAAAAGTCCAGGCTCTGGGTGTTAATTATAAAACATGAGAAACTTACCTTGGAGGTAAGAGTTCCCACTCACTGCAAAATACAAAACAAGGGAAAAGGCAAGAAAGAGAGACACAGGTGTTGATGACCTTAGAGACTCATTCAGCTGGATACAGGTTTTATATCTCAAACACCTCATGAAAAAAACAAAGTTTTCGGTTGAGTTCAGACACAGTGTGAATGCCACATGTGACAGAAGAAATGGAAGAGAGGATGGTAGAGTAGGAAATGAGAAATGCTGAACCTCTGGGTCTCCCCAGGAGAAATCACTCTTCTTGAAATGTAGCCACTGTTGCCATCTCCCTGGCTGCCCTATAGCATCTAAAGGTGCTGCTTGAATAATAGCTAAATCCTCTCAGACTACTTGTATTTGCTCTTAATTTTGTAAGGTAAGATCTTTCTCATACTTTCAAACTAAAAAATAAACAAAACAAATTGTATTGTGTTGATCAAGGTCACCAGACTCATGATTCTAGACTGCTTATGTTGCCTTTTCCTTTGCTAAACTCTCCTTGTTAGTATTTCTCTAATAGCATATAAAATCATCCGTGTAATGTTGGTAAATTACTGGCAAAATGAGCAGCTCAGTGTCTCCTAATGAAAATGTAAAAAATCTTAAGTCACTTCCCTCCATTTCTTTTCAGTAGTATTCACACAGTTTGACTTCAGGCATTTAGTCTAGATGCTTTAAATATTTTTTATTTTTTTAAACCCCAAAGGCATCTTTTGAAGTCTTTCCATTGACTACAAAACCAAAATATTGTGGTGGTAGATGTGTTGATTCACAACTGAACCTGATATCCTATGCAACCTTTTCTCCAGCATCCACCAACAATCAACGCCAAAAACTCAGCCTCATTGGTTGGGTTTTTTTTTTTCACAATCCTTGGATTCCTCTTAGAGTCTTATTATTTTGTGTGTGCATGTGTGTGATGCTTGCTTTGTATACCTGTGACGTAGTTGTTATTATCAGCTCCTGGTTTTATTGTAATTGTTGCACTTTGGGGACGTAGGGAGAAAGGAATTCTTCACGTTCCAGAAAAAACATAAATATTTGGATCTAGTTAGAATGTTCTGAGTTCAAACCTCAGGGCTCAGAAACCAGAAGAAAAGAACCTAGTTAGGACTGCTTAGTTGGTTTGGTTTTTTTTTTTCATAAACTTAAATCTGTAGCTGTTATGGTAGTGCCAGGGAACTGAGGCTGTTGACTCTTTGCTTGGCTATTGTCTGAGCACTAAAGCAACCTAGAGGAGCAACCAAGCTCTTTCTGTGCCAGCTGCTTTCAGATGAGCGTGGCACCCAGCACACATGGCCCTGGTCTGAGGTTGCAGACCTCAGCCGGGCTCAGGAGCCTGACCCTCAGGGGCAGATCTGAGCCAGCACAACAATTCAGGCCATGTCTCTACCACAGCCCACGGGGTGTTTTTTGACTCTGAAGTCATCTCCTGAAACTTGGCTCCAATGCAAGGGCTTGTGGTACGCAACTGCCATAGCCCACCACAATGATGCTCCAAAGGAACAGTTTTGTGGGCCTCAAAATCCCCTTGCAGGCCTAAGATGACCTAGAGGAAGAGAGCAGGACAGGGAAATAACGGGAGCATCATTTTCTTTTTGCATTTGCACTGCACCTGCAGGAATAATGATAGTACAGCTTGGGAAAGACTGAGGCTGACTATCAGCTCCTGCTTGGCTACGGCCTTTACTATAAATATTGATAGATTGCTTTTCAACCATTTATAAAGGTCTTGTTATTGGAGAGAAGCTAATAAAAATATGTACCATATTAATATGGGAAAGCTGATTTCTTGTTTTTTACCTACTATAGGTGAGATAAGATCGTATTGTTGAGTGTGCTTGATTTAGCTCACTGGTTACTCTTACCAGGTGTTTTACTGTGTTTCCATGAGGTTGGTTCTTTATTTTTCCCAAAAGGAAAAACAGCCTCCCCCTTGATAATTTTCAAATTGATCTTCTTTTGCTTAGCAGCTGTTATTTCTGTCAGAATACACATCTGTTCTAGGAGGAGACTGTTAGAGATCATCCTCAAATAAACAGAATGTTGGGGCCATGCAAGATGCATCTTACAACAGCAGAAAAATATCTGCCAGGTCACTCCTCAGCAACACTCCTATTTATTTGTATTTACTTAATACAGATAACATTTATGTACAAGGTGTCTTGATACTTGCCATTTGTAACACAAAAAGCTTTTGGCAAACACATCTACACTGTCACATCATCAAGTAGCTCTCCTGTCAGCCAAAAACAATGATGATATTCCCAACTTAAATGTCATGTAGCTGAGACCATCCTGGGAGGAAGCTGATAGACACTACAATGTATAATTAATACTGTTGATATGAAAAAGGCCATAATGAACCAACAAAGTCAGCACTCTATTAAAGCTGTTGTAGAACCTCACTCCTTTTAAAGTGGGCTTGTGACAATTTCGGTATAGAAAATATATTCAGTGTCACATCAGTATGTCATCTTACATTGTCATGACTAATTTCGAGGAAGAAAATAAAATTTTTTTTCCTCAAGTAGTCTCTTTCTGGAGCTTAAGTTTATGATATTTCCTGCATTCTATTAATTTCTGAATCTTATTATTTATGTTTAATAAATAGTACAGATCCATTTCTCAGTTCTTGTTCACAGGTGGCAATGGAAAGGCAGAAGGGTGGATTATACACCATTAACCTATTAAAATACACATCTTTCTTTCCATTGCTTGCATGTGCAGTTTTTAGCGAACTGCAGCACGGACTAAACTTCAGGAGCACAATTGTCCACGTTACACCAGAACACAGAACAGTGGTTTAAATTTAGCCTAATCTAAGGTAAACCATCCTACACAGCTTTATTTGGTCTCTCCTGGCAGAAAGCCTGAATGCTTACCAGCAGAGCCAATATATAACAAGCTGAAAAAAAACATTTTGTAAGAATGGTTAGTATAATGTAATCTCTGAGTGTGATTCTGTATCTATGGTTATTAAAATATTAACGAAATAGAGGTCGTTGTTTACCTATCTCTGATTTTCTGACCCAAATGGTTGCCAGACATTGGAGTGCCGTAGAGGAAGGGGAACGAAGGAAAGAAGGGAAAATAATCTAATTTTGCTATATTTGTATTGATCTGCTCTTATTTTTCCCATATGTCCAGTGCGTATGCTTTTATTGTTGTAAAATATACAACTCAGTTACAAATTCTGGATGAAAAAAATAGTTTCTTATTTATGTAATTGCATTTATTAGTTCCCAAATAATGACACACAATGTAACTGGTCTGGAGCTGAGACCAAAATGTGCAGGAAGTGTGGAGGGACCAGAAAGGCAGACAGAGAAAATCCTTTACAGTAGCAGCTCCATGACATGCCTTGCCCACTGACCAGGGTTTTCAGCCACTGGGAAAGAAGAATATCACATACAGTGCAAAAAAATCACATCAGATGCAGAGAGGAAAAAATGCAGAAGAGCCTTGCAGTACTTTTAGCCTGTTTACTACCCACCTCCATGATAGAGGAATCAGGAGGAAGAGCAAGGTGGAACAACTAAGCAACTAAAGCAAAAAAGGAATTAAGGTGTTTCAAAGACAGCATATCTTTTCAGTCTTACTTGTTCAGCGTTTGAAGTATTGTCAGAAAACTACATAATTTTCATTCTTCGTGTATTTATAAAATTACATGTTTTCCTTTCAAAAATCCTTCTCAAATTGAATCTTCCTTCTCAGGGGAAATCTCAGTTCTGCTGCTTGCTGTCCAATAGTCACAATTAACTGACAGAAGGAAGAACTGAGTTGCTCCTTTCTTCTGCTAGTTACAGCTAAACTTGGGCACACATTCCTCTGGTCAATCTGGATTTCATCTTTCTGAAAAAAATCATGTTTTTTCTACCACAGACAATCTAGAAATGCAGTTGCTGAGTCTACCCCAGCAGCACACCTGGATCATACAGGCGCGGGTCAGATCTGCTGTGCTAAACTTCTCTGCAGTTACATTTCGTTTACCTTTGAACCCCGTTCCTTATGCAGCTGGTGTACGGATGATATCAAATTAAGGTAGCAAATTATCTTGCAAACCGCCATTTTGTGTATCTAGGCCAAATGAACTTCTTTTCACAAGCCTAACCAAAGACCTGTCCCTGAAAAACTGTGTTTGTCCAGAAAAGCCCTAGTAATCCCTAGCATTTTGTGGCAGTGTAGTATTGCCCTTTAGGTGGTATCAGAAAAAAGAATTTAAAATGTATGTTACATATTTGTGGGGCAAAAGAGAGAATTAATTCCTTCCAAGAAAATCTATAATTATTTCAAATTCCATCTGTTCCATACTTCATTTTTTTCCCTATTCTTTGGCTCAAATACCCCTCATCTTGCTGGGCTGTATTTCAGAGATTTCCTTCCTTCCCTGTGTAGTGATATTACTTTGCCGCGTGAGTTCAGTGGGAATGGAAGTGAGAGGAGAGGTGCAGGCATGATGGGGATGGGGATGGCATGCATTCCCCAGAATTTCTGGGCTGCATCTGAAGCTAAATGGGCCTTATTGTTTTCTTCAGCTTGGCCAACAGATACCAAGAGCCTCCAGTCACCTGACACTACTGTAAGTGCAGTTATCCCATGGGAGCAGGAGTTATTCCCTGGTCCGTATGCGGCCAGGGAATGCAAGGTGATCTCTGTGCAGCACTTGATCTGTCATTTAGCTGAAAGCTATAATGTGAAATCGATCCATATTGTCCATTTCCGTATAGATTTTGACTAAAAGCCAAGTTTGTGATGTGTCTAATTCCCGTGATCTGGCTGGAGTTGAACAATACTTCAGGGACTATAGAGAGAAGTGCATTCCTGGAAAGCAAGGGATTATGCGAAAAGAAGAAATCTGGAAACAACCAGGAAAGACATCCCTGTTTTTATTTAAAAAAAACCCACAGTTTCTAGCCTTTACAGCTGCAAGGAAAAGCTGGATAATGTGGCCTGGATACAATCTAATGACTTGAAATTCAGACAGAAAATGGATGAAATTGTATTTTTTATTCTAAAATAATCTTTAAAAAGAGATATGAACTCGGGAGATTGAGAGGCAGTTGATTCCTGGTTTTTTAGGTATTCCAGTAGCATTGTTCACATATTTTCTCCTCTCCCCGGTTTCCCACAGACTACAGGAGGATTTTCATATTCTGCTGTAGATTTTCAAGAAAGACTCACCTAGCTGGTGGGGAAAGATGACCTTGTTTTGAAATTGTGTCCTTGCTTTGACACATCTCCCACCTCCAAGGAATAAATAAAATCAAACAAACAAACAAAAACACCCAAAAAAAAGCAACACATAAACAAAAAAAAACCCCAAAACTCAGCAACCAAAACTACCAGTCTGAAACCTTTACCCTAGTTCCTTAAGGAACTCATCAAAGATAACATTAGGGACAAAGGAAGGGAAAACCCGATGTTTCAAACTAGATTTACTTGTTTTAAAGCACTTCTGTGCACACAGTGCTATGGATAAAACAGCATAAGACAAAGGCTGTCCTACAGCCTCCAGGACAGGTTGGTACTAACTTTTCCTTCAGAACTAAATGTGAAGACCCACAGAACCAGACCTCCTCTGCCTGGTGGCCTGGGCTGACCCACAGGCTTGCAGGAGGTTGGCATTGGTAGTGCTATAGGAGAGGAGAACTGGCCAGGTCCTGCCACCAGTGCTCTCTCTGCCTGCCGTCACCCACACACACAGCAAGGTCTAGGTTTCTCAGTCATCTGGACCAAACTGAACATCATCACCCAGTGACAGTACCAGATCAAAGGAGGATGTGTACTCATGGCATAGCTCATCAGAGAGCTCTGAAGGGCTGAGGTTGCTCTTCAGGGAAGGTAACAGGGACTGCGATTTTTGCTTCCCCAACCCCAGTACTGATGGTCCTCAAGGTCCAGACGCCCCATCACAGAAACAGTGGACATCCTGGCTTTCCAGGACAGGGACACAAGCAAAACAAGCAGGGGTGGCTGCTGTTTGCTGCTCCAGCAGCCTCCTGCCCCATTTCTCCTGTAATTAGAGCTGGATGATTACATCTGTGTTGCTCCCAGAGATCTTCAGGAGACTTTCGGAAACTTCAGAGCAGCAGTATCCAGACAAACTTGGGCAGGCAACATGAAATCTTTCAGGTTTTCATGTCCAGAAGCAACACAACCTTCTAGGAAAGGAGTATCATCTCCTGCCCCTAGACAGCATTCTGACTGGGTATTGCATGAGGATAAGTGCTTTTATGAATATTTCCTTTCCAGTGCTGATGGTAGATCTGACCCAAAGGTTGAGACTGACAGTGCATAGGTCAAAGGAGTCTGGCCATTCATTCTGCTGCCCTGATGCACAATCTGTGAAGTTCATACAAGCAGAACAGCAAAAACTTCAAGCTGCCAAGCACAGGGGGGAGGCGGGGACTGTAGCTGAAGGATGAAATGGTGCGTATGATGCCCTAGACAGGTTCACTACAGATCAGGTCTGAAACTTTATGAAATCAGTGAAAATATTTTCATTGATTTTGGTGGGATTTGTATCATGGCCAAATGTTTTAAGGCAGGTCAAAGAGTAGATGGAACAATATATGTACCTATGACATATAACTGCCTGACATGGTTGCAGCATGGAAGTTATGTACAATATAGCATCCATACTTTAGAATTTAATCAGAATCAGAGAGGACAATTATAATAGCAAGTGGCTTTATTTTGCTTGAAAAAAATGTGGAAGAAAAACGTCTTAATTGATTTCACCAGGTTTGTAACATTCTGTAACAGAGGTTAGGCATAAAAGCAAACACACAACAAAAAAAACATTGTACCTCTAGAGTAGTAGCAGGTAAACTAAGTTGTTACTCCGCTGTTAGTATCATTTACCTCCAGATTTCCTGCTACAATACAACAAATAAAGATTTCTCTAATTCCATCTTGACCGATATAATTCAGACAGAGTGCCACAAAGCTAATTTGTACACACATAAGCCTATGTAAAAACTAACATTTAGGTCTTCATAAACTTCTACTAGTTGACTATAGCAATATTGTACAAAGTGAAGGAGGGTAAGGGGATATATAAGGCTTAGGACTGAACAGACTAGTGCAATTACACCCTTACAAAATAAAATCCCCGCTCGTGAGTTCTACCTTGCATTGGATTTCACAAGGTCCAACTTTCAGTGAAAGATGCCAAACCTGAAACTAGCTCCAGATTTAGCTTTATTCTTATGTGGGGAGTTAGATATCTCCAAAACACGCACCCAGATTACTTCCTCAGTTCATAAAGCAAGGCAATGCCTTTCCTCTGACCTTGCTTTATCTATGATTTAAAAAGGAGCTTTTGACTGAAACACAGAGGATCAAATACTGTAGTTAAGCATCTGGTTACATTCTTAACAATAAAGAGTATTGAAGCTAGTTCTCAACGCAGACATGGTCAAATCACCTTTCCCCCCTTCCCTTTATAAAAAAATCTAAAGAACAGTAAACATTTGGAAAAATAAAGAACACTGAGGAGAAAGAGGGGATGCAACAACAAAAAAATATACCTTTCATATATTTAATGAAGTTATCCTCCTGAGAGATTTTGGACGAGCTAAAGATGTCTTTCCTCTGTTAAATACCACTTTTATGTTTGACAGAATACCAATCCTTCTTCAGTTCAGCAGAGAGCTGGACCCAATCTCAATCATCTGAAAACGCTATCTGACCAAAAAGAGTAGGAAATAAGTTGCTTTGTGGTGTTCATGATCACTCCTAACACCTTTAAACTAAATAGTTTTTTTCAATTTATTTGAAATGTGACAAAGATAAAAACCTTAAAGAATTCATAAGATTATAAGAATCACTAAGAATAGACTATTCACATGAAGTCCAATGAAAATCTGTTTTGAACAGAAAGGAAAATTGGAGTTTCTGCATATTTTACATAATAGAGAAATACTATTATATCAAGAAACAAAAGCTGCAATTCATATCAAATTAATAGTTAACATTAGTCTTAAAAGTATAATATTCCATCAAAAAGGAAATGAAACTAAATTTTGCAACTAAAAACTTCACCTTGAAGCAATTTTGTCATAAGAGATACAGAGACCTCACTGTATACCCTGGCATGTATAGATTACCTTGCAGCAAAACAGCAAATTGAGTTGTCTACCATGTAGGTGATACTTCAATTGCTTTCTTTTTATTTTAACAACTGCTCGGAGGACGGAGAAAGAAGAGAAGTTAAAAATACTCTATTCTACATGGCTTGAAGAGTTATTGCAAGTTAAACATTATTTGAAGAAAGTATTTTATCAAAAGCGTGAAGAAGATTTCAAGATTTTTCTGGTTTTTACTTTGGTATATTTCCATGGGGAAACATGAACCAATACGGGAAATATCAAAACGCAGGCAATTTTATGACATTTAAGAGCAGCACCAGGTCCAATTTTATTAAGTTCATTGATGTAAGTTTACCAAGATTTCTGATGAAAGGTTGTCTTCTCAAAGATTCTTTGTTCAGAAAAAATAGTGGGTTTATAACTTACTGTCTTGGATATAATATATTATAGCACCTTTGTAGATTGTAGTATTATTACCTACATATTGAAAGTTTGATTTCTTTTTGATAGCTTGACAGATGCTACATTTTTATATTATTCCTGGTGTTCCACAGAATTTTTTTCCTGGAGCTGCCAAACACAAGCACCTGGAATCTCTGCATCAGAGCACAAGTTTTTCACACCAAAAAGATATTGTGGCTCAGGCATGACTCCAATATTTATTTTTCTGTTAAAAAGCAAAAAAATATATGTGAAATCAACACAAATTCTTCAGGGAATGTTTTACTTCCATAAACCTTTGTCCAATCGCATCCCAGCTTGGACCGCTGCACATCTTGAATCACATCCATGAACAAGCACTTAACAGATTTGCGCAATTTTGTTTGTGATCCTTAAAAGCTTTTTGCTTTGTCTGTTTTCTGCAGGTTTGGTTTATCCCCCCATCACACCATTCTGCGTATTTCAAGTTCATACCTAGTTCATTGAGACAAATGATAAAGGTCAGTCACATGGTGGCCATTGTACGGTAGTTCTATTTCTGTTTGAGCCAGGCTGGCTCAAAAAGAAGCTCACGTTTCCAGGGGCCATTCCTTGTGATATTTCATGTCTGGATCACTGAAGCTTTGTGAGTCAAGGGCTGCTCCTGACCAACCCGACCTCTGAAGGGATGTTGTCATGGTCGGCAAGCTGGATAAATACATGTTTTTCATCTAGACATTCCTCACTTTTCACAATTCCTTCTTCCCGTCTCAAAGAGAAAGATGGCTGGTAGGCCAGCATCTTTCATTCCTTCCCATCTTCCTTCCTTGAGGAAGCCCTAGTGCCCAGGTGACTCCTAACCTGGATCTAGGGCTTTTGATGCATGCACTGTCGCCAGCACCTGCCAGAGTAGACTGCTGTGAAAAAGCTGCGACTCCTACAGCAAACCTGAGCTACACATGCACATTTGCTCTGGCAGGATGCTGAAAGAATGAGGTCATGCTCTTTTTAGTTGTATTTATGGCAATGTGTTCATAAGTGAGAAAAAATATTAATCCAGGAGGCATGTCCCACAAGTCTAGCTACTGTGGTTTTGTGCTGTGCACTACGATTTGCCATTTCTTGTTCACAGGAGTGGTTGGCTAGGGAGGGATCATGACAAGGCAGGTAAGGCAGAGAAAAATATGTAATTTTTGCTCTGATCTTTATCCAGTGCGATGGTGCAATGGTTCCAATGGGACACACAGAGCTCATTGAGATCACCTTCAGGCAGATCTAAGCTATATCAAAACCTGTTTGAGGCCCCAGACAGTTTGTAACTGCGGGTGTGCTGGGGCTGCCTCACCTTTTATTCCACATTGGCATTTGCTGCAGTTGTGGAGATCAGACCTGGCTGTTTTGTTTGAAGAAAAGCTGACACGGGACATGCCTTTCAAAAGCCTGGCCTTGGAAGAGGCGCTGCACCGGTGGTACACCAGCACTACTCAATGAGTTGGGAAAACATGCTAGAGATGTAAAGCCTGCTCCAGTAGAGGGAGGAACAGACTGTTAGCATTTGGGTGTCTTTTAATGATTTCCTTTTTTCTTCTTCAATTTTTCTTGAGTAAATGGCCACCCTGCCAAAGGAGTTCAACTCAGAGAGGAGCCAAGTTGATCAGATGTTGAAGTGCTCTGTACCAAAGTGAGAATCCTGTCCAGGAGAGGAGCAAGAGAAGTTGCCATCAACAGCTCAGACAGTCCTCCTGAAGTGCTGTTTGTCTTCTCCAGCAACTGCTGCCCAACCCCTTCTCCATCCAGAGCACATCATGTGCCTGAAGATGAGAGCAGGATAAGGGCACAAGGCCATCAGGTTTTGATAGAGAAAAGGTGTTAGGGAAGGAGATAAGAGCATAGAAATAAGGCAGTAAGTGACTGGACATGATGGAAAACAAAGGGGAGAGAACTTGTTAGTTCCTCCAGTGGAGTCAAGAACAGAGGGACCTGACACTGCAGAAAAGGCAGAGAAGACTGTAAAACTGGTACTTGAACAGGGAACAGAAGCCCAGGTATTTTACAAATATAACAAATATAACATTTGAAAACATATGCAGAAAAGGGAAATCACCTGCTACCTGACCTTCTTAATTCCATAGAAAAAGAGCATAAAAACATGAGACTTCAGAGATGGAAGATGTAGTAGTGCTTGTGATCTTACAGGAGGCAAATACTAATGATGGAAAGGAAGACGAAGAACTTGCAGAGAGACATAGCTGTAGACAATAATCCCGGTAGAAGTAACACTGTCAGAAAAGCAGAAAGCACTGCAGAAATGAGAGAGCCTGACAACTTGTAAGTCTTGGAAAGGGCACAAGCTAGGGGTGGAGGTCAACAGAGAAAAGGGATTTGGTGTGAAAGATCATAGAGAAGGATCTGTTCCAAGTGGAGGTGAGGCTAAAGGCACTGTGCTGCCCTAAGATGTGAGAACCGATGAACTATTTTAGGATAAATGGTAAAATAAGGAATAGGAAATGGGAGGCTGCAAAATGGAAGTGCTAGCTGATTTGATGATTACAACAGAGGAGAGATTGGGGAACTTGAAATACAAATAAAGAGGGTATGAGAAGTTAGAATCAAAGGGGGCTACAATAAAAGATGTGTAGTGACACCAGTCACAGTGGTATACAATCAAAGCAATTAAAATTCAGTTTTTACAAAATTACATCATCTGATGGCTTTTGCAATAAACATTTCCATCAAAGTCATTTATTTACATTAACTGAAACTCACAGTATTTTATTCTTGCTTGACAGATAAACAACTGATACAGATGAGTTGACAGAGCTACCTACAAGGCAGAGAGATTTGAGGTGAGAGTGGGGAATGATGGCTGAAAGACTGAGCATATCAGCCTGGAACTTTCCATTTTTTTAGCACTACCAAACAACTTACCGTTATTAAATGAATGTAATTTAAAAATACATGGTTTTATTTTGGTATTTTAACTCTATGCTGATTTTTAACACAGCCTTTAAGATTAGCTTAGTTCCAGGATTTTAACCATATGCTAAAGTCGGTTCTAATATGAGTCACAGAATCATAGAGAAGTCCAGGTTGGAAGGAACTACTAGAGATCACCTGATGCAACCTTCTGGGCTTTGCATCAGGTTATCGAGGGCCTTGTCAAGCCAAGACATGAGTATTTCCAACAAGGCAGACTCTACTACTTCCCTGGGCAAACTGTTCCAGTATTTCAGTGCTCTTAGTAAAGTTTCTTTTATAGCCAGACAGCATTTCCCCTGAAGCACCTTGTGCCCCTTGCCTCTTGTCCTGCCACCATGCATCATTGTGAAGCAAGGACAGCTTCTACTCTGTAACCACCTTTCAGATATGAGATGATTTTGATCCCCTGAGCCTTATAGTCCCCAAGCTGAACAAACCCAATTCCTTCAACCTTTCTCTATACATCAAGCTCCCCAGCACTCCAATCACCTTGTTGCTCCCAGCTTGGACCAGCTCCAATTTTCCAGTGCCTCTCTTGAAACTTTAAAAAAACCCTTTCATAGTATGAAAATGTGGACTGATTGTCTTCTGTGAGTTGATGAGGGAAGGACACCTTTATATGCTAATCCTGCTGATTCCTTCCAATATCTCCAGCAGCCATCTGCTTTATCTTCCTTCCTATCATCAGCTGTGATAATCCATAGCTTCTCCATGTCCTTTCCCAGTCTTTTCTCCTCCACCATCACAACACACACAAGTTTGCTGCTCACGAGGTGGCTCCCCTTGGTGTTCACTCACATCATCCTCCCCCATCCTTTACCGAGCTTTGTCTTGCACCATGTCCAGGCAAGTGGCAACATGGGCTGATTCCACCCATAGTGGACAACCTGCTGGCTTCCTTATATCCTGACGGGTGCAAAGTGCCTCTTTGCAGAAGACTGTTTGCTTTAAGAGTTTGGAGAAATAGGATGTGTTATGCCTGGGAGGAGATTCCTTTCTGAGAAAGTCCGTTACTATATAAGTATACAAAGGCTCGTGATTCCATGAGAGTCAGAAAGTAAAAGGTTAAAGGTGGGAGCGAGGGAAAACAGGAATAGTCAAATTCTGGACAGATAGCACTGTCTGCCTTTAGAGCAGTTAAAACAAACTGTCAGCAAGGGACTAAAAGAATAATTCAAGAAACATGAAGTCATGGCATATCTGTGTGATGTTAATGATACTTATGATCTATTGCTCTTCCTGATAACCTAAAGAACATACAGAAACCAGGGCAAAAATAAAAATCAGAAAATGGCAGACAGGGACTTGTTCTAGAGTAACCTTTGGGAAGACTTTTTGTATATTTCATGACTTTCAGAGCTGAAATTTAGAAGTAAAAAGCTGTTCTCTGGATACTTGGGTAGACTTTGAACTGAAATAGGTTTTCTTCACCTATTTCAGCTTTTGGTCTTCTATGATCAACAAAGGCCATTGCAGCTGAGACGAAGCACAAAATGCAATGCCAATACATTCACGGTGCTGTTTCCCAAGATAATTAAATGTATTTGTTCACCAGCTTTGGAACATTTTTAATCCAGATATTTAATCTAGGTTCATCACAAGGTTGACAGCCCACAGAGGAAACAAGTAGTGATCTGGAACTGGGTAATAAAACAGAGTAACTCGGAAATGTGCAACTGTGTAGATCTGGAATGACAAAATTTAATTTAAGATAGGAGGAGCTGAAGGACTATGCAGACACCCTTCCTTATAAAACTGAGCCTTTACAGAGACAATTACACCACTTTAGTAGGCGCATGAGGTCTGAGATCTTCAATGCACTGGAGTGTGGGACTGCTACAGAATACTGTAAGCTTAAAAAAGGTGACTAAAATCTGCTGAAATTGAAGGGCCTGCAGTCCATATGCTGCTGCCAAACTAAGAGGCAACAAACTGGGATGCTGATCTGAAGAAAAGAGGGACTGAGATATGGACCTCTGATGGCCTGGAACTCAGCAAAAGAGAATTTGCAAGGGGTATGGAAAAAGGCAATGCGGGAGTCCAAGTGGGTGCACAGGGAACAAGAATGAGGTTTCTCCAGATTCCAGGGAAAAAAACCCATGGAGGAAAAAGAAGAATCATTTAAGAGTACAAGATCTGGGAAAGAAGAACGGGTAGCAGAAAAAATTAATGACTGAAGGTAGACAAGAGGAAAGGAATATATTTAGTGCAAATGAGAATAGAAAAGACACAAAATGATCACTTTTTGCCTCCCCAAACCATGAGAAGTAGATTCTGACCCCTATTCCCACTTAATGGTTACTTATAGCATCAGCTTTTTCATTGACATCATAAGTTACCACTCACAGTGTGAGTAAAGACGGCAATTTTAGACCCTTTTTTTCCACTAAAAGCAAGTATATGTACTTCAATATTTTCTTAATACTGCAAACCTGAAACTGCCATGCTGGTCATGTTGTTTGGGTAGGAATAGGGTTGTGCTGGGGAAATCACAGAAAGATTTAGTGCATATCAAGATATCTCAGGATTGACGGTGGAAGGGGAAGGAACATTCTTCAAGGTGGGATCTCCTGGTTTTGTCTGGGATAGAGTTAATTCTTAGTTGGCCAGTGCAGTGCTGTGTTTTGGATTTAGTATGAGAATAGTGCTGACAACACACTGATGTTTTAGCTGTTGCTAAGGAGTGCTTATGTAAATCAAGGACTTTTTGGTTTCCCATACTCCACCAAGGAGCAGGTGCACAAGGAGCCGGGAGGGGACACAGCCAGGTCAGCTGACCCCAACTGGCCAAAGGGATATTCCATACCATAAAGCATCATGCACTGGAGAGTCAGTCGCTAGACACTGCTGGTGGAAGGAGTTTTCCCATCTGACATTGCAGTTGCATTAAGTTCTGCTCTATGAAACCAGTACGTATGTAACACCAAAAAGTGGAACAACTGCACTTTTGCACAGCCTCCTAGCTGTAAAACCCTAGCTGTGCTGGGATTCTGCTGTCCTCCGAAAGGTACATTAGGATGCATGAACATGTTGACATGTTGAATGTGCTCATGCTGACACATCCTGAAAAGGGTATGTCATCTGAGATTTTAGCCCCTCACACTGGTTATTTGCATACTGCTGTCTGAGGCTATTGGGACCGTGTATGTATTCTACATATCTGCTGAAATAAACAACACGCAGAAGGCTTCTCAGATGCATAGTCAATGGGGAGCCCGCTGACTATACAAGATGTTACATATTTTGCAGCAAATTTAGAGTTCCAAACACAAACACTGCTCACAGGGGCACCGGGTGGATTTGTGACTCCATCTGAGGAACCTGGGGTCCATAAACCAGTGAACAGATCACCCTCATCCATATGCAGGTTTACATTTCCACTTCTCCAGGAATATTTTCAATGGTAGTCCCCCTTAAATAGCTGCAATGCAAGCATTATTCTATAAAAGACACTGACATGTATTAGGACTTGCATTATTTTTATCTCTTTCAATTAAATGTCAAACAATTCCAATTAAATGTCAAAATGAAATCACTTGCAGAAAACAACACCTTTTTTTTTTTTTTAATGCAGTATATCTTTCAGTTAAGAGGAAGGAATCTCACACATGGATACAGCAAAAGCATCCCAACTTTGTAATACTTCACTGAATACTAATAACACTTGACAAAAGTCCTGTGAGCCTGAATCAAGTCTTGGGTTACATATATTAAATCATGTGTAATTCTGCTAAATTACAGCAGGGTAAAAATCTCTGAAACATACCAAGGGGGCAAACCTGCTTGCAAAATGCTGCAACAGAAAGAAATTGAGTAGATATTTGATCTCTTGAGAAATTATGATATGTGATTTCCTAAGTATTCGTAAGATTTTTGTGAAAATTATAAACCAAATCTACCACGCGGTTTGTCTCACTAGAAGCTTTCATCCCTGAAACAAACTGCATGAAAATTTTGCACAAATGAAAAACAATCAAAAATTGTTCACATTTTATATTCTTTCAAAAGAGTATGTTGGGAGAAAAATTAAGAGTAAAATTTTAATAACTTCTAGGAAATGAACTCACCGAATTGATGGGCAACTTGGCCATAGTATTCTCTTTTAAGAACATGCATGAAAAAGAGGATTGATGGTGAATGTATTTACTTCTTCATCTCACATACTCTATGAAATGATTTCAGCAAACATTATTTGTTCCTAGATACTATACTACTTTCAAAATCCATTCTTGTCTATTTTATATCTAAAATGCAAATGGCAAGGAAATGCTTTCCTGGGTTGGACAGATCAAATCTGATGTAAAGCACCAATAATGTGCAAAGCCAAAGCCAAACGTTAACAGTGCATGTGATGCCTACATGGAGCTATAGAGTTGTAACTAATTTCCTCCATAAGGGAAGCAAAACAGGCTGACGTTCTTTGTATATTTTAACTTTCTAATAGTGCTTTGAAATTCTTCTTTTTCTTTAAAAGTGTTTTCCTAATGAAAAAAATCAAAACTATTTCCTGCTGATCTGCCCTATGCTCATTTTGGTGTAAATCAAGTGTAATTCCTTCAAGGTGTAGTATTAGAACACTGAAAGTGATGAATCGTTTTTTCACTATCAGTGTGGAAAGGATATTTGTGGAAAAACAATAAATTTACATCAGTGAATAAATTGAAATAAAAATAACATAGTTCTGAGTACTTCTAAATATTTTTGATAAACTGTTTCTATTCAAAGTTGTCTGATCTTTGCAATAATTCTGCAGGGAAAAATGAATCCCTTCCACTTTCAGCTGTAAGTTTCTCATGGGAATGGGAATTGATACAGTAAATAGAAGCAGCTCATTGTTGTTGCTGTCCAGTCATTGACTTAAGTTACCAGAGCTGTTCTTCTGAGCTCATCCCACAGTGCTAATGATTAATAATCTTTCAGTGAAGAGAAAGTTAAGGCTTCTTTTTCAGTTTTGCGTTTCTTTTTAATGTGAATTAGCTCCACTGGCTCAGAAATGTCTTGAAATATATTTTGGAGGGAAAAACAAAGCAAAGCAAGTTATTACTGAAATTATTTCCTCCCTCCCCCCTCCCCCCAAAAAAAAGTCTCAGGCTCAGTGAAAGAATGAAAAAAAAAAATGCACATGAATCAATTATGAAAAAGAGAAAGTTTCTTTGAATGAGGAAAAGCTGATTGGAATTAAGATAGTCTTTGTTCATATCTGTAAGGTACAAGGAGAGGACTTTTCAGCAGAACAGAAAAGGGGGATTTGGGAGTGTTTGGCTGCCTAACGCTATAGTGCTTCAGAGCCCATGTGAAAATTTGCTGCTAGCTATTAATCATCATTGTGCCTCTGCAAAGAAGCTGTTACAATGATGACTATATGTCATTATATTCCCACTGTAAGTAACGAATCAGAGAGCTGGGAAAGTTGGATAAGAGCGGTTGGCAAACTTTTAAGCGGCAGAATCTATTTAAATAAATTTACATCACATTTGCTACTTTCGCTGGTATGGGAATCATACTTTAAAATGAAACAATATGCTGTGTTCATGGGCCCTGGTCTTTTATTCTCCTGTCTCTGAGCCTACTTTCCAGGTCAGCCTTTGCCAGCGCTGACAGCACGCTTTTCTCATAGCCTCTCCTTCTCATAGCCTTTGGTTGCTTTCAAGTTCAATTTAGCACAATGAAGTTGTTATGCATGACAGTTTGGAGAGCAGAATAGGTGGTGTCTGAGCCTGCTGTGTCACTACAAAGTGGGCTCATTCTCCACAAGCCGGCTCAGTTACTGAAGCCTTGCTGGTGGGACACTGCAGTGGACTTCCAGACGTTCCCATCCTGACGAAAACAATTAGCTTCAAACTGCAAGAAGCTGCAGGGTTGCCCTTTCTTTCAGTGAGACCACGCCATTTAATATGCTGCAGTGGATTTCAAATTCGTGTTGATTTATCCTGTTGTACTCTTCTTTTATGGTCTTTATTTACAGACGTGTAAAGGAACAGTGAAAGTTTGAGTCTCACACGGTTCAAGAGTTTTATTAGAAATCTAAACCATCGTTTTATGTTTATTTTATAAAGAAATAGAGTTGAAACATGTCAGGCTTAATTCCGTTAGGCTGAACTGCCTAAAAGAGAGCCCTGAGGTTCCTCAAACAGAACCTGAAAGTGTCTCTTCTGCTAACCATCAGCAACAGGCAAAACAATAAACAACCCCAAAATGTTCAAGATGCCAGCAAGGTTGCCTGTTACAAGAATACCAAAAAGAGCTAAAAATCATTTACAAATGGCAAATTATGCAATCATTAAATGTAGTTCATTTTGAGCCCGTGCTGAGCTACCACAAGCTGCTTATCTATGCCAGGCCCAACTCAGCATGTCTGGTTGTGTTCATGGCTGACAACATCGTAGGCCATGGGATTCAAGAGTACAACACAGTTACTGCTCCTACAGGATAAATATTATTTTATTTTTACATTAACTTAGCTGTTAACACCATGATAGCTTGATTTTTTCCCCCCTCTCTTATCAGGCACTATTAGCATCACTATGACAATGCGAGCCAGTTGCACGCTACTTGACCGTATGCTGTTAACAGATGCGCTCAGTTTCTTAGATTCCCCAATAGAAAAGAATCAGTTGTCTTGATTATGGATTTTGCTAATTACTGGGTAAACCCATCAAATAATTCTCATTCTAGACTAAAATTGCTCCAAGAGTATTGCAGCAATCCTTGCATGAGAGATTGCACTATCAGAATAGTAAACTGTTCCCACACCCTTTGCCTCTTCCCTGCTTATCCATCCCCCTCCTTTTTTGGTTCATTTTTTCTTGTTTGTTTCGTTGGGGTTTAATCTGAAAGAACAAAATATTATCTAAATCCCTTCTTTGTAAACTGCTTCATTTGAAACTGTTGAAAGGTAAAATGAAATTATGTCATCAAGTCTTTTATGTTTTAAAAATTATTTCTGTTTATCTAAAGAACCAGATAA
Source organism: Falco peregrinus (assembly GCF_023634155.1). Classification (NCBI taxonomy): domain Eukaryota; kingdom Metazoa; phylum Chordata; class Aves; order Falconiformes; family Falconidae; genus Falco; species Falco peregrinus. The sequence continues at coordinate 4,775,150 of NC_073739.1, forward strand.
TGTAATTAAAATGTCTAGTTTTGAACAACACAATATGCATCTATTACAACTGCAAAAATATTACAATCTGGTCTAATTGCAGTTTGAGTTTCAAAAGGTTGACTTTTACTACCGCCAATTAACCTTCCTCTAACAACATATGAGCTTGACTTGGTGTAATTAGCAGTCTCTAAAAAAAATTAAAATAATCAGTACTACATTTAAGGCCAGATGTAGACTTCTTGGTCAAAAAAGTGAGTGGAAATTACAACACTTGGTTTCTGATATAATTTATAGCAGTGTGTGAGATCACCAAAGCTATTCTTAACTGTTAAATACAAGAATTTTCTGTCATTCATTCACAAAAAGCTGAATGTTATTTTTGCAATATTGCTGCAGCTAAACACTTCCTTTGTTAATGAGTGGCCTCATGTGAAGATGTCTGATACATTATGGCATTTAATCTGTATTTAAGAAGTAGAAGAGTGCAAATGAGTTGTGTCAGTGAGGAGGCAAGTGAAACTATAAAAGAAAATTATGTATGAACCAGCCTGCAAAATTACAGGAAGAACCTTTGCTTGATATATTTTATCCAAACAATATGGCTTTGTTGTGCTTCTTCAGACATCAGTGATGTACATCTCACTGATTTTATTAGTAGCAGAATTAGATCTACAAAATGAAATAATCTTGAAACCAGCTTAATCCCCATACACCATCACTGTAAATCAGGAACGCCCTAAGTGAGAATGTACATGGTCATGTCAATCAAAAAATGGAGCCTAATTTCAGGCCCATGAAAATAAAATGTTTACATTCTCTAAGTCAATTTTGTAATAATTCTGTTGTGGCAGTGATGGCCCCTGTGCAAGAGGCAAAGTTTACAGGAAGACAATATCTTTTATGAGTCTTGGATGTTAGGAAGTGTTCATGAACCTGAAAGCTTCCCTGTTTTTTTCAACGTCAGTAGAGTTAACAAAGTGTTTTAGTTCTCCTATAACCCTGTTCAAGGGTTTTGGAAAATTTTACTCCCAAAGAACCTGATTTTCCAAAAAGTGATTATTGCATCTCCTGTTGTTGACAATAGGACTTGCTGGTTTTACAACACATCTAAATCAGCAAATTCAGGCTCAGTAGCCTACTTTTAGGGCCTGGTGGGTTTTTTTCCCACTAGAATATCCATTGTAATTCACCCAGAAATACAGATGCTGATGCTAGAAAAGCACCCTCACACACTGGTTAAGTAATGCTGTGATGTTTGTATGTACATTTGTGTTTGCACATACCTGCATACAAAGTGGTGGGAAACTTGTTACGCAAATAACCTTGCTGTACTACACTGATTCACTTTGCTGTTGTTCTTTTATTTCACAGCAATTTAGCACTTATTTCTCTCTTCTTAATCTTCCCAACAAACATATCACAAAGAGTAGTCAGGGCAGATCTATCTGGGTCCAAGTCCATTGCTCTCTGCAGGATATCTTGGACCAGAGTCACGGTCCTTCCTAAAGCATCTCCTGCAAGCAGATGCACAATGTAACTGGTGTTTCTATCTCCTTGGGATTCAGAGTGGTGTGCCTTGTGATGAAATTGGATTTTTTTCCTGTTGCCTGTTTCAGAGTGAGTTTGGGAGTGGATGAAGCATGAAATACACTTTGGCAATGTATCAGTATCCTCACAAGAATATGCTACTTACACCTGGACTTTTAAGGATCCAGGTTGCACTGCAAACCCATAAAACTGGAAATTACCCAGAAACACACATCGTTCAGGTTAAATCCAAACGTCTGGCAAGGCTGAGTCGTGGAAGCTGAGTAACTCCTTCTGGAGCAATGTCTAAATTCAGACATTGGCTTTCTTGCAAGCTGCAGGACATCCTTGGCTTCATCTATACACCAAGATGCATTGGTTTGAAGGAAACTGGAAGAATTGGAGGAAAGCTTCAGTAAAAACATTTTCAGTTGCACCAGTGTAGCGTGGGGTGAAGTCAAGGATTAAGCACTTGTAGGCATGTGGTAATGAACCTGGGAACCATTGGATGTCTGACCATGACTTAATACAGGAACTGTTTCACTGCCTCAGCTGTACAAAGGAAAGATTACACAGAGTAAGTGAGATTAAATACCCTCAATTTTATTTATAAGCACTGCAAAGGAACCACCTACCACCAGATACCCTATCTGTAAGGATCAGCTGGTGTAGCTTTCAACTGCATTTTTTTGACAAGTTAAAGCTGCGTCTCTATCTGAGCCATAACACTTAAAGGAGTTAGGCCTCCAGCTACCAAGTCTGTCCCGTGGTGTCTATGAAGGAGGCAAAAAGCCTATCAGCCACAGTCAGATCTTTCTGGCCACCCCTCAGGAAAGCCGCTCCTGACCTCCTGCTAAGGCAGGTTACCAGGTGTCCCATCTGATAATTATAAAACCTGCTAATTGACCCCTTGGTGATGGAGAGGTTGAGACTGCAGCTTTCAACTGGAGGCCCAAACTAAAGGACATATCCCTGGGGTGAGAGGCGGCTGGTGAAGTGTAAAGCCAATGGGAGGTAGGTGGGACTCTCAGCAGAGGGTATGTTGGTGGAGCCTCACCTAGAGGCAACCATTGCCCTCCTGGGCACCCTCACACCATCACCTGAATGCCAGTTGTTACCTACACAACAATATATATGTTTTCATGGGCTGAACACAGTGCTTCACCGTTGCCAACAACGCATGGCCGCCTGCTTGCACAGCCTAACGCACACCCATATCAGGCCGGTTCAGATAGCCGGTGTGTAACTGGAGACTGTTTTCAGCTGGTGCCTATTCATTGGTTTCTGTCAAATTAGTTTGGCAGTCTCAGGCTGGTTCCCAATGGACAGGTGTCCATATCAGAGAACGATGGCAACAATTGACACTAATTGGCACTCCTGTCGACTGTCTGGGCAGCTTGCAGCCTCTGGAGGTGGTCCCTCCCCATCAGACCAGGCACACTGGTGGTAAGTTTGCTCTGTTGCAGCTCTGTAACAAAGGAGCTGGAGCAGTACGCAGGAGAGCAGAGGGAAAAAAAAAACCATAAGGAAATAGCTTTGTACAGTAAAACTTGTATTTTTGAGCAGAGCATTTAGCAACCGATAGCTTTTGATATACAACTAATGCAACGGCGAAGTTTACTGAGGTCTGGCTATACGCATTGCAGGTCCCTGATCACGCATCAAGACAAACACCAAAATAAGTATCTATTGATCATCTATATGAACTAAGCAAGTTCAAAGAAAACAGACTTTCCTCTGGCCTCATTGTGAGAACAGCAGTAAAAGGAGGTTTAAATTTTCCTCTAGCACATAATATCAGGCTTTACTTATTTTATATTTTATTCTCTGTGCATAGGTTTCCCAAAATCAAAATATTCAGTTAAAGGACTTTACCACTTACAAGTAAAGCACATCTCTGGAGTAAACAGTCGTCAGCAGTCTTTGTAGGGCTTGTGCAGAAAAGCAGTTAATAAAGATGCACATAGGCTGTTTTCTGTATCAGCATACTTTACTACCACTTCTCAGATAAACACATTGCTTAAGTTGTCTTCCAAAGTTTGGCAGGCTGCAATAGATTCATTAGTGGGTTTCTCTTTGGGACCAAGGAAGCTCAAAGATCCCCTAACAATGGCGCTAATCACTGTCTCTTCCCTGACCCAAGCTTAGGTTTTTCCCCTTTTTCACCGCAGACTCTATTTCTGAGCAATTGGATTTCAGAACAAATAGATATCTGCATTTTTTTCCTTGCTTACATCTTTTGTGCTGGGTTTTTTTGTTTCATTTTGTTTTTTTCTTTTCTTTTTTTCAGCAGCCTGTATTTAAACCGGCGTGGTAAATGGCAGTGTTCTTCAGGTAATCTTTCATTAGACACAATGTCCTAGCATTAAAATGCAGATAATGTTACCTCAATTAGAGAATACAGTGGAAAACTTTAAAAAGACATAGCTCAATGTTTGGGCTAAACAAGCAAGCCCGCGTTGTTAGAAGCAGCATTGGGTGAGCTGCAATTTCAATGGCTCAGCTAATGCACAAACGTGGGACTGTATCAACAGTCCCAAACAAGCGCCCAGTTTGTGTGCACAGGGAGCGCAATGGTATCAGTTGACTGTCGCTTTGTGGTGGCTATAAAGTACCCTTGAACATTGCCAATGGAGGGAAGGCATGCAGACAATGAAGCTGTGACAGCTGAATGTCAGCAGCGACCTTGAACCTCAACCAGTCCCACCATCCCAGTGACTTCAGCTGCAGCGCAGATATGTGTAGGACATGCGGAGATGGATGGACAGACCTTCAGCACCGCCTGTCACTTCCCCTGCTCCAGCTCCCTGTGCTGAAATGATAATTTCACCACACAGCAACACCCTGCTAATAAGTGCTGGGGAGTGCTCACTTATTAGCGACGTTGTTAATGATATGTTCAGCATCCTAATCAGGGCCTTGCTGATTTGCACAACAGCAAACAGAAAGTGAAAACAAAGCCAGTCACCGCTGATCAAATGTTGCCTATTGGCATCTCCAGCTGAAGGAGGCACAAGATGCTCTGCTGCAAAGCAAGGGGTTTTCTTCTTCAGTTGCAGGTTGTGTTTTGGAGACCACTTGCTTTATCTCTGTAAACAGCACGTGACTGGTTAAAACACTGCAAGGAAGGAACAATTAGCATCCGGCATGCAGGATTTTCTAATGGAAAGCAACACAACTTTCCTAAAGATCAGACTTGTGGGTTACACGCTAATAGTATGCCATTATTGAGGCACACACAGTACACAACAGAGACCTGCAAGCACATCTGTATAGACCAGCATCAGCATCCCTTTGCTATAGGTAAACAAGTTGGCATCCTTTATGGAGGGTATACTTTGGCCTCTCCAGTGCTCCCCTCCCATCCAGGGATGTCAGGACAAACGTCCATGATGAGGAAGGCAGAGTCCTCCCTCTGATCCTCAATCCTGTTTCATGTAGTTATGCTGACAACATGGCAAATTACTTTTTAGGGTGGGAGGGGATAATATACAAACAGCAGGGCTCTTCTGTTTGCACTGAGTGTTAGTTTGTGAGTAAACTGGGATCAGGAAGAAATTTCCATGGCACAGAGCAAAGACATTTCTCCTTTCTTGAGCATGTGCCCCATCATGCCAAGCCCACAGAGCAGTCACACAGCATGTTTGGAAGCCTATCATTTAGGATGAATTGAAAACGAAGTCTGTTTTCAGCTTCCCACGGCAATGTCTTGTCTTGATCTCATCCTTTACATATTGCAGACAGGAGGATAGTCTTTGAAAGAAGGTATAAAAGAACACAGCTTGAAATGGATCACAGGTCATGAACAATTTCTGGCTAGGACCAGCTCTTCCATAAAGTAGTAACTAACAGAGGAATTTTTGCTGACTGTTATGGGGAGTAATCCAATCTGCTCTTTGGTTCTGGACATGGAGAAAAATATGGTGAGGAACTATACTGCCTAAAAAAATCAGACTTGTTTGAAAAAGTCTTTTTCAGCATTTGCACATTTCTTTTCCTTAGTTTCCTGTGGAATTTTTCATTTTTTCAGTGAAGCATCAAAGCCAAAATCAAACAACATTTTCACTTTGGTTGGTTGGGATTTTTTTCAATTTTTTCCAATTCTTGCATTAAAAATGGAATAGACTGACTCAGTTAGTAAACTTTGTTGGTCTTTGTTCTCTGTGACACATTCTGGGAAAATGGGTTAATGCTTTTCTAAACATTTTGATTTTAAAAATACTTTTAGTGTTTAAAAAAGTATTTTAACATAACATTATCATAAGTCATACGATATTGTGATTTGACAGAAATATTTCATCTATGGGGTGAAATAAGTACCCTAAATTCTGATATTTCCTGATCACAAGCAACAGAAGTTGGCTTGCTGTTTGACTGCCAAGTCTACAGTAGTACGGCTCTTATGAAAAAGGGAATTTATTAGACAAGGATGTTGTGAACAGATCAACTGGAGCCTATACTTCAAGGAAAAGAATTTGCAATTATTGTAGAATAAGAAAATTGTGCAAAAACTTCACACTGCCATCAGGACAAACGTTTAGTCATATTGACATAAAAGTATAAGCTGACATTGCTTTTCTAAGCGCGTGAAGCAACAAATCAGCCTCATCCTTTTCTCCCTTACATAAACAGCAAAAAGTAGGATGGCAGCAAGCATGACCAGAAGAATTCCCCTAAAAGGTGCATAAGCAGCCTCCATAAAATGGAAGTAAGGAAGGCTGGAAGCTGAGAAACAACACGAGCCCCCACAGCACACTTTCCTTGAGGCTGTCCAGAGAACTCTGCAAGGAATTGCCAGTTTCTCAGTGTTAGCTTCCACCCTCAGCTTCCATGCTGCTTTCCAAAGGGCCCTGTGTGCTTCACATTGTGACATCAAGAGAGCCTTTGCCAGTGTGATTTGTAAACCACTTGTGCTGCTGCTCGTCCACACCACTCTGCAGCCAGAGCATTTTTGACCTGTCACTGACTTGAAGGACCTGCTGGATCTACAGTCCTGACCCCATTCCCTCTGCATGGGCTGGCTTGCTCCCTTAGAGAGGAAAATGGAGAACCTTATGGTGGTCTCAAGATTTTTCTCTCTCTTAAGCAAATTTCATTACAAACTGAATGTTACAGTTTTATACTTTGGCCCAATAGCAATTGCACACGCAGTGTTGGCACAAAACAGAGTAAGTAAAGCAAAATCTGCAGATTGTTTTGTCATCTAGCCAGAAAGAAAAGATTTCAGTTGGCTTTATTGACTAACAGAAAGTCTGAAAAATAATAATAAAGGTTGTTTGTGGCTTGCTGTGTATGGGTAAGCGTAGTTCTCAACTCCTGCCTGCGGTCATCTTGCACCTTTTTAGCAGGTACAACATGAGCTAAGTGCAGGGGGTGGACAATATCCCCAAGCTCTCCAGCAAGCACAGGGGTGCAGGGAGCGAGGGATAATTTACTGCTGGAAGAGGTCACCTACAGATTACTATTCTCTGGAGCAAGAGGTGAGCAAAATAAAAAATACTAATTTGCTATAAGTCTTTCTGACATGAATCAGTGCACACCACTTAATGTTTAGGCATGGTATGCAAGCAGTCAATCCCTAAAAGAAGAGGATTGCACTAACAGAAATGCACATGTGAGTTCCCCTATCGAATGAGTAACTCGGTGAGCTAGCCAGTGGCTTTTCCTGCACCAATACCTTAGCAGGATCTTTATTTTTTCTAAAGGGTGCTAATACTTTCCATAAAAGAGAGGTGACATTATTGGAACAGAGTAATGAGAATACTCAGGAATATAGGAAACTTTCATCATATAAGTAGTCCCATGGAAGTCAACAAAAGCTTTGTGTGCTTCACTGTTTGCAATTCTGGGCACTTGGTGCTATCTCTTTTTATTTTGAATCATTGAGGTTTATGTGAATTATGTTCGCTTGAGAAATATATTATCTAAAGGGGTTTTTGTATTTATATTGACACTTACAATATACAGTTATGGTATAAATTTTATGAATGCCAGAGACTAAAGTACCTTTTCCAAATATACCGACATCCATCATGAACCAACATCTTTGCAAACTGCTTCTGTTTCTCTCACGTTCGCATTTATTGTATCTGGGCTTAGTCCTGCAAACACTTACTTACTTTGGTAACTTTATCCATGGAAGAGTTCTCATGGCAGTCTGACGGCCCATCCTTGCCAAAATGTGTATGTGCGAGCTCTCTCCCTACAGAAGAGAGCTTTCTGACCAATAATTTCCACCTCAGGGATTTCCATGTGGCACTTAAAACTAAAAATAAACTCCTTCATTAGAACATGCCGCTTAATCTTTCGCTGGGAAGATACTTGAGGAAATGAAGGGATAAATAAAATAAGAATTGACTGGAAGAGCATGCAGGTAGCTAAATTAAATTTTAAATACAGAAAGGTTTAGGGATGAAATTCAGGCTAATAGGTCACTGTCAACGCCTACAGCTGGAGCATTCATTTTTGTTGGCCCACATACAGACACACTCAGCAGATCTGATTTAACACAAATGTATGTGGTCATGTCTGAAAATACACCAGCCTTCATAAAATAGTAAAGAAGCATTTTTAATGCACCAGTCTGGTGGGTTACCTAGAAAGACCTCATAAGGCTGCAAAATATTTCGTTTAGATCAAGAACACTTTGCAGGGCAATGTACGTGATGGTGCACAAGCAGCTGGGGATGAGACTCACCCTTCCCCACACACAGCGTAAATACGGTCTGCACCGACGGCTTTAGGTTAGGAACACCTGCCCAGGCGCATGGGGGGCATTCTGGCCACCGCATCCCTACCAACGGGAACAAAACAACCCCTTCCAACTAATTCTCACTGCTCTGTGGTTCTATGGGAAAAGCACTGTGGAGAACACAACGCAGCATCTGGGGTGTGCAGTGGCCTTTGTTTCATGGCTGCTCAGTACACTCGAGAGGGTAGGCGGCTCTCTATAGGAGCCCGGCGATCCTTTGGAGGACTTTCACATAACACAACTCATTGCATTTAATAATCGGACATGGTGCAGGTCAGCACAGGATTTGGGCCTCATCATCCTTCTAACAGAGAGATGTTGCACAGCTGTATTTTTATAAATCACAAGCACTGGAATAAAAGACGCTGAAGAGTTGAAAGCAGCAGGCGGGGGAATTGTGTTACGGTACATACACTGCTCATAATATTAAACAACGTATGTAGAATTACATTTGCAATAAATATTTCAGCTACATTTCAAAATAAGCATGTGGGTGATAAATTTAAATCCGCTTTTAAACAGGCTTTGTGGCAAAGCTGACCTCGGCATTTTGACGGTGGATAAGTTCCCTGGGTAGCACGTGGAGCTGGTTTCTTCACCCTCATGGAGCTGCAGTACGTAGCACATGATGATGGTGCTCTTGTAAGGTAGCCTTTGATTCCACAGCACAGTTTTAGGCTATATGAAGGAAAGGTGGCCTAAGCTGTTCTGATAGAGGGGGGTTTTTGCCCTTTCATACCCAAAAGTGCAGCCACATGCACCTATGCACACTCCTCCAGAAAGAAAAGTGCCTCCCAGTTAGACTTCAACATCCAGAGGTTTGCAGCACCCAAGTGAGTGCCTTGTTGTGCTCAGCTGATGTAAAGCCTGGCAGCGTATGAGAGAGCCAGCCCTGGCTGCAGAGGGAACACCATGGACCTGATGAGAACATCGGTGGCTGCGGGCAGAGCCTGGCTGCCTGAGTGGGGAAAACTGGAAGGTGACCACGTGAAATGAGGGTCAGAAGGGTGGAAGGAGGTTTAACAACAGGGATGTGGGAGAAAATGCAACGGGAGGAAAAGGAAAGGGGAGGGCAGACAAAATGATGACAACGAGAGGCAAGGAATGAGGGGAACACCTCCAAAGGTTATACCAGACTGACAAAAAAACAGCAATGGAGAGCAAGAGGAAAAACAAAGTCATGGGAGATAATAAATTACGTCTCTGAAAATTAATAGAAACTTAATAGAACTTAATAGAAAGCTGAGTGATGCATGCAAAGCTGTGGGAATGGACGCATCTGTGGCACAGCTCAGCACTTAGCACTAATCTTTTTGTAGGAAAGCCGAACAAAATTGAAGTGGCTGCTGGAAAACAGACCATGTTGTTTTTTAGATTTCTATATCAGTGCCAAATTGGAAGGGGGATGGGAAGTAAAGATACTGTGGCCTCCAGTATTTTGTGTCCTCTCTGTAAATTTCTAAAGCAACCCTGACAGGGTTGACTTTTATCCTTAGCTCATAAAAAGTGATTGTTTTGCCTGAGGAATACAGTAAAAAGCAGGTATTTCCAAAATATCCCCCACAGGCAGAAACACTGAATTTCTTCAAGGCACAGCAAAACCTCTCTGCATTGGACATCAATTAATATAACCTTTGCTGTAAAATACATAGCTGATGCTCTTGGAGTTTGCCACCTTCTCCTGCTTTGTTTGAGCGGAGATTGTAGGACGTGGAGAGCCGCAAGTCAAACCTGCCCCGTGCCCATTTCCCCTCCTTCACCTAGTGTTTCACCTGCCCCAACAGTAGGTTGGACTAGTGAACAGACCTCCTCTGGATGATACCAGCACCATCCTGTTTGGAGCCTGCCCAGGGCATCCTCCCAGCCATTGCCTGGTGTTCACCATCTCAATGCCCCCACGTAGGGTTATCCCACCCCATCTCACAGCGCAGCCACAGGTCTTGGCTGCTACTCACATGACAACCTTTAATGCAATGCACAAACATTAACAAATTAGACACTTCAACAGTAGTCTGTACTGTAACAAAGGCAGTAGATGTTAATGTTTACGTTTATTTTAGGGGCGTGAATCTGGTTAATCAGGTTGAATTTGGCCTCGTGAGGCAGGCATGCTTCACAAAGAAGTCTCTGGCAAGGCTGAGAACAAAACCTGAGTCCTATACCTTTGTTAAACAATTTTCCTTATTCTCAGGTGGAAAAAAGAAAAATTACATGGTACATACTTGGGAGAAAATTATTTGTTACAATAAACATTGCACATTTCAGAAAACCCATTCTCAACATAGCAAAATATTGCTCAAAAAAACTCCAAAAAAAGAAAGTTCTGTTCATTTTCTCTCCCACTCAGCACAGCACTTAAACCTGATTGTATCCTTAACTTTGTGAATATGCTTTGAGTGTCTCCTGCTCATGAATTCATGTCAGATTAGCTGCAAGGTACTGAGCATCTTGCAGGATTGCTCCAGTGATTTTGTTAGGATTTTTAATATTCCTTCCAGAGTCTTATTCTGCAATTTCCACGCACCTTACGTGTCATTGACTAAGTAATAAGTTGTGCTGGTGAAGACTGTTCACAGTAGTACTACAGAAGTAAGTAAAAAATGGCATATTCAAAACTTTATTAAATGATTCATTGTAACCAACACAGTAATATTTTATCTTAGTGGCTGTTTATTCTGCTTTATTTATTATCTTTCCTTGTAAAGAAGGAGAAATGAAAACACAAACTTTATAAATTGTTGCTAGGGGTGCTTTTGCTTAAGCTTTGTAAGAATGAGTCTGTTGTTTTATATTATGCTTGATATTTTCCTGTATATTATTCATTTTTATATTACCAATGCAGTAATACATGAAAAACATAAAATGTTACTTATAGATACAAAAAATCTGAGGATACTGCATATAAATATATTCATATTTATATACAATATACTTTAAAGAGATAGGTATCTATATGTGTGTGTGTATTTATATATCTACTTCGGTACTGCATATATACATAGATATGACTATATAGTATAGCAAGCAAGTGTACATATATATACACACATATATAGGCGTGTATAGATGTGTTTGTATATGTGTTTACTTTTTCTTTAGAAAAAAGTATTTTATGATTTTTTTAAACACTTTGGGACAGATCTTTTTCCCTTCAGGTAAAATAGAGCTAGAAGGGTGACATCACAGTACTTATTTTGAAAATACTTTAATAATCTACTCAAAGGACTTGGCATATGCAATCTAATTTTTCTCCAAAGCTACTTAAGGTATAAAATATACAGTAATTTGGGCCAATTGTCCCTGGAATTTGAAGGCTGCAGCAGCGCTGACTGGCCAGCAATAGTTTTCAGATTGATTATCTTAATATTCTCTCTATAGATCTGGCACTAACAATCATATATCTAAATGCATGAAATAGATGATAGCACCATATACAGGCACCACACAAGACATTTAATTTCTATACGATACTAATGTACGTTATCACATGCCTGTAATAGTTAGCATCTGCTAAATAGTGCTTTCAGGTGCAGTTTTTATCAATCTTGTAATTGTATATATAACCAGAAACTCTTCAAGGGACAAATAATCACCTATGAAATACTGTAGCTGTAGTTTGCGTAATTCTCACATATATGATTGCATTAGCTACAGTGCTAACCAGGTATTTGACTGTTCTGTAATTGATAACAAACTTAGATTATCTTATTACAAAGCTCACTTATTTGTGTAAAGAAAAATATGCTCTTATAGTTGCAAACTACCCTAATATTTGCCTTATGCTACTGCACAGCAGTACTGGCTTTTAGTGACATCATTTAAGTCTTCTGCCCTTCCTTGGAAATAACTGAAGGGCTGCTGCTTAGTTTAACAACAAAAAAAATCACGTATTTTTGGCACTGGGTGAGCAGCTTCACAAAAATGGCACAAAACCACAACAGCGGGCTTCTGACTAGTGAACACAGTACCAAATAACATCATGAGGTTTATTACTAAAAGTATGCTTTTTTTCTTGTAGTCTCTCTGAATCTGCAGAAGCATTTCTTAAATAAAGACTTTTTATTTCTATAGGTCTTAAATAACAAAACCCTGACAAAACACTAGGCCATTATGTGTCGAAAAGGTAACGCTAATCCTCAGAAAGGTACTTTCTAATTTTTGTGAAATAAAATAAAAATAATGATGTGTGATAATGATAATAAAAAATGGAAAAATGAAATAAGGCATACATTCACTGAGATCCCAGGGGGTTTGTGAGTCCTTTTGAAATAGGTCTTGTTTTTGCAATTCAAATGCGTCATAAGCACTTTTCCTTCCTTTTGCCACCTAGGCAGGAGTGAGTAAGTTTGTGGAAATAAATATACTGAAATCAAAGTTTTTGTAATTGTAACATAAAACCAGTATTTCAGCCTGTTAGGGATTTGGTGTTACATGACAGCATTCATAAAACCAGGTGTTGATCTGTACCTCAAATATTTATGCATTTTGTTTCTATAGCAGTACGTACTTGGAAAGGAGCTGAACTTTGCAAACAATTATCAGGTCAACTTTGCACAAAATATGGCTGTTCAAAGTAGAAAATATAAAGGGTTTTGTTTTGCAAAATTCCTTTTTAAAAATCACATACTTCTGTATGCATGATACTGTGTACAACCTTCTGCATCATTGTGTTCTGGCAATAGGCTACCTTCATCAAATGTGCAACTGAGGTTTCAAAGATAGGGATTTATTATGGATCTTCCTCGTACAGCTTCTACGCATGCCTTATAGTTCAGCAAACAGATCATCCAATTAAGGTTCTTTTGTTTTCTTTAGAGTATTAACATTTAAAATATACTTTACCAGTATCCTATGGTTGACAGCTAAAGGCAGCATAAACAAAGAGAAGCTTTGCACTGGGTCTACGCAGAGCACACCCTTCTGCAGATGACTGATTACTTACAACAACAAAAATAATTGTAGCTTCATGCCTGTCAAACTTCCCAGCCACTTTCAGGTAAATATGTACACACATCTGTGCAAGAAGCACCTGAGAACTGTTTTCAGTGTTCAGCTTCTTCTCACGTTTACTCAGCTACAAAAACATGAAATCACTCACACTGAAACAGAAATATTTCTACGTGCACACTTATCTACCTACATCTTCAGATAGGTATGCACGTACCTTATGAGAGTAAACATTTAAATAACCTTGAGCCTCCAAATTATCTATTGATACAAATTTAGCATGAAAGTTTTATGTGTATTTTCCCCCAGTTCGTTGTTCTGGTGATACACATTCAAGCACACAAGCCCACAGAGGTTTAAGTGTATCTTTACATTGAAGCACGCCTAATGCAGAGCCAAATCCTGAGTCCTCACTGAGGATATTCTGCTCTACAAGCTATTTTATGCAGATTTCCATTGTTTAGTGCTAACCTTCCCCTGAAGACAGTGTAGTTTACAGGCGTGAAGACCAGGGCCTTAATTCTACAAGCTGCAAACAGAAAATTCCTGCTGGCTCCGCCAGAAACGGGGTATGCAAAAGGGTTTTGGGTTGTGACCCTGATTAAGGCCACCTTGCTCTGAATGCAGAAGGGTGAAACAGGACTGGAGCCCTGCGCTCATGGCAAGCCGCCTTTGGCCCCACAAGAAACGCTGCTGAAATCAGTGGAGCTGCTCGTGAAGGCAAGCATCGTTTGGGGAAAAGAGCTCATCGCCTGGTCTTGGGAGTAACTTGGGGCCATCACATGCTGGCGTTGGTCCTGAAGAGCAGGTTGAGTTTAACAACATGCAAAGGTCCATGCGATTATTCATCTAAAGGCATGCGGTGTTATTAGCAGCGTGTAAGCAATCATTTCAGATGGGAGCAGTGCAATATTAACATCAGTGTTTCCATAGTACACGTTTGGTGGGCTCTGGTGGTGGCCATTGACAAAGATGATGCAAATGCAATTTTTGACAGTCACAGTTTGCCAGGTTAAGTTCATGGCAAGATGTCTAAAAAAAACCACAGAAAACGCCACCTCGACCCCCAGTGTCACTCTTTCCCCCCCCCAAAAAAAATAATCACATGAAATGCCCTGCGTAGTGGTCCCTCTGTGGTGGGATCTTGTCGGGGGCAAATGAATGCACGTGTTAACAAGGCCTAATCTTCCCTTTTGTGTTTGTTTCTTCGTTAGGCTCTAACAGCGCTTCTGCCCGCGCACTGAAGGTTTGATGAGAAGATGGTATGACAGGCTTGGCTTCTCCCCACGCAGCTGGCACCGCTGATGCCAAAAACTGGAGCCTGCTGCAGTGGGATCAGGAGAGGCTCCTCCGGAGCACAGTCTGACTGTCAGTTTCCCACCCGCCTCCCAGCACCCAGCTCTCTCCCTAAACCTCCTTAATGAGAAGGGGAGGACAATGCCAGTATTGTTGTTTCTATTCGGGACCTGGTGGAAAGAACAATCACTGTTTATGCAAGCATCCATGCTGCCCAAACCCTGACGGTAATTACTTCTAGAGCCTCTGATTAACTCTTCTCTCTGCTTTCGGCAGAAAAAGGCGTTGAGCCAGGGGTAGGACAACCTTTCTGTCTCTCCTGGTCTTTTAACAGTTTGCTTGAATATTGCCTGGGCCTGATCTTGGGTGCTGAGGTGAGTATGCGCCTGAATCTGCGCCGGGCTCACCTGTGCTGGGTGGGCAAAGAGGAGCATGCGTCACAGCATGGTGCTGGAAAGGCAACCCTTCTCCCCAAAAAAAGATGATTTTGAAAAGGCCTTCCTCGAATTTCTCATTCCCAGTTTTCTTTACAACTGTCAGTAATAAAAAAAAGACTCTTTCCAATTAACACAGGCGTCTCTCAGCGGCTTACCCTCTCTAAATTTTTGCAGCTAAATATGCAGCAAAAAACCACTAGCGAATGATATGCGTCAAAGGAGTTTGTTTTGGTTTTGTAAACAAAATGGAACTGTCGCTGAGTCTGTTTCTAGGATGCTGGTAACAATTTTAGTCTGCCAAACCATTCGGTCTTTCCTCACCCACCTCCCTTCACAGCACCCCCCATGCAGTCTACTGCTAGTGCTATGCAAAACACCATCATGAATATGCATAATTATGGAGATTCATGGTAATTTTTCAGGGTTATCCGATGTGACGTTTATAGGACAGTGGCATACATCAATTTAAACGAGAGTGACAAATATCTTATCCTTTTTATTTCTATAGTATTTTTAATATTTCCTTGGTCTCTCCTGGGAGCAGTGTGAACTGGTAGGAATTTGAAAAAAATACTTTAAAAATCAAATACTTTACTAGCATACTACTTCCTAAAGCTTCAGATTTTTAATGTACATGTGGTATGTGTGCATACATGTAAGTCCCTCTTACCTTAATGCCAGTTATTTATGTGAAATGAACAAAAGTGTTTCTGTAGATATTTTGCATGTTATTATTCCATTACATAAAGATAACAAAGGAAAGCAAAATGTCTCATGTATTGGACTGCTTTCTGAAAATGGTTTTGAGCTGTCTAATTACTTCAGTAATCTGATTTCCCACCTGATAGATTAATTTAGCAAGCTCTTCTTCTTATTTTTATTTTAAGCACAGACTTTTAAAACAATGACATTAAATCATTTGCTGTTAACTATGGCACCTGCGATTATGTTCCAGATCTGCTATACCTCCTAGAGGTTTGGATACATTGTTCATTAGAGAAATTAATTGGGTTATAGTCTAAAAATTTAGTGTTTGTAATGTTTACTAACTATGGGCATCTTTGTTCTTGGTATTTTGAGGGGCTAGCACATCAGCTAGACCTTCAAATCTGTAACATGATTTCATTTAAGATCAGTAAAGTTACTTGTAGAAGAAGGTGTAATGCACTGCCAGGCCTCAAAATACCAGTGGATATTCACCACAAATTAGTATGCAGCAATAAAATTGAGGAGTCTAGCTTTTTATGAAAAAATGGTAAAATTGCCTGCTACACTGCAAATGACAGTATTACTGGATATTGTTACAGAGTTAATTAATTTGAAAAAAACCCTTGTGTTATTTACGCTGCTGATGCCTCAAAACATTCACAAAACAAAACATGCAGCACCATTACTGTCTGAATTCTTCAGTCTTAACATAAATTATTCTACGGTTATACACCTAAACAGAAAAAATTTTGGATGCCACACTAGAAAGAAAACACAATGTTCTAATTTTAGTTGTATATGTTCTTAGTAGAACTTACTTGCTCTTTATAAAATTTAAGAATACATTTCATTGTATCTCTTAAATACATAAATACACTGCTGTATTTACACTCAGGAAAACAGATGTATTTTTTTGTTTTATCCATCAATCTTTTCAAGATATCTTGTATGGTATTTTTAGTGGACTTAAAGTCAACCCTCTCCTCCACGTGTAACAGTGTAGTAGAAAAGGAGCAAACTGAAAGCCCTGTCATTCATTATTGTGAGATCACAGATTTAACTGGGGAAATTAGCCAGAAGGTAATGACACAATGGGGGAAGCCTTTGCTTTGCATAACACAGGGGTGCCAAATCTACCTTCTTACGTTTATTTGCGGCTGCACACGCATACAGGATAAACCTGACTGTGACACGCTGCCAATGTGACTTACAGGTGTGTTACTGCATATGAAAGGAGTGCAAAATGCTGCACCCAGGTTCCCAGGAGCATGGTTGGGCACATGTGCCTTGGCATGTGCCAGGGTGCACATGCATCCCATCTGCATAAAGCAATACAGGTCCCCAGGCATCACATTTTTTTTTAAATGGCTAAAATTTATAGTCTGTCAGAGCATCCGTGAAGATCAAATGAATGTCTTAACATGCTTCTTTTTTTTCCAGAAAACATGTATATGTATTGACGTAAGTGTAGGAATTTTCTCCGCTTTGGGTACATATATTGCATTTGTTGACTGCAGAAGGAGTGACCAAGGTTTACCCCAACCTGCCTGCATGGAGACACCCACCCCTACAGCCACCAAGAGGTGTCCCCTGAAAGATGCTTAGTACCTTACAGACATGGGGCCAAAATAAACATCAGGGTATGGCTTTCTGGCTAATATAAATCATCACAAGCTCATCAAATACAATATAGCAGGAAAATACTAGGGCTGTGTCCCTATATGCTCACAGCGCTTATATTTAGAGTTAGCATACCCGAACTCTTGTAGTATCAGCCTTGAGACTGAGCTTGCATATGTCCTGCGTTCTCACTATTCAGATAGAGCTACGTTTCAAAAGCCGTTCAGCAAGGACTAGAGGTTTGGGAGCCACATTTAAGTGGATATGCCCACTAAGTTCCTGATCCTGAAAACCACTAAGCTGCTCACAGAAGCCACCGACATCCAGTGTCAGAGCTACTGGGAGAGCCATATGGAGAGCAGTACCCTGAGAAAATTGTAATGTGTTCCTTTAAATTAGTGACAAGTCAAAGCATTGTACTAGTTCTCATTAAAACCAAAGGCCTGGTTTATTTAAAATTTTATTAAAATTTTGTGTTATGGGTCTTTGTAGCTATCAGCCATTAAGGCTGGAGTGCCAAGCATCACCAAAATATTTTATGAAGCTATTAGGTGACAAAAATGAGCTAGTGCTATGTTATAAATTCACTACATGCATGCCTCCATGTAACAGTTTCTTGCATTTTTCATGCTGCTTGAAAAACACTAATTGACGCCCCTACAGCAGGTAGAAAATTGCATCTCCCTACATAAAAATTGAAAGATGTAAAATCTTTCTTACGTAGCTTCTCAAGGACTGTTTTAATTTGCCTTTAAAATCATGATCCATAATTTTATTTACGGGAAGCAAACTTCTGGAATTAAAAGGACACATTTTCCAAATGTGCATGCGGTAGGTATTTTCTTTTGAATTGCTAAGGAGCAAAAGACAACAATTGGTGGCAAGCATCTGTCTGGTAATCACATAAGATAAATTCATAAGAAATATGGGAAAATATTTATTTACTGTTGCTACTAAGCCAGCCTTTATTTATCTTAGGAGATTTTTTTCATCTAGGAGTGGAAAATAAACTTTCCTTCAAGAGGTCTGCAAACCGAATAATAAATGTCAGGTCTAAATCCCATATGGAAATGAATTGGGTTTAACCCTGCATATTCTTCAGGATGCAAAGGAGGATGGGAGGCTTCCCCCGTCCTGCTGTCATACAGGCAGCCAATTTACAGGCGCGGGTGCACACTGTACGTGCTGCGGGCTCTCCTGCACCTCCCCCTCACCCCAAGACTTGGTCTCAGCTGCCTGCCTTTCACAGAAAACCACAGACCAAGGAAACACATCAGTAATAGCACACTGTAAATTAACTTGACATTTGAGGCGGGGGGGGGGGGGGCGCGGGTTGGGGGGGTGAAAAAAAAAAACCCACACCACACCAAAAAAAAACCCCAAAAAATGGAACCCTACAAGATTACAAAAGACATTGAAAACAAAAGCCGCTCAGGACCCACACTACATATAGTGTGGATTTAAGAGATCTGGAAGGTTGTTATTCTCTTGCAAGCAACGCACTCAGCGCTCCTCGTCTTTGTTAAAACAACTCAGACACTCTTTGTTAAAGCTGCAGCATCCATCAAATAAACAAAAAAATAACCCTATACTTCCACAGAACAGCCACCACGGAGCCAAACAGCAAGGAAATGCATTGCTAGCTATAGGTTTGGCTTCGCCTTATGTCCCTAAAACTGTAATTCTAAAAAATATGCTGTTGTTAAAAGATAAATTGAAGCTATTAATATTAATTTACTACTAATAAGGTGTGCTACATAACTAAGATATAAATAATTTAATGCTAGTATTTTATGATTGGCAAGCAGCTCGTTAAACATGTGAGGCATGCAAACACTGCTGTACCTTGAAAATATCATAAAGCAAATATTTCATTTTTCCCTATACTTGAAGCTACAAATCTTTTCACCTTTTTTTTTTTTTTTTTAATGTTCAAAAAGTACTTCAATCAAAGGCAAACTATTGATGGAATATTAACCGCTTCTCTGACTCTGCTTGCAATATCGATAGCAATAGGATACAGAGAGACGGAGCATATTTAAGCTATTAGACATGCAGGAATGTTATTATGGTTTATTGTGTCTGCCTATCCCCACCTCCCTTCCTCTCCCCCCAAACCTCTCGCTCCCTCCTCCCTCCCTCCTGCCTTTCACACACATACATACATACATACATACAAACACACATGCACACACACACACACACCCCACCCCCCACAGAGCTGGCATTACTGCATCTCACAAATGTCTGGCCTTATGGTTTACAAGCAAAAGTGTACTGGTAAAATGCATAATCTCAGCATTCCTGCTTCTTGATATTCATGGATTTATTTACAAGTCCCTGTGTTCTATTTTTTTTTCCTTGTTACTATGGTTTGTATCACTGGCATGCCTATATTCTTGTGGGAATTTCAAATAAGAATTAAGATATAACCGGCAAATATTCTGTAATGCAGTCTGCATCTTCATAATTTAGCTGTTTGGGTTTTTTTTAAAGAGACAATTTTAAGGGGTTTATGGACTTACAGATATATGAAGAGTATTTAGATTGGCTTTTTTAGTACTTCAACTACTTAAGGTTCTGTTTGTGTAAAATGGCTGTAATAAAATGATTTTATGTACACTTACAAGCTTGTGTATATGTAAATGCATTTGGAATGAAAAAGTTCATAAATCCTTGTCAATTGTGCTGATTAAGCCCCACACTGACACTGGCAGGGTTAAGGTTTTTCACAAAAGAGTTAAAATGCTGAAGAAAGAGTTATTCATTTTAGTTTTTCTTTTGGTAGCAAGTAAAGAAAGGATTTACCTAGTTCAAAGCAAGTCATTCATAGTTAGCTAATTTTCATTTCTTTAAGAAAGCCTTTCATTAGCATATTTTACAATTGCCAAGTGGACATTTCCATCTTGTAAACAGAAGGATATAGTGGATTTCATCAATGATTTATTTCCTAAATATTTACAGAAGAGGGCTTGATTCTGCAAGTTCTGACACATGAGTAACTACACTTACCTGCGTAAACCTCTTAATAATCAATGAATTACTCATACAAGTAGTTTCTTGTAAGTAAATTTGCTGATTCAGGCTCTAAAATTAAAAAAATAATGCTAATATGCAGTCCATTTCGTATGTTGGTGTGGTTTTCCCCTTTTTTTTTCTTTGAGATCCACTTATGAACAAATAATTGCTGATTAATACTTTTCCAAAAGCTGACATAAATTACTTTTACTGGACTACAACAATTAAAAAAAAAAAAAAAAGCACATGTACTTATGTGTAGAACTTACATTTTCCCCCCTTTTTTATTTGATGCAACAAGATATTCCTCACACATTGACCATAACTAAAATACTATTGCTCTTCATGTGAGCACGCACTCTACATTATTAAATGAGAATGATATATTTCAAAAAGATAGCTAATTTGCAGTCAGAGACAAAACAATTCACATTAACATTATTCTGTCTGGGATTTGAGGTTTTGTTTTCTTCTGTAAGTAACCACAGTGTTTTTGCAAGATGTTGCCTCAGTAGTAAAGCAATTTGGAGTGAAGGATATTTTTAGACTACATTCATTTAAAGGAGGGGGAGGGAAAGGCCGTGCAGTAAGATATACAAGTATTTGTAATTCATATTGTCGCTGTGCTTCTATTGTACTCTGAGCTTCCATCATGGCTGAGATGGGGAGCTGGCATCCAGACAGTGCATCAGGGCAAGGAAAAAAAAACCCTCACCAAAAACACAAATAGCGGGGTTTCTGCCTCCCCTCCATTATCCCCACTAATTATTACCATGCTTCTTCTGTTTTAAAAAATGAAAGTAAATAGGTGTAGGCTAGGGAGATATATCTGGACAGTGTGCTAAATAACATTATTAATCCTTTTGGTCCAAAACAGAGATCTTTTCATTCTGGTCCTTCAAGAGCCTCAGTCTACACATTCAAAAAGATGACAGAAAAATGAACTGAAATATGCAAGCATTAAACATTTAAATTCTCTACTCCTTGGTCATTATACTGATGGCTACATTTTACATCTTCCCCTCCCCCTCCACACTTTTGCTGATTTCACCTCATTTGCATGGCCTTATTATGCACATAGCCTTTGTTCTTCTGATATAGAGTACAGCACGGTAACAAAGCAAAAACTATACACACAGATAACCTTTTCTCTTCTTTAAATTTCTTACAGCCACCTGATATTAGCATTAAATTTATCAATATCATTCAACATTAAATCAGATGTGTGTTCTTGCTTATAAAATACTACCAGATTTACTGTTATTCTTTGAGAAAATGAAAAGTCAATGTCAAAACAGCCTCCAAAAATATTTTGCTTTAATAATACATTCAGGTTTTCTGTTGATAAAAGTTTAAGCAAACACACTAGCGGTAGGTGACAATTAAGAAGTATCTGTTCATTTATGGCAAGTGAGATATCCGCTATATGTCTAACTATATGAATCCTGATAAAATGATACTACAAAATACTGAATTGGACAGATAAGGCTTGACATGGACAGCCAGCCCCCAGTTCCAAGGGTTCCTGCTTGCCTTATGCCTTAAAACAAAGAGACTGAATCCCCTAAGTATATTATTACTTTTTTGGTTGTTCTTATACTGTACCAGGCATATTTTGATGTCATGGAAATTTGAGGCTGATTCCTCCAGTCTTTTCCACTGATTTCAGTGTATCTGTCAACCAGAGGGAAGGTTTCAGGATCAGTTCCTTGGTTTCTGCCCAAAAGTAGGTGACAGAGGGTTTAACATTATCCCCTTGAAAGAGAATGGTAAACTCCCACTGGCTGCAGCAGGAACACAACTGGGCCCACCTTGAGAGAAGCATGAACTGAAAAGAAAAGAAAAGAAAAGAAAAGAAAAGAAAAGAAAAGAAAAGAAAAGAAAAGAAAAGAAAAGAAAAGAAAAGAAAAGAAAAGAAAAGAAAAGAAAAGAAAAGAAAAGAAAAGAAAAGAAAAGAAAAGAAAAGAAAAGAAAAGAAAAGAAAAGAAAAGAAAAGAAAAGAAAAGAAAAGAAAAGAAAAGAAAAGAAAAGAGAAGAAAAGAGAAGAAAAGAGAAGAAAAGAGAAGAAAAGAGAAGAAAAGAGAAGAAAAGAAAAGAAAAGAAAAGAAAAGAAAAGAAAAGAAAAGAAAAGAAAAGAAAAGAAAAGAAAAGAAAAGAAAAGAAAAGAAAAGAAAAGAAAAGAGAAGAAAAGAAAAGAGAAGAAAAGAGAAGAAAAGAAAAGAAAAGAAAAGAAAAGAAAAGAAAAGAAAAGAGAAGAGAAGAGAAGAAAAGAAAAGAAAAGAAAAGAAAAGAAAAGAGAAAAGAAAAGGAAAGAGAAAAAAAAGAAAAGAAGAGAAAAGAAAAGAAAAGAAAAAAGATCATTTTGCCTTCAGTAGAATTTTATAACGTAAAAGGGAAGAATGATTTGACTGCTTGAGATTTTTCTTCCATATTACCAAGTACCTTCCCTTCTGTAAGATCCCTACATGGGAAATTAACCATTTCTTTAATTTCTCAAACCCTGTGGAAATAATGGAATTAATCAAATACAACATCATTAAATTTCTTTCTAAACAAGAAATATCATAGTAGTGTTCAACTGTTAAAACACCACCATGATCACCTTCCTGCCAGAAACCAGAAGACAAAAAAGTATTTTCTTCCTCCAAGGAGAGTGTTCTTATGGTAGTCTTAAAGAACACAATGCTGTTCTCATCACCTTATTTCAGAGCATCTCCCAGCAGGAGAATTGGTTACACCTCATCAATATGATGCGACATAAATAAAATAGCTCCATAATTCAAGGGAGGAAACATCCTTAGCATTTCCTGTAAGAATTTGACTGTGCCTTTCCAGGAGCTGCCACAGTTATTCAATTGAGCCAGCTATATTCAGCACACACTTTTAAATAAAATAATGAGCTGTGTGGTGCTTTTAATTGTTACTTTCACTTTGTTTCAAATATTTCCTGTGCTGATTAATTAGGTTACCTTTCATACGTGGGAAGTAGCAGTTGTTTTCATTCCTATGGCATTTATCGTGAATGGGGTGTAGTCTATAAAAAATGGAAGATGGAGTCTAAGGACATGCACGTGGGGGCTCAGAGCTGTAACGGCGTCAGCCTCCCTGAGCTCTCACAACCCTCCACGAGCTCTGCACATGCTTCTGTGCCAACACCTCTCCCAAACCAAAACCTTGTTCTCCATGCAACAGTTTCATAGAGGTTATATTTGGAAAAGGTGGTCTAAAGGCTTTGTTTTGACATCTATGTTACCATGCTACGTCCTCTCCTGCAGAAGACAGGAGTTCCATCCTCTTGGCTGACTCTTACAAGCCCTCACCAAGGCCCAAGAGATGACACTTAACATGACCTGCTTCACTCTGGTGCCTCCCTGGGAAGTCTAGGCATGCTTGTCATCCTACCATAAAACACTGTTTACAGACATTTAGTCAGAGTTGTCTAAGCATCTCTTCTAGATTTCACCCTACACATTTTTCCTATGTAGAAAAAATAAGATCAAACTCAAGCACCATGGCCAGAGCTTGCAGGAGTGGGTTTTCAACTGAACAAAGTCAGCAGATTGGTAAACATGTAAACAATCAGAGAAGAACCCAGCCTACAATAATTTAAATATGATGATACTTGCTCATCTTCATACAAGGTATACACGGGCCTTATCTTCAGCTGACTTCTTATGGAAAACCCTGGCTATGAAAAACAAGCCACAAGGTGCTTTGGCATTGCTCTTGGGGGCTGAGGATCCTTACCCAGCACATGAGCTTTCCACCAGTGAACTCCCCACTCCTAGATGTTGAAAGAGACATTCTCCAGACTTCTGAAGGTCAACCCACACTCCACAGTAAAATGTTTAATTTATGCACCTTATTGCAGTGGTGCCATTTCACACAAATGCACTGTCCAGGATGGCACATCTGCAAGTTTAGGAGGACCAAGCTCCCAGGAACAATGTTAGGAAGGTGCTTTCCCTTCTTAGACACTTATGAAGCTGACACAGATCAGTCAGCTGAGGAAGATTTTTTAAGAAAATGTGGCTATCAGACATCACACTTATTTGAAGAAAAACCAGAGACGTGGAAAGCAGGTTTAAAGGACACACTCATGCACCTTGCCTTCCCACACCCAGTGCCACCTCAAACATACAAGATGGGGAAAGCAATTGCCCATTCCAGTAGGCGTGCAATTATGAAGAGTTTTCTAGAAGAGTGTCAAGTGTGAGAATATAGAAATGGAGGGAAATATATAACCTGTAACAATACACCTGCTTGGGGCTTCACATGTTTCAGAAATCCTACATGTGTACGGTGTTTAACAAATTGGGTAGTGGCACTACAAAATAAACAGTAAATTACAGGGGTAATAGGGAAGGAGCTGTTTCCTTGCGGGGATGTGAAGGGGACTAGAGAAGTCAGTAGAGTTTATACAGCCCAAAGTGCAAGGGTGTAGAGAAGAACAGAGGATAAACAAGATATAATAAAATTATATATATATATATATACATAATATTGAATATAAATAAATATCTTGGCAAATGGTCTTATGTCATCTTCAATAAACTAGTTATTTAGTTATTCCATAAATACTTGTAATAAATATTTCTAAAATACTTATTTCTATATCAATAGCCTTATTTGGTGATGTAAGTAACACAAGATGGTCCCTGTCTCTGACTGGGCTAATGCTAATTTTGGAACGAGGCTTTTAACACTCCTGACAATGCATGAAAAGTTTTCATATCATGAGCATTTGGCAATATTTGTTTAAAATTTTCTGTTACAGTGACTGTTTTCTCCAGTAAACTACTTTCTTAGAATATTCACGCACAGAAAAGCAGAGCCCATTACAATGAATCACTCAAAAATATGAAAAAGCATTTCTTGACAATGATGCAAGGTATTCATCAGCCTCTATAAAGACTGTAGGCACTGAAGTTATCTCTGAAGCTTTCAGCAGCTTGCAAACAGAGAGGAAAATCTGTTTGGGTTGGTTTTGCTTTATTCATCAGGTAAATTCTCTGTTTGGACTGACTGACTTGCTCTGGGATTATTGCTGATAGTTTTGGGAGGCTCAGCCTTGCAGTTACTTTCATCCTACCTTATGCTGTTGGTGATAGTGAATAGAAGCAATGTTTAAGTTTTGGCTGCCAAAATCTGGTCGTTGTTTATATATGTACAAATATTCATTCAGATGCATTTTTACATGTTACTGTTATAACTAAATAAATGCATTTTCCCTGTTTCTGATCCCGAAAACATAAATTTCTACTGCACAATGTATTAGGAAAAAAAATGTATAAAGCAAATGATAATTTTCATGCAAGTAGATGTTAACATTTTTGTAAAGGCAGAAGTATGTATTTCTATTGACAAAATGCTGCTCTTTGCCTACAGTGATGTATAAATGGTAGCCTGGTATTAGTCTGCATTGAAACTGGGCCTTTAACACCTGAACTTTCATTTTTCAGAAGTTTAAATTGATGGTGGCTGAGCTGTTAACAGAAAATATAGGGGCACAGTACTCCAGACACTAAATGGATTTGGAATTAGTAAATATCCATCAGTGACTTTCTACTGCTTGTACTACTACTGTTCAAGATACTACTACCATATCCTGAACAGGTTGTATAAGCAACACAAAATTTTTAAGTATTTGATAAAAAATAGTTTAGTACAGGGAATGAGCTAATACTGAAAACAGCATCTCTGAAAATAGGAACCGGTCCTACCAGCTTCAGACAGAGCTCTCCAAGGCTATTCTTGCTGCCCCATGCTTTAAAATGCACCATATTCTGTTGTCTCCTAGTTTTACTTCCATACACACACACATATATATATATATTTATAGCACTCCCACTGTGGCAAAGGGAGTTATATATAGCATCTAAGGGGAAAAAAAAAAAAAACCAGCACAAGCTTTACAAAGTTGATTTACAAAAGGAAAGCACACTTAGCTGTGATTCAGGAAACAAAAGGTCTGTTCTCACTTCTTTTCCACTGTGCTCAGAAGAATTCCACTCAGTTTATAGCCCTTTTTTCCCAGGATGATACTCCCTTCACAGACAGCCAACACATACCCAGTTACCGGTAAAATTCCCATAGGGCTACAACTCTTACAGGGCCGAAGGGCTACCAAGCCCACCCTAGCTCCATCTGCAGAGCCCCGCAGCTCCCCTACCCTGCATTTCCCTGCTGTCTCTGCTGCATAACTCGGTGGTAAAGTACGTGTCATCTCTCCCCTCGAGAGCTGCCAACATACAGCAAAGTGCCTGACCTCCGTTATTGGTTACTCCGGTGGCTGGAATGAAAGAAATCTATGCTACGGCTTTGAAGATCTTACCTTCAACCTCCACTGATTGAATAAGTGAGAAAAACAGTATGTGACAGTATCAGAATGGCTTCAAAGGAAGCCTTAATTCTTACACTTCCAAACTTTCAAAAGCTCAACCGCACAATTCTCTTCTAGTGAAACTTTTGGTATATCGACTTACAACAGAACTCCCAAACTTACAACTTTCCAAGGTTTTCATGCAAGGAGAAGAGCTTGCCTTTTTGTCTTTGCCATGTACACTCCAACGCACAACACATTTTTTTCTGTGAAATGATGACAAAAGGTGCGCCTGTTCAAGTAACATGTAAACCCTGGAAGAACTGTAACACCATTCACAACTGATGGTACTGGTCGGTTAATTAAAACTGAACTGCATTTATAACGTGAAACAGTAGTTAAAGAAATGACTTAGGGTTGCTGTTGGTACCTATTTTACCATCTGCTTTCATCCCGGTTACCAGGACCGAGCCCTTTCAGCACAGGAGAGGCCATGTCATCACAGGGCCATTTTGTTTCCTAAAGCAGCACAAAAGCAGTAAGTAGTAGGTTGTAGCAGTGGTGGCGGCAGGAGAGCGGAAGACTGTTGAGGGATCCTCAGGACCCTTACTTTTCAAAAAAAGTAGCCTTATCTGGGATATGTTCAGCTCTCATTACATGTGCCTACCATAAATTCACCACCAGACTCTGACCTATTTGGCAGAGCTAGAAGAGATGTCAGAACAAATGAGTTATATAGATTAACCTGGCCTGGATCCAGCCAGCCAGCCTAAATTCTACCTAAATCCTTGTGCTTGTCCTTGTCATTGGCTGCCTCTAGGTCTTAACTCTGCCGAGAAAGTCAGAATTAGCTACCACCACCAGGAATGGGCAGGTCCTGGGTTAAGGGCACTCACTCCTGACTTGTGCTCAACTTGCAAAGAAATAGCCAAGATCCATTAGGCCAGACAGGAAAGGAGGAGCCGCATCAGCTGCTCCTGTAGGTACGTCATATTATTTTTTAAAAGTTAAAAAAAATAAAATTAAATTAAAAAACAAAAAAAAAAAAAACCAAAAAAAACCCAAAAAAACAAAAAACAACCAAACCCTTGTATTAATCCCAGGTCTGAAAATATTTTGTACTTGACCTCCTGCTGCTATTATATAAAAAAATCCCTATTCTTCAGAAGATGGACAGATACCACATTAACTCAACACCTTACTGATCCAATTCAGCCAAGCTGAACACAAAATTTGTCCTATCCAAACTCTTCTGCGGCGGTATGGCAACCTAGATGCTGTTGGTTAGCTTGGTGCTTCTCTCTGTATTGTCAATGGTTACGATGGGACCACAACGGCATTTAAATGAAACCTCATCAAAGCTTTCCTGGCAACCAGTTGCATAGCACTGCAAGGTAATTTGCATTCCTGTGTGTACTTTGTTCTTAAATTAAGGTGTCCACTATTTTCCAAGAGACTAAATTGTCTTATACTTTCTTCCGGCTAAGATACTGTTTCCACTGGTTTTACCTTGTATCAGAAAAGACCAGCACCTGAGTTACATACATCTAAGAAAAGACCAAGGTGAGTAACAACATCAGAATCAGAGATCTCATCAATGCTTTCACAGACTGGTGCTAAAATTAAAAATTCTGAAGAGATTAAGCATTTTTTGCATTTTAAATTAATAAAATACTGTTTGAATTGAGTAAGAAGTTGTAGGGCATTTGTGTTACAGAATAATGTATGCTTTAAGAAAGCACCTCAAAATAATGGAGGCGTTTCATTTACTCCTAGAATTAGAGACCACCAGAAATTAGAGGGGGATGTGCATATATATGTATATAAATACATATTTACGTGCATAATTCCTCTTAATAAGAATGGTGCACGTGATATATTTTGACTTGGCAGCAAGTGTGCAATCAAGACAGTTACTAGGAAAGGAAGTGGCATTTGTCTTTAGGAGATGTTAAGACACCTATAAATCTCACAAGAGTGTTCTAGCACATGAGAGTTATTAACTTAATGTTAGCTTGTATGTACATGAGTTTTGATAACCGACAAATTTGTGAGAAACATCTTTGTTCAAGCTTTTTCTTAAAATGTGTTTGATTTTTGTCATCTGTGGTTTTGGAGTTGGGGTTTCTTTATCATTAAGAACCTAGATTTTCAACCCCTGCTTACAGAGCTCCCACTGAAATCAGGTCAAACCTTTGAAGTAGATGGGATTTCTGAACATGAAGGATTTGCATGTTGTTTGCTATGTGTTTAGGGACATTTTAATGTATTATCTGATAATAACTTGAGTGCCCTTATGCAGGTTTTTCAGGTTGCATAAATGGCAGCAACATTTGAAGGTTATTCCTCCTCCTGAAAAGGTAGCAGAAGCGTAATACACCTATAATACCATTAAAATCATACTGACTCTGTCTTGCTGAAATTATTAGCAGAAGCACTAAGAATTTTATTTTGTACTAGAGACATCTCAACAACTATCTGTTCTCCTTTACTATTGTCAACACAACCAATGTTTAAATACTCTAAAGGGAGAAACAATCGGTGAAAGTTATTACACAATAATTAATATATTTTCAAGACCAGACTGTTACCCAAAGTGAAGAGGGCATGCATAATTTATGTAACCTCAAAGAAGCAGAACGAGACAGATATACCTCAGACCTCGGCATATTTTCTGCTGCATTTTAGCTACCACCATACAAAGAAAACATTTCAAAAGATCATTCCACAGCACGCAAATTAGTTTTCATGCATACCGCTTCTACAAATTTTACTTGCTGCACTTAGGTGTGTACATCCCAGTAGGGCTGATTCTGCCCTCATTTTATGTCAGGCTCACCCTGATACAAAATTATTGTCACCAAAACCTCTTCTGGTGTGCACCAGGTTAAAGGAAAACAGAATCTGAGTGTTTTTTTCCAGCGAGAGGGCTGAACAGTATCAAGCCATATAACATAAAGTCTCCACATTCTCATTTTTAAATTGTCTGATTTTCCTCTAGCGCAGTCTCTGAGGTTGCAAAGGCTCTTCAAATTACCCCAGAATGGCAATGCTCTTCTATTTGCCATTACGCTGTGTATCGTTAGGTAAATAGCTAGATAGGTAATCTTCAAGCAAGTGCTTTGCCATGGCAGAAGCCTGGGCTATCACTGTTAATAAAACCTGGCCATCACCTAGAGAAGCTTTTGGTTTCAATGACCGAATATCCCTTGGAAAGGGCTTTATGTTTACCATGCCACATATAGTGATGATGTCCCTAGGTTTACCTGCTCTCCTGGGGTTGGTGGTTTTTTTTGGCTCCAGGCATGTGGAACTTTTGCCATGGTTGACATTGTCAATGCACAGTTAGCTGGACATACATCACTTTGGCTTTCTTGCCTTTCAGCAGTTTACCTCAGATTGGTAGAGGAGACCTCATGCTGGTCTAATTCCAGGAATAATTCCAAACAGACATCTCAGCTCAGTCTCCTCAGGAGGACAGGTCACTAGCTATACACCACTCTGAAACACAGAATTATTAAGTGCATTAGAAAGAGATGTTTGCTGTAAAGCATGCACGTTCTTCTACTTTAAATAAAACTTTAAAGGACAAAACCTCCTCTCTTTGATGCATTGTGCAATACGCTGATGCAGATGTGCAGTCATCTACCAAAAGGAGATGAATCATTCATTTTATAGGTAGCATGACACAGGAATAACGCAGTAGTGTTTTGGATATTTTGCTCTTTAACATTCTTGTCATAACTGATTTATATTAGAGTAAAAGAACAAACAAAGTAGCAATATCAAGCACCCTAAGTATACAAACAACACTGGAAAACCCCTAGTATTAATCACAGGTCTGAAAGTATCTTGTACTTGACCTCTAGTAAACTCTTTACCTCTGCCTGTGGAAAGGGAATAAAAAGATAATTTACTCTTTGCCACAGTGACTGATTGTGAGGCTTATTACCTCAGAGCGGGTATACTGTTTTAAGGCATTATGTAATAGGTATTGCTATTAGTGGAGGTTCATGCAAGAAATCTCTTTTAGAAATATATTTGCTGGGCATAAAACCAGCTTAGAGCATGAGCAATTTATAAGATACAATTTTGCCAGACTGAGCACCATCTGTTTAGCTCAGATTTTTTTGTACAGGGCTTGGTGCCATTTTACCAGCTGAAGCCCCAAACTACTTTATCTAAACAAACACACCAGAACAATCTCTTTTTCAAGTGCACAGATACAAGCAATCTAGATGTTCTGGTCAGTGTTGAAACTGTTCCATTGTGTCTACAGAGTCCATATTTGAGCTTTGACTTCCTTGATTATTTCCATGGCCCACATGATAGTTTTAGCAATTTGATTTTGGTCTGAAATAGTCTTATTGCTCCATCACCAGAGAACATCACACATAGGATGGTGGCTGACTTGCACCTTCAGGTTGCCAGGACAGGGCAGGTCAAGCCACTGGCACAATATTTAGTTCCACTCTCACTAGTGTAAGCATCCAAAGACCCACACAAGGGTCTTTAGCACTAGACCTAAAATACCAGTAGTCCTGCAGGCAGTCCCTGCAGAACCGGGAAAAAGGGATGGAGACTTTGCTTTAGGCATGTGGGCACCCAGCTTCCAGTAGCATGTCCATCTCATGGTACCAAAACTCCTTTCCAAATCTGACTGTCCCCATCCCATACACATAAAGCAGGATTGCATCAAGACGTACTCCAAAGCACAGCAGCTAAATAAAAGAAGGAAGCAGACTGCTGAAATGCCAGACCAGCTTTGGTGTGTCTGCAAAATACTCAGGTGTGTTACAAGTCTTTATGCAGGGAACCATGAAGTCTGGTAGATATACTCTACTCCCAGACAGAGTTCTGGTTTCTCTGTGATTTGGAAAAATCACATGCTTCAATTTGCTCATCTGGCAGCAAGAATGGTACCTTCCTCTGGAAAGAAGTTCAAGAAGCAAACTAAAAAGCTGACATAGGAGAGCTAAGAATAATTAATATCTGTAATTTTGGTGTACCGGGAACAGATTTGTATGTGACTAGCAACTTAATGAAGGAAGGCACTTGATGCTTTTCATCTGCAACATTTTTAACACAGGAAAGCATGGAATCACATATTTATGTAGTATAGATTGTTCTTCCCTGCTTTGTAAATGTAATCGCATCCATTTTTTTTTTTAATTTTCCCCTTTCTCAGGTAATTTTCTTATAGCTGCTTAAGTTAGTTAATTAGCTCCATTCACATATACTGAATCAGTACGTGCAGAATCAAAAATATTACTATTAATTGTGACCCAGCATTGAGCATTAGAAAGACATACTACAGATAAGTAAATATGCAAGGAAATTTAGGGTTGAGAAATATTATTTTTAGACTTTGGATTAACATAAATGATGTGAGAGAGTACATCTTTTCCAGCGTTCATTAGATAAAATTATCAGGCCACATAACATAACATGTGAATATTTCCTTAACATAATACTTGCATGCTTTGTATGACTGGGTGAAAAATACACTTCTGATACAAGCAGTGCTGAATTATTTTATGACTGCAATTAGCACATTTTCATTCTGTAACAAAGTTCAGACTGTCCAAAGAAAATAGAGATGGAAAGACATTTATCATTTATAACTTCAAGACAGTACCATTCATAACCTCAAGATGTTCAATCAAGCTAAGTAAAATGTCTTTTTTCAAATTTCAAAGATATCCAAGTGTAATACAGCAAAGACATCCACTATCTGTATCCTCCAGATATTGCATTCTCTGAAGTTAATTAGATTTGGTTTGCATTTTAGAAGTATGTAAGTATATAAAGTACAAAAGGACATTTTTGTAGAAAACATTTCTCCGAAGCACTCTGCTACTTGTTTTAAAAACATACACGTTGCTGGGGAGGTTTTACCTGAAAAAATGAGTTGCACCCCAACACTATGCGTTTAGGAGCCATTAATCTACACCATACTAATTTGCCTCTGTGTTAGATTAAAGTTTCTTACCAGTTGGCTCTGTCTTTCAGGTTGCGTCAGGCTGCAGTGCAAGACACGTTTGTTGCCTGTGTTTGCAGAACTGCCTTAAGAATAATGTATTGTGCATTCCTGATGTAGCTATTTCGTAAGATCACCTCCCCCATTTGAGTTCAATGGCATGACTAATGCACGTGAAGTTAGGCATGTGCATTCGGCCCTGAGCCAGCAAACATTAGCACAGGGGCAGGGAAGTGAATCCATGCAGAACCCCCGCTCGTGTCAGTGCGGGGACACAGAAACCTGCCACTGCGGGAGCCAAAGTGTTTGCAGGACCGGGACCTTTGAAAGCAGTGAAAACACAAAACATTTCTGCTCTGCTTGCATAGTAGTCCACTAAACAAACAAATGGAAAAGCTGTTTTCTCCATTTTATTTAGTTTCCTGGTACTGGTGTTGCAAATAATAACAAAATGGTAAGATCTCTTTTCATCTGTCACTCAAAACGGGAAACAGCCAGCTATATTTTATATTGAGAAACAGAGGACCATTCAACAGGAGCATCCCAAGCTAAGTCTTGGAAAACAGCCTGGAAATACAGGTTAAATCACAAACACGGTATTCTGTTATCTCACCATGTTTATCCCTCTTAGCTAACCCCTATCAATATACCAGTCAACACAGACCACTTTCTGAGTGTAGTCCTCACAAACACACTCCAGTATCCTACTCCTGAAAATAAATCATGATCCCATTGGAATAAATGCCTCTTCAGACTGAGCTGGGATTACAGGGGTTACACCTCTGCAAGGGCTATACATAGGAATGCACAGACGTGACTGAAAGGGGTTGTAAGTGGAATTCAACAAACAAGACCTCGGTGCTCCAATATCCATGTTTGATATTATACATGTGAGTCATCTAACTGCCCCCAAGGGGATTCTTGTATGCATAAGTATTTGCAAAATGGAAAATGACGTATTTCTGATGCACAAAAAGGAACAGAATTGAGTTCATGTCTCAATCTCTTATAGCTGTTAGGGGTCTCTTGCCACTGATCCGCATGATGTTATTCCTAGTCTCTAGTCTGATGACTTAAATTATATAACCAGGACAATAGGGCTGATCTGAGTTCATTCCTTCTGCCAAAAATAAAATAAAAGAGAGAGAGAGCGTGAAGGAAATTGGGACCATTCAATAGATTAGCAGATATGTGTGGTTGAGAAATTTTAAAGCTGACCTTTTATATGTTTATATGCATAAGTGTAATGTGTATATGTATACATGCTCATATATGTACTCGTTAGCTGGGTATATGCTAGGTTCCAAAACAGTAGAATTTCTCTCTCATGTAAAGGAGAGAACAATACATATAAAAAGACTTATTCAACTTAGTAGCAGCATTTAAACGGTTACTAACTTTTTATTACATGCATATGTAATTCTCCTGCTATGTACCAAGTGCAGAAAATTAAGTTTCTAATAACTTTTCTTTATAGTATGAAAATCAATTCCTTGAACAGCTAATTTCTTATTACAATTTCAAACTTCTGAAAACAGAATGCAGTGAAAATCAGTATTTTCCCACAGATTTGTCAGGCTTTTTAAACTAAGTGTTTATAAAGCTCTTTGACTAAATATGAAAACAACTTTTTAAACTTGATTAATGTCACCCAAAAAGACTGTCTTTTATTAACAATTTTAGCTGTAAGTGCCATATAACAGATCCTAGCAAGACAGAAATTATAAATAAGCTGGAATTGCAACTATTAGAAAAGCAAGCTTGTAATTTTAAAAACTGATTTAAAAAAAAAAATATTAATATTTTCCGTACCAAAGGAAACAACTTTCCAATTTCAAGAAAGACATTGAAACGGCCTTGTACAGGCTGCTTAGCAAGGAGCACTCCAATACCAGCAGGTTCAGGAGGGAGTGACATGACTCATATCTCCATCCTCAGGGCAAAGGCCCCTTCAGCATCCTCCTGTATGTCAACACCCTGCTGCTGCTGCTGCAGACACTGAGCCTCCTTCAGAGCTCGTTCTTGCTCTGACAGCAGCCTCAGGCCCTCGCTGAGCTCCCCATCCCCAGTTCATGTTTCCACCGCCTTGCAACAGTCTGGCTCCCGGGACGCCCGGTTACCCAGGAAATCCATCCGTCATGCACACACACCCTCTCCCACCATGCCCACCCAACGCAGTCCCCTTGTGCTCTCAGGCTCGGCGCATCCCTGATCTGCCCTCCCTCTGCACAGCTCCTCTGCGCACAGGTGCGACCAGCCCACCACCACGAGCTGGCCGATGGCCCCCAGGACATAATGCAAGGTATGGTTCCGAGACCGCCCTTCCCAGGTGATGCTCACAGTGTGAGTGACATGACAGTTATCCCACCACCACTACCACAGCGTGCTGTGGGCAACAGCTGTGTGGTTAGATGTCTTCCTGGCCCAGAAGTGACACATGGGTATCGCTTATGGGTAGCAACACTACCCCTTCCAGCAATGCCATCAGATGATCAACACTGACTCCTGTTTTAAATATTTTTGTTCTTCTTCCCAGATCCTACGTCAAAATATCCCTCCTTTTTATGCCAGCTTTCCAAAATGCACTTGCAAGACAGCTCTGCAAATGCTCATGCAAATAATCCCTTCAAACACCCGTGCCACTTTCTGCAACTTCACTTGTCTGGTTACTCAGAAAATGCAAGAAAAGTGATCTTAAACCCCCTGAAAATGAAGTCTCAGCTCCTAGTGATACTACTGGTCTTGTTCTTTTACTATTATTTCTACAGTAATATTAACAGCAAAATAATATGAAGTAGAGATAATTGCTGTGAAGGAAAACCAAGCGTTAATGTATTAATCCTTGAAAATCTGGTTCCTAGAAGTCCTGTGTGCTTCCATTTACTACCACAGCAAGAATGAGTGCTTATCACTTCTGAGAATATGGATGACAGTGGACAAGAAGTTTGAAGTAAGATTTTCAATGCAGTTTGGCAGTGGGGAAAAAAAAAGAAGCTGTGCTATCTTTGGCTTTCCACAGAATGTCATCAAATCACAGGCTTGAGAAGTACTGTATCCATTCTGCGTAGGATGGAAGATACTAAAAATCTCATCAACTGTGTGTTCTCTACCACAAAACTTCAGTTGCAAAATATTGCCAGGTGGCAAATAATATTAAAATAAAGGACTGAATGGGAAAAGTTTATAATATGTTCAGTAGTTCCTGTACAAGCACAGATTGTACCAAGGAAAAAAAAAAAATCTTAAAAATTGTAACCACTTGGGCTAGGAAAAGAGCTGTTCAGTGATACCAGGTTGTGTACTTATCTGTAGCCAAACAGAGCACTCATATTTCACAAACTAAGTGAGGTTGGGCCATGTCAGTGACTGAGATGAGATACGTGATACCAGAGGTTGTTTTTATGCATCAGCAGCTGGCATGCTTCTGGGTAAACGAGCATTCGAGTGAGCAGTCAGTTGCACTACCTTGCCAGAAATATGTCTTTGCTGAGAACAAAATCCAGGTCCTACCCCTCTGTTGGCTGAAAAAAACCATAATAATAAATTGTACGGATGTAATCACCCAGCATGAATTTACATAGTACTCTGAGGTTTTCCGATTCATCTAGTACTTACATGAATTATAAGCTTGAAATTCATATTTTGATTTCATGAGATTGTGTTTCAACTCACACAAATTTTCCCATCTCAGAGTTCATTGCAAACGCTGGCTGGGATTTTGCAATTGCTCACAGGATCCCACAGCTGACAAATGAGTCCCTGTCCTGATCTGCTTGCTAGACTCAAACTTCTTTGGGGAGGGTAAAAAATAACCAATGTTTAATCAGATAAAGTAAAAAAAATTCCCTTTCTGTGTGTGATGCAATGGTCTGGAGGAGAATAACTTCAGTGATCAATGATGAACCCTACAAAGCATCTGAACACTGGACAGACCCATTCCCATAAGAAGGTGGTGATCACATGTAGCTGAGCAGTAGATTGTAGTAGGTGAAGAAACAACCAAGAATGTATGTCAAGGAAATTAAATGTTGTTATCTGAATATGTAATTGGCAATGGAGAGTGTGTCCATGGGATTTTCTCTTTTTGTGGCTAGGCTTCTCCTTTTTCAAAGAAATAATATCAATGTGCTTTAAAATAAGTATGGGAGGTTTGGAATAAACAGAGGAATAGACTATCACCTTCTCAATTAAAAGCTTGTAGAAAGGCGTTAAGGTGGCTAGGAATGATAGCAAGAAAGGTTTCTCTATTCCATACACAAGGATCTCATCACACCTACAACTGAGTTTATAAGGGAAAGTTTTGATATAGGTTTTCTGTAGGCTCAAAGAAAAAGAGAAAGATAAGTAACAGAGGTGCTACGGTGCACTATTGTACCAAATTCACTTCCAAGTAATCATGATTTTGTTGGAGGCTGATTTATGAGTGGGTGGGTTTGGCAAAAAATGTCAAAGCACAAGATCTTAAAAGTAATAAATAGTAGAACAAAAAAAAATACTTTTTCATTACCCAAAAAAATTACAAAATTGTATATATTTGTCATTATTTATTTCATTAGTCTAAGGACACAGGAGAATTCCAGTATACAAATAACTGTAAACCAAATAGTTTTCCTTTCTCATAACAGAGGACTCTTTTGCCAGACTGTTAAGTGATGATAATTTAAAGATGTTGCTCACAGGCTGGGGGAGCCATAAGAGTGCATAGGCCTCTGTCCAGAGATAATACAAGACAGGCCTGAGGCAAATAGCAGAGGAAGATTTAGATATCAGTGAAACAAATACATGTCTTCTTGTAAGACTGAGAGATACTTATGTCAGGTCAAATAAAAAATAAAACCAAGACAGTTCCCAAAGGAGCTGCAGAAGGTAATAAAAGATAGCAACAGAACTAGGGTTAAAACTAGAAGATGTTCTCGGATTTGTTTCCATGCAAGATCAGAAAGAACACTGAAATAGGTGGGTGTTTTTTCTAATAAATCAAATTAAAATGTCTCTTAACTGAACATCCCCTCTTGTCATTCATTCAACACAGGATCACTGGATGCACCACCCATACTTTTGCCTTACTTTCCTCAAATAACCTTTCACAGCAAAGCACGCTCACCTCCCATATGCACATCATCCTGAAAACTCTGAGGACACTTTCAACAGAGAGCAATAGATACTTACTTATCAAACAAACAGGTTTGACACAGCTTATAAAAAAGACACCCATAACTTTAGAGCAAGTAACTGTTAATTTGCAGGTACAATCCCAAACCTAGCCCAGTCTGATTGCAAATACCTCTGTAGTTCATGTCATACAGATTAGTCATCACCAGGCTTCGGCATCCTAAATCATTCTTTGCACCTGTTTTTTCAGCTGAGCAGTATTTGCACGTACAGGGGGATTCCTGCTGTTTCCTGTACTCAAAATGAAGTTTGAGCTCCACTCAAAAATGAAGTTTTCCTCTAATCAGTTTCTATTTATCAATTTATTTCAGACCCAAGCTACATCTGATGTTGAAGTACAAAGCCTATTAAAAATTGTAGTTTTTTTTTATTCTCCTTGGAATTTCAGGATAAAACTACTCCTACTGTTTTTCTGTTAAGAATGCATGATTTCTTTATTATGTTAGGCATTGTACCTCCAAAGGAAAACACCTTCTTTTCCCAGGGAAGCTGACTTTTATTGCAATCTCAGCACAAGCATGAGAAGAGAGTAAAATGGGAGGAGAGAAGCAAACGTCGTGGCAAAATTTAAATAACTGCAGTTATTCAGCAAAAGTGAGATTACCTTAGGGTTGATTATTTCAATGCTTGTAACTTGCAAAACAAGTATGCTCCCAAACATCCAAAAAGACCACCCACATCGCTTTAATTTTAATGCTGAAAACTTGAGTTTAGCCAGAGCTCCTGCTACGGAGAAGGTGGGTGTTTCATAACCGGGTTCACTGAGGATGCTCTATGCAAATGGCAAGGAGGAGACAAAACCGCAGAGAGGAGGGCAGCAGACAGCCAGGGCGCCGAGGGTAACATCATTACTTGAAAAGGGAGGGCAGAGGCAGGTCAAATGTCTAGGTCAAATAAGGTAGGACAATGTTATGTAGAGGTCTGAATACAAAGGCAAAAGGCTTGAATTTAACTGGGAGGTACTGAATTTGAAAGGCATGCAGCACTCTGCAGCACATGCACAGCACCTTGCAGAATTCTATCTGAAGACTGAATTTTCATCACTGGTAAGACATTGTGCATTAGTAATGACTGCAGAATTATGTTCCAAGCGTTTGGAAAGCATATCTGGAAAGACCATACAGTATGATTGCCAGATTATTATCATTAACTGGAAGTATCTGAATGAAATGAAAAAAAGGAAAATGTAAGCTGAACAAAAGGAAAATGTTCCTAATGGTGAATTCTATTAGACTGTTGAAAAGTTTCCCAGGGGAAATAGTGGACTCCTGTTCTTTGCAAGACAAAACACTGAAGAATATGCTTTAAGGAACAATCTTACAGTAGCACAGAAAAGCATTAGGTAACCTATTAGGTCTTCACCATCTTTGATTTCTGTGGAATTGAATAGATCCAGAGTAATGGAGCAGCAGTAAGAAACCACAAATATTATTTTAGAAAAAAAATTTACTCCATTAATGTCAGTGTGACCCGTGAAAATGTAGGTGGGTAGGTCTTTGTTACCTTGGCAGAAGTGGGAGTGCCATAAATGCTAATACTGGTACTTTTGCAGATATATATTCATGCAGGTGTCCTAGTTCAGAGCAAACTACACATCTGTTTTCAAGACTTCTAGTCTTGTGAAATAAGAAACAATAGGTCATAATAAAAGTAACATGACAAGATAGCAAGATAATACCACACACCATGTAATACTAGGGTTGAATCAGAGTATAAGGCATTTGCATGAAAGTGTAATCAAATGTCTGAGGGTAATTCACTGCATTAACCTCCTCTGTGCAAAATATCATCTTATATTGACAGTGACCCTGGAGAAAAAGCTGTAATAAAAACCCTGTCTGATCATAACTGAATACGCTTTTTTGTCTTGAGTACTGTCTGTGTAATGTTGAAAATTAGTTCCTCACAGAATACCATGAAAAAAATATTTTTTAAATATTTCTATGTTAATATCAATTAAAATAGCCATGTGATACAACATGGAGCAACGGAGAAGTCCAGTAACTGGAATAATGTTATTCCTGGATCTTCAGGTTCACAACCAGAAGCCTCGAGCAGAGGACTAAAAAGAGCCAAAAGCAGCAACGCTGAGCTGCATGTCATCACTGTCACCCCTGTCCTTATCTATGGAAGGAAAGTTGCACTCTGCCTTCTATCCTTCAAAAATAAAAACCTATAGTATTGTAGTGTGAAGAGTGAAGAAGTGGCTACACAGAGCTATTATCACCCTGTTCTTCAGTGTCAGGTTTTTATTTTGATAACACTCTTCCCACGAATTGTGTAAGGAGGGTGATGTAAAACTCATTTGGTCCCATGTCTGCTCTCAAAGCGACAAGGGTATGGAGCAGGGAAGGGTTATGATCAATAGCCAGGACTAAAAATGTCACACAAACAGTGCAAGGGCCTGATTGCTATTACAGCTGAAAACCTTCACAATGGCACCGTGTGTGCCATTCAGCCTGCACTGGCCTTTTGTAATAATGCTTACACGTGTATTTCCAAAAGTACTGTGAAGAAAATACCAGGGATCTTCCCTGTAAAGGGGTGCAGCTGCCTTCCCCGTGTGGCACTGCTCTGTGTAGCGCATCTGAAAACTGCAGCTGTCAATCTGTACTTAAGAGGACAAGTCCAGCTCTCTTCCACAGTCCTCAAATTCCGTTTTCAACAACTACCTTTAATTAGAAGTTTGCAGGCACCATTTCGGTGCCTACTTGATTTGCTGTGCTTGACTTGGCAAGCCTTATTTTTTCCCCCTCACTGATGTTATGTTTATATTCTACATAGTGACACAGGCATAGAGGAAAAAATCATTTAAAGCAGAGGCCCAGACTAAATATACTTGTTAGACTGATTTTCTTATTGCTGTTATTTTCACTGAAGGCATTATTCATCATCCCAGTACAGTCCTATAATAATGGCCGCTGTAGGGCAAAATTATTACAGAAATATGCTGTCAGTTTTAGTTTCTGAATTCCTTTATTGTTGGAATCCTATATTTTTATTTCAAAATATATTCCTATGTGTTTATAATGTATTTTTGTTTTTAAAAAGAAATGTTTAGTCCCTATGCATATAGCAAAACTAAAGGCTGTAAACCAAGCCAGAGCAGTTGAAAGCAAACAGCATATTGTAGTACACCTGTTTGTTGTCTTCCTTCATCTCTCACTGTGTAAGTGATAATGCTTCAGAAGAACATCTCCTGTCTGAGAAAAATTATATAGCAACCTAAAAGGCTTATATCGAGGCTGACTTGGTCTCTGTGGTTAAATGTGTGCCTGAAACTCTTCTTCCACCCTTTTCTCGTCGAGCAAACACTGCCTCTCAACATTCAAATCAAAATGAAATTAACTATTTTGGTCAAGAAAGGATAATGAATGTAGGTAATACAGAGTTAACAGATTTTTTTTAATCTTGAAGACATTTTATTTCACTTTTTTTTCTATGTGTGTGACAGGTTAAAAATCAAAAGACAACATTATAACATCCCACCAAAACCACTGGTGCAATACCAAGCCGCTGCAGGACTTTGGGACCCTCAAGAAAAGATTTGGTTCAGGTGCTGATTGTGATTTCTGGTGTGTGCACGCTGCCTGTATTCAACCATCTGCTGGTCAGAGGTCTGAGATCCTCAGCAGACACTTCTAGAGAGGCACTCCCTTGTGTTGTCATGGAAAATGTAAAGCTCTTCATTCTTTTTTATTATTATTATTTAGCACGCAGTGTAGATAACCCAAATGGAAAAGAATGTGTTTACTTCTTAATGAATGGGAAATGTACAGTAACAAAAATGATGTTTCTTGGGTCTTAAAATGAGTCTAGTTTATTCTCTAACATGATTTTGGAATTTAAGCCTATTAAGAAAAAGCAAAAAATTACATCCTAAAGCTAGCGATGACATGGCAATAATGTCCTAGTGTGCATATCTGTGCATAGGCAAACATGATTAATAAAGCTTAGGTTTATATATCTTATTATTGGAACTGAATTTTTAAAAATTCCAGGGGACTGTAACAGAATGTTAAGAAAAGCCTTTTAGGGCATGGCTACTGATCCATTACATTATTTTGATAACAAAAGAACTGAAGTGACTTAGCCCACCTTTAATTTCACCATATTTTGTGGTTCTAGAATGCATATGCACATGTTGAGGTGATCTTGAGACGTTTCATACTATGCAGGGCTGTAAATTTGTCTCACCTTTTACTGCTTCTACGATGGTTAAACATACATAAAATGCACTGTAATTTTGGTCTTGTGATTCTTGTCACAATTGGAAAAGCCTTTAAAGAATGATTCCAGCAATATACAGGTTTTCCTTTTCACATAAAAAAGGGCATGATTTTCACATATTTATGTCAGGCTGTTTATTAAAGGTACTAAACCAATTTTGAGTTGCTGGCTGGTGTGACAGACAACCATATAACCTCATGGCACGAGTGATCTAGACTCAGAGACACTTCACTAAGTTGAGAGAAAGATTATCCGCCAGTACTTGAATGAGAAGAGTAGGAAAGTCAAAATGTGTGCGGAAGCACAAGGCAGGAAAGCTTCACTGAGACTCAAGGAGAGAGCAAAATACATATCAGAAGACAAAAAGAAAAAACCTAGGTGAAAATCAGACCGAGAAAGAAAACCAAAACAGTAAATGAAGACACATGCAAAAGGCTTGCAGGAGTCTTCCTCTGCCTCAGAAAAGAGCAGATTAAATTTTACAGAAGAGGACTGTAGAGGCACAGCTTACATCCGATTTTACAGAAGAAGGGGCTCTATGAAAGCATATGTGTGCCCTTATAGATAAAAAGAAAGCTTTGTTTTAAAATTTTAGTGGAATACTTGATCTACCAAATAGTCATATTAAAGAAACATGCCTTGAAAGCAGCCTAAAGAAACCTTGTTTCAGCCACATTTTCTGAGGTTTAAAACACTAGCCCTAAACTTGTAAAATTATTGATGTCCTACAAAGTTTAAGAGATCTTCAGTTTTTACAACTGAAGGATCATATTGGTTGATGTACTCTATATTGATATAATTTCTCTACTGTTTTTTGTCTTTTTTACAGAATGTTTAATCACAACCCTAATGAATTCTTAACCATTGCTGTCCCAGATGCAATTTCCATTAGTTCTGTGGAAATTATGTATCCAATGGAAAAAAGCACAGGCCTAGATATCCTGGATCAGGTCATCTAGACTCTGTGGCTGGCCCGCATTATTTACACAGAAGAAAAATCTATTTACAGACAAAACCAGCCCATAATGAAGCTACCAGTCCAGAGGAAAGGGTTTTTACCTGTACAGCATATAACTTCTCATATAACATAACTGTGGCTACTCAAGCTTTCCATAGCATACCTAACAGTTTGCTGGAGTATCATCCTGGTTACTGCTTAAGAAAGTGAGTTTTGTGCATCGGTTATGTGCCTAACTTAAGAAATATCATTTTCTTTCATCTAGTTTAAGACATTCCTTCCAATTTTGACCAAGATTTCATTCACTGAACGTGGATTGCCTTACTTTCTATGGCAGAAGTTATGCCTGTGGCTCAGTGTGTTATTTTGTTTAGACTGTAAATGCTACATACACTTGGAAAAATGTTTGGGTTTTATTGCATAGGATGCACCCTACGATTTAAAAAGAAGATGAAATCTCTTCCTGAAACTTGCTAATTGCAACTTCATGGGACATACTGTTTCACTCTTGCAGCCATATGCGGCTCTTTTGAATAAGATTATTTAAAGGACCAGTTAAAGCCCCAGTAGTAGAGAAATGGGCTACATCACCATTGCTTTGCAGTTTGCTTTCAGTTACCTGAAGACAACATTAATGGATAGGCAGAATTGATAGTTTTTATGTGTAAGTCAAGGGGATATAACCACGAAGCCAGAGAAGTAACTGTTGAAATACTGAGTCATAGGGAGTACGAATTACCATTAATTCCAAAACAATCTGATCTATAGGTAAAATTTTAATATCGGAAATATACAAAGCATTGCAAACTGTAACTGCAAGTGAATATATGATAAGATGATATGATTATTTATTGTGTAAATGATACAAAATCAGTGCAAAATACACTTTAGCTTAAAAAGCCCTGGGTGCTTGTTTCAGAAGCCTGTTAAACTGGCCGTATGCATTTCAGCAAGCACCATTCATTTTAGTCTCCAGCAGACCCACATTCGATAAATATATCGTATTCCTCTCGATTTCTTTGCCCAAAATCATTCACTCCAAAATACAGAATAAAAAATACTGTGCCTGAAAAACATCTCTGAATCTCAGCTACACCTACATTACCATTCCGTAGCCCCAGTTCATTGCCAATTGAGTTAGATGCTACTTTTATCTACTGGAGCATTTTTTGGGCACTTCCCTTCTGTTTCTGATGTAAACCCACTGTAAGCCTAACACCCATACCAGTGATGCTCTCCCTTACGGGAGATTTTTGTTATCTCAAAATCTATAGTACAGTTCTATTTGGGATCTTAAATCTCACTACTCATTTCCCTCTGGACTGATCTATCTATCATTTTGCCTCCCGTTTTCAAAATGGTCGCTTTCATACTTTCCAAGGGTGTCGGTGGCATTTTTTGGTTTGGTTTTTTTTTTTCCGGTAAAACATTGTGCTCAGTTAAAAAATTTGGCTCCTTTCTGCACAGCGAGGATTTGAACTTATCTTACTAAGGTAAAGACAGGACTCCCACTTATATCTTCTGGCATAAGCCTTTTATCAACATCTACTAGATCTTTGAAATACTTTTCAGGTCCTTTTTGTACTTCAGTCACTAGTCCATGATGCCTTAAAGGCTTGGAAGTCTACTTCATAGACATCTGAATCATTTATTATCTTCATTAGTAGGTATCAATGACAAGAAAAAACACTTAGCCAGCATGGTAATAATTTACTATTAAAAAAATGAGAAACATTTTTCCAGCCAGGACAAGTGTCAGACAGGTGACAGCTGCCTACCAGAATTTACTTGTGCTGAGAAGTTC
Source organism: Falco peregrinus (assembly GCF_023634155.1). Classification (NCBI taxonomy): domain Eukaryota; kingdom Metazoa; phylum Chordata; class Aves; order Falconiformes; family Falconidae; genus Falco; species Falco peregrinus. Next base: position 4,819,902 of record NC_073739.1, read on the forward strand.
CATGCTAGGAAACTTAGTTCTTTGGGACCCCAGCAGAGATTTGTGGTGGGTAAGAAGAACTGCAGTGGGGCTAGTGAATTCTTTTTACAAAGCTGCTGTTTCAAGAGTATCTAGGATTACAACAATTGCAGTGTTAGAGATATTCCATTATTCCATCACTAGATGGAAAACATAGATATAGATATAGATATAGATATAGATATAGGTAGAGATAGAGATAGAGATAGAGATAGAGATAGAGATGGAGATGGAGATGGAGATAGAGGTAGAGATAGAGATAGAGATAGAGATAGAGATAGAGATAGAGATAGAGATAGAGATAGAGATAGAGATAGAGATAGAGATAGAGATAGAGATAGAGGTAGAGATAGAGATAGAGGTAGAGATAGAGATAGAGATAGAGATAGAGATAGAGATAGAGATAGAGATAGAGATAGAGATAGAGATAGAGATAGAGATAGAGATAGAGATAGAGATAGAGATAGAGATAGAGGTAGAGGTAGAGGTAGAGATAGAGATAGAGATAGAGACAGAGATAGAGATAGAGATAGAGATAGAGGTAGAGGTAGAGGTAGAGGTAGAGATAGAGGTAGAGGTAGAGGTAGAGGTAGAGATAGAGATAGAGATAGAGGTAGAGATAGAGATAGAGATAGAGATAGAGATAGAGATAGAGATAGAGGTAGAGACAGAGATAGAGATAGAGATAGAGATAGAGATAGATAGATATGTGTGTGTCTGTGTGTCTGTATATGTAAGATTCCCAGTTAACCCAACTGGGTTACTGAAGGCAACAGAACTTCCCTATGCCACTGTGCCCGTATCTGGTCTTCTGTATTTTACTCTGCATATTTCCTTTATGGAAACACTCACGGCTGTGTAGACTTCATTGTGTTTTGTTCTCTGACAGAATTTTTTTCACTGGTATATACTGTGTATATATATATATATATATTTATTTTATTTTTTTACCCAAAGCCATGGCTAGATTAAGCAGAAAAGACATCATGTTAAATCATCTTACTGATGAATTAGTCGAGGCTTGCACAATGTTGTAAATAGACCATGCTGTAAATGTGCTAAGTATTATTTTTTTGGCCATTCCTGCGACTCTAAACAATAATATTTTTTGTCTTGTGGAGGCTGCACATACTCCAACAAAGTCGGTGTGATTCCATCACTTTATTTTGAGAAAATCAGAAAGATGCATCCTCTGTGTCTTAGGCTTTCATACATTATGCCCATGAATGTCACAGCCTCTGCATGCCTAGGGCCACATCTGTCAAAGGCAGACCCATTTTTAGCAGAGCATGCTGGCATATATACTACAGGAATGAGTCTATATGAGGTCTCCGTGAGAAGGAATGAACTGTTTTTCCTGAACTGAAAAAAGAGTTAATGTTTTTATTCTTCTGCCTAATACCTCCTCAAATTCAAGGACAGATTATTCTAGAGTTTACATTTACATATGAATTATACACCAATAACTTATAGGAAATATGTAAATTAGGTAGGCATACAAAACATGATGTGAATGTTGAAATTTGTGTCTTTAAGAGAAAACCTAGGTGCCCAAGCATGTAACCTTTACAAGCATAAATAAATCTTATGTGAATATACCCTATAAGCTTTTACTTACACTGCTGTAAATCTAAAGTAACTCTTCTGACCTTAATAGCTTTACTCAAGATGTACCCCTTGTACAGATGAGATTAGAATTTGGCCTTTTAACCTCAATTAAACTCTGTGTGCAAGTAATACCACACCATGAAAGTCAGGTTGGCTGAATCAGGTCCTCCGCATAAAACACTATTGCTAGGGAAATGTTTAGACAGTGATTTTCAGATGAATGTTTAGATCTATAATTGGGCTTAGTTAAGTCAGTAGCAGTCTTAATTATTTACCAGAGGTGTCCCTGGACAGAATACTGAATTTAGAGTAACTCTGGGGGTATAGTTCTCAGAGTCTGTTTAGTTAAGAAAAATAATGGCAGTTTTCTTCTGATCTACCCTATCACTTTTGCCCCAACAACATTCTTCCAGTCTTTAAAACACATGCTGGAATACAGAACAAGGTTAAAGACATTTCTCTGGCTTTCAGACCTTCCTTAGGCTGAAGAAGGAATAGAAAAATGTTAGTTTTCAGCTTATGGCCTGAAGAAGACCCAACAGCCAAAACATCACCATTAACTTGCCTTCTATTTTTGTGTATCATTTGCTATCAACTCTTCATTTTCCAGCTTTCAAACCGCTGCCACGCTATCAGTACTTCCACTTATCCTATTTTTATAAGGCATCGGGTTCTTTCTTTCAGAGGAATCTCACAGTGATCCTGATCAGGCAATTGATTTTTTAGCAGAACCTCCTGTTAGAGTCAGTGGGGAATTCTAGTTAAAAATCAATAGCACAATCTGACCCAAAATGAGTGAATGCGTCTTTGAGAAAAGCAAGAAATGAATGACACCTTAATGCAAAATTGGGTGTTCTGTGTGAGCCCCTAGCAGTGGAACACTGAAGCATGTGCATTGTCTTCAGGTTTTGACTACTTTTCAGTTACATAGGAAAAAAGAATCAGATTTTAAGTGAATTGAGAAACAGGCAGAAAAACCAATGTCAATTACCCATTATGAGATTTTTCCCACATTCCATATATTTCTTGCTTAGTAAAATAATGTAATTATCAAGAAATGTTCCTTTTTTATCATTATTATTTTAAAGGTATAATTTACATTTCCAAATGTTCGTAAAACATACCTCTCATTTCAAACTCTTACACCACCGGCACACTGACAATATCACATTTGCTGGCATTTATATTCATACTGCATGTTGCACTAACGTTCTATTAACTACTATAAAAATACTGCCTTGTTTGAACTAATATTTTGATTTTGGTTTAAGATTTGTAAATTAGATGTATATGTAAATTTTTGTATATCGCAATTTCATTTTTTAGATAACTTTTTAAATTGTAACAACTGTTGATACTTGTGAAAGTTACAAAACTCACAATAATAAAACTATGAACTTTTTATTTTCCATATTATTTGATGAAATACAGTGAAAGACCTGTCAGAATACCTAAACCACTTCTTTAAAGGATGAATTTGTAAATTCAGCTTTGATACAAAATGCATCCAGAAGCAATACATTTTTAAAAGTGTATGCTTAACTTCTAAACAGGAGCATCTATAATTTTAAATTGCCTTTATGCTTGACACTGGAAAAAAATTCACAAAATGTTGTGATCCAGCTGGAAAAATAATTCCCATACTTAATTTAGTCTACTAGGTGAACATGTTTCTGACATTTTTTCACTTTATTAAGTTAGTTGATCAAGAAAATAAGATGGATTTGGGGGGAGGGGGGTGTTTTGGTTTGGGGCTGGTTTGTGGGTTTTTTTCATTTAGGTTCAGAAGTTTTCTAATGAGTAAAAACAGCCACATTTAATGGCCACAACAATTTCAGACTTGCAATACAAAAAACTAAGGACTCTGCTCTTCGTGCCAATGTCCGGTGAAGAGAAAGCCAAATGTTCTCAGTGAAGGGCTGCACACTTAAAACTGATGCAGGAGCTGAGATCTGCGCTGCTATCTGTATGGAATAATAGATGGGCGTTTGGAAGTGCTGGCTTTGGTTCAGTTTCTGCTCATATAGATTACCAGAAACCATTGCTAAAATTGATGGTCATTACTGTGGCTAAAATCACTTTTTAAAATAAACAAGAGACATGATCTTGTCTGTTCATTTGTTTAGGCTGAGAATCTGCCAACTTTCTGAGCAGGGGAATCGATAGGATTGCTTAAATTACTCATCGTCACAGTAGATAGAAAGAATCTTGCTCTTTATTACTCAGCTACATTTTATCTACACTAGTCACTGCTCTTGATTTTATTTCTATTGTCCAAACTGATAGAAGTGATATTTGAAGTGGATACCTAAGTTGGGGAAATGGGAAACTGTGGAAAAACTTTTTGCTCAACCTGGGCAAGAATGCATCTGCACAAAGAAATTAAGGCTGAAGTCACATTTCATAGATTATGTCTAGATTAAGATAATGTTTTCTTGGGTTTAGTGGTTATGATATTGTAACTTATGTTAAGCTAGTTATGCTAGCTAGCATGCTCAGTTATCATTTAAATTTTTGTGGGTTTCAACTCCTGCTGATTTCTTCCATTTAAATCCATTCCTGAAAATTTTCTCTGTGAGAAATAAACATGGCTTTTTTCCTCTAGAACACAAATGCATCTGTAAAATAGTCTATCTAAGTTCAAAAATTTAATAAAAAATGTCAGTTTCCCATGATTTCTTGTTTTGGCATTTTAAAATCTCATTGCAACATCAGGTATTCTCATATGTTAGTCTTGCACTGTGTTTCCTTAAAAGTCTTGTAATTCTGTTGGGGTTTTTTTTTCCTTTATGCACCATTTGTTTTTCAGTGCATATTTACACAACTCCAATGATGCATCTAGAACTTGGTTAGGCAGGAGATGGAAAAAGGAATCCCAACTTCAACACCCATAAAGCGACATTAGAACACAGAGAGATATAATTCAATAACAATAAACCCAAACTTTTTGCTTGGGTTTTTTTTTTTCCAGAATAAATCAAAACATTTCAGTGAACATGAACGTCTTCAGCTGTTGTATTTTTTCTGTCAACTTTGTTTTCAGACACTTCCATTCTTATGCTCTTTTTTGGCCTGATTCAATGCTGAAACAGTGATGTTACTGATACATGCTCTCAGTGAAAGCAGGAATCCCTCACTAACAGGCAAGTTAGAACCACACACAGCAAATTTCCACTGTACCTGTACTGATACCCTGCAGCTCAAAATTTAGGTTCTGTGCTTGGCTGCTTTATCATCAATGTTGCAAGAGTCCGGATATCCACACAGCACATTTCAGTCTTAGGAGAGAGAAAATCCACCGCCTTGCTCACTACTAAGCTACCAACAACTAATATTTACAAAAAGCAAATCAGATACAAGTCTTGACATTTAAAATATGTCCAGGGCCAGTTTATTCACACACCGAACTCAAGCCTATAGTAACAGTCACAAACACAAAGTAGAATTGTTTGGGTATTTTCATATTACGTCTAGTAAATTTAAGCTTAAGAGTATTCCCTTCTTACGCTGGCAAGGGTTTGCTCTACTGTGCAACAATTTCTATCTCCCTGCTGTGTTTTGGATAAAAGGGTTCAGCACCAGGAAAGGAACAGGAATTACGAACTCCATTCAGTTGCACCACACCACTGCTCTGCACCTCCGCGGGGAGCACGCTAGATAAACTCACTCGGACTGACAGAGATCTGACCATCCTGTAACGCACCTGATCGGTTGGCCACCATGCACATGTTTGCTCATATTCGTATAAATCTATCCAAGGTGCCCCCAGCAGAAGACTGAGATTTTCTGATGGGAAGTAGAAGCCTGCCCCAGCTACTCTGCCAGCAGTCAGCTGCAAATCTCCCAGCCATTTATTTTCCTGATCTCCACTGGTTTTGTGGCTGTCATTTGCCTTAGTATTAAAGCTCAGGAAGGAATAGTCGGGTTTCAGATGCAGCTTGTTCTGTCAGAAACTCCTGATGTCCTACACTATATTTCACTGATTGCTAGATTTGGGTCAGAAAAGAAATTTCCTTGAGGGCACATTGACTCTGTCTTGAGATTTTACTTTATTGTTCTTTCCCCTACATTTCAGAAGGAAATTGAAGGCTTTTGAGCTGCTGAGTGTCTACTACAAGTTGCTGAACAGTCTCGGCTTCCATTAAAATTAAAATGAGTGTATCACTGAGGGCACTTAGCTTTTTGCAAGGTTGTATCTTTGCTGGGTCCTGCAGGGGAAAAAAAAAATTCAGCTGGCCAAAGCACGAAAGTTTCAAGAACTTCAGTGTCTATGTAACCTATGTACACCACGTTGGTTGAGTTCTTTTCCCTTCATTAGAGATCTTTGTGCTATAAAAGGGAAAAAAAAAGAAAAAAAAGAAAAAAAAAAAGAACAAGAGAGAGAAGGAAACTTATAAAAATCTACAAAGTATTTATTAACATTTACTTTAAGAATATGCTTCTGAAGATGTAAAACCCTCATTGAGATTAAATTAAAACACATCAAATTGGGACTGGCATTAAACTGTCAAATTTAGGAATAAGGTAGTCTCATGCACCATGAAATTAATTGTTTCCTTAAGAAAAGTTCTTGATTCTTCTTTTTGAAGACAAATCTCCAAGGTAAACTTGTTATAAGAGTTATGCCTACACAGCCTTTGTATGAAAGTCTGCTGAATGCTGTGCTTGACCCCAGTGGTAGGAAGATTCAGCACTTATTTGATATTTAACTTACTCATAAAGGTGTCACCTTTATCCTGAAATCCAGTTTCCGTTGTGTTACATACTGAAAGGATGATTACACAAGTTTATATTCCTGAAAACCACCACTGTACATCTGAAATACAAAAGGTTTTTCCCAGCTGCCTGGAAGTGAGGTGTGATTTGCAAAAACCTTTGGGCTAAGAGTTCTCCCTGTCTGCTCCAATAAATTTGCTGAAATTCTCCAGGAAAATTATCCGCTGCAGATTTATTTCATTTATTTGTCATGTTTTGCTGAAATAACTGATATCAGGGCTTTCCAAAAGTTGCTGACCTTTCCAAGTATTATTGCAGATAAATATTTGAATTCAATTTTATCTTTAACTAAACCAATATCTAAAGAACAGTCCATTGCCTTCTAAATGGACATCCATCTTATATTTCTTGATGTTATTCAGAAGATCTCCAGGCTTAAAAGATGCTGCTCTGGAATAAATTTCAGAATATGATGCTTTGAAGAGCTGTAAAAATATATTTTGGTCAGATGAGCCACAGACACACAAGTCTGGTTTCCATAAGCTTTACTTTATTTGAAACTTACTGAAGTTGACCTATTTAATTAGTTGTTAATCACCACTGCAACTCAGGAGTTTTGCTTTCTGTAAATACTTATGTAGTAATCATAAAAAAAATCCAAAAAGCCCTTGGACTGAACACTCATCCTTCAGCTTCCTCACTTCACATGCCGTTGGACAACTGTATGTCCTATGCCAAAATATCAGGACCATGAGGATGTACATTTAGTTCTCTATAGTTCTGTTAAAGAATCTCTTGAAACGTCACATATGTCAACTCTTAATTCAAAAGGCAAAGATGCCTTTTCTTAAAACGTGTCTTGGTTGCTGAAATGGGCTGACTTCTCAAAAAAGTAAAATGTCTGTGTGTAATTGATTAAAATTTATTTTCCTTTCCCAGTTGCCCTGCTTTCAACTCCTTCACTCTTCCACTGTCATCATGCTACTAGCTGTCAAGTTGCTGTAGGACTCTCTCTTCACTGAAGATAAGCCAGTTGTCACCTAAATGTGCAGCAAAGATGGAAAAAAAATTCCGTTGCCAATACTCAGAAGACATCACTTCAGAGCAAGGTCCAAACAGGCTCCCTAAGCAGTGCTGAGTATGCTTTTGGTCCATCTATGCTTTGCGGTGATGTCAAAACAGAAGATTCCTTTTGGCAGAATAATTATACCAGATGTTTACTGGTTAAAGCATAATAAACACCTTCATTCATAAAGGATAATAAATGTTAGCTCTTTCCTTAAATATCCCTGTATAAATAAGCTCAAAGTTACCTGCAGTGCCAACTCATCTGTGCTCATTATTGATTCAAGCTGACAGCAACAGATAAATTTGCCAGTGAAAACATGGGCTTTTAGATTCCTCATGGAGAGCAGAACCTCTCATTTAACAACAACAACAACAAAAAATCTTTTTTAAGAACGACAATTCTCTCAGGCCTTCTTAAATTACAGAAAATAAATATTTAAAAATATATTTATCATACAGGTGAAGTAAGGTCCTCTCTCAAGTTCCTGTGAAAGACAATGTTTACACAATTGAGAGATTTCCCTACTTGGGAAAAAAAAAAATAATCCAAGCAGTCAGCCTCACAATCAAATGTACCTTATTTAAAATTAATTATTAAACATTTGTGAAGCATTAGATATGTGAAGTGCCCTCTCACCATACACCTACAGCCATACATCATACACATAAATATAAACACATGTGTATACACATACACGTACTCACATACACACATACACATGCTACATGTTATCGTAAGGATGATGCATTACTTGCAATGTCTTTGGAAATAAATACAGGAAAAGGGTTTTATTTTCATTCTGATTTATAAGTCAAGATCAACAGACTAGAATATTTCAAATTTTTCTGTTTTAGAATACTCCATAATTTTATATTTCAGTTACTATTTGAAATTTACATTTTGTGGAATTATTAAATCATAATCAACATACACAGAAAAATTTTAAAGAGATCAGAATTCTTCCCACATCATAACTTGTTACAGCAGAATTGATGTATTTCCTTCAATAGGTTTTCTGCCTTTGTGAAAAAAACCTTAATTAGTTTTGTGAAGTATTGATTAAACTATAGTTAATCCTCCTATAATCTGCCCAAAACTTACTGTACAGAAAGCTTCATTATTAATTTATGCACACTTTTTATACCTAACATGAAGAGAGACTATATGGCAAAAACACAAATCATGTCATTTTATTACATTTATTCAAGAAAAGGGAAAAGACATATATTTACTTACTAATTCAGTTTCAGACCTTAGCACTCTAGAGAAGCAGTTTCAAACCTCTGAAAGCTTTGTTGCAATAATCCATTATGATCCATGCTCACAATATATTAAATACAATTTTATCTCAAATTTTAACCTGTAGCTATGAAAAATAAATTTCAGAAATACATAGCAGAATGAGTTTTCATAAAAAAATTAAAATAAAATTGATTTCTTGTTGTCCATCACTGTGCAGATATGCTTAATTACTGCATAAAGTTTATTCTTAGCTTTGCAACACTTTGTATTCTGATTGGCTGAAGAGTTTCTAATTTTCTTAATCACTGCACAGTTGTTTCTCTGTAAGTATATATCCTACAAATCCATTCCTGCTGTTTGGCAGAGTTAGCCAACCAGAGAAATAGGATGTACACGGTAGCTATGCAGTTATCTTTCGATAACCTTACTTCTACCATCACCTGCCATACTTCTTTTTAGGTTGGCTCCAGAATACAAATTTTTCAACCAGTCAACCTCAGCTTATCACTTATTTAAATACTGCAAAAATGCATGAAGGAGGGATCCTTCTTCTGTTCTTACTGCAACAAAAAGGAAAAAAAAAAGGCAAAACAGTCCTGCCAAAACTGGGGGGAGGGGCGCAAAAAGGTGGTTGATTCTGATCTCATTTTAAATCACAGCAAATTCAAATTAATTATATTAACCATCACTTGAGACAACCAAAGTCAAAAGGTCAGAATATGTCCTGGTTTGTAAAGCCTGAATTCTGTCACTGATGCCCCCACTGCAGCATGCTCTTCTACACGTAGTAACCCTCAAGCACCACAAAGCTCTCATCCCAAGAGCAGCAGCTAAGTATTTGCTCTCTGTGTTTAATTCCAATAGCAGAATCCTCCTCTGCACTGGCAAGGAGGAAAAGACAGCGAGCATGGGAAAAGGTCTAAGAAGGCAGAAACAAGAAATGTAGTGGGAAGGAGCTGTGAGACATAGATCCTACAAAAACTATACCCACACCTGGACCAACACTTTGTGGCATCTAACCCATGCCAACATCCATCTGGGGTCATGAAACTGAGCCAGGCAGTATTAGAGTGAACAGGACCATATGAGAAAACGTGGACACAGGCCCCCCATCCAGGGTTGGACCCAGGTCTCCCCAGTGCACGTCCAGACCCTTACTGAAGAGCCACACTCCTCCATCCTCCATCCCTCTCTGCCCCACCAAGCTTTCAGTGGTGTCCCCACACCTTCACGCAGCTTGCGGCTGGCTCCTCTGTCTGCACACATTCCTGAAGCTCCCCTTTATATAAGCTAGAAAATGGAGCTTTTCAAAACAAACAAACTTCCCTCAAGAGCCTCCAATGAAATGAAAAATTCCTTATAAACATTCTCCAAATGTTTTTCATGGTTTTGTTGCCTCGTGTCTTATTTTTCCTTTTTTTCCTCTAATTGTCCTCATTTTAAACTCAAAATTTAGAACACTAATAAAATTATCATGCATTAAAACATTTCTTCTACATATTTACTCTCAACATGGATTTAAAGCTAATGCATATTATGAAGTGTTGGTCTTAACAGCAGGAAATGATCCACTGACTCTGTCATGCATAGTCATTATCTGAAATTTTCAGGGGGGAAAAAAATTAAAATGGAGTTAGGGTTGACAGTTCACATTTTTTCCCTTTCCTTTCATTTTTTTAATTCTTTATAATTTTTAATATTTTTGAAAGTTTGTAATTTTTGTCTCTAACTTAGCAAGCAATGACACCAGTTTCTACACTGGGGCAAATTCTCCCTATGTAGTTCATCTATGTAGTATAATACATATGGTCTTGTCCTGGTTTCAGCTGGGATAGAGTTATTTTTCTTCTTAGCAGCTGCAGTGCTGTGTTTTGGATTTGGTGTGAGAATAATGCTGATAGCACAATGATGTTTTAGATGTTGCTGGGTAATGTTTATACAAAGTCAGGGACTTTTTGGTTTCTCATGCCCTGCCAGGGAGGAGGCTGGGGGGCACAAGGAGCCAGGGGGGGACACAGCCAGAACAGCTGACCCCAGCTGACCCAGGGGACATCCCACACCACATGGCCTCATGCTCAGCAGATACACCTGGGGGAAGGAGAAGGACGGGGTGGACATCCGGAGTGATGGCGTTTGCCTTCCCAAGCCACCGCCAGGCGTGCCGGAGCCCTGCTGCCCTGGGGATGGCTGAGCCTGCCCGCCCACGGGTTGTCATGAATTAATTCCTTGTTTGCTTTGATTGCGCGCACGGCTTTTGCTTCACCTATTACCTTGCCTTCATCTCAGCCCACGAGTTTTTTTAAAACCCACTTTTATCCCACCAATGCTCTCCCCCATCCCGCTGCTGGGGGAGCATGCATGCGGTTGCGTGGGGCTTGGTTGCCAGCTGGGCTTAAACCTCAACAAATTTATGCACAAATACTTATTTCTGTTTACATATATATGTCTAACTATAAACTCTGCACAGCAGGGTTGCATCCCAGTAAGGCATCCAGAACAACTTGGAGACATCAAATCATCAAATACAGGTCATACTGTAAAAGTGCTTGAATTTGGCAGGCTGGACTCTGTTCTACTTATTGAACAAGGAGGCTGAACACTCAACCACGTTCAAACTGCAAGTTAAGGATGAAATCAGGACATGCCTCTATAATTAATTTGGCATGGTATTCTGCCAGTGTCTGTTCAGAGACAATAATTTATAAATTATTTGAGACTCAATCATTTTGACTTCCTACAGAAAATTCATAAAGAGATCTTGATCTTGCCCAGGTACAAGCATCGCTTCAATGGAAAATACAAGGGTCTTTAAAGGACAATACCAATTCTCTAGGACACAGACACTAAAAAATATATGGTTTTAATCATTGCATTTATAAGCATGTGATATGTTGCTATAGACCATAATATAATGATATGTAATATGCTATAATTCTACTTCACCTGTTCACAGAACGGAATAATTAAAACGCTGTCTTAACAGGAAACGGTGAAAAAGGCAAAGGCAGTACATATCTATCTATGTCAAATAAATTGAAGGAATGTGCCTATATCTAATATAATTATACCTTTTGGATCTTCAGCATAAGGCTGTGCATCTTAACCCAACCATTTTCATTTCTGATTTTTAAATGTGTATTTCGAACCAATATGTGTATTCCTATTACTCCCGTGATGGGAGTAGCGAACACTATCACGATAGGTCTCTATCACGTGTGCTTCTCAAAATGAGTGTGCAAATGAACTATCCAGATTTATCTTTATAAAACATTACTTTTGAAGATTTAACTCTAGGCAAGAGAATCACCTGGAATCAAATGACTATATAATGATAAAAATTTAGAGATGAAAAAAGATCTAAGAGCTGATCTAGTCAATCCTCTTAAGTATGCAGGATTGTAAACTGCAATGAGTTCTCTGGAGTATTCTCCGCTCCGAGTTTAAATGACTCAGGAATGGAACCACCATTGTTTCCTTTGAATCTATCCCACCATCCACCTCCTTACTAGGAATTTTTCCTGATATTTAGACAGTGCGCTCCTGTGCTCAGTTTCTTCTCATTTACCTTTCCTAGGCACACAGGCTATTATGTCAATGCTGCTCTAACATTGCATTCTGTTTTGGATCATATTGGCCAGGTTTTGGTCAACATTAGAGAAAGCTCTGGACACATGCAAAGAATGACCAGTGGACACTATGCAAGCCTTGGGTAGCTGGGATTGCTCCGTATCGGAGCACCCACACACATTCGTATTTTTATTATGAGTCCCTTCACTCGAGCTTTTCTCCTGAATCAATCCCTTCATTCTGTCACTTTAACAGTTTTCCCCTTTTTTCTCTCAGTCTCCTCAGTTTGACCCTTTCTTTTTTTGGTTTTTGTTTTTTGGGGTTTTTTTTGATGGCATGCTGTATTCTAGGTAGTCTAATCTGGCCATGTGGAAATTGTAGGTTCCAAACATGATGCCTTTAATTACATAGCACAAAAGGCATTACTGCTACTTCTTCTGTGGGTTTTGTGGTTTTTTTAATCATATTTTAACCTTTTAACTAATTTGATGTCTCCTCTGAGCTCTCTTCCAAATCTTTCAATCACTTAGTATCATGTTCCACTGAATATTTCTGTTTCGGGTAATTTTTTTTCTCCTGCGTATTCATTACCTTTTTATTTTCCATGTTAAATCTTATATTTTGATTTCCAAACAACATTGCTCACCTGTCCTGATTAGTCTTATTCTTTCACTTTTCCCACAAGTATTCACAGCATCTCTAAATAAAGTAACTTGAGTTGTTTCATTTGCAGTCTCCAAATTCCTAGTAAATAAGTACATTCAGGTTATAAATTCAGTATTCATAGCACTAGATAATAAATTTCCTTAAAATCACTAAAGTCTGTACAATAATTGAAGTATTCAGGGGGTGGGGTGGGGTGGGGTGGGGTTGGAGGGAATTGTTAATTTTTAAAATTATAAGAACATTAAAACTGAATATTCCTTTGTTCATTTTTAGGTGAACTCATCATATTACATATGAGAGTTCAAATATGCTGTGATCTTTAGCATCCTGTGTAACTGATGGCTAGTTAAGCACAGGATTGGGTTCCACTTGAGGGATCAAAATCACAGGGATGAAAACACAGAACAGGGTCAAAATCCAGTCTGAAACTCAAAATAGAGAAGATTGTATCCACTAATGAGAAATGCTAATTTTTGTACGATAGGCCCAACCCAAACCCTGTTTGTTTTAGCAACCCTTAATTACAGGAGGTGCCCCGTTTAAGAGTCACCACAGGAAAGTAACAGCAACCTGAAAAACAGGGATATTACAGGACTAGGCTCAATACACAACTAATAGTTTGTACTGTACATTTTGATTTGACAGGTATTTTGGCCTACATTCCTACAGATACTTGAGTATATGCTGCTATATATGCTGCTTGTGAAAACACTCATTAAATACGCTGAGATGTATTTTTTCTTAGGTGAGGGTGGAATAATGTTTTAAACTACATTAAGAAATTAAGCACTTGGGTTAAATATAGTGTCATATGTTAATTGTGTGTGCAGCAAGGGAATGTGTCTGTGTACTGTGCATTATTAACAAAATGTGCCCAAATGACTGACTTTCATTTACATTAACTGGCATGTCTTTTTTCCTTCGGTGATGCTCTATTCGTTTTGCAGATGTTGAGAGACATGAACACAACTAATGAATATTTCTAACCAAAATGCTTCAAAATTGTACACTTTCAAAGTGACAGAAATATTTAATTTCACAATTATACCCCATTTATGCTCAAAATACAGTATTTCACTGGGAGAATTTATGTTCCAGGATCACCTATCAACAGTGTTCAGAACAGGAGTGGTATCTTTCAAATGCAGCTTTTAAAAGTCGCCACTTGTCATTAAACGTAACTGTATGTTCAAGAGGTTTGTAATAATAGCCTTTAATTAAACTGGGGACTGTTAGCAGGTTTCTGTTGCCCTTTGAAGTTCTTAATTATTAGTTGTACCCAGCCTTTTATGGCGCACTTAAGGTTAAATTAAATAATTAAAATATACCTCCAAGAGAAATATAAAGACTTTACATGTTTTAATTAAATTTCTAAATTTCAAGGGTTTTGAAATAATAACATGTTTTGATTTTCTTGCGTTGGCATACTAGAATGTGTCATACATTAAACAAAAAATAGGTAGCTTTTTATGGGAATAATCACTAAGCATGACGCATGTAAATGAGCTATTTTCTATGCATGGCTGGCAAAAGTGCTAATTAAATAGTTGGTATTCAAGGCTATGCTCGTTCATTGTTTAGTGACACACAAATCCAGCGATGTGTGCCAGCAGACATTTTAAGTTGAACATTTTCTCCTCTACGCTTTTTGTCATGAAATGGTGGCACCATGATGAGAACACTAGTGTAAGCAAAACACCAAAATACATTTTAATAATGTTTTAACCATGTAGTGACACTAGTCTAGTTTTCTAATGAATTTTTAATTTCTTTCTTCTTATAAGGATGTTACGAGTTATCGCTGATGCATATTAAATCATATACATGAGTCATTTGCTCACTAAATTTGCATAAAATGGCTAAATGCTAATGCACCAAATGGGGCTTACTATATATGGTACAGTAAGTATGTCCTTGCAGGTTTTCTGCAATCAATCTCCTCTATTTCATTAGAGCCAGATAAAGGTCTCTTGGGAAAAGGGAAAAGAAAAACTGTTGTGTGTGCACAGCAAACTTATAATGCCTATGATGATTTCTACGGGATGAGTAGAACCCAGTCTAGAATTAGAATTTGCCCAAGACTGAAAACAGAGTTCCTTGGCGAGTTAAATGGTACCCCTGAAAGCAGCCTGGCACTCCTAATAACCACCTGGCCATTCATGGAGATTTTCCACGTTTAGCATTGAACACTGGGTTGAAAATCCACGTAGCCAATGATTTTAATTTTGCAATCCCTGATGTATCCCTTACACTCCCTGCTAAATCTATAGCCTCCAAAACCTTGTCAGCTCCTCACTATTTTGCAGTGGAAGTTAAAAGTGCTGTTCTTCTCTTGTTGTGCCACATACATTCACTGTTCCTTCCTTGTCTTCCTGCTAATAGAAATTATATATTGACCAACATATATTTGAATTGGTAGCAGGATCGCAGTAAGAATGGCATCACTGTTGCAATATTATTAATGCAAACAAAAAACCTTACATTTAATGACGGAAACTTTGTTTTCTCTCTCTGTTTCTTTTTTCTTTTTGACATCTGGAACATTTCTGTAACTGGTGCAAAAAAAAATGCTATTTTAAAATAAATGTATGCTTTGCCCTACAGTTATTTTGAATTAGTCTTGATAAATAATTAATTAATGCATAATATATTATTTAGATGCAATGGTCTTAAGAATTTGAGTGGTATTTCAACTACAATTATAGTAATTTATTTATCAGTGAAAAATTTACATAATCACACTTCAAAATCCAGTGGACTGGAGAAATATCAGAAGGACACCCAGGAATGTGCGTAATGACTCTGGGCATTAGATTAACTTAATAATGTAGTGATGTGCAAGAAGTTATAATATCTAACAGAGCTGTATTTGACGAATCATTTTTAAACGATGCAACCTAAACATTGTTTTCTCTTTTCAGTTTTATGTTAAGAAAAAGACACATTTTAAATACAGGATGGGAATTAGACCATTCTGTAGGAAACCAAGTATTGTTCCTGCTAGAATGGAAGAAAATTTAAATATCATTTACAATAGAATCCTGGAGTCTCTAATGCTGCCAGAGGAAAAGTTGAATTTATTAAAATGTCATTAGACGGTTAGCTGGTTTTGGGTGGTTATTGTAGGCTATCCCATTGTTCATCAGTGGTAAAGGACAATGCAGGGAAGGGATGGAAGTGTGCTGTCTTGCCAGTGTAGACAGAACGGTATCAGAGGTAGCTCACCACTGGTAACCGTGTCATACTATGGATCTTCCCTCCACCCATGAAGCCTTTCTGAGGCAAATGAAGTAGAGCTTATGGATACGATGGAGAGTAGTGAACTCGCTTCACGATGAAGCACATGCAGAAACAGATCATAGGTTTTCTGGATTCAGAGCTATGTGCAGAGACACATAACGCACCCTCAAGTTTGCATATGCCACTTGTGTCCATCTACGTGCTTCTAAAATAAAAAAAGGATCTATTGCAGCTGTCATGCCAACCCAATTTATGCCTTTTGAGAATTAAAGGAATTTTAAAAAACCCATAAAATTAATATTCATATATTTCCCAGCAATATATTTATGCCCATTGGTAAATGATACGTCAAAAAATCCCGAGTTCTCAGCTGAACAGTAATCTATATAATGTATGCTTACACCAATTACAACTATAGAGAATGAGATTTTACTGGTCTTTTGAGGTTCTGAAATGATTTTTCAATATAGAAAAATAAGTGAAGAATTAGCTTTGGCTCTGGTTGAGCCCATACCACCACCAGGTTATACTTTCCTATGCACCTGCAGCAAATTCTGAGATGCTACAACAGCAATTGCTTTCTATGACAGAAAACAGCTAGACAATAATTTGTACTTCATATAAAAGAGTGCTAATTTTACATTTTCTGGTGCACCACAACTGCTGCTGAGTTAGACAGGTGAGAAGAAATTGTGCATGTGTGTTCCCATCCCCGCTGTGCAGGTTTTCTGCTACTGACTCCAGCTTTCTCATACAAGGTTATAGTGTGTTAGCTTCCAATTACATTACTACAGTTATTCTCATAACAATGATATGATTTTATTGTAACACCCCAAACCTTTGTTTCCTAAAGGCAGTGTTCTACATGACAATAAGAATGGAGTATTTTTTACATTAGTATCTCTTTAAGAGAACTGACATCATTAATGCAATCAATGTAACTTACTCAAAAAGACACCTCTTCAAAAAATAAAAAGATTTTTAAAAACAATTACATGCCCTTTTACAGATTTTATTCTGGAATTCAAATGGTCACACTCAGACCATACAGGTCCTTTTACAAAGGGCTAAACACTGGTCCTATTCGAGTCCAAAGACAGACTGACCAAGCTTTGACCCAAAGCACAGGACATTAATTTTTCCCAACAAACTCTTCTTAGACTCAAAGGAAGACAAATTACTGACTGTTTCCCATAGTCATTTATTTATGAAGTTTGTTTTGATCTAGCTTCTACTTTCTGCATGCTGATGTACAAACTGGAGGTCAAAAGGGTAAGCAGGAGGCGGTTCCTTATCACAATCTCCTATGCATTGGCAGCTCCCTTACTTTCTTTATCACATGGGTCTGATGATCCTGCTCACTGCTGCAACCTTACTCACATGTCACGTGGCTTTCAGTACCATCAAAGCTGTAATAGTCTACAAATCATTAAGGAAACGAGGAAGATCTGTGTCCTTATCACACACTGTGCACTTCAGCATAGATATTTAAACCATCAGTGTCTTGGAGGAGTAAATGCCATACTTCCTAACCTTACATGCCTCAGATTTCAGTAACAGCTGAAGGAACTTCAAATGATGGCAACAAAGCATCTACACCTGCAGTAACAAGGTCAGATTTGCCCTGGACTCCATGCATCCTGTGATTGTTGCTACATTAAATATGTGTAGAAATATGTCCTTGTGGTGTAGCCAAGGAGCAAAAATTGCCACGGCAAGTAGATACAGACATAGAAATGAACATCATCCCAAATGGCTGGGCTACCAAAGAGTCCTTTCAAAAACGTTACTCCTCTAGTTACGAGGTGGCGGAAGCATCCACACTTGTAAGCATGGCACTCAAACTGAGAATGGGGTCCAAAAATGGGCCGATCCTTATAGCACCAACATGGAGACAACTGCTTCCTATGGGATGCTGTCCCATCTTGCCAGGAAATGAATTAACACAAGCAACAGTCCAGCACAGAGGGGGGGGGGGGACGGGGACGGGGACGGGGACGGGGACGGGGCTGGGGGGGGGGGGGGCGGGGGGGGGGGGGGGGGCGGGCGGGAAGGGAAAAAACACCAGGAACAAACCAAAGCTTTGCCTACGAGGTGATGGCAGGGCCCTCCAAAGTGCGTGTCCATGGCTCAGGCGCAGTGGCCGCTGGCAGCGCCGCGATGCCTCGGTGAGGGGCGCGGGGCAGTCGCCATCGCGGGCGGGGCGAGCGCCCCCTGACAGCGCTGTGCAGCCAAGATGGTATCATTAGCCCCGCGCAGCGTGATTTCTCCTTAATCCTTCCTGCAACTTACAAGTTTAAATGTCCATGCATGATGTTATTAACTGGCTTTACCCGGCTATTTTTTTATCTTGGTTTTGTGATGGTTTGTGGGTTTGAGGGTTTTTATTGTTGTTGTTTTGGGGGTTTTGGTTTTTATTTGGAGCCTCCCCCGGCGGACGAGCGCACCGGCGCGGCGGCGGCAGATCAGTACCGGTAACTCAATTACTCGGCACCGGCGGCACCCGGGGGGAGGGGGCTGGCTGCTGCGGGAGGCGGCTCCTCCTATGGCGGGCAGCGCTAATTAGCGATAAGCGCTAACTACAATTAACGGCCGCCGTTAGGCGCGCAGCCCCGCGGCCGGAGGTAGCGGGCGGTGCGCCGGGGAAGGGGCAGAGGCCGCGTGCCGGCGGGGAGAGGCGCGGAGCCCCGGCACATCCCGGCGCATCCCGGGCGCGGTGCCGCCTCCGGTCTCCCGGGAAACACCAATCAGCGCCGCGGGGCGGGGCTGCGCGGGCGGCGCCCAATGGCTGGCTCCCGGTGGGCCGCGCGGCGGCTGGCCGCCATTCGGCGGGGGCGCGGTGGGCGGCGGGGTCGGGCCGAGCTGGGCCGGGTGTCTGTCAGAGCCGGGGTTCGGCGGGGCCGCGGATCGGGTGGTGGAGCCCTGCAGGGTCGAGTGGCTCTGGTGGAGTGGGCGGCGGCCTGGCGAGCCCTCAGGCCCGGCGCGGGCACCTGATTTGCCCGGGAAGTAGCCCACCACGCCTCGACGCTGCAGGGCCGGAGTGTAGGCCGCTGCCATCCCTGGGGGTCAAGGACGACACCTTCCCCGTGGCCGTCCACTGTGGGCGGTACGTGGCGGGTACCATCGCCACCACCTCAGTAAACCAGGCTGTAATAGCAAACTGAGCCTGTTACTGCTGTAAGATCAGGACAAGATCCACATTCATGAGGACAAATAGTAGGTAGTTATTGACTTGCTGCCAGTCCAGATCATACAGAAGCAGGCATGGGCAGATGTGAGCCCAGTCTCCAAGTGGCACTGAGGAGGACAAGCACTGTGAGGTTTGGCTCATGGAGAGCACTAGTTGTATGGAATTAGAGAGGAAAACAGTTGTTTTAGAGTTACCTTGCTAAGACAGTGACTGAACATCCCATTCCTTTTCCTCTGCATTACATGTACATCTCTAAAATCAACAGGTCTGCAGTCTGGCTTGAGACTTGCTCCTGCTCTCGGCAAAGCCAACGGCATAAATTGATCCCTCTTAGACTTTGACCCCGGTAGGTAATCTCCACACCACCCTTACACCACACACTATGAATCTGTATGCATACCTACAAGCATGTAAGTTTATAGTTAGGCAAGAGCTTCAGGAAGAAGGAAACAAGTTACTGTAGATGGACAATGGCAAAGCCAAAGGGCTTCTTTCTCCTCCTTTCCCACTCCCTCCCAGAAAGGCCCATAAAAAATGCCCTGGTTTGTACCTCATGCATTTGCCATCTAGTTAGGAAGTTTAATTGTCAAATTCTGACGTTTTCTTTCTTCTAAATTAAAATAATGGAGGAGGTAAGGGTTAATTAATGTGCTTACCCCAGGGTGAGCAATCTATGGAAGTGGTGTGAGTTTTAAAAATCTAAATGGACTTTTTTCATTGTGTCTCTGTGGGACGGCTACACACCCGCCCACCACTTCTGGAGGTAGCGGACAGAAATGAGAAAACAACTTTTAAGTCATGTGGGAAGGGCAGGATCTGCCCAAGCAGACAGTGCGCCCTTGGCTCCTCCACGAAATGAAATATTTCACGTCTATTTTAAGTGAAACAGAAATAACAAATCCACCCTATTGCTAATGCATATTAATGGCAACTTCAGGGAAGGGGGAGATGCGCTCATGAATATGTCCATTCATACAAGCAGGCCTTTCTGGAGAGAGGAAGGCAGCCCCCTCCCCTCGCAAGCTGCCAGCTTGCTTGCCACAGTCAGGGGACCGCCAAAGGCCTTGCTTCTCTTTCTACCTCCACAGACAGGGTTTAAGCACCTGCCCGTGCCGCCCTGCTTCTGCTCTGAGCCCGGATGGCCTCAGCTGCCCCTCACTCACAAATGGCTGCATGAGAAAGTCTGAGAAGACCGTTTCTCTGCACCAACACCTGCCCAGCCACCGCATCGGCCTTCTGCCCGGATTGTGCACCAGCATCCCCAACATCCAGTGCTGCAGGTGATGGCCCCGCTGGGCAGGGCAGCAGGCTGAGTGACTGAAGGGGTGGGTTATTCAGCCCAAAGGTGGTTACTAATTGTTTTGCTTTTTTTATGCCGGGAACTGTACAGCGCTTTATGAAACATGGACAGATTTGCAGTCACTTAGATTTAAAACACCAGCATTCTAATGGAGCACATGCAACTAACTCCTTGCAATGTGTTTGAGCTGTTTCTTAGTCTGCACTGTGCGTGAATGCTGAACAGAGGACTAAACTGAATAGCACTCATAACAGAATCCATTTTCAAGTGGTGGGGGGCTGAGGGGTCAAAAGTAGTAGTAAAAACTGAGGGAGCTGCAAACATTCCTTGTGGTACCTGGGCCTTCACCAAGATGCCCTGATGCATTTCCTCCAGCACATGGAAAAATACATTTCACACTGCTTTGCTTGTCAGTTTCAGCCTGATTTCTGCTAAACATTCAAGAAGAACCCTTCCCCTAGACTCAGAAGAAGCGACCCATGCATGATGGAGTGCACTTACTAACATTTTATCAGTCCTAAGCTGGAGGGCTGCAATAGTTGCTGAATACAAGCTTGTTCACACAGTTTATTTTCTTAATTACCTAAGAAACTGTTTGGCAACTTGAACTTCTCAGGGAACGATTAGCCGGCTCTGTGTGCTGAACCCCGGTTCCCATAAGAAAATTAAAATGTTTATCCAGCTAAAACAACTTTTAAATGAACTCATTTTTCCCCCACTTCTTTTTGTATTTCGTGCATTGTAGGCCCTATCAATGATATTAGTTCTAGTGTGGGAAAATATTATAATTGAGATCTGGTAAGTTATTTGCAGACTTCAAGTTTTTCTTTACACTGTGCTGACATTTAGTACAGCCCCGGTGAGGAAAACAATGCTGCCATTCATGGCTCTAGACGTAGATTTCAATCGACTTAAGCGGGCACAATGAAACTTGGTCATTCACTGGTTACCCATATTGTGTTCTCAAATTTTCTCTCAGCAAAAGTATAATGACTCAGTATTGTATGGTTGCGTAGACAAGGGCTCAGAACAAGAGACACTAGTTTTGTCTGACGGTGTGAGAAAGTCGTGAAGGGATCTTTTCTTCCAGATGGTGTTAAATTCAGCTGCCTTTTTAACATTGGCCTTGCACAGCAATCTGCTGCTCCCTTTTCACAAAGAATAAGCCCGGGTCCCTGCTAGTTAACATGCATACTCACGCAACCTGCAACTTCACTCCAACTGTTTTACAATGCACTGGTATGCTAAATACACTCGATCTGGCCTCTCCCAGTGGTAAAACTAACTTTCAAAGAACTGCTCCACTAATATTTACACTTTTTTTTCTTTCCTGTTACATAAAGCTGTATATGGTTTGATTTTTTTTTTTCACCACGCAACTTTTAAAGAAACGGCACCTAACGGATAGATAATCCCAGGAAACGATGCTTGCTGCTTGAGCCTCTTAAAGGATAAACTTGGAGGGCATGCTACCACATTTCCACATGCTCTCTTTTTCCCAAGCCAAAAGTTAGGTGGCCAGGACAAAAGGGGGGAGAAATGGGGTGCTTTGCTCCTAAAGCAGCGAAAGAGTAACAATAATAATACTAATAACAGCCAAACGTCTTTTATTGATTGACAGTCACGTAACATTAGTAAAACAGTGCAAAACAGTTGAATGTGACAATGGCCAACACGCAGTTATAACACCGGTATTTTCCTCGGGTGTTTTCCTTCACAAATTTACATCAAAGACCAAGACGCGAGCAACAAGCTTAAGTAAATTGACCCCACTGAATGCCTCAGCAAACAGTGGGTTTCCCCGGAAAACAGCTTATTGCCTTAATTGAAGCTCTTTGAGAAAGAAAACCACGTACTTTGTCATGTAAATGTTAATTGTAGTAGACAATGGCTCTAGGTAAATAGCACCCCTGGACAGGCAGTAAATGAGAGGAGTGCGGGCACTCTGCGGTGGGAGGTTGGGGGCACAAACACGGTTTCGGATATAAATAAACAAAACAAGGGTCCGCTGGCTGCAGCAGTAAAACTTTGGCACGCGTAGCGCTGCCAAAACGGGGATTTTACCTGAAAAACAAGCCTGGCCGGGGTCCCGGCCGGCAGCCACCGAGCGAGACACACACACACACACTCCCACACCCCCCGGCCAAAACTGCCGTGCGATTCTTTTTACAGCTACGGGGGAGGATGGGGTAACTTTTGAGGCCAAATTCTTGGTTTTAAATTGACAACACACGCCTGCTGCTGCCAGGACCCGCTGGCTGGCTCTCTGCCCCCTCCCTCTCCCGGTGCGTGGCGTGAAGGCAAACATTCCCACCATAAGCCCCAAAACAATGTTTTAGGCAAACAGTACGACTGCGAGGTAAAAAAAAAATAAATTAAATTAAATTTAAAAAAAGACAAATAAAAAGCAGCGCGCAGAAATGTTAGCCCCCTCGCTCGATGCCGAGCCCCCTTCCCTTATCTCTTGATCTTATTTTAATCTGCTTGGGGACTTTCGGTGTCTAACAGGGCACCGCACGCCGGCGTGCCCGGGGAGGAGGTGCAGGTCAAGTCCATAGGAACATGTTCCCTCCGCAATTAATGCTCCTCGGCTCCGCCGCCGCCGCAGCCGCACGCACCGCTGCGGTTACGCAGCCGCGCAGCACCCCAGCTCGCGTTTACCGCAAACCCGGCCACCTCCGCCAGGCCAGCCCCTCCCGCGCCGGGCCCAGCCTCCGCACCCCCCGCACCCCCTCCATCCCACGTCCGCGGGCGAGGGCGGAACTTGCGCCCGGGGCGGGGGGCGCGGGGGGGGGGGGGGGGGGGGGGGTTGTTCGGCGGCCGCTCGCCTGGCATCCCGCGGATGGGGAGTGGGGTTGGGGGGGGGGGGGCGCCGAGGGAGGGGAGCGCGGTGCTGGCCCCGCGGTGGGCTTCCCCCGCCCCCCCCCCCGGCCCCGGCCCCGGCCCCCTCCAGCCGGGCTGTCTGTCACGGGCTGCCGGGGCACGGCGTTGCCACTTGCCCCGAGCGTGGGAATGGGAGCGCCCAGCCGTTCACATCTCCTGCACGCCGTTTAACGGAATCAATTAGGCAAGACAGACCCTCCGCTTCCCCACCCCGCCTCCCCCCCACCCCCCCCCACCTACACCCCCCCCTCCGTTTTTTGTCAGGTCTATATACGTCCTAATTATTTCGGTTTGGGATGCCAGAGCTGTTTCCTGGATAGATCTGATCATCCTTAAACAAAAAGCGAGGAGGCGCACACGTGGGTTTTGGAGTAAATGTCACTTTCATTTCCAATGCTAGGCGCAGAGCAAGGCACAGAACATTTTTTAACACTTTGACAAGGGGGGAGGCGATCTCGTCTCCATCATGTCTTTCTGCTTCAGTAGCTTCCTCAAGGAAACCCTCTCGGAACAGAGAAGCATCTGTGCTGCCGTTTTGAATAGAAGAATAAAAATCGGCCATTACTTTTTTTTTTCATCTTTGTGCAGCTCCGCCGGGTTCTCAGTAGATATAAATTATTAAGCTTGCCTACACTTCAACGTAAACTTTTTCTGAAAGCTTGCTTTCATATGATATGAAATAAACCCCGACGCCTTGTCTCAGATGCACACAGACAGGTTTTGTGTTGGTTGGTTGGTTTTTGTTGGTTGGGTTGAGTTTTGTTTTTGTTTGGGTTTTTTTTCTGGTTGTTTTTGGTTTTTTTCTCAGTTCAGTCCACGCTGCATCATCACCACCACCGTCATCTTCATCATCACCAACTACCACCTTTATTTTTAAGATCATTTCATTGTAATGAATGGTTTTGCGAAATGAAGTAGCATTTCCAAATAGCTCTCTAAGAAAAAAAAAAAATATCCTCTTAGCCAAGTTAAATGTTAGCTGCTCTGGGTTTCTTTTTATTTATTTATTCAACAGCAATAGTTGCACATGCATTGTTTACCATCAGTACCATTTCCTCTGTGCAGCGTCTTGGCTATCCGTTCTATGCCCATCTGGCAAGTTCATATTTTGGAATAAGTATGCCATTTAATTTCCTCCACTCCCACCTTCAGCTGTAAAAATGTTAGATTCAATAAGCATTCCTGACCTTTCTCGGTTTTTACTGTCTCTCGCAGTAGTCTTTCATTTTCGCACGCTGTACGATGATCTTGAAGGAGTTTTTACTTTCGGTTATCTAGCTTTATGAAGACCAAAACACTCATACAGCTAGATAACCAAAGATAACAACTCGCTTCCCTCAAAGCTTTTTTTTTTTTTTCTCTCTCTCTCTCTCTCCCTCTCTCTCTCTCTCTCTCTCTCTCTCTCCTCGCTAGAATTCAGATTCTTTCTGACAAACAGGCGTGTTGTTTCCTCCAAGAGTACTAGCGGTGCTTTAAAATATTCATCCTTTTTTTGCAATTGTGACCTGGTTTGTGTGTCTGTGTGTATCTGCCAGCTAATAACATCCAAAAAGAGATCTGTTGCCTTCAAAGTTTATTCCGAACTTTTTTCTTTCAGCCAGTAATTTCCGGCAGCGGTAGCCAACAATCCGTCTGTTAATACCAGAAAATAAAACCAGCTATTAAGGTGCGTCAAGCTGCGTTAAGAGTGAGAAGCATCCATCCCTTCACAGGCCTCTATTTTGCATTGTAAATCGCTTCGTTCTCAGGAAAGACTCTTTAGCCTCTATAAAGATGTAAAGCCATCGGCAATTTCCAGCGCGGCGTTAAGGAGGAAGAAGGGAAGAGAAAAAAAAAATAAAAAAATCCCATTTCAGTAGAAAGTGACAAGATGATTCGAGGACGCGGCTGCTGATCCCTTTAGATTATGCACGGCACAGAGCTTTTTACCAAATGATGGCAGCTTGATTGCAAATATCTTGCGTGCGTGTGTGTGTGAGAGGGGAAGGTCCGCGCTTCCCCGGGGTCCCAGGGCCGGGGAGAAGGAGGTGCGGTCTTGCCGGCGTGCTGCTGCCCCCGGTCTGAAAAAAGGAGAAAAGGGCCATCACTGGAGGGCTTTCAGTGCCAAAATGTGGGACCAGCCCGGCAAGGTCAGAGGTCCTGGACCGCGGGAGACCAAGGTAATGATGATGTCATGAGAAACCTCAAGTGCAGGGGGCTACCGGCGCACGCGGGCGGCGGGACCGAGCCCTGGCTGCGCCCGCCCCTGCCCCGCCGTTACCTGCCGCCGCAGCCGGGGCCGCCCCCGCTACAGGCGGGGGAAAGCGCCCCCAGGCCCGGGGAGCGCCCTCGCCGGCGCCTCTCCTCCGGCGAGCCCCGCGGAGCGATGTGCGGCGCGGCCGTGCCTGGCTCCGGGCCTCGCCTTCCCCGCGGCCGGCACCGGCGCTGCGCCGCCGCGCCGCCCGTGATTACAGGGACCGTTTGCTCCGCTGCGGTGCGGGTGCGGGTGCAGGGGGGGGCGGGGGATGCTTAATGGCTCCGCATCTCGGCCCCGTTTGGCGCCTGTGAGCGGTTTGCGGGTATTTACAGCGGGACGGTCGTACAAGGCGTTTTCCTCTGCGCGTCTGCTGGGAACGCTGCGAGCAGCAGGGCTCGGTGTATTTTATAGCATCTATACCCTCTCCCCCCTCCCACCCCTCCACCCTCCCAGCCCGTGTGCGTGTGTCCCTGACTCTGCCTTAGAATGCAGCACAGGTGAACATTGCAGCAATATTTATCCGAGGCTGCACATATCCGGCGAAACGCCTTAATAAAAACGCTGATTTATCGTTTATTTTTATTAACCTCGTACTCAGAGTGAAGAAATGCATGCCGGCGTCACTCGAGAAACCCGATGGAGACAAGTCTTTCTAAACTGTGAGAATGCGTTATGTTGCAGTTTTAGGATTTAAGTCTCTCGGTTTCCCCCTCCCCCACCCCCCGAAAAAGAACATTATACTTTGAATTATTTAACAGTATAATTCGTATAGAATTTTTCTAAGTCTAAAGTGCAAACATTAAAGGTCTCTCGAGTATACGTGGTAACAATGAATCTTCTCACTGAGATCTACCATATTTACTGTTGAAATTAATAAATGCACTCCAGCAGCCCATGCATGCCGCAGCCAATATAGGGCGCACGCCGAAAAATTCAGCA
This sequence comes from Falco peregrinus, assembly GCF_023634155.1. NCBI lineage: Eukaryota > Metazoa > Chordata > Aves > Falconiformes > Falconidae > Falco > Falco peregrinus. The sequence goes on from NC_073739.1 coordinate 4,846,576, forward strand.
CAGGCAGAACGTGGGCTGCTCTGCACTCCTAAAGGAATTACGACTTAAAATCCATGCTGTTGCTGTTCCTCCAAGGTGCAAAATAAAACGCAACGTATGCTCCCGTACAGCCATAGTCAACATGCCACACTGCACTCACATGCATTTGTTTGCAAAGCAACCCGTTTGCCTAGGTCACGATTTTTTAGGGGGGAATTTTTAAATGCATGGAGTTAGACTGGAGTTGTTGTTGCTCTGTGTTGGCTGCAGAGCCTTCTTACATGGTAAAGCATACATGTGCTTGTGTGTACATAGGGGAACCGTATGTGCACGTGCCTGCCTAGGTACATGTGTGTGTATGAAAATATGTATGTAGCGTACGTGGTTATTCCGTAAAATGACAACTATACCAACCAGACTGTTTCTATCATAAATTAGTATTACAAGAGCACAAAAATGGGGAAGCCATGTCATTTGTCAGACAAGGCCCCGAATTTATACTGCCACCGAGAAGTAACACATATACATTGCTAATCTGCCAAACCTCGAATTCAGCAGCCATGTCACTAACAAGGCCGCTCGCTTGTGCTTTCAGATTCTCAGCCTTTGAAACTGAGCATTCCTTCTTTAAACAGGTATTAGGTATCCTGGTACAGAGGGACACTGCAGTGTGCCAGTGCTCTTTGTGGGAAACACAGAGCCTGGCACAAAATTATCAGAATTCTTACAGTGCTGCATTAATAGTTACTGAGCTTCTTCATTACCTCTCAGGCTGCTCAGGCACAACAGGGATGACCGAACCAGACATCTGATAAATCCAGAGGCACATGATCATTTTGATATTATGTAAAATTCTAATGAGCTTTTCTGAATTGGCAGATAGGCAGAAAGATATTTTTTTTCTGGCAATAGCTAGGGGCAGCAGTGCTGGTGAACAGGCATGTGTTGAACACCACAAGCTCCTGAGCTTATGTATTAAATTCTTGCAGTCAGAGGCAGGAAAAATCAAGTGCTCCTGCTGCGTATGTGTTGTACGTCTATGTTTATATGTGTAGATACAATGCACATTAACACAGACACATACATATGCTTTAATGTGTCCATATAAAACATGTCACCCTGTCACCAGATTTAGGAATGCAAGACCTATATCGCATATTGGTATGTTTCAGAGATGCAGGATATACCTTTAAAACACCAGGCCCTGTTCTCATGACCACCTCGCTTACACACAGACTTGGGAAGCAACTGCAACACACCTGCCACATTCTGTTGATGAATCATCAGAGCTGACATGCCAAAAGAGCCAACATGACGATTATGACCCAGCCGTTCATTAGCCATATTACCAACTACATTTTTCTAACTCTCAGGCATCTAGCAGGGCCTCGAAATCGACGAGTGTCTGGTAAGACTCACTCAAAAGTATTTGCTTACTCTTAATACCACAAAAATGGAAATGTTGTAAAATACATTTCCAAGACTGCAGTGTTTTCCAGCCTGTGGACAGTTTAAGCAACGTGTAGTTCTGAAACCACTGCCAAAAACATCCTCTGAACTGTCAAAAGCAGCTGTTAACACTGTCTGCTTTCTCCCAGTTTACATCATTGAATAAAACTTACTTATTCCAAAACCACTGTAGAAATGGTCTGCATATTGGAAGATATGAAATCCAAACACTGACTTTTTCCTCCTGCCTCCCTAATAAATTCTCGCTAATGGCCTGTAGATTAGTATGTGATTGCCATGCTTGTTTTCTAATCTTTTTATAGGTCTCCAGATGGCTGTGACGTAAAGAAGAAACATCCTGCGTAGATTTCTTAAGAATAAACAGTCTCTATTGACTTTAAAGAGGAATGATGATGATTCCCTAACTCTCACAATCAGAGCACTGCCCTAATGCCAGCATCCCCACCTTCTGCATGGAAGACGCACAGAAGCCCCCCTTAAGCTGCTGTGAGGTACGTAAGAAGAGTGTAGCATAACATAAATCCCCTTTTCACACTAAATTATGATGGAATTCATGTAGATGTAAACCACGGCACGCCAGTACAGCCCAGGACAGCTTTCCCTGCAAAGCACCCCTCTCCTCCCAGCCAGGTAAGTCACTTGACTGGCTCACCTTCTGGTAAAGGTGCCTCATCATTCCTTTTGTGACCACAATTTCATTTTACAGACAACTGCAGATTATACTTCTGTTCCATTGAACGGATGGTATGCAAAGGGATATCTAATATAAATCCAGATTACAAAATAAGAAAAGGCAGGCTATTGAGAATTCAAAGTCTCGGTGGGAAAAAAAACCAAACCCACAAACCATCAGTAATTACACATGAAAACAGTGCATGCTGTTAAAGAACATGTATTCATCTTTGTAGATAATGCATATCATATTGGCTGACTTTTATTAAAGAAAAAAGTAAAAATTACCGTTTCTTATGATTGTCACTCCCTGTGGTCTCTCTCCGTTGTCTAAATCTGAAAAATAGCCAGAAAAAAAAAGACAGAGGATCATAATTTAAATACTTTCAGTGTCTGGTTCTTCTTCATGAAATATTTGTGAACAGGTAAACCCATGTGTGTTCAGAAGACGCTGAGTATATTAACTTTTGAGATGATTGAATAAATCACTAAAACGCTTGCCTTTAGATTAAACGGGGAAATAACTAGCCACATTTCCTGCAGATGATCGAATGTGACACAAAACAGATCTGTGTAATGTACTCCGGTATCTGCAGGGTTAAATGTGGTAATCAATATTTACAGGAAATAATATAAGTAATACAATTTAAAAAAACAACAAACAACAAATCCAAACACCAAATTGCATCACTATTTCTGGAGAACTGTGCTTAAAAATAAGAGGTTAAGAGTATTATTTGGGGCTGCTGGATAGAATTGATGAAAACTACAGAGGCAGATATAGGATTTGCATACTATAAGCTGCCAGTTAATAAAGGATGGAGGCTCCACCTAGCCTTCAGTTCAAAACATGCAAAACACATTAAGCCGGCGTTTCCCTGCTACATTTCCCAGCTCCTCCAGACCGCCGGTGTCCTGAAACCGGGATCACCGGGAAGGCATGCTCTGTGTTTACAGCCCAGAAAGCTCATCGAGGGACGCGGGGGTGAATTAATGCAACGTGAGCTACTCTCTTGCATTGCATCATCTCCATTACATCAGCCTTAGCTAAAAAAAAAAAGCGTATTATTATTACTACTACTACTACTACCCAGAGAGCAACTGAGTTCTGTTTTACGGTGAAGCAGTTCCACCCACTCCAGGGACCCGGGGTGGCGGGAGCTGCGGAGGGATGCTACTTCTACGGCGAGAGGGATGGAGGGATGCAGCTGGGCACCCCTGGACGAGTCCCCCTCTCCACTGACCCCCGGGGTCGGGGTCTGCGGCCGTGCCGCGGCTTCATCGGCCCTCCCCGGGCCCGGCCCTCTCAAAGGTGCGCTCCTCAGCCGGGCTGAGCCGCGCCGAGCCGGGCCCATCGGGCCCCCGACGCCGCGGCCGGCAGGCAAGAGTGGCAGGAGCATCACGCATTCATCAGACCCCTCCCCACCCCCACCCCACTCAGAGGGGTGCGTGTTTTGACCGGGGTACGTTTTGGGTGAGCCAGGAAGGGATGGCTGCTTGCTCCAAGGAACCCGCTACTTGCGGAGGTAGCGGGTGGGATAACTGCAGTGAACAATCCCTCGCACTCCGGCCAGCTAATGGATATGCGTTTAGCTTATCTCCTTTTTTTCTTTTTTTACTTTGCTTCTCTTTTATCTCCCCCACCTCCCACCCTTTTTCCCTTTTTCTCTCTTTCCTTTTTTATTTAAGCTTGAGGCCACAGGAGTTAGATACTATACTCCAGCCGTTACAAGTGTTTTGCTCCTCTGCCTGCACACCTACCGAAGGCACCCGGGCATTGCCAAAAAGCCCCCTGAAAAGCCCTAGCTCTGCTCTCGCTGGCAATCTGCCGGATAATTAACAGTTCCCGCACCTAACTGCGCCCCGCGACCAACAGGTTTACCATCAGGCGCACAAAATCGGCTAACCGGCCTAAGCCGCCGTGTCGAGTCATAAACCCTGCCTTGTTAATCAAATTTCCTCCGCCGGGGGCGAGTGGAAGTGGCCGGAGTCCTGCCGGGGCGCCCGGCCTGGGCTGCCCGGGGAGAGGCGGCCCCGGCCCGGGCTCACACGTACCTGGCAGCTCCGGCCGGCCCGGGGCTCAGCATCCCCAGTTCTGCAGGGAATTCAGGATCGGTCTATCCCCTCCCACACACACCCGCCCCACACAGCCCGCGGGTACTTACATTTCTCCTCTTTATCAGAGAAGGATTTGACCCCAGATCTCGGGGGTGAGCTGTGTCTCCGGTGGCAAACAAAGATCCCCAGCCAAGCCCCCTCGGAGCAGAGAAAGCTCTTTCGTGTCTCCAGAAATGCACGTTTTCCCCCTCGCCATCCCTATTTAAAAGTGCCGCTTAGCTCCACGGTGTCATTCTTGCGCGAACGGCTTTAGAAGAGTTAGAAATCTTCCATCCAGGAAAACGCCAGAGAAACGCAGAAAGTTGGGTTGGGTTGAGCTTTTCTTTTTTTCCCTCCCTCTTTTCTTTCCTTTTTCTGTATTGCTTCCTACGCCCCAGAGCAGAAAGTGAAGTGTTGTATGTGAGGCTCTGCAAGTTTGGTTGTTTTTTTGGGGGGGGTGGGGGGGTGGCCAAGGTCTAGTCCAGCCCTCTCTGCTGAGGAGGACGTGCTCTGAAATTCAACCAATTTCCCCAACGCTTTTGTTGCTGATGAACTGAAGCCCTATTGTTCATCCATTGCCACGGTCTTTTTCAGTTCCTACTATACGTTATGCGTTGCCAGAGATAATGAATTTGCACCAAAACCTCTCATAGTCCCATTCTGACAGACGGAACAAATTAGAAATGTCTAGTCTAAAGAAGAGCAATGGCTACCTTTTCCTAGAGCAGAAGGAAAGTGCGGATTTCTTTGGAAACTGGAAAAAAAAAAATGCAGCAAAAGGTCGAGTTTTCTAAGGTGTTTTTCTCCAGCTAACTTCTGAAGAACAGTTTCTTCCGAGTCTTGTTTTTGGGAGGCACTGCCGTTTTGTGCAACTTCTGTCCAAACCAACCAGCCGACCAACAGCACGATAAAAAGAAGGGGGGGTGGGGGGTGGGCGGTGGGGAGGTGGAATTAGAAAAAAAAAAAAAATCATGGTGCTAACACGAAAGATTCTCGTCCCATCCCTGCGGTCATGCAAACTTGTGGCGTGACCTCTCGTCGCTGGAAGGAGGGTGTCCTGAAGAGCGGCCGGTCCCGTCAGTCCCCTCTCGTCCATCGCTACGGGTTTGAAAACGGCGTGACAACGCCCGCCTGCGCCCCGGCTGGGTTTTAGGGCTCGGGGGGGCGGGCTGGGTGAAGTTTGGGTGTGCGCCGGAGCGGGAGGTGTGTGGGGAGGGAGAGGGGAGGGAGGGATGGAGGGCGGATGGAGGGAGGTGGTGCACGGCGAGGGGGCGGCAGGGCGGCTGTCTCCCCCCCCCCCCCCCCTCCGCCGGTGCCGCGCTGCCCCCCCCTCTGGGGCGGCTGTACACGACGCCCCGGCCCCGCGTGGGCAGGTGTCAAGGAGTGTGGGTATGTGTGAGGGGAGGGGGCTGCGAGGGGGAGAGGCGGCGGGGGGAGGGGCGAGACTAAAAAATTAATATATATGTACCTGCTACGCCCGCGCACATCTGTATGACTGTGTGCGCGTATGTATGTGTGCGGTGCCGGCTGGATGTCCCGCCCGGAGCGCGGCTGCGGGGGGTCGCTCCGCAGTCCCCAGGCGCGGATTTCCGCGGGGACAGCCCCACGCACCCGTCGGCACCCGGGCACCCCCCGCCGGCACAGCCCCGCCGGGACCCGGCGGACAAAGGGAGCTCTGTGGGGACCAAACCGCCAGCCCGGGGGAATTTGGGCCGGGGGCCCCGGGTACAGGGGGAAAAAAAAAAAAAGAAAAAAAAGAAACAACCAAAAACCGAAACGCCAAAAAACCAAAACCCAAACAACAAACTGCTGAGAGGATTTATAAAAGCCCACGTCCCTCCCCCGGCCAGAAACACACTCGCGTTTCCACTCCCCGGCGTGGACATCCAAGTCCAGTCGAGATGATGGAATGGAATGGAATGGAGTACGAGCCCGCCGGCTGGCCGCTGGCTCGCGCTGGGGGCGGCCGTGCCGAGGACCAGAGGGATGCTCCGGAGCATCTCGCAGCAGGCCCGCAAACATGCCAACAGCGTCGGGAGGAGAGAAACGGGGGTCCTAGCAGAGAACAGCCCTCGCCTCCAAGCCGCCGTTTGCCTTCCACCCTGCCGCCTGGTCGGCTGGAATTCCCCCGGAGCTCAAAGTTCTCCGAACATCGCCACGCAGCGCGGCGCTGCCAAAGCGGGTTGGGGGGGGGGGGGGGGGGAACGAACGGGAACTGAGGAAGAGGAGCACAAACCGCCCCCGCATCACCCTCTGCTACCCCCGCACCCACCCGCTCTCCTTCGCCAGACGCCGGATCCCTTTTATGCCGCTTCTCCTCCCGATGCCGGGGGTGGGTGGTCGCTGCCAAGCCGTGATGCCAGTCAGATCGGCGGGACCCAGCGGCTGCAGCCCCTGATCCTTCGCCCCGGTCGGTGGCACCGGTGAGCCCTACAACCGCGGAACCGGCGGAGAACCGCCGGCCACCCGAAGGGATGTTTCGCCTGCGCTAGCGCAACATGCCTGTATCATGCAATGTTTGGGGAGGGAGGGGGGGGGATTTTATTTATTTTTTCTTTTTAATCGGCCGGAGTTTTCTATTTCCCGCTCGTTGCCTGACGAAGAGAGGCAGCAAATAAGGTGTCCCACTAAAAAAAAAAAAAAAAAAAAAAAAGGCAGGACGGGCTCTGAGGTGCTCCGGGGAGGTGGGCTTTGTTTTGGGGCCGCGCGGGGGGGCGGGGGGGGCTGCTGTTGCTGCTGCTGCTGCTGCTGCTGCTGCTGCTGCCAGTGCTCATTTCAGCGGGCAGGGGCGCGGAGCGGCGCGGCTAGGCTCGGGCAAGCAGCCTGCGCGCCCGCGGACGGTTCCTGCGGGCTGGCCGCCCCCCGCCAGCGCGTCCTCCCCGGCACGCCTGGGCGCGGAGCGGCGCGGAGCAGCGCGGAGCGTCTTGGCGGCGGCGCCCCCACCCCGCGTCCCCCTTCCCGGCTTCACGTTCAAGGTTTAACGGCGAGGTCACGTCCATTGACGTCAGCTCGAGGCATACTGTACGTCCGGCTACATTTACATACATCAAGGAAATTAGGGCATTTTAAAAAAAATATATATGCAAATCCCGTTGCTCGGAGAGGAGACGGCGGATTCCCGGAGCGATCGCCCCTGTTGCGGAGGATTCTAATTAACTGAACAAAAAAAACGGGCCTCCCCTCTCCTTCCAAACATCATCATCATCACCACCACCATCATTCAACAACAACAAACACCCCCGAAACGATCGACCAGGGCAGGACCGGGCTGCGGCGCGGAGAAGAGCGCGGCTGGGAGCGGGCGGCTCCGGTGCACGGTGCGGGCTCCGCCGCTGCGCCATTCTCCTCTCCTCCTCCTCCTCCGCCTGCTCCTGTTGGCTCCAGCGGGTATTACTTTTAATACTGATGCATATGTAAAGGTATATTTGCATTTTTTAATTTACTGAAAGTTACAGGCTGTCGCTTTTCCTTTGATCTCTCCGTCTTTTTCTTTCATTTATTTATTTTTAAATACCCTCCCCCCTCCTTTTTTTTTTTTTTTTCCTATTCTCTCGGTTTTTGGCAAGACTCTGCTGTGTATGTGTCTTTATGTCCACTTTCCTCCATGCTTCTGCTTGCGCGAGGTTACAAAATACGCACGGTGCTAATATTACAAATCGAGGTGCACAAGATGCTTATTGGGTCTTAAACGGAGGGGAGGCTCTCACTGCCCTGCTCCGCTATCATACCGAAACTGCAAGTTTGATCACCTAATTAACTACGTATTAGGAAAAAAAAACAAAACAAAACAACAAAAAAACCCCAAACCCAAACCCCAAAACCAACAACAGCCCAAAGCCACACCGTTTTCAGGTATAACGCAACATAGATAATGCGTGTAATGAGGACTGTGTCAGAGTATTTATAATATCCCATTGCTGTATAATGGCCTGTAAGTGCACTTATATCTGCCTTAACTTCAGGAACCTTTTATTTCAAAATCTTCTCTTACAAGTGTGCAGACTTAGGTACGGAGAGCTTTCTCTGAGGAAGACATTTTGTATATTCTGTCTTGAGTGCTGCATTGTTACATCTATTACATCTCATTTTAACCTGTGTAGCCTTGAACCCGCTACCTAATTCTTTACAGGAAAAGCATTTTTAGAGGTTATTTTAAAATATTGCCGGTAGCATTACATTTGCTTTATCCGAATATCCACAGGCCTCGAATTACACTACAAACACTGTCAACACATTTAGGTTTATCCTAACAGAAAATCCTTATGAGGAAGAAGAGCAGAAAGAAGTGTGGTTTAAATCTGATTGAAAACAGATGATCACTTTCTTTTCATAGACCAGGCATGTTATGTTTTTAAACGAGTAACGTTATTCCATCAAAAACAACACCCGCTCGTACACACATTTTTCCTTCTTTCTTCCCCCCCTTTTCCCTAAAAAAAAAAAAAAAAAAAAAAGTCCAAGTGCATGCATATGTAATTATTTACACTATGAATTACTTACCTGCATGAACGTATACGGCTTCCTAAAAAGTTAGCCCTCCCCAAAGACTGTCATGCATGTATTTTTTTTAATAAATAAAGAGCAGAGTGTCATGCCCGGTCTGCATTACTCAGTGCCTGTTTCGCCGCATGTATAGTTTAATTCTTTGGCGTTTCTTACGGTATTTCCAGCGCTACCTCTCGCTCCAGTTTTACAAGCTCTACACTGGTATGTCACCCAATAAAAAGTAATGGGTACACGTAAAATATTTTTTTTTTTTTAAATAACAAACCAACACCAAAACCCCCCAAAAAAGCCTCAAAACCGAAACCGACACCATAATCTGTTGGGTTAGCTCTTACCTTACCACATATAGCAACAATACGTTAGGAAAGTACCATTTCTATACGTCTTTTTTGCCAATAGCGGGTGCCGGGGACTCCCGGCCCGCGGACGCAAAACCCACTCTCCCTCCCTCGCTTTTAATTAGCGCACGTGCAGCTCTCGCTCCCCCGCGGACCCTCATTTGCATATGCAGAGAGGCGGGCGGAGGTGGTCGCGGGGCCGTACGCCCGTCTGTCCGTCCCCGCAGCGCATCCCCCCTTCCCCGCCACGACCCTCCCCCCCCGCCCCCCCGCCGGTGCTTACCCCGCGCCTCACCGCGGCCCCGACGGGACGGGGGTAGCCGCCCTCCGCCCACCGGAGCACGCCCCCCACCCCCAAGGCCGGGGGTCCCCAACTCAGCATCCCCTACACCCCCGCAACGTCCCGCGTTACCATACGGCGGCCCCGCGAATCACGGCGGCGGCGGCTGAATGAGCCCCGTGGAGGGGGGGTGGTGTTTGCAGCGCTCCCCTCCCCCGCCCTGCCTGCGCCACTGCCTGTACCACGGGCAGCGCGGCGACAGCTGCCCACCCCCACCCCCCCGTCACTTGCCACTTGAGCGCGGACTCGACGGGTGGAATAGGAACAATAAATACCCACCCCCACGCCCCCGCACGCGCGTTACCTAATATCAGCCTCTTACAGCCCAAAACAGGGGCGCGCATGTTCCGCTGCGCACCCGCGCGGCTCGCCCGGGGCGCTCCAAACGCCGCCGAACTTGGAGATTTCACGCGTTTCGGGCAAGGATAGATAAATAAACGAGAGAATATGTAAAAGCACGAATAAAGCGCATATTTGGGGTGGCCGCTACGGCCACGGAGGTGAGACAGGGCGCCGGGCTGAAAATAAATGCATGCATGAAATAGATCCACTTTCTCGTATTTTCTTTTTTTTTTTTTTTTTTTTTTTCCCCCCATCCCTGTGGTCTCCCCCACCTCCCTGGCTTTAATACCTAGGTTCCTCTAAACCGTGTATACAGCATTTTGCACTTAGATTTTCTTCCTCATCTCTTCAGCCTTGTTTTATCAAAACATAAATAATCGGAACTGCTTATCCCTCCACAAGCGAATAAACATATTTTGGCATTATTTACATGTTATTTTAGAAGAATGGAGATGCAGCTGTAGAGGAACGTCTCTCTCTTTTTTTTTAAATTTATTTTATTTTTCCGACTATTTTTTTATTATGAGACTGAAATACTGAAACGAAAAAAAGTAGAATGGCAAACATACAACCTTATTGACGCAACTGAAACTTGACATGAGAAAAAAATTATTTTTTTTTCCCAGTAAGGAAAAAAGCTGAACTTACAAGTTCTTTGACCACACACGCATACACAAAAATAATGATAATTTGAATTGCTTACATAAAAGCTTCCAGTACAGATACACCCTCACAGTACAGCTCCTTGGGAAATAATGAAGAAGCCCCCGAAGTCGTGGCCCTTCCCTCTGGCTTGGAATATGTCCCCCGACTAGAGATGGAGAGGTAGAAGCCAAGGGGAGCGGCAGAAGAGAGGGCGAGAGCTGCAGCACTTTCATCCAGACTTCAGATAATCACTAAATGGTGAAATTTCCGGGGAGGGACGTACAGAAAACTCCTCGTTAGGGGCGTTTTAGCGAGGGGGCAGGACGCCAGCTGGGGCACGAGCGGCCGGAGCCGCCGGGTTTCCACGCACGGCGCGTTTTTTTCTCCCAGGGCTGCTGGAAGGGCAACGAGTCCTGTTTTCGCAATGTTTTTTCTGCTGTTTTCGCCGTCTGTTTACACGTAAGCACCACACAACCCGCCAGGAAAGGCCAGGTTTGAAATCCGCGGTTATTTTGCTGTTTTCCAAAAATTCGGCCTCACGAGTAAACCTGCTTTTTAATTCTCCTTTCCTCCTCCTCCCCCCCCCCCCCCCCCCCCTTTGTAATTTCGAGCTGGAGGCATGGGTTTTATTCTCCCCCCCGCCCTTTGCATCCCCCTCGGCGGGCCGGACCCCCCTACCTACGATGGGGAAGAGAGGAGGGAGGGGGAAAGGCAGTCGGGATGCGGGGGGCACAGCTCGCTCCTCTGCTGCTCTTTTCCCACCCCGGTGCACCCGATCCGCCAGCCCGACCTGCTCCGGAGGGCGCCGGACCCCGCCACCCCCCTCCGCTCCCCTTCGCTCCCCGCGGTACCCCCGGCCCGGCCCGGCCCCGGCGGCGGGGGGACAGCGACACCTGCCGGCGCTCTCCCGCGGGCAGGAGCAAGCAGGGGCGGGCAGGAGCAGGCAGGAGCGGGCAGGAGGAGCAGGTGGGAGCGGGCAGGAGGAACAGGCAGGAGCAGGCAGGAGCAGGGAGGAGCAGGCAGGAACGGGGAGGAGCAGGCAGGAGCAGGCAGGAGCAGGCAAGAGCGGGCAGGAGCGGGCTGGAGGAGCAGGCAGGAGCAGGCAGGAGAAACAGGCAAGAGCGGGCAGGAGCGGGCTGGAGGAGCAGGCAGGAGCAGGCAGGAGAAACAGGCAAGAGCGGGCAGGAGAAGCAAGGAGGAGCGGGCAGGAGGAGCAGGAAGGAGCGGGCAGGAGCGGGCAAGAGGATCAGGCAGGACCCCCCCCAGCCGGGTGCGGTTCCCGCTGTCGCACGACTCCTCCCGACGGCAGCGGAGCCGCTCCCCAAACGCTACCCCGCGCCGCCACATCTGGGCTGTGCTCCAACCAAAAAAGCTACAATAATTTAAATACATATACACATATATATATATGTATATAGACTTGCTTGGAATAAAGATGAGCGACTGCCCGCGGGCAGAGCATCCCCCCTTTGACGGGCAGCACCTCCACCCCCCTGGTCCCCGCCGTGGAAGGACACCTTCTGAGCTGGGAGGGGGAATATTCGGCCCACCCCCCCCCCCCCGCCCCCTGCCCCTCCAATGTTAAATCCCAGGATCAAAATACGGTTTCGTTCTGTGGGTGCCTGTTTGAAGAGAAAAAGCTGGGCTCACGGGCTGACGGGGGGCGGGGAGGAGGGGGGTTGCAATATCCCAAGGAATGGTAATATTTCAATATTCGTCCCTGCAGAGTGGCCCCATTCTTTATTTAATTCGTACCAGTGCTGCGTGGAAAGACCCTTTCCTCGGAATCGCTTGCTAGCTGATGTTAGGAGGCTTTACCTTTCCCCCATTCTCGTTTCCTCTTTTTAATAAAAAATAATGAAAACGAAAGGTTTGATGTTACAGAGAGGCAATTTTTAGGAGCAGGAACGGCGGTGAGGAGCTGTAATCGCAGTAGGCTGTCAGGAGGAAGACGCACTCCAGAGAAGTTGGAGGTTATGTTTGATTGGATTAACGGCCGCTTTTTTTTCTTTCCCTTCCTTTTTTTTTTTTTTTTTTTTTTCCTGTTTGTTTTCTTATTTTAGTAGTTCATTAGCGGAGCTTCCGCCATGTCCGGTGTGCTTCTATAATTGTTTTCCTCCATCTCCTTCTAGGAATTTTGGTTGTCTCATATCTCAACAGGCTAAGGGCAGAGAAAAGAATAACCCGGCTCTTTCGGAGAACGTTTGTTTCTACTGCACCTGTAGCAGTTTTATTTCTTCTTGTTCGGAAAAAAAACCCCACCAAACCCCCCAACCAACCCCCCCCAAAAAAACGTGCTGGGCTTTTAACAAGTGAGGAAAGGCTGTGGGCGCACGAATATCAAATATTTATGTAAAAGACTGGCGTGGCTGAGATTCGAGATCGCAAAAGCACTCGTGGCGCGGCTGCCCCTCGGTGTTTCAGCTGCCGTGCGTGGGATGCGCATCGTGGATAGCCGGCACAGCTGGGCTGCACCTCCCCGGTCTAACACCCCTGTGAAAATTACACCCACCCACGCACCCCCCATGGCAGAACAAGCCCGAGGTGTCCTTCTTAGCTAAGGTATCTCTGCCGAAGGACCTGGGGGGTTATCTGAGCGCTGCTGCGTCCCGGGGCAGCGGGGGAAAAAAGGATTAAAAGCAACGACAGGAGTTCGGGGGGGTGCGGAGGTTCCTCGGCTCCGGCAGTCCTTCGGGGCACGGTGCTGTCCTTGTGTCCTATCCACTCCCGGAACCACCGGGGGCTATTTTGGCATTAAAAAGACAACCATGGATCTCACCCACTTCGCCCTGGACACCCTGCCGTGTGTCCCTCCCTGACCCATGCCGTCGCACCGGGCCGGGCTGGCGGCACCGCACCTCCCCGCCGCGCCGTGCGGCCCGACGGTCGGACAGGCGGAGGCGGCTGCTGGCGCCGGTTCCCACGTTCTTGGGGCACCCTCAGAGCCGGGACTGCAGCACCCTCCTTAGCACACTCATTCAAACTTTGCCGTTTCGACGCGCATGCCTGTTGACAAAAAGTTTCAGCGCTCTCCCAGCGCAGCCGGGTACCAGAAGCTGCGCTTGTCAGGCACCCCCTCCACCAGGAAGGTGGAAAAGCCCCTTGCCCTGAGCCCCTCCCCCCGTTTTTTCCCTCAAGCTTTTCAGTAGTGATGGAGGAATCAAGAAACGGAGCTGCGTCTGAACGACCGAAGGCCGACGTCCCGCCGCGTGCTGCGGGTCGCGGGGCGGGCTGGCGAAGCGCCGCCTGGGCCGGCGGTCACCGGTACGGAAGGGTGGAAGGGAGGGTCACCCCGCCTCCGCCTACTCATGCCCCCAGACGCCCCCCCCCCCCAAAAAAAAAAAAAAAAAAAGAATACTCGGCGGGAGAAGAAAGAGCTGTGCCTGGGCTGGAAAACCCTTCTTTCTCCTCGCACGGGCTGTGCTGTGCCCCATCCCGTTTCCAGGACAGACCCCCTCACCCCATTTATTTCGATTTCTCCCCGGGCGGACACTCGCTAGGCCTCTCCCCCATCCCTATCCCTTCTCCGCCCCCCCCTCCCCCTTCCTCCCCGCCCGTGCGGTGCGATGCTCAGGGTGCGGGCAGCGCGGTGCGAGAACCCCACCGACCCCGTGTGTGTTTCACCAGCCCACAGGCGAGCCCCCATCAGGTGATCGGGCTCGTAATCCAATTGCTTCTGTTGGTGTGAATAACATTTGTGGCTGACGGTAAGGAATTGGGGGGCGTGTATGTGTTAAAGAGAAAAGGGGGCAGCAGAGGAATCCCCCCGCTAGGCAGGAACACCCCCCAGCCCGCTCCGCCGCCGCCCGGAGTTGCTGCCCCCCCGCCCCCGCCTCCATCCCGCTCCTCCCGTACCTCAGCTTCCCCCCTCTCCGTGCTTTCAGGAGGCCGAGAGGTGCCGGGGATGTCCCCCACCTCGCCCCCAGCCCCGGACACGCTTTTCTCGCCGCGGGGTAAGTCGGCGCGGCCGGGCCATACCGAGCCCACCCCCCCCCCCCGGGACCCCACCCCCGCCTCCGGTACTCACCGGGCTCCCTCCGCTCGGCGCTCCGCAGCCCCCCGCTCATCCGCAGCCCCGGAGCGGCTCCCCCAGCCCAGCCCCGTTCGCCCGGACCAGCTGGCTGGGGAGAAGGGAAAGGGCGACGGAAGGAGGGGGGTGGAGGGAGGGGGGCGGCCACGGGTGCTGCCCCACACCGGGCCGCGACGTGGCTCCCCCCTCCCCTTGGCTCCGGCATTTCCCACCCACTCAGCACGACTAACCCACCGTCCCAGTCCAGACAGCCGCGGGGGACGGGGACACGTCTCCCTGCCAGGACCCCCCGCCGGTCGCGGCCCGTGGGGCCCAGCAGGACGCGGGTTTCGGGACGTTTATACCCCACATATATATATATATATATATATATATATATACATACACACACACACACACACATATATATATATATCTCCATATATATATCTCTACACAAACACACGCACATATATATCTACACATGTATATCTCTCCACACACACACATATCTATACACACTATATCCCAAAAGCCTAACGACGTAATAACAGAATCTATCAATGACATCGAAATAAAATAATTAACTAAGAACTACACCATATTCAAAACCAGATCGCGCTAAAATAAAAATAAACCTTTGACGCTTTAGCATAAGCAACAAAATATCTTAAGCATCCTATATTACGTTCAGAAATCTGTAATTTTTTTATCGATTTTAGTGTTACATGGAAAGATTACTATAATAAATACAAACAGCTAAGTCAGGTTAAACTGAGAATTAATATTATTTAAATTACCAACATAAAATCCATCGAATAATGTTGTTCATCCTAATGAGCGCGGAAACTTTTTCCTTTTAATTTACTTACTTTCAGAACAGAAAATAAAACGTATTAGAGCCGACTTCTTTTCAAATCAGAAGGCTTAACATTAGAACAACCACCTGCATATTCCTGCTGTAATCTGCCACTACCTGAAGCCAGTAAAAATGAACAAGTAAGCTCCTAGATTTGCAAATTTTTTCTTCCTTCCCCCCCCCCCCCCCGCCTCCCCTTACCCTCTCTATAAGCGCTGCTATTGATTACATGCATTCACTTTCTCCTACGGACCATCCACTCTCTGGGGTCTGCATCTTTCCGCACGCACTCCCAGAGGTTTATTCTTCTTCAGAGCAGTTACTAGACATACTGACAACGGCTACATGCTTTTTCTTCCCCCCCTCCCTCCCCCCCCCCCGCCCCGCCCCTTCCCTTTATTTATTTATTTATTTAAAAACAAGGATGCACGAAAATTGTTTTCCACTTCAAGAATCAACTAAGCTCTTTCTGAGCAGGTCAGCTCCAGCGATGTTAAGCATCAGTCGCTGTCGAGCTCTAAGAATTCAAGCGGGAAAAAAGGTGGATTATTACGCATGGAATCGTCACCAAATTGGTTCTGAAGCCGTTGAAATCGGTGCAATTGACTTTAAAGGGGCAGAATTCGGCCCAGTTGTTCAAGTTGCATGGGTGTGTGGCTGGTTTTTTTTTTTTAATGTAGCTCTCTAACTCATCTTTTCTTACACTAATACATATATATATATATATGGCAGGTAAAGGCAAAGTATTCGGTTTTTTCAAAGGAATTTAAGGGGAGCGGGGGTATCTGCTGACGTTGAAATTGTTTATTCACAAATTCATTAGACTGTTCCTGTAGTGCAGTTGTACGGAACAAAATTACCAGAAGGAAAAAGGTTTGCCGAGGGGCTGACACCGCCCAAGTCGGGCTAAAACACTTAAAATCCTGCTTAATTATTCCGGCGAAGCTTAATTCTATTTCCACCTTTCCGCTAATATTTTTTCTCTCCCCCAAACTCTTCTCCCGGGTAACACACCTGCATTTCTGAGCAAAAAGCAGGCCACTCCGAGAACCGTCTGTCCGGGCGGCGGCAGCCAGAACTGGGGTGCTGTGTCGGTCCGTGGCACCCCCCTACGAGAATTCGCCTGAAAACAGGACGCACTTCGTCCTCCTCCTCACCAGACGAAATCGCTTCGAGTGCATCATAAATACATTTTTTTTTTTCCTTAGTTTTTTTGCATAACTTTAGGCAGACCCCAGCCCCGTCGCTGGTGCTCCAGCAGAACTTCCATTAGGGGAGGGCACGCTTTCCCTGGGGTACTGGCTCAGAGATAGGATAGGAAGTTTGCAGTGTTCTATTAGAAGTATTTTTTTTTTTTTTTTTTTTTTTTTTAAAGTCTGTGCGGGTTGTTATTATAAAAACCTGCTTAAATACTAAACCGAGAAGGTCTGAGCATGCCTCGACTGTGCACGTCTGACTTGGAACTCTGCAAAACTGGGCGAGACCCCGCTCCCGCTGCGGTCAAACAGAAGATGCTGCCGGGTTCCCCCACAGCAGGATGAGTGTTTTTCACACACGGATGCGGCTGGGGTCTGCCCCGCGCACCCCCTTGAGGCACAGCCAAAAGCCGTGGTCCGGGGTGTGCACTGAGCCCCCCGGGATGCTCACGGCGGGACGGCCGTGTGTTTTGCACGGCTGGAAAAGGGCAGCTGCGAGCCTCGCTGGCTTCAAAAACGAGATGGGGGCTTCCCTGCTAAAATGGTACCCAGCGGCTCATCCCAGCCGGGCGCATGGGGAGCATCGAACGGTTCTTCCCGGAGCTCCACTGTCCTATTGCAGCTGGGATGGTTATTCTCACCGGAGGAAAACGAAGTTACATGAATTGCCACAATTGCCCTTTTTTTGGGGGGTGGGGATGGTTTCCAGACACGCTTAAAGGGGATCATTTTACACAAACAGTGTAGAAACGATAGCAGAATTTTCCAAAACAGTCCACTATTTTCCCACTTGCTCCCCCCGCTTTTTTTTTTTGTTTGTTTTGTTTTTTGTTTTTTGTTTTCCGATTTTTTCCTTTTTTGGAAGGTCCTCCCCCCTCCCCTCCCAGCCCCCCAAGTGAGCACCTAGACTCGCTGAACACTGGAGGGGGTGTGTGTGTGTGGAATTACCTTAAGGAGGGGTTAAGCCCCCAGGTGTAATGATCACGGACCTGCGGCGGGGGACCCTCCCGGAGATGGGAATTAGCAGCGTGCCCGCAGCCCCCACTTTGGCGTTACACCCCACCGGAGGGATTTCGTCTCCCCAGAGACCTGCAGACTCCCCGTTAACGCGCGGTACAGCGTAGCTCTGCGGCTCTATGTTATTAAGCACAGATGCTCGTAAGAACGGAGCCGTTGGGTCACAAAACGCAAAACCGCGTTGAGGAAGCGTTCCCACCTGAAGTTCCTGCCAGGTGAGGAAGCCCCCCCATCCCGCACCGACAGCTTCTCCCCGGACACCAGCAGCATGTTGCTTCTTTCCTCTTGCTCCCGGAAAAAAAAAAAAAACCAAAACAAAAAACAAACCACCCCAAACCCAACCACCTTTCCCTCTCAGGCAGGGACGGGGTAGGGGGGCGCAGGTACACCCCTCCCGGGGCGGCCTCCTGGATCTGGTCTGGCTGTGGTCGTGCCATCCGCAGCAGACATCGGTGCGGGGTGATGGAGGACCCCTCCTCGCAGCCCCACCACGGCCACGGCAGACCCCCGACCCCCCTCCTCGCTCGCCCCGCCACCGCCAGCCAACTTCACCGAGGACAGCGCTCCGGAAAACAACAACCAACGAGAACAAGAGGTACTTTTCTCCCCCCCCTCCCCCCCGGGACGGGTTAATGCCAGTTTTTCATCCCGACCTAAGTGTCTGCCCGGTTTCCATCGCCCTGAGGCGGCCGGTGCCCGACCCCTGTAATGCGCCTGTCCCCCCCTGCAGGGATACGTGTAGTAAATGGGTAATAATAACAGCAATAATAGTCTATTACGCGGCACTTACTGTTATTACTTTTATCAGTTATCATTATTAACGGTCACCATTAGCACTATTATTAAAAGAAAGGACAAAGAAACCAACCTGCGGAGCGGAGCGGACCCGTGTCCCCAGCACGGACGGACGGAGGGGTGAGGCTGCCGGTGGGACGCCCCCCGCCCCAGGTCGGGCCCAGGACTCGGTGCCCGGTCGGTGGGAGCCGCCGCTCCTCGCCGGTCGGTACATGGGGTGGCACCGGGCCCGGGGCGGCCGTTAACGGCGGTGGCGGCCCCGACGGGGGGCGGTGGAGAGGCGGGGTGGGGGGCGGGGGGGATGCGGCGGCGCGCGGGGCGCTGCTGCCCCCTGGCGGCGCCGCGCGGAACCGACTCGCTGCGCCCCCGCGGAGCTGCGCGGAGCCGGGGAGAGCGGGGGGCTAGGGTCGTGTCTCGTATTCCGTCCGTGTCCTCCCGGCTTCCTCGGGGCTACCGCTGACCCGGGAGCCGGGGGGGGAGAAACGGGGAAAGAGCAGAAAAGGTGGAAAAAAAATTAGTAATAAAAAAAGACACGCGGAAGCGACGCAGCTAAGGCGGGGGAGAGCGCACGCACCCTCACCCTCGCTCCTGTCGGTGGTCCGCGGGGAAAACTAGTAATAATAATTAAAAAAATCAGAATAAGCCTAAACATAAAGGAGACTTTCTGCTTTTTAACAGTTGCCCGAAACTTCGGGAAAACCACTGGGAAATGCGACGGTGCGGACGGGGTGCGCGCATCCCCCGCGGGAGGGGGCTGCGGAGGGTTCCGCGGGAGCGGCCAAGGGCCAAAGCGAAAAATCGGGGAAAAGGGTGGAAATTCATCAAGGGGGAGGGGTGTGTGTGTGCAAGGTGCGAGGAAGCGGGGCAGGAATTTTAGGGAAAGGCGGTGGAACGAGGCCGAGGAGAGGGGTCGGACCAAGCGCGGGTGCGGAGGCAGGGACGCGGCTGAAAAAGATGTGAAAGGAATGTGAAAAATTACCTGTTGTAGGGAAAAAAAAATAGTTTGTTGTTCCTCTCCCCCCTCCCCCCCCCCTTTTTTTTTTTTTGTCAGATTATATCCTCTGTCGGGCCCTCCAGTCCCCCCTATCCTGCCCCGTGCCCGTGGGAGTTCTGCTGGTCTCTGCGGGGATACCCACCACGGGGGTGCCATGGCAGTGCAGTTCTGTTGAAAACTTTGTGAAAGAAAAGAAAAAAAAGAGAAAAAAAAGAAAGGAAGAACGAAAAAAGAAAACATTAAAAAGAAAGAAAAAAAATAGTGGGTTTGAGGAATTGAGAGGATCTCCCAGTACCAAATAGTGATGTTTAAAAGTGGTGGGACCCTGGAAGAAATCTGACCCTCTGAGCTGGGCAACTCTGTAAAGGTAATTAACAAAACCCAGAAAAGAACAATTTATTCCGGGCTTTATTGTGACTATCATTTATGAGCCCCCACCCTTCAGATTCTTCTCCCCTTGCTGGCAGGACAGAACTAGATTTGGGGACACAATACCACCAAGGGGTGGCTCACGATGAAAAATTGCTACTCGACACCCCCCGTCCCCCCCTACTTCCCCCACCGCCCGGCCCAATCCTGCCCACAGAAAGAGGTGAGCATTTGTGGTCGCAGGTCTCTGTAGGTGAGAGCTGTCTCGGTGTGACTGGTGCTCATCACCATCCTTTCCAGGAGTCAGTTCCCGCCAGCCACCCCTTCTGTCACCGGTCACCTACCCCTGCTCTCATCAGAAAGCTCACCCTTGAAGGCAAATACAGCTTTATTAATGGTGATTAGCTCTGCTGAGCACAACAGGCCCCTCTCAGTTGACAGAGTTTTGCTGCTGCTGAGAGTAGGATGCAAAGTCTGGTACATCAGCAGCAAACAGCTGATGCAGATGCCAGCTGACCCTTTCAAAGCTGTTTTCCTTACGACTGTGATGAAGAATCGGGGTCTTGTTTCTGCTCCCAGGCCCTGCTTCCCACACAACCCTTCTCCCGCTTTGCTTGTGATTACTCATCCCAAAACATGTGAAATGAATTGTTTTTCTTCCTAAAAATTCTTTCTTTCTTTCTTTTTTTCTTCGGATTTTCAGACAAAAATATAAATATGAAAAATGTTTTATCTGGTATTCAGCAACTGACATTCAAAAGTCAAGTACAATGAAAATAAAGCTCTAAATACTTGAAAACCAAAATCATCTTTCATTTGCCTACTGGCTGCTGTAGTTAAGATTATTTTCTGGACTTCTTTTCATCCATGGATACAGGTACAACAGTCTCCCTCTGTGACTTCATGTTTAGCAGTTGTTAAACACAATGTTTAGAAGCTCAGTTACTTCTCCTGAACTGTACCTAAGGGCCTATCGTATAATTTTGACAAATAGGAAGCAGACACTTAACAAAACAGAATTCAAAGTCCAGTGTCTGTTAGACACTTTTGAAAGAGTGAGGTCAAAATGAATGGAAGTAGCATGCATTTTTTTCCTGCTGTGTCCAGAGCAGCGGAGGTAAATGTCAGATGCTGGATGCTAAGAGACTATATTGAGGCTTGGAGTTACCTCCCCCCTCGCCTCAACTGTTAGAACTAGTTTTGAGGTGCCCCCAGGTTTTCCATGTATTTATAATTTCCTTCTAAAACAAACTGTAGGCTCCAATACAGACATACAATTTCTCAGGCTGAGTCACTGCAACACACGACACCACCATCACTTGTTGTTGTTGTTGTTATGTATTTAATTACTAGTCAAGCAAATGATTATGTTACAGGGGTACAAACATGAAATACCAAAGTTCAGTTTATGTTCCCTTTTCATTCCTTTCATTTCATTGCACATATTTGGGGCTATATATCTTTTAGAAAAGTTGAGCAATACTGAGATTATGTATTTTCTATTTTAGGATTACAGTGTAGAGCAAAAAAAATATTCAGCTTTTCTGTCCCATACAGATACAATGCTACAATCCTTTTTTTTATGGCATATTGGCACCCTGAGAGCCTCCCTTTCCAACCCAGGCGTGATCTTGTAAGATCACTGCTTTTCTTAATGCAGTAAGGACTCTTGGCTGGGGGCCTAAGCAATTACAACATCTCCACTAAATTTCCTAAAAGTAAGAGAGCATCTTCACTCCTCAAAGTACAATCCATAATGCTCACCAGAGACGAGGAGTACAGACCAGACTGTAACCGTAATGACTTCAAAGTTAATACATGGGCCTGGCAAACATCTAAGAGATTTAAATATATATTAAGCACACATTTAGAAATTCAGGTCATGCATTTTGTGATTTTACGGAGTGGACGAAAGCAGCTTCTTAACTCTGAGGATGATGCCCAACAGGAAACTGAGTGTGTTGACAGACTGATGCATAGCACTGTATTTCAGCTGTGAGGAGGTGAATACCCTTGTTGATGGAAATAGCTTCAGTGGAAGGGGGAGGTATTTTAAAGAAATCACAATTATGTTGTCTTTTCAGCTCCCTGATACTCAATATAATTCGGATTTACAAATATTTGGTAGGCCAGCAACCAGCAATTAGTCACTCTCTGTGGTATCAGCTAAGTATTCCTGTAAATATTACTTTTCGGACTGCACCAGATAAAATAATATCTGTCAGATTTCCAGAAGAGATTAACTGAAACAAGCACCTACCCATAGAAAATACAGCTTTCTTCTTTTAAAAACATTTTTAACAGACCGATAATCCTTTCAGTTTCCTGTACGTGACCACTTGTCTCTTTCACTGCCCCTAGGAACAACTCAGCCTTTAAAACTGGAGGAAAAGAATGCAATTAAGTAAGAACAGAAACTAGAACTTAAAACTTGACTTGCAGTTCTTGCTTTCAAATGAAAAAGAGCCAGATAGTTGAATAACAATGATATTTTTTGCAATATTTTTTTTTTTAAGGAGAAATTAATGCACTATGGTAATAAGCAGCACTACTGGAAGACAGTGATGAGTTAAACAGGTTGCTCTTTTACTTATTTGGTAAAAATAAAAATGGAAAAAAAGCCCTACCCTGTTTACAGATAGGACTTTCTCCACATGTTTCCTTCTACACACATTGTCCTTATAGGCTGACCTCAATTTAAAAAAAATAATTAATTAAAAAATTTTAAAATTAATTTTTTAAAAAATTGAAATTAATTTAAAATTAATTACAAATAGCATGAAGAACAGAGCTATTCAGGCATCCCTGAAGAATCCCAGATTTCTACTTCGAATGGTTTTATTCTTGGCAATGGGGCAGCAGTTTTGCCTCACTAATGAAATTCAGCATCATTACGCGATGGAACTGTGTGTGGTGTGGAGGGACTGAACAGCAGGGTCTGGCCACCAGACCCGCTCTGTCCTCGGCATTTGTGGGGTTTCCAGTGGCGATGGCAGCTACGAGGAGGTCTGGCAGAGAAGCAGACGTAGCAAGCGGTGGGCATTCATTCCCCTCAGCGACAGAAATAAACGGATCCAGTCGAGTATGTACCACATGCTTTTCCACAACGCCTAGCAATTACAGATCGGTTAGTGATGAGCAGCCACTCGCAGTGTGAGACCGTGGCTGGTTTGCAAACCCCCTCTGCCACGCTGCCAAAAGAGGGATGTGGCGTGCGCTGACCACTCTTTCCTCCCAATGTCCTGCTACGTTCTCCATCCCTCTCAGACGGTGCTGGTGTCTGGGTTTTCACGTTAAGACCGACTGTTGGCATTCCCCCGTGAAACCTTCCTTCGCTCAGTATGTTGTGCTTGTGACAAAGGCAGTTTTGCGTGACTTCCCACCATATTGTAGCCATTCCACGGTAACGACAGCACCCCCACCCCGGCTGAATTGTCCAAACATTGATTCTCACGTTTGCTGCTGCTAGGTTATTATAACATGATTGTTTGGCATTCGGCGTGGGATTTGTTTCCTGTTGCCCGCAGCTTGTCTGGAAGGCAGAGGTGGCGCAGACTTTGTGTCCCAAACAAATCACGAGCGTCTGTTCCTTTGCCACTCTCCTGCCCTCTCACACGAAGCACCACGCTTCTCCAGAGAACTCTTCGCAGCCTCCCTCCTCATCGTCACCCGTCCCAACTAATTGGGTCTACATTACCTACCCTGCTGAACCTACCTTCAGTCCCTGGCAGGTTTCTCTGTAAGGATTCCATGACCTCTGTTACACACTCCCTGATCTCCCTCTGTCTCAAACGCTGCATCCCGCCTTCCTTTTAAATCCCGTCTCCCCAGTTGCTACACCTTCTGCCTTCTTCTAGCTCAGGAGGGCCTTTCTTTAACATTTTGTTCCAGCTACACCCAACCTGGTGAATGCTTAATGCCAAGACATTACAATGATCTTCTGCAGTGTAAAGTGCATAATGTCCTTAATTCACACTACCAGTAAACGTGTTTTGCCCCAGCTAATTAAGTGGAATACCACTACTCTCTGTTAGTCACACGCACAAAAAAAATGGCAGCTTTCTTCAGTGATAAGTCAGTAACACGGCAAAACTCACCAAATTGTGTGGATTAGAGTAATAGAAACAGCACTGAATCAGGATTTGTTTTCTCACTGTCTTTCATATTTAAGTAGTACGTTTAGTTCACTGTATGAAACGAAGATGAACAATAAAATCATGGCTTTTGATCGTGAGATCGAAGATGAAGGGAGAAGGTAAACCCCAATTCATATGATATCTCTCTGTGTAACCTTGCTTCTTGGTAAAACAGAAGCAGGGGAAAGATGCGTATGAAGTGTTAAAATCGCCACTCTCCAGCAGGTTCGCTGGAGGCTCTCTGTAGTGATTTTCCCTTTTGAAGAATGTGTCAAATTCGATATGGCTGTTGGGTGCTAATAAGTAACTGCTGTGCCTTGAAGTCCACTGATGCCACTGTTTTCTCAAGGAAAATGTGCTTGCAGAAAGTCAGTTGGGGTGTTGGACCTGTGCATTTTCCAGCTCGTGGCGGGGGGGGCGAAATGCATGGCTTTCCTAATCCATCCTCGAGCTGATGGAAAACGGAGGCAGCATCATGACTACCACCTTCTGAGTGTCAGGCAATGCAAGGAGCCATCTGCTTGTCCTGTCACCAGAAACTCTCTTAACATGATGTTCCAATTCTTCCTCATTTCACTGATTTATTGATGAATGTTGCAGTTTCACTGCTTAGGAATTACAATAGTCACAAATAAAAAGTCTCTCAGTTGGTTTGCTAAAGAACAAATCCAGACTATAGTTGGCAGGTGTCCTGGTTTTGGTTGGGATAGAGTTAATTTTCTTCCTAGTAGATGGTGAAGTGCTGGGTTTTGGATTTAGTATGAGAAGAATGTTGGTAACATAGTGATGTTTTAGTTGTCACTAAGTAGTGGTTACTCTAAATAAAAGACTTTTTTCAGTCTCCCATGCTGTGCCAGGGGGCAGGTGCACAAGAAGCCAGGAGCAAGCAGTGCCAGGACAGCTGACTCGAGCTAGTCAAAGGGATATTCCATACCATAGTGTATCCTGCTCAGTATATAAACTGGGGGGAGCTGGCTGGGGCTGGCTGACGGCTGCTGGGGGACTGGCTGGGCATCAGTCAGCAGGTGGTGAGCAACTGTGCATCACTTGGGTTGGTTCTCCCCCCCCGGCCCGCTTGGATTTTATTCCTCTTTTTCCTTCTCCTCTTCATTACAGTTATTATCGTTGTTATTAATTTTACTTTATTTCAATTAAATCTTAAATTTCTTATCTCAGCCCATGGGTTTTACCTTTTTCCAATTCTCCTTTCCATCCCACTGGCGGGGGAGTGAGCAAGTGGCTGCCTGGTACTTAGTTGCTGCCTGGGGTTAAACCAGGACAGCAGGAGACAGTCAAAATGCAGGCAAAGTTACTGGATGCTGTATCTAAATCTTTCTTTAGAAAAGCTTTCCCTTCTCACATTTATTCCTTCAAAATCAAAACTTCTGTGACTGGCAAAATCAGCTCTGGAGGTTTATACTTCAGCCAGTACCTCATCCACTGCCCATCATTTGTTTATCATCGATTTCTGTGGACTGAAGACAATATTTTTTGATATTACCATTATGCAAGTACTCTTAGGGGGGAATTTCTTTCTTCTTTTCCACTGTATGTTGCTTGTTCTCCAGCCTTGCACAAAATCTGAACCGTTAACACATTTCATTAGTTATTTATTGTACAACATAGGCAATTTTGAAAAGCTCTGCTTGTGTGTGATACTTTTGGGACCGTAATTATTGTCTACCATGTCAACAAAGACACACCAAAAAATCTCAGTCATGACGCATTTTGAAATGAGTAATTTTCTAGGACATCTAGCATCATGCTCTCTGTGACCAAAAATCGACGCTTCACTGTGAAAACTACCTGATTTCACACACAGACCTTCAGATCTCTTCAGCCTGAGAACAAGGATGACACTGACTGCAAATAGCAGAAGAGTGGCTATTGCAAAACTCAGTGCTTTTCCTGAGGTTATTTTTATTTTTATTTTTTGAAGTACATCAGGTGTGTGACTGAAAGTACTCAGGACTATTTCTCAGCAAGACCTTGTGTTGTTGTGCACGTCAATTAATTTTCATTTCTCAAAAGGTGCAATATTACTGCCGGAAACAACTCTTTTCTGTACTAAACAAAGCATGAAGAACAGTTCTGTATCACTCATGATAAAGTTCTTATCTTTCTGTATAGTCCTAAATTTTTTTACAACATTGTGTTACTCAGGACAAATAATGAAATTAATATAAATCTGAGAGCATATCGAAGAGACTGGTGTGTGGTTAATCTTTTAGTTTCTACTACAGGATGTCAGTGCAGCTACAGCCAATTCACAGTTTTGTGGAAAACAGTTTTAATCAAAGAAACATGACTTCAGTTTTTACGAGAGAGCTGGGTCAGCTGATAAAAGTAACTGCATAGTTCTTCACAGTGTTGTTTGATTTAATGATATGTGACAGTCTGACTGAAGGCTATCAAGTGATTAAAGTACATGTTATTATGAATTAAGAACTGGTCAACCAGGAGACCTCAACAAATTGGTGTCAGTGGAAAAACCATCAAATGTCTTCCTGACAGGATTCCCACTGATCAATTGGTGACTCTGTACTTTCCAAGGTTTTATTAACTATCTGAGACTAAACAGAAAATCACAATAGGCAATATTTGCAGGTGATGCAAGCTTTAGACAAAAGAGAAGTAATTTTAGTTGCAGGGGAGTCATGCAGCGTGTTGTAGGTTTGCTAATATTTGGGTCAGTCAAGGCATTTTCCAGTACATGCAAGTCAAATGCAAAGTCATGCATCATGGGACAACAATTACAACCACCTGCAGAGCGGTGGTTCTTTTGAAAAGCAATAACCTTGTAGAGGTTCAGAATCTACAGGCAATACAACAGTAATTTTCGTCTTGAGACTGCCAAAAAAAGACTAATCGGTTCCCCAGCAGTGATAAGGAATTAGTGTGTACAGAAAGACAATTTTGCATTTTTGTGCAGCTCAGGAATGGCGTGTCACAACTGGGACACACATCCTCAGGTCTACTTTTTGAAATGGAAACTGAAAAATTGGAGAGCACACCTACAAGCTATTTGAATGCTATGGAAAACAAAAGCCTCGGTCAGGTACATAAATATATACCTGCCTATCAAAAAGAAGTCTTGATGACATAAGTAGCTTTACAGGGAGGGGTGGGTCTTTGTTGGAGGAGGGAAAAAACACAGATGAAAGGCTGTATGTGTCAGGAGTAGTCGCATCTCTCTAATGGACAGAGGACACCAGCAGTGCAAAGGAAGAGAAGAGCCCTCTAAGCCTTAAAGATGTATTTTAGCACATCAATAAGCTCAGTTTAGGGTGCCAGGTGACTACCTGCAGCTCACAAGTCACACGAAGTCTGCTGAGGTGATCTCAGCTTTGGTCTGGTTTAAATCACCGAACTTCAAAGCCTTAATTTAGGTGGCTATTCCCTGTAGGTACTCAATAGTCACTGGAGGGAGACAGAGTCCTCTCTGTGAGAGCATTTAGGGACTGTTTTTCAGGAGAAGCTTTTTTTTTACAGCTGTACCGGGCGTTCAGAATGAGAACAATTTCCTGGTGCTGGTGGTAAGGCAGGGGCGTCGTGGTGCTAATGTCCGTAGGCTGCCCCTCCGCCTTGTGCTCCTCAGCAGCTGGAGGCACTGGGAAAGCAGTGCTTACCCAGGCAGGGAGAGGAACAGGACACCCCAAAAACGTTGTCCTGAGTGTCCCAGGATGAAGAGGAGGGTGGTCCAGGAGTCTGCACAGAAGCAAAGGCAGGCAGCATCACTGAAGGGCTGAACTGTGCTCTGGAGCAGTGGCAGATGTCAACATGGGCGGCATGCCTGGCTATTTGGATGCCAGCTCCACAGCATACATTTCTGGGACAGGAGTGTCAGACAGCCAGCCTGTGAGGCTCAGTTTCATCTGTCTCTGTTGTTTGGGGGGGTGGGGGTGGCATTCTGCTGCAGGCAATGGGAGCCAAAAGGGGGGACAAAAGCTGGCAGCACAGCAAGAATCCAGCTTTTCTTCATGCAAAACCAAGATGTAAAATTGTGTTCCTGTAAAAGCAAAAATTCCAGCTGCCAAACCACATGCTCCTCTATACAGCAAGGAAAATCAAAACATGCTTGCACTCACAGAGAAAAATTCCAGTGTTTTCAGTGTAGAAGCAGCCCATAAAGAAGCATGCCTCTCCCTCTGCGAGCACACTTTATTCTCTGCAACTATGAAATAAAGACCTCCGGGACACCCCTTCCTCTACATTGAATCACCCACATTCAAAACATGATGTTCAAACTGCAGTCCACAGTTTGGGGCTGAGCACACAGGGCACCTCGGGCAGCCTGACAACCGCTCCAGTGCCCACAACATGACCTGGGGAGTCCTGTCCTTGGCTGCACCAGGGCTGGTAAGCCATGCACACATGGTAAGTGACCTGGTAACACCAGCTCCCACCCTGCTCTACGTGAGATCCACAGCTCCAGCCCATGCTGGTAATGGAAATGCTAAAAGAAGGTGGCAGTGGAAAAAAATCACCCCTCTGGATTTCTGCTAGATGGTCTCCCTCCAGATCTCTCTTTGGTATACGTTACTGCTTTCTAAAATTGGACATAGTTGAAGAGAAGCGTCTTGTCATCTTCTTTTAGACCTTCTTCACTCTCTTTTCTTTGTCTTAATTGACATCTTCCAGGTGACTCAGGCTTCCCAGCTTGGATTTATTTTTTTAGCATCACCTCTGCCCTCTCTTCTTCTCATATAGAGACTAGTCAGATCCCGTCTCCTCCCCCTGCACAACAGAGGACAGCAGTAAAATGCCACTGAAGTGCTTGTAACTCAAACTAGAGCTGTGCCGTGACCCAGCTTGACTCTGAGGAAATGGCACAGCCATATGCTCTTGCATTTTGCTTACAGAGACGGTAAGCCAGGCTGTTAATTGGTTGTTTTATTTCATGGCATAAAATAATACAAGCAGGTGAACACCCTCCTAGATTTTCCCTGTGGCCAGCTTTTTTTGACATGGATCGTCTGGTGTGTTATCTTAAAATCATGCTCTCACAAACACTATAGCAGTAAAAGAACAGACACCGATCATAAACTTTTACCTGCTACTGATTTTACACAACGGTAGGGCTTTTGTACTAAGCTCATAAAGTCTTCTAAACATTTAAGCTCCATTACTGTGTATCATGAATGATAAATTTAACATAGCTATGTACGTAAGCATTACTATATACTTAATTTGTCTTATTCAAGCTTTTTAAATTATAGAAAATATCACAGAATCATTGAATTATTTAGGTAGGTTGGCAAAAACCTCTGAGATCATCGAGTCCAACTGTTAACCCAGCACTGCCAAGCCCACCACTAAGCCGTGTCCCTGAGCTCCGCATCTGCACCTTTTGCTAAATATCCCTGGGGATGGTGATTCCACCCCCTCCCTGGGCAGCCTGTGCCAATGCTTGGTATTGAACTTATAGTGTTTAACTGAAAACCCATACATAAATATAAGTGATCCTCAAAGTCTTTTCAAATACACCACGGGCTTCTCTGAAGAGAGAAGATAACACCAGCTCGTAAAAATACCCAGTGTTTCCATCTCTACGCTCAGAGATTTAAGGTCAGAAAGGACCGTTTGTATCACATAGTCAGATGTCTCTATTTCCAAGCTGTAGAAGTCCATGCAGGAAGATAATATGAGCGATATTTTTACCAAAAGCTTACCAGCTGAGAGCAGCAAAGTGGCAGCACTAGCAGTTTCTATAGCTGCTCTGCCTGATGGGAGCTGCCGTGGTGTGTCTGAGGGCAGTGCTGGGCACACAGAGACTATTAACGGGCCAGGGCTTTACCTGCGAGTCTATCAAAACACAGAGCTATTAACGCAGCCACACACAGAGAGAAGAGCGCACGACAGCTTCTGGCAGCGCTAAACTGAGGGACTGTAGATCACACAAACAGTGGGGTAGTGTCACAACACCTACCCTCCTCTCCGCCACTTTGACAAGTACCCGCTCCTGAAGAAGAAAAGGAGCTCCTGCTGCTCGCCCAGGAGCTGGGAATGGGAGTGCTAAGGAGAGAGGCAGAGTTAAGGTCCTGCCAGGGGCAAGAAGCTTTAAAATCACTCTCAAACTGCTTTGCCATTTTTCCTTTGTGAAAGCTGTGCCTCAGGAGCAGGGACCAGCTGACGAAAGGGCAGGTCCCGCCCTTATGGCACGGCTCAGGCTGGTGGGGTCTGCACACCACAGCCAGCAGATGCCCAAGGGAGATGCCTGGGCGCTGCTATGTGAAGCACATTTTGCCTGCCTGCAGTGATGGTCAGGCAGCTCCCAGGGGTCTGGCTGAGCTTAGGGAAGCGCCTTTCGACAGACGGGTCCCGCTCCAAAGCCCACTGAAGGCAACTGGATCCCTTCTAACACCTTCAGTGAGCTTCAGCTTGAGACATGCACTGTGGACTTGCCTGGCCTGTTCAGGCAAACTGGGCATATAGCTGTGCAGGGGTGTCTTGACAAAACGCTTTGATCAGACTTGTATTTCATACTTCTTTGTCTATGAAGCTGGATGGATCGTCACAGAAGTGGTGTCAAGCACCAAGACTCTGCCTCTTTGCGGAGATGGAAGGAGCTAATTCCACCAACAGAGAGGTTTCCTTATCCCACCATGCAAGCCAAGGCAAGTCTGACATCCTCCCTCACCACGCATACAGTGTGTATGTTTACATGAATCTTTTGCTTACTTGGGGATTTGTGGTTGAAAAGGTCCTGAATGGATCAGGAGTCCCTTTGACACAGGAGAAAACTGAGACGCAGACAGAATGGCTTGCCTGGGAGGAACTGTGGAATATTTATTCATTTAAATCTAAATGGTAATTAAGGTGAAAAAAATTGCCTAGACAAGGCTCTAGGCATCTAACACATAGTTAAT
The DNA here is from genome assembly GCF_023634155.1 of Falco peregrinus. Classification (NCBI taxonomy): domain Eukaryota; kingdom Metazoa; phylum Chordata; class Aves; order Falconiformes; family Falconidae; genus Falco; species Falco peregrinus. The sequence continues at coordinate 4,877,209 of NC_073739.1, forward strand.
AATAATATGAAGTCCCAGCAGCAAAAAAAGGAAAAGAATTGAAGCAGTATCTCAGACAGCCAGTTACAAAAGCTTTGTTGCAATCCTACATCGCTCCAGGGAAAATATTCCCATTGCTCTCCAAAAAACCTTACTGAACAGATGTCTTTTGCAGTATGCCCAGAAGAGCGACAGCCCTAAATCATATACATTACACAACAGAAAGGAGGTTAAGATTATCTGTGCAACATTAACTTCAACATGACACCCGTATGCTGTGGCTTGGCATGCCTTTGCACACTCCCGGTCTTCTAATGAACTTTTAGAAGTATTTCTGTCTTGTTACCTCTTTGTTCACTAACTCTGTTATTAAAATTAAAATTTTAATCTCCTAGCATTCATAAAAGAACTACTTTGGAATTAAAGGGAGACAGGGTATCAGAAATAAGTGAAAAAAAATTTGTCTTTAAAAGCATTGCAAAGCTCTTTCAAACCTAAGCTTGGGGATGGGAAGGTTTTTTTTATTTTTTTGACAAAAAGGCAAAAGTCAGGAGTTTGGTAGACAGTTTTTTCCTCTTCTGTATTACACAGGCTGGTAGACGGTGCAAAGCTGAGATCCAAAGCGCTTTGCTGACTCCCGTGTAGACACTGACAGCCCATCCACTGACAGACTGGTCTGGCACTGTAAGGAGACCCGAGCAGCGAGTCCCTGCGTAAAGTCTAAGTGTCACAGCTCTGACACAGGCGATCTATACGGGATCTGGATAATCTTCAAACATCTCCTCTGCCTGAGCTGTTCTCGGTCTTCTTGAAAACCGCTGCCTCTCCACAGGGGTGGCTGAGGATGCCTACCCCACCGCCGGCTGCCCGACCCTCTGTACTGGTGCACAGCTCCTGTTCTTAGCTATGAAGACTGAGCCCCGTGCTTTGATGTCATCACTGCTTTATATACTGCCACCCCCCAGGCACGCTAGGTGTGCCTCCATCACCTGAGTACCCCACAGAGCAGAGTGAGTCGCTTTCTTCTGCTTCGGGCAATGCAAAGACAGGTTGAGATTCTTCCTGAATATTGTAGGATGGAGAACAGTTTTACACTGTAAATTACATCTAGTCCTCCTTAGCCTGTACTCTGGGAGAAAAAAAACATTGATGTTAGGGAAATAAAGTCTTCTAGGGGTGAGGCTGAGCCAAGGTGCTGCTGTGCAAAGGCTGTGTGGCCTCTGTACTCTGGCCCACTGTTTGCATTCACTAGCTAAAGGGCTGCTAAACCTGGCATAGTGAGCAAAGCATCCGATTGGGACCACCTATTGATGGAGAGCATGGTTGCACCTGCCCTTCAAAAACCAGGGGAAATTCAGGGAGGCAGTGGTGAAGTGTGATGCTCCTTTAAAGTAACTGGAGCTAGTCCAATGAGCAGAATTGGCTTTTTTTTGGGTAAGGAATGAGGGTAACTGCCTGTGGTCACTGGCTGCCAAAGTGCACAACCAGAGGAAATCCAAATGCCTGGGAGACAGAAAGGAAGGGTCTTTCTGAAGCCTCTCCATGTGTTTGGAACATTTTGGAATATTCAAAAAATAGGACAGAAAAACTGTATGAGAGAGACTGGTACTTCCCGCTACTGGCAAAATCAGCTTCCTTATAATCTAGTAGGCTGTAAAAATCTGCTGCCATTCAGAAGGTGGGAGGTGAAAAGGTCTGGCTAGTGCTGTCTCTTCAGCAGCTATTCATAGATTGTTTGGAGGTGACTGATGTTAACGTTAGCAGAAAAACCATCTAGGCTTAGCTACGTGGCCTGTCCCCAGCCGGCAGCGTAACTACAGAATCTTCTCAGGAACAGCAGTCGGTCTGTTTAGCTGCGTCAGAAGAAAATCAGTGCGAGTGGGCAGCTCACACCCTCACAGCTACAAAAAATTTTATGATAAGAGACAACATCAGATAAAAAAGATCTAGAGGGTTATATTGTCTCCTGAAATATTAGCCCTAGTTTAAGAAAGTTTTACTGTCTTTTATATCACTTTATCTTTCCATGCCTGGCAAACAGGCCAAATAATTATGATGCAGACTGGTTCTCCACAGGATAAATGTATTATTGTGTTCTTTCTTCTACCTTGCAACTAGGGAAAAGCAATTTTTCAGTTAGTAAGGAGCCAGAGGGGCATTTTTCAACTTAACATGGAACAAAACTTTGGGTACAGTCTAATTGATGCTTGTTTGTGCAGACACAGTGGCCTGGAAGCCAAGTCCTGATATCCTCAAAGAAGTGTGTGGTAAGAGCCTTGGCTGAGCTGAACCTTCAGCTGATGCTGTCTTACTGTGAGCATCCTCACTAGCGTTTCCTCTCAAGCAAGGTTTTCTTAAAATGTTAATTCCCCAACAAAAGAAAACTTTAAATAGCAGAATATCAGACCTATAGGGGAATGAACTTTCTTCTCTCCCTGTACCTTGTTGCCTTCGCTGCTGGTCTTGTGCTGCACTCCAGCAGCCTTTGATGGCCTCGTGCACTACACAATATTCAGACAATTCCCATCAGCCTCCTAGGAAATGTTCCTTTCCTCTCTCCTTTTAGTCTTTTCTGGGGGAGGAGATTTCTTCCCATGATGAGTACCTGACCCTTGCTCAGCCTGCGATTGTACAGCACTCCAGAAGCTCCCTGCTGAGTTTCTTCCAGGAAAGCTTTGTCTCCCTGTTTTTCCAGAGGGTTTTGCCTGCCTGCAAAAGTAACAGCCATGGTAAAGCAAACTGGATGGCTTCCCAGAGACAGACTTTCAAACAAAGCATACTGCGCACAGAGTAAAGCGCAAACAGATAAAAACCATAAAGCAGTTTGACAGGGTGTATCACCTATAGGATGTACGATGCAGCAGCAGAAAAGAGAGCTCAGTCAAAGAAATCATCTTATTCAAGAAAATGATTTCATTCTATAAAAGCTTGCAAAGTCTCAAAATTATAAGCGGTTGATATAGCTCCCATGTCTCTTCCTTCAAGACCCTCACTCAGTTGTTACTCCTCCTGTGATTTTCAATTAGGGCCTTTTTACACAGAGCGTACATCAAGTCAGACAAATTGTTGGCCCTGAGGAGGTGAACACCCACCTCGTTATCCCAGCTCGAAGTGGGAACCTTCATCTTATCCGAGGAGGGGAGACTACGCTGGCCTCACTGGCGCTCCCTGGCATGAACAAGTGGATGGGAGAGGGGCAGAGGGGATTCGTGATTCTAATTATTATTACTCACTCAGGAACGGACAAGGCAAAAGTGCTGAACCCAGAGTAAAAAGTGTGATTCAAGTGCTGCTGAGCACCTACAAAGAGAAGCAATGAAACTCTCACATACGCAAAGGCATCCTCAAATTAGTGTGCATGTTCACAATTTCTTCATAGTGAAGTCTGCATGTGTAGACATGTATTTGAAGAGCAACATGTAGGCTGACCTCTAATTCTCAGCTTGTTTTCTGGTTAAAATGATTTCTCTGACTAGCAACACACGACTAACTCTTTCTAATATGATAGCATTCTGCCCTAAGTTCTGCTAAGTTATATAGAAATATCACCAGATGAATGAGAAAGGATCAAGTTGGCACCTTGTATACGTGGCACGTTAAAAAAAAAAAAAAAGAAGAAATCATGACAAATCAGGAGGAATTTGAGATATCTTTATCCTTATCCTTTGCATAAGGAAATCTGAAAAATAAATCCATACAGATATGATATTGCATTAAACCATGTCTCTTTTCTGTCCCCCACCTTAAAATGTGTCAGAAGGAGATAAGCAACCCCTGAAGTCCAGCGTAAAAGAAACGAGCTTCAGAGTCTTCCTTCTAGCCAGAGCACATCTAAGGTGGCACAGCAGAAGGGGGCTGAGGGAAGAGAAGAGATTTTTCTCCTTTTCCTCTTACCCATCAACAAGGGGAGAGAGAGACAGCTGAATGTTTGTCACGGCATGGTCTTCACTGACTATGCAAGTTGTTAGAGCACCTGTTTTTCTGCGGCTTTCCTGTCCCGTGACTACCTTTTCCTAAAACAACACTTCAGCTGGCACTGTTTTTCAAATCTGCTGTTCATTTGGTGTTCATCATCTTTTATGAAGCAGAAATAACTTTTTCTCTGAGCCATACCAACAACATGATGGCATTTCGTGTGTGTCTTCACAGTATTCTGAAAGCGTCTTAGAATAATAAGGATTAAAGAGAGGAAATACTAGATATTTAACAGACTGACTCAGGAATTAATTGCAATATGCAGCTAGTATTAACAGGTGAGAGGCTCAGAAAAGACAGCAGTGGAAAGAAATTCCAATGAAAAACTCAGGTGATTGATAGCTCTCTGTTGCATGTTGGATGAAGAAAAGACCCCCACATTGACCAAACGGTAATATACTTCATGCATAACCACATTTCATCCTGCAGAAACAGAGTGGATCAGCCACAGACACTTGGTTGGAAAAACCTCTCTTAACGTTTTCAGGAGGCAGGGCGTGTGCTTCCTCTGCTAAACTCAAAAGTTAAGAAGACGGCAGCCTAATGCCTCAGAAATTATTGCCCGTATCAATCCTGTGTTTTCTGATCAGCCACCTTTGTTCTTCTGAAAACTTGGACCAGAGCCATGCTGTGCCTCCTTTCAAGGTTCTTTACCTTTAAAAACAGGATTAGAAGTCATTGCGTTGGTAACTTCCATTGCTTGATCTGCAGGCTGGCTCTGGATCTGCAGACTCCCAAGCAATTGCTGCCCAGATTTGTGAGCGACGCTGGCACGGCTGTATGAAAAGCTAGGTCAAGGTTAGCTTTACAGCTATTTATATGTAGCTTGTATGTTTTAACCACTGAAATTTAGGACAGCTGAGATTTCAAACAGATTTTAAAAGATGGCACTGAAATGGTGTTTGCAGGCTGTTTACTCTTCTTGTATGCTTCTCCATTTGTCCAGCTGCTTCCTCTGTCTATCTTCTGTCTTGGGACAAAGTCTGTTTTTCTGCCAGAATTGAATGATTTGATACACTGACTTATTCAGCTAATGCTCAAAGGGTATAAATAGAGAAGAAGTCACTGCAGGAGCTGTGTTTGACAAGGGCTCAGCCTCTGCCTCTATGTGCTAAGGTAATACAAGATAGATTTTTGAGAATGATTGTTATATTTATGCCGTAACTGTCATGAGCATTTCTCATGAGTTGCTAAATTACTCTCACTAAACGATTTCATGGTTAGACTATTAATAAACTTAACTTGTTCACAGTCTTAGAGATACAAAAACATTATTGGAAACTTTCCTAAAATACCTCAGTCTACACTTGGAGGTATTAAAGGCAGTAGAAACCATCATCTGACAGCCCTTAAGTTTGATCTGTATACACACCTGTGGAATTTTGCTCAGGAGTTTCTGCGCTTTGCCCTGTGATTTTGATTAAAGTACAACATATCCTTTATTAAGGTAGTCAGTCTAGACATAGGAAAAGAAATCTGCACGGGGGGGCTAATCCAGCATAACCATTTGCACCCTGGTCTGATGGGCTGCTCACAAATGCAACTTAAGCCCTGACAAGAGCACGTGAAATCCATTTCCCAGTAATGCTGTTCCATGGAATGTGTCACCGGGTACTCCAACAGCGAACAGAGAGTTGATTATCTGTCCAGTGCATGTATGCGTTTTATTAATTAAAGTCTGATGCCTAAGACTGGCATATGTACATACACAAGCAATTCTTTTTCATGGTGGGTACAGCCCCAGTGCATTAGCCGGCACTTTGCAGACAACTACAAATCTGTCTTTCGAGCAAAGTTCTGGTGCTTGGTTGAACAGCAGGTATGTGAAATTACAGGCCCAGGTCTGTATTTGTGTCACCTCTCTGTTTTAATTACCACCCCCACACTTACACACTCATACTGTCTCATTCCCCTGTGTGCACATTGATTCTATCAATCACGCATCCTTAACTGTACTCGTGCATCTGTAATTTATGCAGTTATTCATTTTTGCTGCCTGTTAGTGGAATAAATAAACAGGTGCATGTTTACACAAAAGTCAACTGGCTGTGCCTCACAATATTGAAAAAGCAAAGCCATACTAAATGGAAGGGACTGACAGTTTTAGCTCTTGGCTTATGCTGACTGCTTTGTTTGTACTGTATTAATTTCTAACACAGTAAAATCAGTATGTGTACTGTGATAAAAAGGGTTTGCCAAGAGGAGAAGGATGGTTATATCATGTGATACCTAGGCACAAGGACTGCCATATGGGATCAGATAAAAAGTCTATTTGTGTCATGATCTTCTCCCTGACAGTGGCCTGTAGAGGATTCTCAGGGGGAGGAACATAACACAAGCCCGTGCCCCAACACCCCCCCCCCCCCCCCCCCCCCCCAAATTCTCCCCTAGAAGACCTGTCATTTTCCAGAAATAAGCTGTGGAAGATGTTCCTTTACTCTAGCTGGGAAGTGTAAGTGTATCATCATGTGCAACAGGACAAATGGAGCTAGAGCCACGTCCCGTTAGCTTATCTAACCCCTTAGGATCTCACTCAGGCTTTTGGCTTCCACGATGTCTTACTGTGGGCGGCAAGTCCTACAACTTAATTGCATGTAATGTGTTCATCGTGTGTCCTTGTGAACCTGCTGTCTCATGGTTCCTTTGCACATCCTTTGCTGTTTTTGAGAGAGCATGTAGTGGTTTCCTGTGGATCTGCTGGCTCCATACCATTCATGTAAGGATACACTCTTTCATTCACTTTATTTTCCAAGTTGAAAGCTCACATTTTATGTAATTTCTCCTTTCAAACCGATTTTTCCCCAGCTTATCAGATGCTATATTCTTTTTGAGGTGGAGTAATGTGTATTAGGTCAAGGTTTCTCACTGAAAGAACCCATACATCTGCAAAGGATGACATAATGATATTTCTTAGCTCTCAGTTCCTTTCCAAAAAAAAATTCTAGTGCAGCGTGCAAAGCTGCCAAGAAGTGACCTGAGCCTCCACTAAGGAGAGATAAATTTACTTCAGATGACTAGAGTGCCACACGTATTATATTTTCACAAGCTTACCTCTGAAGGTGCAGAGTGCTGCGCTCGAGGCAGCAGCCACAGTGCCATCTCCTCCAAGTTTATGTCTCAGACTTTGTGGAGTGGAAGTTCAGTACCCATAGCCTGAGAGTACTGCTGTAAGTCAGGCTGCTTTTCCTTGGCTACTGACTATGAATGAAACACACTTAGGCCAGGAACCTCTCTTCAGCTTTTCCGAGTTAACTGATATGTAATGCAGTAAATTGTAATTAGAGGAAGTGATGTTTTTCCCAATAAATAAGTGTCAGAAAGAAAGAAAAGGGTTGCATTTCAAGCACCACTCTTTTGACATATATTAAGCACATTTTGACATGTATTAGGCACAGAAAGGCAGATTTATTTTTTAATACGAAATCCCTTCCTTTGTGATGATTTCTCCGTGGTTGAAAATGCAACCTGGTAAACACATCCAGTTGCATTTCTACTGGTCTTTTTGGTGGTCTGAGTGCCGTATCTTGGCTTCTCAACTGTCTGTAGTCAGATTCCAGATGCTTTTTCCTTGTTTCTTCCTTTTGAGATGTGATGATACAACACACTTTTGTACATACTTGTTGCAGGATGCTGTGTTTTCACTCCAAGGTTGCACAGCCTATCCCGAGAAACTCTTCTTGATACAGAAAATAATTTGCTGTGTAACGTACATTATGTACATACTGTCATAACAGAATCATGGTTCATACCAATTATGTTTATCACGCAAATATTTTTTATAAACCCTTTAAGTTTTTCCCACGCAGTGAAATGTTCTGTTACATTATTAAATCACTTGTCTTTCGTCAAAGAAGTGAAACCTCCATAGCTAACAGTGAGCACACACCCACCTCTTCCAGTCAGAGGCCATATGTTTTGTAGCCCAAAACAACTTATGGGTCATCGTCCAGACAAATACAAACAGACACTTGAAACTGAAAACTATGGGCAGGCTATGACTGAATCACCGACAGGAGCACAAAGGCAGAAGAGGATAGAAAGGACAATTAGAACAGCACCTTCCACAGCTTTCAGAAGCAATGTAGGTGTTTTAAATTCATCATTCTCGCAAGCATCCTCACCTTAGCTTTGAACCATCTCTAGCGATTAAGGTGATGCAGAATGGAACAAAAGCATGCTCCAAAATCTGCTGGAAGAGGAGGAAGAAACACCTTCATCAGCAGAAATGTTAGCCACAATGGCTGCTAGCAATAGTTAAAGTTGCCTTGGGTGTGTTTACATGAGCTGCAGAGAATGCAGTATAGATTTACCCGTTGCAGGTACTCTGAATGCTCAGTGTAAAGCGTTGACAAATGCAAAATAAACATAGCCCGAGTTTGCTATGGCTAAGCAGTCTGAGCTTCCCAAAATGTTTCATATATATGTGTAAGTGGTAACATTCATGGAGCAGGTAAAGCCTTGCTGCATCAGTAAATTTCCACTGAATTAATGAGGAATGGGCTATGTCTGTCAACAGAGGCATGAACAATATCTTTCGCTGTTTATAGATTAAGTGATCTGATATAAAATAATTCCCCCTTGCTGCTCCTTGGACCCTCTCACCCAGTGTGGCAATGCAGGTGTTGCATTTGAGGATGGGTCAGGTGTGCGTGGGTCACGCTGATGTCTCTTTTGTGAGATGTATGCAGCAACTGTATCAGCATGGTTTTCCAGTTCTAGGAAAGTTGCTGAGTTGATTTTTGCTACGGAAAAGAAGAAAAAACTTTGGAGGGAAAGCAAATGCTTCAGATGGAGATGGTATGTGGCTTAGTTATCCCAGACTGTACACTTCACAATTGCTCTTCAGAGTGATGTATGTGAGCCCAAAGTGAGAAGGCATATTTAAAGAACGGTGACCTCCGCACTCCTATTGCAACACAAAATTTTGAAAGTGGTTTAGAAGTATAGTTCATAGACTCTGAAGCAAAGTAATTAGTATGTGTATGGCTGTTTTTCTGTAGCGATAAATAACAAAACAGTATATAACAGACTCCATTTGCTAAGTAATTAGTTTTCCAATGCAGGTATAGCAGTATCAGTATTAATCACACAGATGGCTGATTGCAGGAGCAAGGACTCCCAGATACGACTTTTCTAACATTTCAGCAAGAATTACAGTTCTACTGCATTTCCAGAAATATTTTGCTTATCCTTGCCAATGGTGACAAAAAGTGATTTACCTGGGAAAAATGTGTTAAGTAGTAAAATCAATGACATTTAATCTTAGGTTTAGCATCTAATTATTATGCTGTGTCCAACACTGCAATACTAGAAACATTTCTCTTTAAAAAAAATCATCATTAAAAGCAACAGTTAAATAACAGTGCAGCTGTTTTCTTTCACAAACATACGTAGAAACTAGGCCTTGTAATGTTATTTTTGAAATTGCCACATACACCAAGTACCTCAAGTTATTAATAGCTTGTCTGCCTCTGGCATGAAAAAAAACCCATCTAATTGAAATAAAGTGATCCTTGTATTCTTAGACTCCAAACCCTAAATGTTAGCAGGGAAAAAAATTAAACAACTACAAAAAGTACACAAAAGGGAACAGATTAATTCTGATGCGGTCCTTAAGAAATTATCGTGTTAGAGAGTATATATGAAGCCCAGACACACCAATATATGATTTTGACACAGAACATGCCTTTTTTTTTTTTTTTTTTTTTTTTTTTGGTAGGGCTTTTGCATGGTTCTCTCCATGGGTAGAATTTACAGGACACAGTTATACAGGAGTCTGAATTCCCCCTGTCGGTGACTAAGCACCCAAAAGCCAGGCATCATCTCACCTAGATCCGGCATCAGGGCCAGATTCAGGTGGCCTCAAAATGACTAATCTCCAGAGCAGCCGTGGAGTTTCTCTGATTTGGTGGGGTGATGTGTGGTGGGGCATTAACATCTGTGAGGCACTGAGATGCTGAGGGTGCCACAAAAAGGTGGTTCACTCTCCAAGCAAGCACAAGTGACAGGCAGAGGGACCTCCAGGCAGCTGCTGGTTGTTAAAGTGCCGGTTCTTTCACGTGTTACAGTGCAAAGAGTGAAAACGGAACATTCTTTAAATTAATAAAAAAATGCACCACAGACACCGTATCACTAAGAAAGCCAGTAACTTTACTGATTTGTCTGCAAAATACAAATTATACCTTATTTCCAGCAGGAGAATCTTTTGAAATTTTCCCATTTTGTTCACTACAGACAGCTGAATTAAGTCCCTTGAGATACACAGATGTGGTTTAACTTACTTATAACATCTTGTCATCTAGTGGCGACAAAGTCCAGCTTATGCCGCTGTGAGCCTCTACTTTAATATTTGTTGCAAATGCTTGTATGCTCCCATTTACAAGCTATTTTGTTATCACCATTGTTTTATGGAAGCAAATCCCCATGAAAGAGAAGAAAAAAAGAAAAAAAGGATACAACAAACCATCTGAAGCAATCCAAGTGTAATGCCTGCGGTAACCCAGGTCTGATATTAGTTACTCCGCAAAAGACTCTGGTACTGCATTTTTTTTTTTTTTTAATGAGTTACTTAACCGACCTTTTTTGAATCAAACTGAGGTACGGATCAGTCTGAGGTATGAGAAGGGAAGGTAGAAATGCAACACCTGATTATGAAAATAATCAAACGGATACTTTTGATGCAGAAGGTCTGTGGCTCAAAGCTTGGATTGCTCCACATCTTTGGTTAAAATATATTAACAAAAGCCTTTTATTACATCTACAGTCTGAAGCATTCTAACAGACACCAATGTTCCATCAGTCCTTCAAGAGACCTGTAGTGGCAGGAAATTAATGCCATATAACTGACGACATCACAGCAGATGGCACAAACAGGAACAGATGAAGTATGCCATGTTTAGGCAACAGCCTTTATTGAGGTTTCAAGTGGCTTTAAAAAATTACAAAGCATTTACCTTCAAGGCGAAGGAAGAAGGAAAACAAAACAGCTCTGTTAGGACTATAGAGAAAAGAGGGTATATAGGATAACACATACAATACAAAAGGGTTGACATCCTTGAAAACAGTCTAAGAGTTCTTTTATTCTTACGCTAGCTTTACCTGAAAAAGATCTGAGGACAACAGATATTTTTATATTATTCATTAAAAACTGCTAAATTCCTCTTCTGGGAAAAATATAAGCCATTTTGTTATAAAACACAACTTTTGAAAAACACTGAAATGACAAAAGCTTTACTGCGAATGGCTCAATGCATACAATATACAGGTTGTGCAGATAGGGTATATCATATAATTGTCACCAGCAATTGAACACTAACTGACAACACCTTTTAATAGAGGTTAGCTTAGCTATAACAACACTTGCAGATGTCTAGAATGCCACTTCAGGTGTTTGAACTTACAATTAAGAATGTTGCCTAAAACATTATATAGCATGGGTTAAGGTAAAGTAAATGTTAATACTCTTTCAGGGCTCTGCCCCAAACTCCTTAAATACAAAGGAATCACACAATAAACCCAAATTAGCTTTGCAAATACAATAAATGGTAAGGTACAGATAAAGGAACAAGAAAGGTAGACAGTTATAGTTTACAGAAAGTGACTTCACAATCAAAGTTGTGCTTCTTATCATTAGATCAGTTTGCAAATATGCATTATCCCCCACAATTTTGCCAGTATGTTAGTTGCCCTCTGCAGCAGGAACAAGAGGGATGACTGGCATTTATTTTCACGTGATTCTGTTCTACTTGTGTTTATACAAAAATCACTGTCAGAGTTAATATAAATTGCCCAGGCAATACTTTTCACGCTACTTTCTGCTTATTTACTTGCAGTAATATATTACACTGCATCTTCGTTAAATACGTTATCTTTCTTTTTCATGCGTTGCTGAGGCAAATCGCAAGGTAAACTATTAATATGGCTATTCTTCATATATCAATAGACCAAATCCCCTTCCCCACTGACAAGTTTCTACTACGATACTGATAAAGTTGTATTTTTTTCTTGAAATGACAAGGTACATTTGTGATATATTTGCATATTTTTGACACACCAAAGTTTAAAATTCTCAGAAGAGAATAAGAGTATAGATTCATCTGAAGGTGAAGAAAGTGGTTTCAAAAACAGTTCTTTTGTGTTTTAAAATTAATTATGGGCCCCATTAAACCTTTTTTTTGTCTTGGTTTTTTTTTTTTGTGGTTTTTTTTTGTGGTTTTTTTTGTTTTTTTGTTTTTTAAACATGCGTATCTTTTTTCTTTACCCTGCAGATTGCTACACAAGAGAAGATGGATGCATTAGTAGCACAGTATTCTGCTTAAAGAGTTTCCAGATTATGCACTAGCCCCTGCACGGCTGAGAGTGCCTGTAAGGCAGGCTTCTATAACGTCATGATAAGTGAAAAGCATGTGTCCTGTAGTCTGTTCATCATTCTCTTCTACAGAGAGGTACACTCTGTCATTGAGCAGTGCACAGCAACTGCATGTATAGGTGGGAAACTGAGTGTAGATTTCCCTTAACAAAGTAGTCTGTGTTGATATTGAGCTGTCGCAGCTATATCCTTCATCATAGTATCAGTGTGTGTAGGTGAGAGCTGGAGGGACTCTTGGAAAAAGGAGAAATATTACAGTTTCACTATGGCACTAACATTTTGCTTAAACACTTTTTTTCCCCTTGAACAGGAAAGTTAAACATTTGAATATAGCATTCTAATAAACAAGAGGGACAGAAAGGGACTTAAAGAAATGATGCAATCCCCCCGGTCAAGTTGTTTTCATCAAAGGAACGATATGAGGCAGGAGAAAACGCGGATGCTGTAAGCCGAAGCAAATCTCGCTTGGGTGCAAGTACACAGGGAGCATTGCTCAACAACGTGCCCACGGTGAGGTGGCACGTCCGCAGAGGTCTGTGAGAACCAGGGACCTGATGGCCAGTATTGGCTGCGTGAGATCAGCCAACCTCTGGATGGTCCTTAACTGACGATCTCTCTCTAAGAGTTTGACATCTGTGAGAGGGGAGTAATCTTTGCAGCAGGCATGCTCGTGCCGATCCCTCCCTTTAACGCTCCCTACTGCTTCTGCAAATACCCATCTGCACTCACGTAACCGACAGCCGTTAGAGCTGTACATCCAATTCTGACAGGCAGAATACCAGCTTCATTAATGAGAAAGGGCCAAGTTATGCCACTTTGTCATATAACCCACGGAAAGCTACAAGATACGCAGGACATTAAGTAATAGAAGGGCCCTTAACTTGTTACAATGCACAAAACAGCATGAAAGAACTAATCAGTATATACAATGGATCGCAGTTCACCCAACTGATTGTAAAATGCTGTATTAAAATGATTTAAGTTGTTACACCATGGGTAAATTCTAACTTTTTACAGATGAGTCTTTCAACAGGCTGACTTCGACCTGTAAAATGTATACCCAGTAAAAGAAAACCGAAAGAAAATAGTTAAATGTGCAACTGCACAAATATAATTCCCCACTATTAAGATAACAAAAACTTTTGCTATTACCATAATTATTATATATATTAGAAAGCTATACACAAGCATGTTAATTTCACAGATTTTTTTAAAAGATTCTTAATATTTTATATAATTAGAAATACACATTTCAAAAACAAAACTTCTGCAAAGAGAAAACAGTTATCTTGGTTAGCAAAGCATGGAGTTCTTCATGGCTTAGGGTAGTGCTTTCTATACAAACAGTCCTTTTTGTTTGTTTCTTCAGGACTGTTTAAAAGAACTAGCGAAGCTATCAAGGAAAAAAGAACACATTTTGGCTTAAGGAAACTACAAAAGCCACAAATGCTTTGCAAACTCTGTCTTACTTTTTAATATGAAAATAAGCAAAATGTAATGTACATATTTTTATATTTTTTTTATTTAATAAGTGATGCAGACCCAGAATCTTTAAAATTAAATATGTTAGCCCTCGAACTCAACATTTTTTACAAGTATGGTCCTCTCTGAGTGTTTTGATCCTTTTTAACTGATTGCCATACTTTAATGATATGCCTGCATGTTTGTGAGCATTTTCAGTATGTTAGGTGACCCAGTCTCTTTCCAGCATCCAATAACGGCCACCCAACCGCTGGGTCTGTCAAAACATCTGTACATTTTCTATATGTTGCATAACAGCTGCTTTCTCTCTCAGTAAAGATCTGCCATTTCTGGCAAATGTTTGCCTTTTGTCTATTTACACGTAAATAACGTTGAACCTGCAACATGACACTATCTATTGTAACATACATTTTGCAAGGGAGCACAACAGTGAAAAGAAGTTAGCCTTAAAATCTATTTTGTACAAGTGTTCTGTTGTACAACTCAAGTGCTAAGCTTATCTCAGCATTTCTGTTTATCCTTATACTGTATCACTGAGGCAATTTAAAAGTACTTTTACAAAACAGAGTACCTGACTTTTTTTTTTTTTTTTTTTCCACACACGGCACATATAATGCATATCGACCCCCCCCTCCCCCATTAAGGTATAGCACACACACACTGCAAGAAAAAAAAACAAACAACCTAATAGGTAATAATGTTATCATGTCGCCCATCCTTCAGAGAGACGCATGCGCTTGACAGAGGGGCTTTCCCTTTCGTCCGGCGAAGGTCTGGTGAGTCCAATGGGGGAGTGGAATTCGTTCCGGTGATCTTCTCGGTCACTTCCATCGTAGGAACTGCTACAGCTGCTCAAACTGTCAACAGGAGATCTCCCCGCCTCATGGCGCGTGTGCTGTGGGTATCTCGAGGGTGTGGTGGTACGGTCTCTAGGAGGAGAAACAGGTTCTGACTTGATGTTGAGGCTTTGAGTAGAAGGCAGGGAGAGATTTGTACTCTGAGATAAATGAGTGCTAGTGCAAGCTCTGTAGGAGGAAAGGAAACCCAGTTACAGACGGAGGAGGCATGGAGCCCCCAGATATGCACAAACACTCACACAAAACACCAGTGTAAAGGCTCGCACAGGACCAGCACATGCAGAGAGCACGAGGACTGCCTTCTGGGCAGGATTCACCAATTCAAAGGGATGGAAGCATCGCAACAAATGTGGCTGGCTTGAGTGGGACATGCCCTCGGTTTGAAAAGAGGTCTTGCTTTCAGCCTTCTCCCTTTTTCTTTTTTTTTTTTTTTTTTTTTTTTGACTCAAGTGTCACAACAAATTTTGGAAGGCGAGCCTTTGCACTGTTGGAACCACCTGCAGGTTTCTTTATAACTAATGCTTGTGTGTGTGTATGCACCAGCTGAAACAGGGGAGGCATGGGCTTTCTGGTGGGGTTAATCCAATTAGTTTGAATGCACCCAACTATCTTTATCGCTGTTCATTTTGACATGCGACTTCAGATGCAAAACAGAAACAAAAATCGGGGCCAGGTACATTTTATGCCTTCCAGAAGAGAGTTGAGATTTCTGGTCCTAGGACTGGCACTAGCAAAATACCACAGGCAGGCAAGGGCTTAGACATCCTTTTATGGTTTAAATCTATGAATTCATAACTCAGTCCAGAATGCCTTTAAATAAACTTCCAAAGAGAAGCTGAAGAGTAATGGAAGATGTCAGAGGGTTGTACTGTCTGCCTGTAGGAGAGCCCAGCTCAGAGGATGCTCCCAGCATCAAGAGAAACTGCTATGCTAAAACTTTTTCTAAGGCAAGCTGTGTAACTACTCTGAGTTAATTTTCTTTCTGTACGTTTTTGTTGGCAGGTAGTGGCAGAGGAAAGCTAAAACAGAGCGAATACTGAGAATGTGCTTTATCTCTATGGGAGAAATGAGATCACTTGCATCTGCAGGATGTTTTGTACAAAAGCACCACCTCCTGGTAAAACCTGACTTTTCGTTATTAAAATAGATTTCTCAACGTGCAGTTCCCATTATCTTCTGCTTCGGGGACCATTTGCTAGGCTGAAGTTAGTGTCTAACCCCAGAGACAGTGTCAACATTTCTGCTTATGAGTATTTGTACAGGGGGAGACTAAAGGCAGTGGGGGCAACAGACCACTTGGACTCACACAATTTTAAACCCAAGGGGTTTTTACTGCAAGCAGAAGAAACATTGGGATTTGGAAGTAATTTTAAGCATGTAGAAGACACAATTCAGTTTAGCTGTGGTCTTTTCAGTTATTGAAATATTCCACTTTTCCTGATGCCTCATCAACTGACAGCTGACCTTTACTTAAGAAACACTCACTACAACTTTGATGAAAGGTAAAATGTTGTTTTCTTTTCTTCTTCTGAGAGACTTAAAATAGAACTATATGGCTTCAGTATTGAATGGTATCAGCTGCTTTTATCAGGAATTATTGCAGGCTTTAATAATGATTGGATCATGTTAGAAAACAGAGAAAACAGGATGTTCTACCTCCAATTGCTTTTATCTATCCTTTGTTCCTATATAGACAAATGTGCCAAAATTACAGCGATCCCTTTTGTAAGTCACAGAATTCATGAGTAACAGCCCTCACAGTAGCAAATACAGGCTTTTTGGTTGTGGGGGTTTTTTTGTTTGTTTTTTATTTTCCCAAAGAGGACATTTTCTTTGCTTTTGCAACTATTAAATTAACACATAAGAAACCATAAATATCAGACTTTGCCATTCCAGTTTAGTGAAATATCCCACTCTTTTCCTGAAAACTTCTTGAAAAGAATCCAAGAAGAATAAAAAATATATTCCTGTCTGTTTTTTTTTTTTTGCTTTTTTTTTTTTTTTTGCTTTTCATTTCCAGTGACTTTATTTTTCAGTTGCTTAGGAGATGCTGGGACTTCACCTGGGAAAACTGGCTGCCAGTTCAGCATATATAAAGTATAAAATTAAATATGATTTTATAGATACCAATCTTATAGCTAAACCTGAAAGTCCCATAATAAAGGATAGTGGAACCTGCGGATTTGATTTAGAAGTGTTTGATATGAGCAGATGACACGTCACTTTACAAAGCTGGGGACAGCTAAAAAACCCATGCTAGTTAAAAACAAGCATATTCAGTCAAATTTGTTCACACGGAACATATTTGCATTCCATTGTGTGACTGCCCCCCGAGGAACAAATCTAGAGGGATAAGCTGCATTTTCAATAAAATAGAACTAGTATTGCTATACTGCAATGTTGCTTTTCTAATAATGTTTCAGAAGTGAGCATGGAGAATGCATCTCGATAGACTTTACTTCAGATTCCTCATGATTCTTCAGCACGGTTAAGTAAATACCTGGCATACAAATTTGTGGCAGATTTAAAAATGCTGCAGGTTGGTCTACACTTTGAACAGGTTTTTTTTTTGTAAATTGAAAAAAGGTTAAGTCGTCATGTTGGCAGGTCAGGATTAAATTTTTGAGGTTTAAAACAATACAAATAAATAAAAGCAATTATTTTGAGTTAAATATTTTTTCTTTTAGAGTATGATCTTTTTCTGCTAAAACTGTTTCTGAATTTTAATATCTGTTTTTTTTTGGTGACTGTAATGTACATTATTTCATTAGCATTTTCCAAAACATTTTCCCAAGAATCTCCTGTAAGCTAAAATGGTCAGTTACGAGGAAACCTACTGTTGCACATAGGTGTGAATGGTGAAATAGTACATACGCAGGTGCTTAGACCCATATTCAAAACACAGGACTGATGTCTATTTAGAATAGAAGCTGTATAATAAAAAAAAAGAGAGTTCTGTCTGCCACAAAATGATTTCTTTTCATGCATGCCTGTGTGTGAGTGTAGAAACAGCTGTTTGTATCTATATGTATCAATGTATATTTTACGCTGTTGCTGCATATAATCATGTAATTCTGTTCCAGGCATGCCCTGTTTTCATAGTCTGAAAGCTACACTAAGTTCACTGGAAAACAAACAGGTTTTGACTGTGGAAAATCCACAGAGAAAATAAAGCAAATGACTTCAAAGGATTATATATAATTAAAAGCACTCAATAGGTGCCATGCAGTCCACTCATGTTGACATAATTACCTTTTTCCATATACTGTATGAAAACATTTCATTTTATGGACACAACGAAAAAATTAATGTTTTAATTTTACACAGCAGTTCCTATTGAGACCGGTATAGCAAAAATGGGATGTTTATTTAGAATACAACAGCCACATGGGAGAAATGCTGGTTCCTATCTGGGTTCAACACTGAACAGCTGTGCAGCTCTGCTGTGTAAGGGGTGGGAAGCAGCAAGTCAGGGTGCAAGGAGCTTGTGAGTGGGTTTGGTGCTTGCTGACGCCAGTGAGATCAGTTCTGTGTGTGCCTCCATTTATTTGAATCTCCGCCTGGTGTGGAAGCTCAGCATGCACAGAGAGATGTGCAGTTCTGAGCAGGTGATGAGTGAGCACATGAACATGCACCAGACGAGAGGTTTTTTACAGAGGGAGAAAGTAGTGGTCCGTTGAAGGAAGAAAAAGCCTCACATACCTTTTGTTCTATGGCCACACTTGCTTCTCTAAATTTTTACTTCCCCACTTCATACAATTTCCCCCCCTAAACATATATAAGGAACCATTGAAACTTTGCTGCAAAATCTAGTTACTCAACTTTAGTTATGTGCTAATCTGTAACCGGGAGAATAGAGGATATTTTTGACTTGCTAGCAATGCAACCTTCCTCCCACCCCTCTGTTTTTCTCTTAGGTAAAAGCAAAAGTTGTTTTCCCATATTTTTTAATCAATGTAAAAGCAGAGTAAGAATTTCTGTGTCAAGATATTTTGATTAGTTCTCACACATAAAGGTCTACACTTTAAAAAGAAATTTCTAAACAAAGAATAATATGAGGTTGAATCTCTGGAACATCTTATTTACAATGGTGGTATAATGAAAAACGCTCAGCCCTAAATATATAAGGCTTTAATTCAAATCAAGGAAGTTGGCAGAACTGATACACATTCACAAAACATGATGTCACTGCATCTAAATTTTTCAGTGAAAATGGTTCAGTGGAGACTATTTGCCCATTTGTAGCTATGGCTGTTGTGTAATCAAAATTAATCATTGCTTGCTATGGAAGAGTCACAGAACAAGTCAACAGTATGCATGAATTTGGACAAATTTTTATTCAGGTGGAAAGAGGTTTGGAGAAACTTCTTTTTATGTAAAAAATTACCTATACTGAAGGTTCTTCAGATGAAATACTGTTTCTATGTTTGCACTTATATTTTAGAAAGGCCAAAATTTTGTCCTGTGGGTGATACTTAAGGAAGAAAACATTCTCTCTTAGACTGGGAAATACAGATGAAACAGACCATTTTCCATATAATGTTGCCTAAAAAATTTAGATCACTTATTTCAAAGTTTGAAATGGTCTCTTCTGGTTAGCAGCAAATAACTTCTGGCAGACTCCTTGGTCCATGTTAAATAAAAAGTAACCCTCCCTATAAGAGACATTGCAAGAATATTCAGACAAAATCCCAAACTTTTGGAAGGGATTGATTTTCAATAGAATCTCTGTGTATTTTTTCCAGAGGTAGACCTAGTTAGAAGACCGTGAAGGTACTATCTTTCTCTTTAACCTAAAAAGTGACAAAGTCTGACCTGTTTTAATGTCACAATCATATCAAAACAGGCCTTACATTGCTATCCTATCCACCAGGCTCAGCAGAAGGACAAAACCTGCATAGACAGGGAAAGTGAATTGCTTCCATGTCCTCAGGTATTTGCCCTCAAGCCCACCAGCACTGGTACGGTTGCTATTTGCAGAGTCAACATGATGGGTTAAGAATTAGGTTGTAAAGATCTTCTCCACTGATCTTAAAGAGGGTTCTGAAAGTGCTGCTGAAATTGTTGGGGACTTATCTGAAGCAAACCAATGCCTCTAACCATACCCTCTTCTCTTACTAACCATGCTGTTCTGCCACGCTTTGGGTAAGTCCAGCTGCTTTTCACCTTTAGGCTTCCATCAAAACCAAAACCTGCTGGAGAACTAGGATGTCTCTTCCAGTAACTCTGTTCTCTCACAGTTCTTTACAGCCTACTGTTACCAACAAACATCTCACAGTTACCAAATCTTTCCAGTGTTATGACCTCACTCAGCACAGGGATTTGGGCTGTCAAACCCTTTCTAGATGTATTTTCTCAGCTACCTGGGGATGACTACAATGTGTGATTGTTTTAGTCTTCCTGCAAATTCTACCTCAGGTTGACATGAACTATGTTCTCTATGATTTCAAATAATCTGAAAGTTTGCACAGGTGCTTTTGCATGTAGAGCTCGGTGACTAAAATAAAGAAATGCTCATGATTTTCTGCAGAGGTAGAAGACTTCTCCAGAACTGTCAGTGAAGCAGCTTTCATAGCTGAATTCATTTACAAATCACTGAAAGAATAATAGTAAAAGTAGCAACTCAGAATGTATTCCACCAGCCACAGCCATTACACTTTGACATTCTGTGATATGAATTAGAAACAGATGACGATGTGTGACATATCTGAAAAGGCATGTAGTTAGTTTAGGATTTAATTTATACTTTTTTGGTTAACCAGATAGCCTTATTACATTCTTTGATACACCACTGAAAACAATCAGCTTATTGTAAGGTTATACATTGATATCTAACATGTGAGTTTTCAATTTATTTGAGACTTTATGTCTTTAGTTGTACAGTTAGCCTGAATGTTGCCCCAGAAACAGTGCAAACTCAAAAAGAAAATAGAAGAAGCGTAAGAGAAAGGTATTGAGACTATTTTTTCTAGCACAGTAACTATTTCAGTTGTATTTTTGAAAGTAGTTAGTACCTATATGTGCTTATTTATGTAGAAATGAGTTGTGAAAGATTTTTGTTTCCTCTGAAACACTTCTATAGCTGTCCTTTAAAAACCCAAATCGTCTGTACATGGTAAAGAAATTACAGTAAGTTACTAAGAGCAGACAGATAAATCAGAAGGAGAATTCTGAAGCTTAAGCCACACTTCTACTATTAAATAGTTTCACATTATGGCAACCACCTTGCAAAAAAATTAGTGCATATGTGCAACACCTCTTTCTGGAAAAAAAAGAAAAGTTTACTTTTCAAATGCACGTGAATTAAATTTCTCCTCATAAATACACTCCAGCTGTTTTCAGCTTCTATTTTTGTAATGAAAACTTTTAAAATTAAAACATGTCTAGCCATACCTTAGGCTACGTGTGGCGTGCTGGTGAATGCCTAGGGTCTTACTCAACAGAAACTGCAGATACCAGGATTTTTGAAAATACTGCTCTTAAGAGTTTACTTCAGTGAGGCAACAGGCTGCTTCTTCAAGAATGCGTCAGATGACCTCCCTGTGTGAATTTTCACACTTTCAAAAATCCTGACATGATGCAGCAGTGTGCTTCAGCGATCCTGAATAAATGTCTTGGAATGAGCCACTAGAGGGCATGGACACCTGTCCTCCTCAGCACACGCAAATCACAACGAGTTCTCTGGGCTTGCAGTTCTTAGGCCTAATTATCTTGCTTGCTTGTAGAAAACACTTCCAAAGAAATGAAACTTGAATGTCAGAGCTGAACAGAAGGGAGTATGTAATTATGATGTAAGGTTAAGGCTTAATCTCAGGTCAAATCACTATGTCACTCTTACTTGATTAAAAATATTTAGAAAATTTTCAAGTTTACTGTAAATGTGCTATAGTAACTGGAAATAAAAAGCATAAATGGCAAAATACAGAAAAAGCACAATGTAAGTGTTTGGCTTGGTATTTATCAGTGAAATAAAATGCTGTTTAAAGAAACAAAGAGTAAAACATGAACAGTACCCTTTACTGCACTACTGAGAAAATGTCATGGATACAGAGTATTTCCTTGTAGCTACCCAGCAAACTTTTCATGAACATACATAGTTCCAATTTTGGGAAATGGAGGTCTTACACGTAGTAAATACATGCTGATATGTTGTCTTGATATATTTCAGATTTAGGGTAACTGGGGAGACTGAAGTCACTGTAGAACAATAAAATACAGAAAACACTGCTTACCCCAACTGACTGAGGGCAGATGGTGGCATGTTATGTAGGTGTTGCTGTTGCCAGCCAGTCACAGAACCAAGGTGAAGAGCACTGGCTGTATTAAACCCAGAGAGAGATGATATATCTGCACTACTCAGAGAATATTCTAGATTTGAAAACAGAAAGGACAATAATCAGAAGAGAATTAAAGAGGAAGCAATTAAACAATAACTAGCATTGTAATTTTCACATGTCACTTTATAAGCCTTTTAATTTTAATGACACCAATCACATTAAGTTGCAGCAGAAAAAGGAGACCTTCCTCTTCCCTCAGCTCATTAACTTGGGAGCAAATAACGCACTAATAACTATTCTGTAATTTAGCAGGGTTTTTTTCTGGGTCTGGAAGATCCACAGCATTCTTATCCTGTATATCCACAAAAAACTACAGAGGCATTCTCGCAGAGTTAAAGGCTTGCAAAACGTAGTAATACTTCATCACTTCATTTGCAGTGTTCCTTACAGAGCCCAGCAGGCAGAGCGTGCCTGAGCAATGCACACCCTCCCCAAGAGCCTTGGCTCTGTATGCCTGGATGCTCTGTACAGCAGCAGTGGGCAACGGGAACTGGAAAGCATCTCTTAAGGCTTCATTTCTAGTCCCTCCCAGGTAACTACGTGACCGCCCACACAGTTATTGAGTACTTTGAAGCCAGGCAAGCTGCTTGCTCCCCCTACCCTTATGGCTTTAGGAAGGTGCACTCAACTATATGAAATTACCTGTGGCATTAAGAGGATTAAGAAACTTCTTTTCAGTTACATTTTTTACTAAAGCTGATGGAAGAAATCTATCAGAGCAGTTTCCCGTCAAAGAAAACAGCTAACTTTTCACAGCTATATCTTGAGTTAGTGACAGATACAGAATAAGTAAATGCAGTGCAAAAGCACACCAGCTATGATTTTTTCAATTTCTGCCAATGAACATTAGCTAATTCATTAGTACTGAGATAGATATTTGTCAGCATTTTGTTCCCTCCCCCACCCCTTACATCTTGCACCCATACTTACCAGTACCATATGTTGTTGAGATGGCTGATGGGTATCCTCCCATCCCTTGCCCTGGTAGAGTAGGAGTTGCTACGGAAACCACTGGAGTAGCCAATGACTGAGCAGACTGGGAGTTATTTATCCTCTGATTCTTTTAAAGTAAGTAAAATAAACATATTATTGACTGGTTTTAAGTCAGCTGAGTGTATTAGCTTTCTGGGTATGTTTTGTGCATGAGAAATACAGGCTGATACAAATTTCTGGAAATTAATCATTTAACATGTGGCTTTTATGAACTGTGCCAACCCTATCATTTACAAGCCTTCATGAGACCAGTTGTCACCATAGTAACCCATTACATCAGTATCTCCTAGGTAACTGAACTGGTAACAAGTAAGATTGCTTTAATTGTGGGTAGAAGAACAGATCGTGTGAAAAACTAATGAAATATGTAAACTCTATTCCCATTGTTTCTCTTTTCACTCAAATGGGGTGGAAAAAAAAAAAAAAGGTGAAAGAAAAAAACCCAGAACCCAGCCCTACTGGATTTTATGCTTTGAAAGTGAAGGGCACCCCAAGATTGCTGAACACTGAACGCTTACCAGCAGATGGTGCTCTGACTGCTTCGTTTTTGTGCAATAAAGCAAACTTAAAGAGCGTTAGGTTAGCACAGCAGTTACACGTTTATCTTTAACTCCTGGGACCTAGACGTTGGGATGTAAAAACTTCACTAGAGAACCCTAGTCCTGTGACTGGCAGGATAAAACGACCAGAGAGCCACCAAAAAATTGTCATAAGGCTGCACCATCCTCAACAGCACGAGCTTACATGCTCTCAAAGCACCAGCAACAAGAAAGTTTTATTCTAGCCTGCATAATTTGCACATATGCAACAATTGCACCTGGCCTTTCATACTGCTATATTTCAAAAATTACAATGACCTTTTTGTTCACAAAACAGTTATGGTAAAGTTTGCCATTTTATTTCACCCAACGCTTCACCTACACAAGTATCAATCATACAAAAGAACTGATTTTCGGTTCCTTGTTATTAGGATGAACATCACTACCACTTACCAGAAGCAGATCAACATCCTCAGACTGAGTGCATAGGAAAGGAGCATTAAAAATTAGTGAATATAAATATTTACCAGGATGCAGATTTCTAGCTGGGGGAATAGCTTCATCTGATAGAGGCAGCAAATTAAACACTTTCTGAGCATAGTTTGGAAAAAATAAGACTTCATAGATCTCTTCTTTGTCCTCCTAATGGGATGTTTGTCTCAATTGAGAGGACAGTTTTCAGCACAAGACTTTCTCTGCGAATTCATTATTTCTTTCACAGCCCCAGTGGCTGCAGACTCTGTTACTATACTTGGTTTCAGGAGACCTGACCATCCACAGAATCCCTTGGAAAATATCAGTTTTAAGGACCTTGAAATAAATCATTTGATGCAGACAGCTTGTCACTGCCTTGGTCGACTTTGAGCACTGCCCTGCAGCAGCCTGTTTGTTACTGATCCTCTCAGAAGGCAGCATCACATGTATGGGGAATTTTAGTTTGATGTTCAAAGTTAATTTATTATGCGTCAGGCTGCAGTAGCCAACTTGGAAGTTGTTTTAATAGTGCCTGTTACATAATGGAAAAAAATGTTTATAGTGTCACTTCAATTTACCATTAAGATCCCTTTTAAATTAAGCTCACTTTTAATGTTAAATCACTCATGAAAGATTTACTTGCAACCACTAACCGACTTTCGGAAGGGAACTACAAGCTATGCACCCGACACCTTCAAGATTCAGCCTTCTGCAATAAAGTAACAGCCTGACTAAATTTCATTAATCCTGGCAGGAGATACAGCAGCTTCATGCTCCTTTTTATGCTGCTCTATCTATTTACTACCTCTTATCGTTACAAAATTTGGCCTTTGGGGCTCAGAGTGATAGAGTTAAAATTAATTTATTTGTATTTAATCTGCCATCTGCTGAGAGTCTGTGTGGCTAAATATTTAAGAAAAACATGCTGGGTTGGGAATACTCAGGGTTAAATTCAGCCTTTGAAACAAATCCAGGAAAGGTTCTTCCAGCTACTATGGGAGAGAGTGCAGAAGTTTAGACTGTACAGGACACAGTTCCTATTTTGCAACTCAATAGAAAAAAAGGAGGAAGTAAATATAACTTTGTAAAAGCCACTGAACAGGTTCTGCCTACATCCTTGTCTTGATGTCAAGCCTCAAGGTTAGACAGAAAGACCAAACAAGCAAGAACGTGGAATGTTACTCTGCTGACTTTAGTGGCTTGAAATTCCCAAGTATCTCTTATCTGAAGGAGGTTTAAAAAAAGGTTTGAAAATGCATTACCACTGATGGCATTGTATTCTTGCTGCCAGGTGGAATAAGCACGCGGAGATCTGGTTTACGGTTGTTCATTCCCAAATTCATTGGAGGCGGAGATTTTGCTTGCATATTCTTGTTCAAGTTGCCAGGTGAGACCAGCAGACCTGGTGAGTTGCGGGGGTTGCCATATCCATTTCCTGTTTAGTTAAAAAGAAATTAAAAAATAAAAGAGAAAAGAAGGTTTATAAATGCCAACGTACTTCTCAAGACTAGATACTCAAAATGTCAGAAAAAAAAAATCAGGTAAATACCTGTGTCCTGTAATGTATCTTTACAGGAAAACAGAACACATACCATTTTTGGGACAACTAGTCCTAAAATGCTTTTTCTCATGGCAGCTGTTATCTCAGTGATGCGCTGAAATTAACTTGATTATATGGCTCTGTTAATGGCACTATGGTATATAACACAATATTGCATGCACCCAAAGCAGCCAAGACCTAATGTTTGCCTTTACAAGAGAACCAGGAAAGTCAGCCATTCTTATGGCTTAAAAAAAAAAAAAAAAAAAAAAAAAAAAAAGTCAAAACTCCGCTGTGTTTTCTTGATAACTATAGAGGATTCTTCCTTGCCTGACTCAGCCCTTTCCAGGTCATGATTTTGTTTTGTTTTTAAACAAAGGATGAGTATAGCAAAGCTATAATTTCCAGAAAAGGCAGGGGGAGGACTAGGAAGATTCTTAAATGTTTTTGGCTCTCTTTCACCACACTTTTTGGACCTGATTCTGTCAACACGAGAGTCAATGGCAGCAAGAGCATAACCTTATTTGGAAAACACCACCGTATCTTTCATCTTCATCTCTCCACTGCTTTCTGCAGGGCCCAGCAGTGATTCTGACAGGCAAACGCTTAATTTGCCTTTTTCAGACAAGGGTTTCCTTCCCTTGCCACGTAGCACCAACAGCCGTGCATCAGTAAGGTTACTGACCTACCACCCCACTAAAAATGAGACCTTCCTACTTCATCCGCCTAATTTAATCTCTTACCCACACAAAGTCCGGAGAAAGAGGTGACTTCTTAGCATACCCTTGAAATTCTGTCTGCACAGGCTGAATAGAGATACAGAAACTGCCCAGCAGCTGTGAGGGAATAGCAGGAAAACTGGTACAGAAAAAACTTTCATGGATAAATCCCAAGAAAACAAATACTAGGGGAGACTTTCCGTTCTGCACTCACCTTTTGTTCACAGCTCGCAAGCTGCGACACACAACCCAGAAATAGTGTGGGGAGATGAGCTAGTGAGTGTGGCAGAGCCCTACCAGTTAGAAGCCCTGGGCTTTCAAATTTCCTTTGTAGTCCCAAAGACAGTAAAGGACTCAGTACCTCGCTCTTTTTTCCATGCATGAAATGGGACTTACAGCCCGAAAGGACATGAATGGATAATGGAACTAAATTTGATAAAGCCTATGATGTGGGCATGAAAATGACAGCACACGAGAGTGAATCTGTCTTCTAGTTAGGATAATTAAGTGTGCCCAAGCATGACTAACATTAAATCATGTTTTTAATTCCCAAGCACATCAGCTAATTGTATTTATCAGATCAGCAAATCCATGGGAAAAAAAAATAAAATATCTGTCAAAGGCTATTAAATGCAAAGCCACCACTTCAGCTTCTGGAAGACCCTGAGCTGTGAGCACTAGGCTTAGGACACTGGAAGAGTATCAGAAAGTGCTCAGCTTCCATATCTGTGAGGTACCTTTACTCACTGGTCTGTCCTAGCTTGTTTATTCCCATGCCTTTTATTATCCTGATCTCCCAAACCTTTGCAAAAAGGAACTAAGATGAAAACCTAGAAGCAGTCAGATCACGTCAGAGATTTTGTATTAAAATACTTTTCATGGTTAATCTTATTTCCTTTATGATACCTTACATTTAGTGAGATAAAATGAGTTAATGAAGAAAAGTGTATTTCACACTTATCAAGCTAAAACAGCAGAACACTGTCAAGAATTTACCATTTTCTGTCAGTAGACTTTTTTTTTTTTAAATAACAATTGCTCTCAAAGTGGATTTGCTACATATTGTGCTCTAATTAATGCTATGTGTTACTAGAGGTGGCAAAATTAGAAGGGACATTTTGAATATACAACAATATTTTCCTCCAGAAACTGCAGTGCCTTTTAAAAGTTGTTCTCTGCAAACTGAATACTGAAAAACTAATGATGTGGAGAAGGGATCAACAGAAGAAACTGAAGCAACAGTAGAGTTTCTCTGGTGCTGGTTTCATGCAGGAGCTTTTTTACCAACAGGAATTAAAACTGCCTTGTGAAATTTGTTGTATGACAAGTGTTTGTTCAGAGAGTGAAAATGAAGCTGTTTGAAGAAGCAGTGTATTTTTTTTTTTTTTTTTTTTTTTTAGTTCTACAACACACAGCCTGAGATATTTACTGGAACAGCATGCACTGTTATCTATATGTTTGCTTCTATAGCTGTGATTCTTGGAGAATAGAACCCCTTGCAAGAAAGAACCTCCCATTTTCTACATAAGATTTACCTGATATAGTTTATGATTAAACATTAAAAGAAAGAACACGTCTATAAAACTTTACTCTTCAGAAACTTTCCTCTGACCTTTACATTATTTACCTACTGATGTAAAATATTTTGAACAGTGATAACAATTTTTACATTTATATTTTTAGAACATCAAATTATTTTTAAGAACTACTGCAATCTTCTCCTTACCATTTGATTTCTGCTGTTCATGGCATATTACGCCAGCTAGCATTTTGGAGCCATATAATAACCATTCCTCTTTCCAGCCACCAAATTGTTATTCCTTTGGTATAATGTGGACTCAGGAATGTAAGGCTGTGGACCTTCAACCATGATACAGAAACCCATCATTTGAAAATCAATGATGAATGCATGCATGTGGTTTACAGTTAAGAAAAGTCTGCATTTAAACCAGCTCTTCAAACCGTATCCTCTTTACTCAGAAAGCTGTGGCCTGCTCCAAGGCAGCTGTCCCACCTTTGGATAAATCCACTGAAGAGAATGGTCTCATTTACATTCAGAGGCAAAAAAATGTATAAGACTTCTAATATACAAATTAAACCTTCCTTCATCCTATACTTTAAAATTACACTCCGCCTGGACAATTATCAATTTAGATGTGACTGTATGCAGAACATTGCATTCCACTATCCACTTGAAAGCACAAAAATTATATGTCATGTATGAATGGATTTCCTGATTATAGATTATAAGAAAATGAAAAACAGATGGATTTTAGAGCAAGTTGGCTTTACATTTTTTATTTGGTTAAAAGCCATATTTTTGCTGGAATAGAACATTTTTAAACATTACGGATATAACTTGTAATGTATAGTGAAAATAAAACCAGTAGATGCACAAGTTTTAAAGGGCATATGTCAGAATTTGTAAATTCGCAGCATTTTAAATGCAGGAAATTTTAAGAGAAAATTATTTTTCCTTGTGTTGTTTGTTATGCTGACTTGAAAGAGTGAAAATATTTTACATAGAAAAGAGCTTGTTTCTAGATAGAACTAGTGGAGCAGCACGTGTCATGGAATGCAGTGCCAGACTTTGTATTTGGACTAATGGCAGAATATAAAGACAAATGCTTTCTGAGCATAGAATGCTCTTCTTGGGCATGTTCCCACATTCTGCACTTAGGCACGAGCACCATTGACTTTAGAAGGAATTCTGTCCAAGCACACACTGCATGATTAATTCCTGCAATACCACTTTTAAAAAAACATCCAGAGAAGCTTTGTGCACCCCTAGTTAGTTAGCCAAGAAGAATGATTAAAAAAAATATTCATTTACTCATGGATAACTACAATTTGAACTATGTTACAAATTTGCGTAGTACGATCTCAAATGTTCACTTCCATGTTTTAAGAATTTAAGGGTACAGGTAGGGCACGAGTTCATTCAGGACAGAGAGCAAAGTTTACTTCTCTTCTTTCATCCCCACTAGTAACACCTGTACCTTAC
This sequence comes from Falco peregrinus, assembly GCF_023634155.1. Lineage (NCBI taxonomy): Eukaryota > Metazoa > Chordata > Aves > Falconiformes > Falconidae > Falco > Falco peregrinus. Next base: position 4,906,476 of record NC_073739.1, read on the forward strand.
ATGTAGTTTTGGTCATTGGTGTTATGGTGGCTGCAAAGTGGCTGCAATTTGTGATATTCTCAGAGTTAGGGCAGTAATTCTGTACTGAGCATCTAAGCCAAGAATTTTTCCACGTTAGGGTAACATAAATGAGGAAAGAATGCTTTATTTCTGTATCTGTCAATATCCTGAACAGCATTGCCATGATTCGAAGTCTTTAAGTCTTGAAAAATTGGAAAATGTTTGCATTTTGATTTCTTGAATTTTTGAACCTGTCATGTCCCTACTTGTTTCTTTTTAATTTGTGATTTTAAAGATACAAAAATACACTGCATGAAAAGACCTTTGTGGTAGTCCTAGAAGAATGAAGAACAAGACACAAAATTTAAACGTCCTTTCTTTGCTCTCTCCTTCATTTACTCTGGTGCTTTTCAATGACCATATGGGTTGAGAATTTACAAGGTCTTTAGGAACCTGGGATGCTTACCTCCCATTAATTCTAATAGGAAAAGAGCCTGCAAATTCTGAAATGTTTCAGTAAATATTAATGGTTGTTTCGCGTCTCCAACAAATGTATGCTCTTACTTGTGGAAATTATCATAATTCTGCCAAGAAGAACATGTACATTCCATTTCATGGAGGATTCCTGCTTCTTACTGGGTTAGGTTAAATGCACATCCTGTATATAGGACATTGCAACTGACCACCAAGCCTCTCAAAAAGAATGCTAAATTTAGAATGAACCTACATAAACATGAGAGCTAGCTATGCTACAACTTACAATTTTATATTTTTAAAAATATATGTGTGTGTATATATATATATATATATATATATATACAAACCTCAATGCAGTAATAGAAATGTTGCTAAAATTACACCCAGCTTTTCACTGTTCACTCAGGTAATTTCCTCACTTTCTGGAGGAATGGTAGTATGTTACTAACAGTAATGTAAAGGCAATGAAATGGTTCCTTTTCTCTTTTATATCTTGTATGTAAAAAATGTTTTTGTTTTTTTTTTTAATGCATGCACACTGTTGGAACAGGCTATGGTTTACCACCCAAACAAAACAGACACAAACAATATATCATTAATGCCAGGAAGCTGTACTGGTGTTCACCTAAACATAATTTTTAAAAGACACGATTGAAGGTTCTTACATGTTGCATGCTAGTCATTTCACAGTACGTGACCTCTGCTAACTGCAAGCAGTGGAAGAAAACCAATCTGCAGATACGCTCACCTAGAAAAATGAAAATCTTTATGTTGAAGTAGGTGTCCATTCCCACAACATTATGCTAAGGGACCTTCTTTACTGAATTACTGGGAGCCAAGTCAGACAGCTGTGGTATATAAAACCTACTGACTTGGTGTGAAAGAATTCTCAAGCATCTTTTGAAGTATCAGCTGCTTTTTGGGCTGAAATAGGATGAAAGTGCTGTGAATGCACAGACATTTGGAAAAACAGGAAGAGAATGAGGACAAAACTATCTCACCAACTTTTTGGTATAGTTTTAGAAACCGACCATTTAGATATAATGCAAATAAGAGATTCCTACAATATAAGACTAAGCTGATACTCAGGTTTCTTTCTCACTCACTCATTACTGCCATGCAGGTTGTATAACTGTTACTGGGAAGTTCTTGCTCTTTAAATCTAAAGCTATGTAAAGGGCTCTTGTGGTGTTACGGTTGTCCTGTGCTGATTAAAGGACAGTATTTGGGAATCACTAAAACGCTGCTAATACCATCAGCATTTCAGGTGTACATGGATGAGCACCTGCACTGGGACTGCGTGAAGCTCTGTGTTGCACTGTGCATCCCATTTTCGTGATGCTGGGTGCTAGTGAGACCTCACCTTGGAAATCAGGGAAACTTCCACTGCTTCCACTGCAGCGGGGGTAAATGGTCTCATCAGATTTTCCAAGGAAAACTGTGTGTACAATCTGCTTGTATTGGTGGTATGTTACAAATAAAGTGACTTCTCTGTCCTGCGGCTCACATTTTTCAGGTTTGCTACGTCCTTTGGAGGGTTCAAGTACTTAGGCTCAGGTCCTGCTTACTGAGACAATATGGGTCTTACTGCTAACTCTCATGTTTGGTGTCATGAACAGTCCTCTCACCAGCCTTATGGTTCTCCTCATGGGCCTGACCCGGACCCACACCTGTGGGCTGATGTCCTGGCCCATCTCTACACCCAAGCACATGGAGGATCCTGGTGCTTGGGGTAGGTCTACCCCTGCCTGCCCCTTGCCGCAGGGTGTCCTGGCGGCACGTTCCTCATCATGAAAGAGCTAAACACCAACTCTTCCTCTGCAAATCTTCACACCGAGTACCACTAACTACCTTAATGAAGTGTTTACATGGATGAAGTAGCCAACATTATTTCTAACCATTTATATTTATATTTGTATAGCTGGTGCCATATAAGATTTGGAACATCCTTACAATCTACTCTATGTGGAGATAAAAAGGGCAGGTGTATCCCACACTGCAGCAACAGGGCTCAGAGTTCCTTTTGGACAGAGGTGGTGCTTCTCAGGCAGAAGCTGCAAGGAAAGAAGTGGCTTTTTGGCCACTTAAGAGACTTGCAAAACACACTTCTGGAAAGCTAAGGCTATGCCGTGAATCTAGGAGGCTTAAAATCTGAGATGCTTTTTCAGCCAAATGGAGAAATGGATGAGGTTATTTAGATGTAGAATGAAAGACCATGAGAACAGAAACTTGACCTGTGTATCACAGACCATTGCACTTCATGCAAATAATTTACTGCTGAGTCAAGTGCATAACTAAGTACGTGGCAAACTAACCTGATCACCCACATTGCAGTTATGTTTTGTTGCTATAATAAGATCCGTATTTAAATGTTTCTGAAGTAGTTCTTGCACTAAACATTCTCCCACTTTAGTCTAGGAGTTCACACCTTAATAAAATAAATGTAAAAGTGGCATGTGACTGCCTACAGAATTAGCCTTTGGCTACCCAGATAAGGAACTGTGAGCAACCCTTCAAAACATTTCCTATTGCAATTAGGTTTCCCAGGTTGCAGGTGGGTATTTCAGCACAACCTCTGGACCCCCTCCTTGCAACTTTTGGAATAGGGGTACATCTCACAGGCAGTGAGGGTCTGTTGCAAACTATACACTGTGAGCACGAGGAGTGCTCTTCCTTCTTCAAGGATGAACATCCTTATTCCTTACTTAGTCCATACTTACATCCTTACTCCTCCCTTCTTTTTTCTGAAAAAGCAAACAGAGCAAAAGATAATCAAAGTCTACATCCTGTTTGTGTTGTTTTTTTGTTTTTTTAATTTTGCAGTACTCTTATTATTGTCAGTATACTTCTATTCTTACACTGTCTGATCATAGCATCTTACTCTTTGCTTTCATAATTCCTTAATGGCATCTCATTTCAGGAATCTCATAGCATATAGCTTCAATAAAGAAATACCATCTTTCCTATATGTTTACATTTGATTGCATTGATTCATTTATTTCCACTTCCACAACACTATTTTGTTCTAACATGGCTATTTATCAGTAGCTAGGCTTATCTCAGAACCCACATATTTCAAATTATCTTGTTTGACATGAAGCTTCATCCGATCAGCACAGTAACTAAGTTGTAATTATTGAGAAAAATTACTTGAGAAAATTGCACAGTAGTCTTCAGTTTTGTGCTTTATAAATACCACACATCCATAGTTCAAACATGTGGGCACTGCACAATGAGCATCACAACTGTATTCCTGCGTGTTGCAAATTTTTAAGTGAGGTCCAAACAAAACGTTAGGGATCAGAGAGTCATTTCAAAGTGTCTTATCACGCTAAAACATCTACCCTGCCCCTGTCACTGGTGGTGTAGCTGCTACTGTGAGGAGCCGGCACAGTGCAATGTCCCTGACATGGTGTGGTGCCCCCTCCTCACTCACTGCTCACATTTGCAAAGGCTGGTCCATGCTCTGCATGAAGAATGCAGTGATCTTTCACTCGAGGGTTTGTTCTAGTGGGAGAGGTCAACACCAGAAATGGAGGGTGGTTTTCAGTGGTGCTCACTAGCTTGCACAACAGCTTTTCTGAAACTCTTGCACTAACTGGCATAAACCTGATCTCATAACGTGTAGAATGCACAAATGGTTTCTGGTGCTCACCCGTCTGAGAAAACCCCCTTTCCAAAATACATTTTCAGGACTTAGCTGGCCTCTTATGATTGTAAGTTAATTCTCGTTACAGAAAAACAATTAAATGATGCAAATCAGGAATATGTGTCTTCCTTCACCTTGTACACTAGCTGAAAAGATGCTCCATTCTAGTCCTGTTTATGCAAAAAGGAAACAGTATTTTTTTAATAGGCTGTTGTAGAGTCAGAAGAAAGGAAAAAACAACTGACGTGTCAGAGAGAAAACGGTATTAATGAAAAACATAATATTTTCTGAAGATATATTGGAGAAAGATATGAGCCTGGGAAGAGTAGAGGACTTCTTTCTCCCGACTGCCTGAGTGAGAGCCTTTGACAAATCATCTGCTTTTAACAAATTATAGGCTGATAAGAAATTATTTCCTTTTTTAGGTGTTTGAAATCAACTATAATTCCAGGGAAAAATGTTTTTTAAATGAAAAATATTTCAAGACAAGAAATAATTCCAATTATACACAGAACACATTACTTGAAAATGTACTTTCTTGCTTCCCTAAAGAAATTTTAGAAATAAGTTCACAATTTTTTTTTCATAAACATAGATCTGAAGTTAAATTGTTGATTTTTGTTAAATGCACAATTATTGAAAAATGATGAGGGCAGAATTTAACATTCAATGTCAGGAAAGTTTCAGGACTACATATATTAAATACAAATGGTATATTTTAACTTACCAATGTTATTAGAACAGATATGCACACAAAAGGAAAGTGTTTTGCACATAAGTAATACTAAGGGTTTTTTTGAAATTTAAGCAGATGCAAAGGAAAGATCAGTAACTAACCCATCCCTGTCTCCTCTGGATTTTGTTTCTGGGAGGCTGTTCCAACTGTTATCAAAGGAAAAATCAGCTTGCAACAGATTTGAAAAACAAATTAAATCTGTGGATTGAGTATCTCAATTGGGGAATCATGTTAAAAGTTAAAGGGCAGCTGTCACATTAACTTAATATTGCCAGGAGCTTCCATGTGTGGCTGCAGTCCCAGCTTCAAGAGGTTAAAATAATTTCTTGTTTTGTTTCTCAGAGTAAAGTCATTGCTGCATTCCAGATCCAGGAGGTATCAACTACCTTTTTCAGGACTTAGGATAGGCATGAAATCCAGATGTTTGCTGATTTGCAACGCATTCTCCTATTTTTTGAATTTGAACAAGAATATGGATTGCAGGGTGCAACAGACAGTGTGGTGTCCTAATGAGCAAGAACGCACAGATAAAAAAAACCCCAACTGTCTCACTGAAGTAAACCGTAACATTCCCCCAGACTTCATCGGGAAAAGGATTTTACCTAAAGAATCCAAATTATTCCTGAGGAGCATTCGAAACTGCTTGTCATAAAGGAAACAAAGTCAGTCATGCCCGTCTTACAAAGAACCACGGTTTGTATGACTCACTTAATTGTTCATTACACGTGAACTTAGGGCTTTCTCCCTTTCAATCCTTTCAAGCTGTCGTTTTATAAATACAAATATTGAGACACTGTTGATTAGACAGATGACAAGACAGAGAATAACTAAATAAATTACTAAGTCAACACTTACACAACTGATGGAAACCTAATAAAGGCCAAATTTTCACAGATTTTCATTGAGGTCTACTCAGAATGAGCTTATGTGGATCTCTTCACAGGTAAGAGATCACATGAGTTAGCTGAAAGGACACACATCCAACCTTTGCAGATGACACCCACTGCAAGATTTTTTAAATTTTACATGGACAGCATCATCTACCCTTCCAAATTTATTGTTGAAATTCCACCGATGTGGTTTTCACCTGCATGAAAAGTCTGAACAAGCTGTGTAAAAACAGATCAGTTGCTTAGGGTAGAAATAGGACTTAATTTTGGGAAGGCCTGTGTTGCCTGCCTACACAGATATAAAATTCGGGTACTGCTGGGTAGGCTGTTCCCTTCATCCCGTGTATTAGAGCTGTCAGACACGTTCTAGCGTTCTTCCTGCTTTATCATGCGCCTCCTACCTCTAGGTTCTTCTGAAAAAAAGAGTACGTATCCTTCTTTCCTTTCCAAGGAAAGCTTGGAAAAGGAACACTTAATGGGATAATATGGTTGGAAAGAAAGAAAAGGAGAGATGACATGTTTCTCAGTTCTTATCCCCCACCCTGGTTTTAAGCCAGCCTGCCAGTTTACGGATTCTTATTGTTTGGACGTGGCACTATTGCATCACGAGCTCTGCTGTGAATAACAGCATGTCCTTTCTTTTGGGCTGTAAACTTCCTTGGACAGCCACTATTGCTTACTATACTTTCGCACGGCATCTTGCCCAATCTTTGGAGCACAGGTCTGTGGGCAACTGCACACATCAAGTAACAAGACAAGGGCAATTAATCATCTCTAATAATTATCTACATAATTATTTGCTCTCCCTGGCAAACCCAGTCCTAACAGGTTGCCCATAAACTGTGGTTTGGGAATCACTGCTCTAAGCTCACTTGTTTATTTAACATACTCAACGCCTGCAGCATAAGAATTATCTTTTCTTGACCACGCCAAGCATGATGTATCAGGGCACAGTGGAAAATATTTATGTAACTTCTATTATTAAATTTTTTTATTTTTAGTATTAGTTTGCTTATTTGTATTTATAGTTTCAAAAGACACTAATGCAACTAGGTGCCTTTGAAATCCTTGTTTATTTTTGATACTGCTTGTATGCTCATTTGGGCAAATTGCTTCTTTTTGGTAAATCACTCTTTCATGAGAAGATGCAATCCAGATTGCCTCTGCTCTGAGGGCTTAAAATTACCCCCCCCTACTACTACACATATCCCCATGTAGCTTGAAATACTTATAGAATATATAATACAATCACCCACAGTCGGTACATGACCAAGGAAAGAAAAAGGTGCAGGAAAGCACTAGCAAATTGTAATAGTGGCTGGCAGATCCAGGACCTCAGCCCTCAGGAGATGAGAAGACAGCGGTTAGTTTGTGGTTAATTTCCAGAAGGAAATGATTGGCTGCTCATTTACTGGTGAACACAAGATTCAGTTATTAAAAAGACAAGGGATGAATTTTTCAAAATGCACTACTGATCTTTTTGGTTTCTAATGATTTTAAAGAACAGGTTTACAGGTAGTTTGAGGATGCTTGATTTAAAGAGAACAAGCACTTAGTCCGTCTGGCAGCATTTGTAGAGTCTCAAGTACTTTTGAGTAACTCGCTCCTTGAGTTTAATATTAATACTAAGATGGAGGCAGTAGAGAAACCAAATAGTGAAACAAATTACGGGAAGTGAATAAACAATTAAAGCAAGTACATTTTTTATTATACCCATCCTGGATTTAAAACTTGAGATTAAATTTTCCTTTTGATTTTATTATTTACATTTTTAAAACACTACAGGTTTAAACAGATTATTTACATATTTATATATTATTAAAAGATATATTACAGGTTTAAAACATAAATTTTTTTTTTTTTAAATTTAGATGGGCTTATTCCATTCACAAGAAACCTTAATTATGAAATACAAAATGTCATAATCTGTAAACTGTATAAAAATGAAAAATGTAACTCAATCTAAAAACATAACTCAGCTTGAAAAACAAAAGTTTAAAGTACAGATGCAAAGAAAGGTGTTCACTAGTACTGTTGTATTTTGATTTTAGAACTATTGAAACTTTTTAAATTTTTTAATCTTTTATTAGGCTTTCAATATAAATAATAAGCCACTGAATAAAACTTGAGCTCAGATAATTTACAGTACTAAAACTTTGCAGACATTATTTATTTCTTGTTAAGTTACTGTTGAGTGGTTTTGTTAAAGACCACGCTCCCTAAAAAAAAAAAAGAACACACAGTCTGCTGTCTAAACAGGTAACATCACTTAGTCTTCATATTAGTTATGGGGTAAACTAGAATAGTTTTAATGCATACCAGTTTGGGTCCAAAAAGTTCTTATTCTGTTTCAATCAAAAGTCTTTGGTTTGAGAGAACAGTGTTGGAGACATTGCTGGTTTTATAATTTAGCAACTATACTAAATGTGAAGTTCCCTCGAATTTTGTTGGCAGTTGCTCCTATCACATGATAGAAACTCTTCAATCAGTGTCTGGCTAAGAACAAATTTACTTTAACAAACCTGACATAACCTTGGTTTAACTTAAAAATACCACTGATGGTATTTAGTTGTGTAGGATAATAAAGAAGTAGTCATTTATGTTCTATTTATGTCTTGGGTTGACTCCCAAGGTAAATTGTGGATGGTTTCAGGGTTATTACTTGAAATAATCCAAACCAACAAAATAACATACTTCTCAAAACACAGGCTTAACTAATCTTTTTTCCATTTCTGATATTGCAGTTATAATGCAATTTGTTATAATGTAATTTGTTAAAGTAGTTCAGAAACTGGGGCCTGGTGTTAGTAATCAAAAGTAGTTTCATTTTATAATGGCAGAAATGAAACTCTTTAGAGTCTTCTTCTTGGACTATGTTATTTTGAATATATGCTATTTTTGGACACTGAAGAAAAATGCAAATTCATAATGTTCTAATTTGGCCAGAAATATGAACCCCAACAGATTAAACCACTGATCATGCTACCAGCTTCTAAGATGCCAAATAGAAGAAAACACAGAGGTCTCTGTTTCTTCTGAAGAATGATGAACAAAGAGAACTTTTGATGTTTATTCTTCTGCACCCTAAAGAAAGAGGACTGTCCAAAATAGTGCCATTGTGGAATGATGCAACTAAGACAGAGGATTCGACCTTACAGTGACCTTTTCATCTTCCTTCAGCCCTGTATCAAATTCTTCCTACTGCTCTGCATTTAAGAGATTTAGAAAACACTTCTTTAATGGTGTTTAAAGCTCTTATTGCCAGATAAAGAACAAAGACTATTCGTATGATTAAATATTTATGATGCATTCCTAGCAATGCCCCTCATACGTATGCCCCTCAAATCAATTGCCTACTCCAAAGTTACATTGCTTGAGAGCTTAATGCATAACACTGCGTGCAGGAAATACAAATTCTTAATTGGTGAGTAAATAATCAAGCTATCCCTCTTCTTATGCTTATATATGCTTTTAATATATTTCCAAGAAAAAAAATGTTATTTAGAAAGAATATAAATTTTCGACTGGCGTATTGATATACAGGTTTTATTAAGCACACGGATTATTAAGCCAAATGCATGTGTAGACGAACTTTTATTTTAGTATGTGCCTCTTTCAACAGAGAACATTGCCTGCCTTCTTCAATAATTGCTTTCCAGCATGTTTTTAAAGGCACAGTGAAGCCAGTAACGAGGCAATGATATTTCTTAATGAGTCGGTAGAGGGAGCCCCTTAATAGGGCAATCAATTTCCCATCCCATCCCCTCCGCTGCCGTTCCTGAAGTTTCTACTACACATGAGGTTAAAAGGAGATGTAAATGCTAACATCGCCAGAATGAATCTTTCTTTAGCTGTGTTTCGCAGGCTAACAAAGGAAAATTAACAAAACTATAATTTTCTATCATACTTTCTTTTTTTTTGAGAACAAAGGTGACTAACAGCTAACTTCCCACGGTCTGCCTTCCCTACTCCTAAATTAATACAGAATGACCCCTCAGAGCTTCAGCGTGCATTTAAAATGCCCTTGTGATACGATGCTGTGCAGTTTCAGTTCTACTACAAATGCATCCACAAACACCTACGACTCATCTATGCATGAAGATAAAAGGGGTGAGGGGTGGGGGTGGTGGGCTAACGCAGGCTGAAAAGAGCCAAGAAAGAAAAGATCACTATATACAGAATATCTTTATAAGTAATTTTATGACACAATGTCAGAATTGGCATATACATCACCCTTCGTTTATAGTGCACAAAATGGATCTTCCAACTATTTTTCCATACGGTTCTTCCTGAGAGCAGTTAACCCAGTAAAATTGGATGTGCTCCACGTTTTACCACTCAGCGTGTTTTCTTCAAACACGTGTTTACTTCTCAAACTGAAAAAGTAATCTTGCCATTGTCTTTTGTAATCTGTATTTGTAATAATGCAACATTGCTGACATTGCTAACAAACCACTGAGTTTACTGAGCAAAGGGGACTACTCTGACAACACTGCTTTGATAACACAGACCTTAGCAAGTACAGTTCTCATGAGTTCTGTGGGAGCAGGACTAAACGGGCTAATCTTTTTCTCTGCATGGGTATTTTGAAAATCCTTTCCCTGTTGTGTACCAAAGGAGTTAAGCAAATACATAAAACTAAGCTTAAGTTAATTACTGATCATTTAAGTAAATGCCAACAGATTTTGCTGACTAGTAACGATCTTAGAGCAGGGGCTTGAAATCAAATCTGTGCTCAGTAGATTGAAGTCTAATGAGTGACTCAGTATCGAAATCTTTACTCAAGTTTAAATTCATAAAATGAATGCCCAGTTCCTCTAAAGTCAATGGAAAAACTCCCTGTGACTTGGAAAGGATCAGGGCTCCTCAGTAAGAGTTTCACCTGAACAGGGCTACGCAACGGACCCAAAAGTTTTTATGGAAAGGCTAATGTGAAGGTATTTGTATCCGTGGAATTTGTTGAGGTGCAAGATTTTTGACATTGCTGAAAACAGGACTGTCCTACCAATAAGAGAAGCACAAATACCAAGTCCCCACTCTGCAGCAGGGGGAAATAAACCGATGCCAATCACTTTCTGATGTGCCGATCACTTTCTGATACGCCGATCATCTCTATGGAGCTATTTTAGGACTCAGCCTTTTCAGGAAGTCCTTTGTTCACTTAGAAAAATAAATATAAATCCTTTTCTCTTTACCTGCACTGGTGCCTGCACCGGTTGTGAGGTCCCCACCCATCAGGCCACCTAGGGGGTGGAAATGAAATACTACAAATGAGCACGATAAATTACAACGGGCAAACAGTCAAAACATTTTCTTTAACTTCAAACGGGCTGCTCCACTACCCACCACTGCTTTCCTCTGACTTCAACAGGCACCGGAGCAGACCCACAGTCATAAAATTGTAATGTTTAATGTTAACCCATAGAAGACATTCGCCTTTCAAAGACAAAGAAAATACGCAGTGCGCAACATACTTCCACAGCATATGGAAAAAAAAAGATATTTGAAAGTTATGTATAGCAGCCCTTCATTTGAAAACTCTCTTTAGTTCAGTATTACCCAGAAAACCAAAGACTTCCACATAGGACTGGGAAGAAGAGACTGAACGCTCCTGAATGAGAATGTAACTCAGGAGCGATAATATATATTTACATAGCTTCTAATTTTAATTTCCTTCTAGACATTCACTCTAAGGATTTTTAAAACTTCTCTTTGCACTTGGGAACCTCAGATGGTTCATTGAATCTGCTACACTTAAGGACCTTGATGTTGCTTCAGCCAGACAGATTAAATGAACTTAATCCCCACTTACCCTGCTCAGAGGTGAGCCCTCATCATCACCGGAGCAAGGCACAGCCTCTTGCTGTACAAGGCACTCAAGTACAGACCTCAGCTAACATTCACCCTTCAAAGAACTCATGAATGCATAAAGAATAGTAAATTCTGCATTTAGCCTCTAGACTGATGACTTAAGTAATGAGTGTCCTATTTTACTTGCTTCAACTTGTTTGCGCTGCCTACATTTTCTCCCCTGCCCCCTTAAGCTTTATGGTATAGTGAGCTCTTGCATGAATTAAGCAGACAAGCTGCTTTTTTATGAAACAGCAAATTGTCTGCCCTTTTATCCTTTATTGATTTCCTTTAATCTTAGTCCAGATTCAGCTTTTTCTAGAACTCTTTTTTTTTTTTTTTTTTTTTTTTCTAAATTGGGAATAGAAACCCCTTTGGCTCTTCTTTTGATTTTTCAACACAGCAATTTTGGACGCACTGTTATGACTGGTAAAAACAGAGTTCTTGTTTCTCCGGACGCAGTTTAAAGTGACCTAAGGCACACAAGCAGCTGATAAAAGAGCATCTAAAGGGATGGGATTGAACAGAGCCTACCTGTGTTACCTGCACTCGGAGGCCGATGTGTCACACCAGGAGACATGCTATTTCTTTGCAAAGAAGGATGAGCCAGCGGCAAAAGATTGGGGTTTCCCAGTGAGCTGACTGGGTTACTGTATACCAAACTGTTGTGGTTGGACACTGGGATAGAAACTGGCATCTCAAAGTTTGGTGGTGGAACAGCCTGTACAAGCAAAAAAGGGAAACAAAGACAAGAATAGTACAGAAGCACAACAGCTTTCAAGTACAGTTACTCTATATTTAGTTCAAATATTTTGTAGTCGGTGGTTAAAATATTTACGCTCACTTGCCTTCCCCAAGAGTCAAGAGAAGGGTTTAAAAGAGTTACCAAGGCTTTTAAAGATGATTTTTCAAACCATGACTCCATCTTCCTTTAATGCAGCTTGCACATTTACTTTTTAAGAACTGAAAAGATTTTTTCTTTCTTTTTTTTTTTTTGTTTAAAACAAACCCCTGCTTTATGAAGCTTAATTTTCTTTTTCTTTCATTCCATGAAGTCATAATTGTTCACTTGTGATATCTTAATCTAGTGTCACAGATGACTGCAAGATCAAAGGTACATGATTACGATGACTTCATTGCATGGAGAAAAATTAGAAAGGGTGGAATGCAAAGGGAAAACTTTAATTTCAGCTTATGTTGCTTTAGCAACCAGAATGATCCCAAATCTGGTTAAAGGCACCAACACAGTAAATTACTTTTTTAAAAGTTTCTATCTTAGCCTGCAAGGGCTTAAGAGAAACAAGGTTCTTTGCAGGGACAGGTAGCAAATACAAGAAATTCAGATACACACCAGTTTTTGTGTTCTTTGTGGTTGATTTTTGGCTGTTTGTTTTGTGTGCGTGTGGGGTGTGTGTTTGTGGGGTGTGTTAGCATTTGGTGACACCTTTTCAGTGTACTGTTTTCATACTTTAAGGCAGGACCCTCTCTTGAGCCACTTTTGTTTGCAAGAATCCCTGCCAAAAAAGAACCAGATTATGAACTGCTGTGACACAGAGTATGAGGAGATGCAGCACTTGATTCTTATTATGCTTTTACAAAGCCCAACACAGTTTTTTTTCCGGTGGATTGGTGGGTGTGGCGGTTGGGATTTTCTTGGGTGGCAGTTGCCGGGATTTCTTTAAAATTTATCATTCTGGTGGCATCCAAATAGATTAGAACTCTGTATTTAATTTACTTGTTTTTAAAATAATTAATATCTTGCCTTTGTGACTGGCAATAAAACTTTATCAGAATTACCTGATACAATATAAAATATTCAAATACCCAAATGCAAATGAAGTCCCCCTTAATCTACTATTTAAAAATCTTATAAGCTTCAGGAGTCTAAACCCGTCAAAAAATTCTTCAAACCAGCTTCGTAACATCTTCAGAGGGAGGAATTCACAGATTTTGATTTTGTTGTTGGCAGCTGGTATTACTGGTAAGACTTCAAGGACCTAGAGGGAGTATGTTGAGAATGGGACACATAATCTGCTGTGTCAGGCAGCAGAGGCGCCCTGACCTTGTGCCACCCACTCATCTCTTCTCTGGCTGGCCAGAGCTGTTGGCTGTGCCCTGCGTATTACAGCGCTGGCCATCAAATTACAGTTATCCCTTAGGGTTTGTTTTTTTTCTTTTTTTTTTTTTCCTCCCCTTTCTAGGGGCAGACATAACTTTTCTCTAAATACAGAGGAATTACTTGTCTTAACCACTGAAACACACAGCAAGATTTCAGTTCAGGGTACGATGTGAAGGATACGTTACACAAATGCCTCGGGACTTATTTCAAGGTGTTAATTTAGCTCTGAAACCCTGTACGTAGCCCATACTGTGAGAGATGGCCCTGGCACAAGGTCTGGGGTGAGGTGGGGTGTTTGAGTGGATGAACCTGCTGGCATTGCTCCCCAGCTGGGGGCCGCACGCCATCCCTCCCCTTTGCCGAGAAGCTGACGTGCACCCCAAGGGCTGTGTTTTCCGTAGGGTTGGTTGGTTGAAGTAGAGGTGGGAAGGGCAGGAGAGAGGTGACTTGGGAATCTACATGTTCAGTGTGCAAGGAGCGAAACTACATGTGCTGCTGAGTCTGTGTAGGGGTCCTGAAACATGCCAGTGTTTGTGTCTCACAAACAGAAAAAAGGGAATAAATGATTATGTGGTGAAAAATGTAATTGCTGAAGTATGTTCTTTATTTCTTTCAGAAGCAACTTTTTTTTTTTTATTTCTGCCTGCAGATGTTCTTGCAGTTGAAGTCCAGCCTGCTAGCTGCATGTGTGGCTTGTCTCTCAAAGGAAAATTTACAAAGTATGTAGCACACAGAGTACCAGTGTATGTCACAGCTGAGGTCCAGGCTCCTTAGAAATAGGTTCACACAGAATAATCTAAACATATTGTCAACCTGAAGGAACATTTTGAAGTAAGGCATTCTCTTCACTGGCCACAGAAGGAACCAAAAGGTTCCCAAATCCCATGTAAGTCAGAAATTCATGGTTGCTCCTGAAGCTCCCAGTCAGCTGCTGCTGCTGGTTTCTGCCTTTTCAAAAGGTTTTAGCCAGTGAATTCACACGAGGATAGATGTCTTAGCTCCACCTCCAGCCCAATGTGAGACATGAATAAGCCAACACAGAGTCTCTTGCAACGTTCAGGGCTGTGGTGGTGTCTCTGCCTGGTAGCTTTGAGCACATGATCTTGCCTGCTTGTGTGCCAGCCCATGTCAGATGGAATGTTGTCCACTGGGGAGCACTTTGCAAAATGTCTTCTTCGCTTCTGTCACAAGATCTGTGAAGTCTGCCCTCTGAGCCTGGGCAGGCACCAACATTGCCTCTATTTTCTTAACTGATTTTCCTAATCCCAATTTCTGTTATCCGAACTAAAACATGGGTACAAATGCAAATCTGAAGGTCTTGCCAATCCTCAGCAGGCTTGTCTGCTTTCATCATTGTGCTCTGTCATTCTTCCATGTACAAACCAAACCCTTCATGGGCTGGAATCTTATTTTTCTATGTTAGCGTAGCGCAAAAGAGCTCCAGTCTTGGTTGCCCTTGTGGATTCCAGTCTAACAAGTCATCACTGGAGCAAAAGTCACTGAATCAACTACTTAGCTTTCATCTTAAAAATATTTTTTAATATTAGTTGAATTATTTTCTTAATTTCTGTAGTAATGGTTTCATTTTCACCATTTTACCTACTGTCCGGATATACTTACATCTCCTTTCAGAGTATTTCGTAGGCAGTTTTATCAGGACAAAGTCAGTTTACTCTGCTTTGCAGTACAATACACACTATATATGGAATACAGTATTTTTATTTTTTCTCCTCAGGAGTCAAAGGTTATAGGGAGAAGTTTTTCTGGATAAGCACCAATAATAAACAGTAAGTCTCTAGCTACAGTTTTGCTCTGTTTGCCCAAATTTTGTTACAGTATTTTATGTCCTTCACCAAGAACTGCAACCTCCTGCAGATTCCCTAGCTGTTCTTGGTGGTAAGTCACGGGGCATATCTATTCCAGCGAGGGCTGACGGACATTAAAGCTTATGATGCACTTGCATAATATCTATATTAGTAAATCAAACTTGCTTAGGAACTGAGGCCATCTGAGGCCACAGAGCAGCCCATGGCCATACTATTAAACTTTCTCAACCTCAAAAACATCATGACTACATATAAACTGACAATTGGGAATTGTTCCTGGCCTGGGCTAACAACCAAACAGAGCTCAGAAATTGTCTGGGACAGTGTTATTTGGCTGGTGCCAAAAGCATGCCAGGGGCTGTTCAAGCAATTCAGGTCAGAGATAAGCACCTCCCGCTGCCTCGTTACGTCCTTTGCCATTTGCTAATTTACTAACATAGGCAAAGCCTTACTCTAATGTATATGTCGTTTGCCACTTTTTGCCTTTTTTTAATTTTTTTTTTATTTTATTTTTTTATTGTTTTCTCCTTTGGACACCATTGCCAAGGAGGGCAGATGGCTCACCTAGGAGGACTCCAGCAGTGTACAGCACGCACTGCCTTAGATGCACGCTCCACAAGCTGTGGTACGTTGTGCAAAGCAGACTACTGGGGACTCAGAAAGTCCTTGGAAACTAATGGGCCAAACATTCTGTGTTAAATATTGTTTTTATCCCTCCCATGTTCAACCAGGCCTTCATTTATTTAGAGACAGAGATACTTACAGCTCCCTTCTAGTAGACTATTTCTGTCTCCTTTGCTTTCATCACTCTTATGAAAACTACAAGTAAATGTCTAATTATTATCAGATGTTTTAGAACAATATAAGTACTTATCCCCAGAAAATTATCTGAGGAAACATTATTGGCCCTAGCTGTTAGGAGCAAAAGCCAATTTTGTTTTCATTTGGCAGCAGCTTTATTATGTTACAAGACCAGGCGCAGACATTGCATTGTTTTCTATATTTTGTAAGTAGTGATTTAATGACTTGACTTGGTGACTTTTTGTTCGATTTTGCTTTCTTCCCCCCAACATTGTTGGCCACCTTTGATGATCCCAAGTACATGAATATGACTTCCCTGACTTCCTTGAAGATACACTCATTTGTACAGTTAAGGATATTATTGTATACTGTATAATAGGTAATATACAATACACAATGTATTTTTATATATATCTATACAGCTATATAGCTATATATATAGTATTTATATTTACAAATTTTTGCTATGTGCTAGTTTTGAACTCCATCTTGCCCATTACGTCTTGGCGTATGCCAAGAGAAGGACCTCCTTTTGCATTTGGGGAGAATATCTACTGATTCTTCCTTTTGCGGTAAGCAGCTTGATGGAGCACACAGACCTTGAGCTCTGCATGTGAAGCACTCAGAGAAGGGATATCCTGTCTTACATTAAAAGAAATGGTAACATTTTGCAGTTCCATATCTCTGAAGCATTTCTGAAGTAATTTTCATAAAAACATAATACACTGGACCTTGTAACATCTCTGCAAGGTAGGAAGTTACATTGTACCCAAAATACAGCTCAGAAAAGCAAGTTAATCACCAAGTTAATAGCTCAGGTAGGACTATATTTGATGTCAAAATGTTAAATTTAATGAAAGAAACCAGAGGGAAAGTCCATTAATTTTTGGGAGGACAAAAGTGATGTACCATGTTTAGATCAACTGTGTTTTTAATTCCCAGAACTTTCTTAGTTTTATAGAAAAGATGATTTCCCCAAATGCTTATGGAGGTAAAGAAAGTGATAGAACTCAGTACCACAGAAATGAGTTTTCTTCCAAGTTTGGTTTTTTTTTTTTTTTTTCTTCCATGTCTTAAGATTTCAAATGGTTACAACATGTGCTGTTTTGTTGGAACCAAAACAGGTAGCATGAGATAAACAGAGGTTCTGAAGGGCCAACCCAAACAATTTTTAAGGTGAAAAAGGGCTAGGTTACATACTATCTGGCTGAAAATTCTGTCACTGTGATTTGAACAAAACAAAGGTCATCCTTGAAAGAGGAAAGAAATGGCAATTGGTAAGATTTTGATGTGAAAAACGGTTAAGCATTCCAGCTTACAACAGTCACCCTAAATGTTGCAGTCATCGTTTGTCAAACTGAGTTCCATCATAACAAACAAAATTCATGGTGACTTTAGAACCTTTTTTTTTTTTTTCCTGAGAAAAACAGTTATGCAAAAGAAGCAAATAAAAAGGGATGGAATATATATGTATTCTTCCCTGCTATTTTACATACATGTTTGGCGTCCTTAACGAGCCATTCAAAATACTAATTTATCAAATTTTATGTAATTTTGTCTGTGGGAAAGTATTTTTTTTCTTTTTTTTTTTTTTCCCTGAAAATACATTTGCCATGATGGAGAACATCCTCAAAATTTTATTTAACTGGAGTGAAAATCTTTCTGCTGAGAATTAATGTAAAGGACACTTACACTGCCTGAGACAGAACCTGAGCATCCTTGAGAGGTATTCTCAGCTCAGGTATCAGATTTTTTACACACAATTCACTAAAGTTACAGAAGAGGCTTTGCTCATTCTGGGTACATAGACATCCTTTTTGGCAGCTATCCATACAACCTATGTGTGGGAATGAGGAAGGAACACACCCAAATGATCTCTTTCAGAAGCCAGCAGTTACCTATGCAAATTTGGATGCTTGTTTGGACCTGGGCAAATCTTCGGTTTACTACCATCTCTTCCACACACATTTGGAAGAAGGGTCAAAAACAACCTCCATACCTCCACATTTTTTTTGTCAGCTTTATAAATGTAGTATTAAACATAATGACAAAGTATTCTCCCCTTGTGTCTTGTGCAAACAAAATAGCACATGCAGAGTTATTTCTCTTAGATATCTGGCAAGGCATATGACTGATGGTTAGAAATTTTGACTTGGTTAAAACAAAATTTAGCTCATGTTAAAGCATTAAAGAAATGCTGACGAGGTCAAAGCAAATTCTCTGACAAAGCTGTAAAATCACCCCAACACACAAACATGTCTGAATCCTGCTATTAGGCTCTCATGCAGTTTGTTTCTCTGCAGCGAGCAAGTAGCTGTAACCCTTCAGTGCTGCAACTGAGTTCAGCAGAGACACTTGAGAACTGAAGTGACACGCACGGAACACACTGATTACTATATATAAAGGAATTTCAGTTCTACACCATTTTTCCTATATCACCGCAGAAAGTATTCTGTGGGTTTGTTAGCCTGTCCACAAAGAAAGATTTCCATCATTATTTTTCAGGTGTAATTTGGGCAAGTGGTGTGGTAAAGCAGTTCTGTAAATCAAGTGAATATAATGTATATATGTGTATTTCACTTCCTTCTGTAAGTTTCACCTATAGTAGGCTTTGTGTGTCAGAGGCAGAGACTTGGAAGAAAAATACGTTGTGTGGAATTTTCTGACCACAGTGTTTGATTATACATTGGGCTATTAAAGCCTGTTTCCAGCTGAAATGTTTTCCTTACAAAGCCAGAACTGAAAGGGTTATGGTTTGTTACTGCAGCAGTTATCAGCAGACAGCCATCTAACCTTTGGTACTTACAGGTATTTTATGGCTCTTGATCATATTATCAAATTCTTCATTAATTTTTTTGTATTTTTCTTCAGTGCGTGGGGTGAGAGCGTAAGAGGAGTCAGGATCGGGGCTTTCACAACCTTTGTTTTCTTTCTTGTTCAATGCCTGCCAGGTTCAGAGAAATATCAAAAAGTAAAAAAAAAATGAAAGGGAGCTCAGGGTACTTACACATAATCTTTGCCTGCTGATCATTAGATCAATATCTTCGTTAATTTTTCTGTACTTGTCCTCAGACTCAGGGCTGTGACCTACTGAATCGTCTGCATCGGGGTCTGGACTGTCACAGCCATTAAGTCCTTTCTTTCTCAATGTCTGAAATAAACAATTCGGAGAGTTCAGTCCTTGACACAGGCTGCAAGAAAGACTCAGCAGTGTTACAGCATCACAAACTGCCCAGCGGTGGCAGGTTTTACATCATGCTTTAAGGAAAGAAAGTGACTAGAGATCCACCACGCTGATGCTGTCGGTCTGCAATCGCGAGTGGCAAGAGAGGACTGTGCAGGCTTTGCTTTTCTGAAACTGGAATCAGTGACAACAATGAAGCTGGCAATCTGGCAAAGTGCCTGTGCTAGTACCCACCCCCTGTCCCCCCGTGTCCGACAGTGTTAAGGGGTTAAGATACCCACCCAAAATGGAAGCTATTCTAACATGTTTATCCATTTGAAATGAATTAACATTAAAAGCAAAGGCTGCATACTGTTTACAGTGGAATACCCTGGTGTTTGCCTTTCCTCTAAAGAATGATACAGAAGGAAGAAATGAAAAAACCCAAAGGCAACCAATATAGGAATTCATATTCTCCACAGAAGAAAGAGGAGTATGTAAACTGAATTATTCCTTTGAATTGGATGTAAGGGATGACATTAGCAATGCCCTGCCATTCTTAAGCGCACGTTTTTGGTAGGACAAGAGGGAGGACACAGTTGCTAATGTGGCTGTGAAATACCGATTAAGAGCTTCTAGACATGGTGTTTACTTTTTATTGACTCCAGATACAGTGCTACAAATGCACAGTGCTGAAGCTTAATGCACAGGAAAAAGCACTGCTAAAAAAGATGCTTAGTGAAAAGTCAAGCCAGATGCATTTCAGGTTCAGCAGCTCAAATCAGCCCTCACAACCATGGTCATCATCATCAAGATAAACAATGGAGATGAAAAAGCTTAAAAACAGAATTAAATCAGTAACCAACAATTCAGAATGGTTGTCTGGCCTCAAATAGTTTTTAATTGATCCACCTTGACAGATCACCAAAGAACAGTCATGGGCTACATTAAAGTAAAAGAATGTTAGAAGCAAGTCTTCAAAGAGTCCATTTGGCTGTCTATAAACTTTATTACACAGCTTGCAGTTAGAAGTTCTGAGTTGAAACCTGGCCGAACAACCTTGGTTACAATGTATAGATCACATAGCACTCGTGTTACTAAGTGGCTATGCTTGTGCTGTGTATTCGTGTGGGATGCTTTAACTGGCTTCTTTTTGCCTTTGCAGAATGGCGGCCTCTCATCTGAGGTTTTTGTTCTTTTTGGAAAAGTACTTTTCCTAATTATTTTCTTTATGGCAATGCCCAGTTTACCACTGCTAAAGTTCTTAAGTATTATAACATCATACCTTGTTTCTGTATCATTTTATTTATTCATTAAAAATTAGGCTTCTTTTCCTGCATTTTACCGAAGACTTAAGAACAGAGCCCTCTTATTCCTGGAAAAGGTATAAAGCTGTTCTCCTTGTGGAGGCACACTCCTTGAACCTCACATTTCCATCAACGCAGCAAAATGACGGTGATCTGCCCTAAGAGATTGGAGCCTTCCAAACTCATGTTGCGGACCTCAGAAGCAGATTTAGGCAATTTTGGTAGGCTGGCTCAGTGCAGATCTTTCTGTCCAAACTTTGTGTCTGCACAGACTTCACTTCTAATCCCGTGAGCTACTACTGACACACAGACAAAATTATAAATTCTTTGGAATCAAGCCTTAAGAAGCTAAACCAACCTGAATGATTCTCTACACTTCTTCTCCATTCCCTCCTATCTCTTTTTTGTCTTTTAAATGTTAACTAGCAGAACAGACTGCCGTGGTTTAACCCCAGCTGGCAAGCAAGCACCAGTCAGCTGCTTGCTCACTCCCCCTGGCCCAGTGGGATGGGGAGGAGAATGAGGAAAAAGGTAAAAACTTGAGGGTTAAGATAAGAACAATTTAATAATTGAAATAAAATAAAATAATAATAATAACAACAGCAACAGCGATCATAATGAAAAGGAGAGAGAGTGGGAGAGGAACAAAATCCAAAAGGAAAAGACCCGTGATGCGCAACACAGTTGCTCACCATCCACTGAGCGATGTCCTGCCAGTCCCTCAGCAGAAATGGGCAGGCCCTGGCTAAATCTCCCCAGTTTATATATGTTCTATGGTATGGAGCACCCCTTTGGCCAGTTGGGATCAGCTGTCCTGGCTGTGTCCCCTCCCAGTTTTCTTGTGCCCCCCCAGCCCTCTTGCTGGCAGGGCCCCAGAAACTGAAAAGTCCCTGATTTAGTACAAACATCACCCAGCTACAACTAAAACCATCACTGTGTTACCAGCATTCCCACCAAATCCAAAACGCAGCATTATATCAGGTACTGAAAGGAAAATTAACTCTGTCTTAGGCAAAACCAGGACACAGACATAGTCATACGTGATTTCTACTGCTACTAGCTTGAAACATGACAATTATAAAGAAGGCTTTTGCAATCAGCTGTTGTTTGGTAGACTTAATGTATAAAATATGATACATTAAAAGAGAATTTTTTCTTTTACGTCTGAATAACTAATCTATCTCAGCTAACATTCTTCCCTTCATATAACACAGTTCAACTTCCCTTCGTACAACAGTTGTCCTCTGAATACATAAAATATTCTCTTTCAAGATCCATTGGATCAAGCTGTCCAGAAGTGAAACCCAGATCAGCACTCTTGGGACCTTTGAGCTCATCTGAGTCACTGATGCAGTCCTGCTGATTCTCACGGAGTCTCTGAGGAGTGATGCTGATGTGGTCGGGATTAGATGGCATCCTCAGATCCACCCTTTGAGATGACAGCCCCTCTGTTTACAAATAGCAAAGACCTCTTGTTTTCCCCGGAGACCAACACAACTCCGACTGAATGGGCATAGGTGAGGGAAGGGAGCTGCACAATTGTTGTCCTACCAGATGAAGATAACCCAGATGAAGGGCAATATCAAAAGAGGGGGGATGTTTTGCAGCTTCTTTGCATCTTTTCCTCCCCATCATTCCCAAATCCTTGTCTGCAGCATTCACAAGCCTGTGTATGGGTGAAAGAAGATGCACTTTGTCCTCAGCACCCAATGCCTAAAACTCTACTCTGCACTCATGTGAAAGTCGATTCTGTGGTTTGCAGAGGTTCAGGAATGCACTGTCATCTTTCAGATGTTCAGAGGCGGAAAGACAATGTAACCCAATGAATGCCTTACGGCAGTCTCCAAAAAGAGACCAGGTTCTATGTCAACATAGCAAAGTTTTTATTTTCATACATAATTATTTTTATTTTCATACCCTTAGAAAGCAGGTTGTTCTCCACACTGGGTGGAGAAGAAGCAATCTCTATTTTCACCAGAAAAGCCAAAGACCAAATTTAGTAAAATCATGTTTGCATTCTACCCAAAATTAACTTCAGACCTGAAGACTAGAGGCAAACCTCGGCAAACCTCTCCCTTGCAAAACCTATTAATCCAGTGTGTTTGGCTGGTACCTTGGCTGACATGGTTAATCAAACTCACTAACGCAGTGCAATTCTCCCCCCCCATCCTTCCCCCCCTCCAAAAAACCAAAAACCAAAAAAACCACCAATGTAAAAAACATGTTCTTCAGTGAGCTGGGGTAAGGTTAGGCAACAGAAATTTCCACAAGCGTGCTGCAGTGAGGGGCACAGCTCCTAGCTTTGCGAGTGCTGGAACTAGTGCCTGATTCCCTGTGAACTGCGTTTTGGGGTAAAGTGCAATGTCAAGAGAAGCCTTCCTGCAGCTGGGTCTCTCAGGGCTTCTCTTGCCCCCTACCCATCCTTCTGCTGAATCTGTGTTGTTTCTGTAAGGACTCAAGCTGCAACACTGCCTTCAGCTGAGAGTCTTTCTGGGAGTAATTTCTCATTCTCTTTTTCTGCACAAGAACATGTAATTTTCATAAACTTGTTGGAATTCCATTGTCTGTGAGACCCCTCCCTTTGCACCAGATTTGCTTGGTGCCGAATAAAAAATGAAGACGTTATAATGGAAAAGAAGAGGCTGACAGAGTGCACAGGCACGTGAACACACACATGGACGTACACAGAACTCCTCTGGAAAGGCAAGCAGCCTGAAAGTGACATACTTACCCTCTGCACTGAGGTCCTGAGCAGCATTCAGGACGAACACAATGATCCTGAACTTTGCATGATCTCTGGCTTCTCGATACGCAGGCTACAGTATTGCCTGTTCTGTTGCCTCACTTGTTACTTCACTCCCCTCCACATAGCTACCTACCACATTACACCTCTCATAAAGGTCCTTTATTGTTCTGCTTCAACACAACGCAGCACACTCAGTACAGCACAACTGAGAGTGGCACTGACCAGTATCTAACTGATTCATCCAACTGGTCCGCTCTTTGGGCTCGGTGTCAATTTTTCCTTTTCTCTGCTCTGCCACCCTTTGAAAGCAGAGGCTGGTTCTGGACATCAGAGAAGGCTGGAGTCATTAAGAAGACCAACTGGGTTTCAGCAGGCTAGAATCTTTGGCCCAGTCTTGCAGCGATTTAGAAACCATTTTTCTTACCATGTTAAGCTGCCACAGCCTCTTGCAAACCCTGGAAACCAGCCAGACCTATCGCATCCTCCTGGAGATTAGCTAGTTTCCAAAGATTTAATGACTATTCAGGGAATTTTTAAGAGGATAAAATTACACAATTGTATAGCGCATTGCATTCTAGAGAACCCCAAGCCAGATTTCAGTTATTTTTAAAGAAAATAAGCCATTTTTTGAACTACGGAAGCTCCACTTCTTCCAAGCAATTAAACAAGTGATTATATTGGACTCCAGTAACCTAAAATCAGCCAAGGCATTTGAAAAACAAAATGGTTAAAGGAAAACAACCCTTGGCTGAAATCTCATATGCCAGCAATTTAGCCTAAATCCTGCCTCTATAAATCTCAGAGGAGAAGTGCTGACTTAGTGACATACTGGCTGCTGTAAAATGAAGTATAAACAACTATTTACTTCCATTTCATGCAAAATTTATCATCACTACAAAAGCACAAAAGAAAATATGGCACTAACAGCCAGGTCTGATTTTATCAAGGCAATGGAAATCATCACAATTTGAGGGCTTTTGAGGAGGAAAAGACTTTGATTTTCCTAATACAGTCTCTGTTTCTGTAGTATTATCCTCTTCTTTTAGCATTACTTTAGCAGAAAGAGTGGACAGGGTTAGAAATTTATCTTTTTTTCATCCTATCCTTTAGTTTGCTCATCTTTCTAGAGAGAGTATCTCCTTTCTTCTTAACAGGTTCATCTGCGGTGGGACTGCTTCCCACAGCACTCCAGGGCCCGAGAGGCCACAGCTAGCTGGGCTTGGAAGTGCTCACAGTACGGCTGATTAATTAAAAAGACCAGATCAGTTGGTAAGGTCCCCAAATGGTTCAGACCAGCCCACTCTGTCTGTTCTGATATTTTGATATCCTCTGCAACAAAGACCTAACTATTTCAAAGTGAATCAATATCTTAATTCACATAATAAAAAATGCACTTGCACTGGCTCTTTGTCTGTAATCAAAATTTAAAATATGGAAAAATTCAGAATTACAGGTCTATTTCTACAAATTCCCGTATCTGTTACATTGTCTAGAAGCCACCGCAATGATCTTTAACTGATAACCCCATGAGTGACCATGATAATCCACAGAGTTGTAATTTGGTAAATTATATTCCACTGTCAGAAGACAAAAACCACAAGTGCCCTCCATTTTCCACTATCACTTACTTTCCTGTATCTGCATGGGATAAATCTTTTAGCCACAAATGAAAAATGCTTTGGTCTCTTTTTTGCTCACTGGAGCCACATATCTACGTGGCAAGGCAGACAATAGCCAATTACCAAGGAATGATATGCTATTGTGTTTATTATTTATAACCATCCCAAGGAACCCAGCCAAATTTATGGAGGTCCCCCCCAAAAACCAGAAAACGTTCAGATCGTGGGCCTGATTAATTTAAGGATCAGTTTGCTCTCTGAGCAACAGAAACATTAAAGTTTGAAAGTGTCGAGTGAAGACAACCTTCACTCTCTTCCCTTGCACTGTTATATAATGGTGAAATTTTATGATGAAATTGCAAGATACAATGTATGGTGCAATCAAGTAATGAAAGGTTGTAGTGAAATGAAAAACACAAAGAGGAAGAGATAGGTTGCTATGGGAACCATCCATCTGAATTCCCTGATTTCTGTGTAACTAAAATCTCAAATTTTATGTTCCATTAATGTAGAGTTCTTAGATTTTTACATTTAATAATGAACATAAACTAGTATGCTGGTCCTAATGTACTTTAATTGCACGTTTAGGAGAATCAGATAAAACATTATTATACTTACTGTTATCTAACAAGCTCCACACACACACACAAAAAAAATGTATACCAGTAACACAGAAACCCGAAACAGTTCTTACCTCTTTTGTATAAATCATAAAATGCTTTTGTGGTTTTTATTCTTTTTGAAATAAGCTGCAGGGCTTATATAATAGCTGAACTTCTGTAACCACATGTTAACCTTTTTGTTACTATTTTATTTTTGCTGAAGTTTCAAAGAAAAAAATAATTTTCCATTGTCTGAGTCTGGTCCTGTACGTCTGTCTTCTTCAAATGTATTTATTTAAGTGTGCTTTTCACAACATTAAACCCCAAACCCTCTGCTTGGATTTGCCTCTCATTTTTGCATCTTAAGTGATTATTCTCTCCTCCTTCAAGTACCTTCTCTAATCACACCTCTTGTGGAACCAAACAATGCTGATACCCTTTGCCAGTAACATCTGCTTCTCTTTGCTTATGAATGATCGGCCAGAGTGTTATAACGTGTGTGTTATGATACGTGTGTGCTGCAAGCTCATCGGGACACAAGGTTTCTACCTGCTTACAGCGTTCAGTCTGTTCTCTTCCACTCATGCTCCTGGCATGTGCCAAGGCATCTCTGCAATATTTTGTAA
This sequence comes from Falco peregrinus, assembly GCF_023634155.1. NCBI lineage: Eukaryota > Metazoa > Chordata > Aves > Falconiformes > Falconidae > Falco > Falco peregrinus. Next base: position 4,932,887 of record NC_073739.1, read on the forward strand.
GACCGGTATAAAACCAGATGAACTCATGACTTTTTGAAAGGGCACTGGGACAGTGGGATTTTTGCTGCTTTTTTGCCCACAGCTGCGCTGTGTGACTTGGGGCACGGGAGAGCCCTGCAAGGGGGTGCACCTGGTGCAGGCCCAGGGCCGGGGCGGTGTGCAGCCCTCCGGAGGCACAGTCTGCTCCTTCTGACCTGGGGGTCTGCAATGGACTGACCAGCCTCACCACATCTCCTGTGCCTCTCTGCAGTGAGTCTCCTGCATCCATACAAGAAAATGCACCTTGCTGTCTGGCTGCTGCACCTGGGATAGCCCTCTGGAGAGATGGTGAGGCTGGAGGTGGGGAGATGGCAGAGGTCTGCTCTCTAGAAGAGACCGAGCACAGTTCCTTTCTTTAATGTTCAATCTTACCCACTCGCCAGCACTTTTCTATTTAGTGTTGACTTATACGACACAGGCTAACTTTGGCTTTGTAAGTATAAATCAAAGAAGGATATGTCGGATTCAGAGATCTCATAGCAGCTAATCTAAAACATACATCTTTCTGGATTTTCTCAGAAAGGAGCAAAAGCAAACCATATGAAGACTCCAGCATTAAAGCTTTGTATTAAAATTTCTGTTAATGCCCACAATTACAACTTACAGGCTCCTAAGTTTACAATTATTTCACAGGACATGCAAAGGACTTCTGTCCATTATTGCACTTGTAAACTGTTCTTTTAAAAAGAATTTATATCTGAATAATTCCTGAAGTTTGAAGTAAGGACATTTCCTCATCCTTCAGGCTTATTCCTGTCTGTCGCCATGGAGCAAAAAAGTTCTGAAAACCCCAGAAATCCCCCTGGGCAGCTGACGTAGGTTCCCTACGCCAGCCCTCAACAAAAAGGATCGCATTTCCCTGGCCCTGACAGAGGAGATGGGCAGCAGCACCCGCTGAGCTCAGCCGCCCCGGGGAATCCACAGCAGGAGCAGAGCATCAAGTGACTGTCGGCGCTGGCTGGCGGGCGCGATGCGGCTGCAGCCCGGCGGGGAGCGGGTCCCTGGCCTGGCCGCAGCAATGCCACGCATCCCCACCATCTGCACCTGTCTGTGCCAGCACCTGCTGCCCCATGGCCATAGATGGCTGTCCCCGGGGCTGCCGCGCTGATTGGGGACACGCTGCTCTGACGGCTGGCTGCTTGGGGTTTGGGTTTTTTTTTGGTTTTTCTTCACCCGTGCTGCTGTTGCGCTTCTCGGCTGTCATGTGGTCACAGCCTACAAGAACGCAGCATTTGTGCTTTATAGATACTTATACATAAATACATGTGTATATATAACCACTTATATATATATCCACACATACACACCCTCCACTAGATCACTTCTCAGCGCCTTTTTGTTCAGATCTAGGGGGATTTTTTAGAAGCCTTCACACACAAGCATGACCAGCCTCCGTTTGCTACGATGCAGTATAATACCAGCTTAATATTGCTAGTGTGTTGGATTAGTGGAGATAAAAAAAGGGATGTGCTTTTCCAGACAAGACTGGCATTTCCTAAATGAATTCACGTGCGAGATTAATTGGACGTGTTAAGTTTAGTGACACAAATGCAATGCTAACTTAGTTGTGATTACAGCTTCTGGTAGAATCACCTCTACAGATAACGTGAGATTTAAAAAGAAAAAGAAAAAAAATCAGCATTGGACAAACAAAATTCCTTTCAAACGTTAGTCAAATTTACTGTCAAATGCAGCCTTTACACCCAAAGACTGTGTTAAAATTAAACTTCCCTGCAGCTGTTTTTTAAACCTGTACTTTGAAAAGACAGTCAAATTCTGCTCTGTTGTGTTAAAAAAACCTGACAACTTTCCAGAGACTAGCTGTCAGTGCTTCACACACAAAATTAGCAGATTATTTACTTAGATTGGAGGTATTCTCAGGATATTGTTGTTTTAGGCATGGATTATCGCTGCTCCTTGAGCACCCCAACGGTTATAACCCCTCACTGAGGGTTCAGAGGCCTGTCACACAGGCACTCTTTCTGAGTAATGGAAATACAGAAGATGTAGGTAAGGGCAGAAAACTTCAGCTTGCTCTCCTGTTCTTCCCACCACACTTTATACCTGCTGCCTTGCCCATAAACATGTGCCTTCTCCTGCAGAATGAAGGCTAGCACCACAGCCTAGAGGCAAGTACCTTGTTTTCCATCCTCTATCTTGGAAGGTGGATTTACAGAAAATAGAACTCCACTATTTCCCCAAGGCTCAGTATTTGTGGAGTGACTCAATGCAGACAAAATTTCTGTATTCTGGCTACATCCACTGGTCGACTAGCAGGAGCACCACCAGTCTGCAGAAAGACTCGGTCTGCCAAGGGGTGCAAAGACGACGTGAAGCCAGAACAGATGCATCCCTGACTCCCCTCTTGCCCCTTGGCCACAGCATAATATCAGTCCATTATATCCTTCACTGATTTTTCAAAACCATTACAGTGTATGGAGCATTTAAATTTGGTTTTCTCTAAGCTTTATCGAGCATATTTAAAATAGATGAAGATATTTGTGATACATAGTGTATTTGATTTGTACTAGGTTTTGCTGCCAGACACAGAAAGTATATGAATGGAAAAACAAACTTTACAGTAGTTCAGCAGAATCATCTCAGCCTCTTTAGGGAATATGAGGCCACTTAAAAATAAACACTGTAACCATCAACAGGTTGTTATTTCCCTCCTTCTTTTTATGTTCGTCTATCTATAATCCTTCTCCACTGGCTCCAGCCCTTCCAGATGGAGCACTGTCCTCAACATTTTCATTTCTGTCTAATTTAGTCAGACATATACACAAATACAAGGCTGAAGTCAGATCTCATTTACACTAGTGTAAATCTGTAGCTGGATTTGGAACAGCTGTAAAGACACCAGTTGAGTTATTCTAGATGTACAGTGGTGTTACCAAGTCGGTTACATCAGTGTTACTATCTCTTGAAACATACAGTATTTGAAATATGCAGGGCTTAATATATATGACTGCAGAAACAATTAACTATTTCAGAGGCAGCTGGTGTTTTTCCATGATATAAATGGGAACCTTTAACACTAAATGCCATATCCAAAATGCTTGAGAAATGTGACATGCAGAGGACCACATATATTTTACAGAATCTTTTGTCACAAAGACTTATTACAGAAGGAATGGCAGCTGACATGAATTACACTTTTCATATATCTTGAGTATTATTTATGTTCTAAAAGATCCCAAATTGATTCTTGAATTATACATTTAAGCACTGCTTCACATATCATTAAAATGCAGCCATCCTGGGGTGAATATATCATCAACTTGTGTAGCTACACTAGCCAATGAAGTTTTCAGGAGCAGAAATGATATGTACCTCAAATAAAATTGTAACACACGATACAAGTTACTTGGGATGGAATTTTCCCTAGACCATGGGGCAAACACCTTCATCTTCACCATGGGGCCAGGGAATCTTTGGATTACCACAACATTTTGCTTTCCCGTTTCATCAAAAACAGAGCACGTCCAGCAGCACCAAGCTGGTGCAGTACTGACTCAGCAGTGAAAATGCCACCCACTGAGACAAGAACACCACTTCCTTCAGCACCTGGGTTTTCTTTGGAGGCCTCCCATAAAAAATCCTGAATGTATCAATCTTTGGAACAGATTTATTCCCCTCCCCCCCAGAACTGAACACATATTTTACAGCAGATCACATTACAGGGTATTACAAAAAAAGGTAACAATATGATGATGAGCAAATGCTGTTGAATAGCAGTACCTTTTAAAGGAAAAAGAGCATTCTCTTTTATTTTTATAGTACCGTAATTGTTTTATCTGTTGGTAAAAATGTCCGAATCAATATATTTTTGAAAAATGGTGAATTATAAAAGAGGTTAGATCTCTGAAACTCTAGCCTCCTGTTTCATTGCAGGGTGGAGGCCTTAAATAGCACAAAGCAATAACCACCAACTCACTGTTCTGCTGATAGAGTCTTCACCAAGGAGTAAGAGAAGGAAGTCTTTCCATGAAGTTAAGAGTGAGCAAGCATTATTTGAGAAGAAAAATTGGCCCATGATTTTAGCTATGAAAACAGATGACTCAAACTATGCAGACTTTCATACTTGATTTAAGATGGCTTTGTTTTTTTCCTGTTAGACCAACAATTTATATAAATTCTGTTATTTACCAGAAACACTTGTGAAAATTGTATCCATCTTCAAACACCTGCTAAAATCTCTAGACTATGATACGCATTTGTCTGCTTACCAAAGTGTCATCTGCTAGAAACAAAGAACTGTGCTTTGTTTTCCCATGGAAAATCCTATGTAGAAACTCCAGAATTGCATGACTATCCTAAAAAGCTGGTCCTTCAAGCAACTCTTTTTCCTGAAGTGTAACTTCTTCAAAAGTCATACTGCTTCTATCACTCTGCTCTTCCCTTGAGAGAAGTAAGCACTTCTCTCAAAAGGGAAGAATCAGAAATGACAGACTTAGGAAAAAGTGGTCAGTTCTTGAAAAGAGTTTTGAGAATTTAGGAAGCTTTCCAGGTAAGGGAATTCTAATTTTCCATTACTGCACATTGCACCATCGTGGAGGCAAAAGATCAGCCCCTTTACGTGAGATTATCCAAAGGTTAAGCTGCTACTGCACGCTCCCAAGAAGCTGCAGTTTAACTCCTACTTCTATTACTAACTTCCCGCATGGGCTTTGTTAATTCACCTTTTTATAGTTCTCCCTCTATAAAAAGTTGAATGATAGTGACTACCAGTGTCATTGTGGTGCTGTAGGAAATGCAAGGAAACTGTAATGTACTCACTAAGGAGTCTAAGTTTAATATAGACATAGACATCCTCGCATACATCTGCAAAAACTGGCTTACGTGCTGCCCTCTGTAGCTTTGCTGAATGGAGGCTGTTACCAACATACTGGCCAGCTTCAGCGCTGTTTGGGAAGGGAGAAAACTTGAGAAACAGAGCCAGCTTCTAGTTCTTATTACTGCTTGAGAAAGCAGAAGCGGCAGAGGCAGACTCAAGATCTAGTCAGAAATTGTGACCAGAACTGAGGACAGAGCTTATGGAGATACTAGAAAAATCATGGCTGAGAAGGTAAAATAGAAAAGAAAAGAAAAAAACAACCAACCAACCAACCAAAAATCTTCATTCAGAAACTAAACGTCCTTTTTGAAAATTTCAGCTTCTTCCAGAACCAGCTAAAATGTATTTTAAATGATAAGGGTTTTCATTGTAAAACTGGATTTCTTTTTTTGGATGAAATTATAGGTTTGTAAAGAAGAATTGGCATATTGGCCTGCCAAAGCCCTACTGTCTGAGATCTTCAAACCTTTAATCATACAGTCCTCCCACACAGAGAATTCTGTGGGCTACAAAAGATGTTTCTGCTTGGGTCCTCTAATCCTGCAGAAGAGCTGGACAAATGGAGCAAGATTTCAGGCTACTTCATTTCTTCCAGGACTTGGCAGAGTTGGACGTGAAGGATGCTTGTGAACGTGTGCGTGACTGGTAGAGTCCCACTCGGTGAAGCCTTAGCTATGGCTCTAACCAGCCTTGGTGGCTCTTGCCGCTGTGGTGTGAATCACTGTGCAGGACTGCCTGCTCTGCCCTGCCATCCGAGACCACCCCCCCATTCCAGAGCTGTGGAGGTGGAGCAGCCGAGGGGTAGGCATGCATTCCCTTCCTCTGACTCTGCTGCGAAGGTGGTAACCTCCAATGGAGGAAAGGCAATAAATAGCGTGGGGGTACTCGTATCTCCAGATACTACAGCTGTTTCCTCAGGCAGCCTCAGAGTCTCACAGAGCCATGCTACATATAAGAAAGGGAATTTTTCTTCCTTTCTTTTTCTTCGCGAATCCCAAATTCAGAGCCACCTGAACGACTGACTGAATTCCTTCGTGATTCATCACTTCAAAGTTCTTTGCAAGATGGATTTGGGGACTGTTTTACTGAGAAAAAGGTAAATTTTTATCAAGTTCTGGCTATCCGAGAGAAACCTTCAGAAGTCAGTAGCATTCTGACTTTTTTTCCTAACACACTCAGCTTGTGTGCAAGGAAGAACCACACTGGATCCTTAACTAACAAGGAGCTGAAATCCACAGGTGCACAAACACTACTCCCAGTCCCACAATCCTGCTGTGCTGGATGCTTGGACCAATTACAGACTTAACCCAAAACCATTATACTGAGAGATGGAACAACAGTGTTTCCTATTGACATTATTGTGGCCAGAAAACAGAGCTCATTTACTTACTCCATTATCTTGACTATCTTCTAGGCCGTTTGCAGCCATCAGCCTGCTGCCACAGCAGTGAGAGCTCTTTCCTAAACTCTGCAGAGCATTTACAATGCAATAAGACTATCTAGAGGAAAGGTAAAGTGTATTACATGGAACGATAATGGAATACTTCAGGTTCTCTAACATTTATTTTATGTTTGAATATGAAAATTCAATTTTAAATCAGAAGCTGACTGTGCCAAAGAAACTGGAGACTGTGATAAAAGTGAAGATGAGATTGCTCTGAAATACATGTGGCTTTGCCTCTAACTATTGATACACTAAAATCAAAGACCTGGCAAAGAGATCCTGACAGATTTCAACGGGCCCAGGCTTTCACACAGCACTTACAGCAGCAAAAGGGACCAGCAATGTCCTATATAACCAAAATTTCAGTGAAAATCAGTAACGTTACAAGATCCTTTCCATGAAGAGGCCAACAGGCGTATAAGCAATAAGCACAGGATTTCTAGAGTTCTGAAGTGTTCATTTTGTTCCTAGTATCTGCAGAGAGGTCCCCAATCCTGAGGTTTGCCTGGAGTTGCTCAGAAGTGTGAAACTTTCAAACAAACTTCAGCAGAGCTTGCTTACATTGATTTCAAAGTTTGGCAGGATTCCTGTTTCTGCCTGGGGTATGCTAGATCACAAGACCCCAGAATAAAATAGCAGTAGCAGGAATGGATGAGTACTTCTTTTATTCCTGCCACTGAACTGGTCATGGAGACCAGTAGGAAGCAGGCTTAACTGCAGAATGTTTAGTCAGCTCTTTTGCTCCATCACTTTCTGTGAAGGAGGAGGTGGAATTAAGAACATTTCTCCCATGAAAAAGACTGTACAGAAGGAGTAGGAGGATTTCTCAGACTCCTTTAATGGGAAGGGAATGAAAAATTTAGTCTGTGGGAGAGACAAGAGAGGATTCTATAACCCTTGGGGATCCAGTGTTTCACCTCGTCCAAGCCCAGAAGCACCTTACCTCTGTTCAGGCTAAAGTTGTGAATCCCTCCTGGGCATTACTACCAGATGAGTTTAGTCCTATTAAACAAACTCCTTACCATTGATGCAGGTCAAGCCAGAATTGCCAGATACAGTTATCTATGGAGGTCCTCTCAGTTGCAGGGTTCGGTTAAGGAAGCCACTTAAGGCAGAATCCCCTATACCTGCCAGCGTTTGAAAGCTACAAATGAAGGTATCTCTGGGACAGAGAAATAAGGGCTCACCTTTCCAAGCATCCTTTGAAGTAGAAGCATTTTTTGAAGTGACAGGGTAGGAAAGTGGTCGACAAGAAGTGTTTCCTTTTAACCACATTGCTTTGAGCTTACACTGAAACCATAAAGCACAGTCTGCACCCTGCTGCAAGGAAGGGTCTTGTGACAGGAAAGGGCTATGGACTAGATTCGATAAAGAAAGGATTTAGGGGTATAGAAAGCTCAATTTTGCAATACTTTCTATTTAGGCACCTGCCCTCCAGAGTGGAATCCACACTGTGTTAGGATCTGGGGTTTCCTGTGCAGGGCACTAGAACAGTTTGGTGCTACAGAGCAGGATCCAAACCTAGTAATGTGTGATGAAATTTTGAGTGACCCAGGCTAAGCAAATGGGGTTTCGGAAATCCTACCCCTCACCAGAAGTTTCTCTGCTTAGCCGGCGCTGCAGAGACACCTCCATCCACAAAGCCCTGCTGGGCACTCAGGCACTAGTTCAGGCATACTGTCCCCTCCTACAGCTAATCTTTCAAAGACAAGGAAGAATAGCTCATCCCTTTTAAGAAAAGGCTGCTGTTGCAGATTTTCTGTATAACAACCAGTGGTTAGGAACCTGCTACAAAACTGGAAACACAGGCTCTTGTTTCTTCTTTGATCTGAATGGGCTCAAATCTATTGTCTCCCACATCCCTATGGGATCAGCTTCCCATGCTCTGTACAGTTCTAGATGGGTTAGACCTCTGCACGTCCCTGTAAAATTTTGCTTTTGTGCATTAACAAATGCAACATTTGTTGGGTCAGAGAAAGAGCTCTCAATAGGGCACAGAGCTCTGTGGCTTGTTACAGCAATTTTCTCTGAGGAAAGAGTCTGTCGAAATCTGATTTCTGCTCCAGAGCTGGTGTTTGTGTTTTACACTGAATAGACTCTCAATAACATGCAGAAAGAATCCTTTAAGGAAGGAATTACACTGAAGTCTCTGTCCCCTTGACAGCACACAGACACCAGCAATGTTTTCTGATTCTGTTTTGTGAAAAACTCGATGCTACATTTGTGCATTGCATTAGGAATTGTTTGCCAGGGGTATTTTGCTCATGGAGGACTGAGAGTTTTGGGGCTTAAACTGGGAAAAGACTCTCCATTTTGGCCCAGATTGGGTTAATACTTAGCAAGAACAGTACAGGCCCCGAGGAATCTTCAAGAGCAAATAACAAGGTCTCTCACAAAGATCATGTGCCTCCAGATTAGGCTTTTGGATAAATGACCTTAGTTGCCATATTTCAAAGTTTATGTTTAGTCACTTCTGTGAAACACTTTCAGATATAGGATGGAAAGTACTGCGCATAATTATGAATTCTTATTCATGAGTTAAACAATGTATGTGGGTTGTGTGAAAATTTACATCTGAGAAGGCAAGCTTCTTTCCAGTTAGGTTACAAAAATACAGATTAAATACTAAGGCACATACTGGTAACTGCTAGAGACAAAAGTGTAAAGCTTCCATTGCTACTGAATAATGTTTGAACATGATAGAAGTATGTAATAACCAAGCCTTGGATTATAACAATGAAAGGAAAAAATGAAGTGTTTTTATGTTTTTCATGTAATAGCCATGATTCTATTGTATTAAGCTAAATATACGTTAAACACCATACACTCCATCAGGAACTGCTTCTTTGTCAAGATTTTGATCTCTTTTGAATCAATCTATAGCAGCTGTGTGGTGTTTAAAGTGCCCTTATTGACTCTTCTATAATTTGCTTTCTTTGAACAGCTTGTGTGCTGTAACATTTGATCAAAGAAATAAACGTATACTTTAACAACCCAAAGTAAAGTGCATGCAGATTTTTATAACTCTGGACTATAAAATGTAATTATAGTTGTCTATGGATCACACAGGATGATATAAATAAATGGGTTTGAGATTTTTTTTCAATGCAAGCCTATCCAATATATCACGGGTTCTTCCCTTTAATGCCACTGTCTATATCATGCAAAAACATTAACGAACTGTTTAGAACACAGACGATGCAACTTCTTTTAATAGAAGTTTTTACTCCTCCACTAACTGGTAGCCATATATAAAAACAACCATAGCAACAAAAGAACCTAAAGTTGTGGATTTATAAATTACTGCATAAAGAAAATGTTGATTGAAATTGTTTTAAAGGCCTTTTTTTTTTAATTCAAGGAACAATGGCTATTTAAGTTTTAACTACATTCAACAGTTCTGGATTATGGACATTAATTCACAGCTGATCACTAGACTTGTGATTGTTAAAAATGTAGAACAGTAAAGCATATGTGTTTGAGGTTTTATAGCCCTGCAAATTTGGTAACTTACATTAATTTAAATCATCTTTTATTAAACAAACACATAGAGTCCTCCCTGAATTCAGGGCAAATGGAGTCTAATCAATATGAACTACATAATACATAAAGGATGGATGCAAATTTTATAGTACACAAATAAATAATTAATTTATACCTTCTTACTGTAACAAGGAAGAAAAGTCAGCACATTTTGAAGTTTAACAAAACTTTTTCCAAAACTATGAAAACTGTGGAAAGGCATTTCAAGAACAGATAGTGCTATCTGTGTGCAGTCCAGGGAAGGAGAGGTATGGAGATATTTTGCTTCATGCAAAACAGCAAGGTAAGGCATTTTAAACACCAGCTCCCTAGCAGGTGGAGTGAAGCAGGCAAAAAAAACAGGATTAGACTGACGTTTTGTGTATCTATCCTGTCTGGTGATGAAGCCCTTCTTGCACAGTGCCTTTGTAACTCAGGGAGGGGGGCTCACATATTGCCAGCTCCCCATGGCATGGAAGCAAAGTGGATGCTTTTACTTCTCAGTACAGATACTTAAATGCTACTCATGGTATGCACTGTTTAGGTCCAATTCTGCCACCCTTACTGATACTGGATCTGCTTCAGAAATAAAGCCGTGATTCTGCAGATTTTTGCAGGAGCTTTCAACTTTCTTCTTATGAACAGTTTCACCAGCTGAAACAGGACTTCTATGAATCTTTACAGAAAGAAGACCTTCTCTGGTGTTGTTTGCTACAAAAGCTGACAGAATCCACAGAAACTGGTGTCTGTGCTAGGAACCGTAACCAACAGTTTTGAAGTTAGAAGGCTCCCACTGATCACTCAAGACTTTAAATCGGGGTCTAATTAAGCGTCAATGGTGGACTTTACATATCAGAGTTTTTTGGCTTTTGATAGCATAAGGCTCTTTTTACTGAATACAACTATGAGCAGTAGCTAAGGGCCCACATCTGGAAACACTTATAAATGCTAAAAACCCCTTTGCCAATGTGTAAGCGTATGAAGAACTGTGCATCACTTGCTGGTTTTGCTAGAAACTCGGTGCTACATGATCTCCAACACTGGTTTGACAAAGAACAGTTGACAGCTTATGGGAGCCCAATAAACCAAAAAGTGTTGGGGGGAGAAGAGAGCAAGGTCAGTAGTTTGCATGAAAGACGGTTGTGAGGGAAGAGAAGATGTGATATTTCTACACTTGTGATTATTACTACTGCGTAAGAATCCAGGTAAATAACCACATTTTGTATTTACCTTACAAAGCGGGGATGTCTCGTTGATGAAAATGAAAAATGGGTTTTCTCACAAAAGCCTTTGTGTCTGGAACACAGCTATAAGTAGCTCACTATCTAGGTTGCAAATGGTAATGCAGGGTAGTGTGTCCTATTTTTCCATGCTTGCAGTGAAGATACAATACAGGAATTCAGCCTTGGTAATTACTAATACACCACACAGACACAATTACACCCTGTGTACTGCATAAAGGAATCACTTGTGGTCTGCCTCCATTACAAGGAGCAGTAGGGGGCCAACATGCAAGAAGACAAAATGCTTTACAAGGAGGAAGGAGACCCGAAGAGTTGATGTACCCAAATACAAGGACCTTGATTCTTTTTGGAGTGATTTAAGTCCCTTTCCATCAATTATCGTCCTTTGTCTCCAGAGTCTTATCACAAGCAGCATTACAGGAACTGAACAAAACAATACTCAGGCTCAAATAACCCTGTGAACTGTGCTGACATTTCCACACCCTGTCGCTGTGTTTGACCAGGTTACTCAGACTTAAAAACCCATCAAAAACAAAAAGAAAAAACCCTTCCATACAGAACAACAAAAAACATTCATGTTTTAAATAACATGCTCAACCCTTCCTGGTGTCTTTTCTGCCATCTAGTATTGCTGACACCTTGCGCTGCAATACCACAATGTGATGTGATATAAAAACCTCTGTAGCACAAAACAAGATTGTCTTTCTCTAATATGACAGCTTTTCAAATGAGAAGTTCCTGCTTTGCGGGGTTCAAAACAGGTTTATTTTAAAGTTAATTAGATCCTGCCCCTTGCCATTCCCATCTCCTCTACCCTCTTGGTGAAATCTGAGTTTCAGACAAATGAAGAATTACAAATAAAAAAAAAAATCACTGTTATATATGTGGAAGTACTATGCAGCTAAAGTTTGATTTCTCAGTGAAATAAATCAGCTGTCTACTCATGCACTTTCACTGCTCAGAATCAGAATAATAAGTTTTTCTTATTGATATGTGAAGTTCCAAGGGCACAATTTTAAGTATGAAATTAAGGGAAAGTATCTCTTTTTTTCATTCATTCACACTAGATATGTGACATTTCATGGTAATTCTTGATAGAACATTGCAGTCATTGCTCATCTGAAAATAAATTAAAAAACATGTGGAAAGTCAAAAAAAAAAGGACCTTAGGAAAGTCAGCTATTTCTGACAGTAAGTTAGCTTCTGTGAAACAAAGCCTTGTCTTTCAGAAAGTGTTTACGATCTATGAGGAAAAAAAAATATATCCTAAGGCTAAAATGTTTATTGGCACCTAGGAGTCTGAAGAGAGCAAGTCAGGCCTGTGGTTTTTTGAGGGCACTTTATCATCGCCTGCATTCTCAAAGGGATCTGTGAATGAATAGAGCTGGATTACTCAGCCTCTATTCCACGCCTATTCCTCTCCATTTTCCTTGGCAAGACTGAGAGCCAAGCTATTTTTAGTTAGGCAGTTTTCTATTTTTAGACAAATATCAGTTAAGGGACATTGTTAGGAAAAATTTAGAAAAAGAAAAACACAAAAGGGGGAGGGGATGAGGCTTCCCATCTCATATTGTGAAGCAAGCCCTTCAACCTGTAACTCCAGGCGTTTCAGCTGCTTCCAATCTTGGAAAAATAAAGAAAATTCAGAGTTCAGGGATTTAAAAATAAACCTACCCTCTGGCAAACAGACCAAAATACAACAAGCTGTTACTATGTGAAACAGTGACTACAAAAACAAAGAACATTCTCCAATGACTAGATTGGGATAAAACTTCGGAGCTATTAAGTTATAAGAATGTTACACAGACATATAAGATTTTTCCAGCTTCTCAGCCAGATATATCATGTTTTGGAGAAAGAAAGAGTGACCTGTGAAATAGACCTTGCTCTAAGAAATGTGAATTTATGTTCCCAGTTTGACAAAAAAAGCAGTTTGAAACACGTTTAGGTTCCATATGGATTTTTCACTTTCACAACAATCCATCCAAATATTTCCTAAGTTATTAAAATATTTTAAAAATGGTTACTAAGAAAAAAAAGAATAAAAGAAAAATAACATGGAGACATGACCAGTAAGAAGAACTGATCCTAGGTAAAAATCAGGAGGTCCAGAGCTCTCTCAAACTATACTCAAAAGTAGCTTTCGCCCTACCACGTGCTTCAAAGTAAGTAACTTTGCATCAATTTTAGTTTTCTCTGCCCCTATTCTACTCTTCCAGGTATGGAAAAACAAGCTATTGGGTAAGCTACTTCACTTTCATTCGTGATACATTAGGATTACAAACTGTGTTTCATGTCAACCAAATCCCTGTTGCAAATAAAACATAGTGGAAAACCTTTTTTTCTGGGGGAGAGCAAGAGAAAGCAGAGCCAAACAACTACAACTCATTATGCAACTTTCCCTTAGCTGCATTTTTTACATACTGGATTAATCTGAAACATATTAGAAAAAAAAAAAGTGTCAACACTTGACCCTCTGCCTTTCTTCTAGGCTGCAAAGTGTCAGAAGTCAATCACTTACTAGATCCACAGCAACAGGATGCTGCAGAGTTATCAAGGAGAGCTTAACCCATGCCTGCGGATGGAAAGATAGAGCCAAAATCTCATGGGGATAAGTGGAAGAAAGGGAATAAATTGCTACCTATTGGATGTAGTAGAGGGACTAATTTAGGTAGTCCCACTGACTGGGACATCAGCCCCATTGAGGGACTAGTTTGCACAGAATAAAATTGCCTTCCACACTTTTCTAGCTTTGAAGTTTTTCTTGCGGTCTTGTAATAGCTAGTATTTACATAAAGCCCAAATCGATGGAATTAGGTAAGAATATCAGCTTCTGTTTTAAAGAAATGAATTTCTAAATGAATTGCTTGAAAAAAGGAAATTAAGATTGATAAAGTGGAAAGATTGGTAAAGAGTTTTTTTACTATTTTTGAAAAGGGAATATTCCCCCCCCCTTCCCTTCCCTCCCCCCCCCCCCTTTTTGTACTAATCATGTCTAGGAAAACCAGAAAAAAACTCACATGAGGATATTAGGTTAGAAACACATTTTCTAAATGCTCAAAATTCAGAAGGAAAACAAAGAATGACCAAAGGAATGTTACAAAAATGCTGAAGATCTTGAAGTCAATCCCATGATTTTGTCATACATGAGGTTAGCAATAATGGTTTGGCTCATATTTACTAAAAATGAAACGAGAAGTAAGCATTTAAAAAGCCTAAATCATCATCCAAAGGAAATTCTTTGGCCAGCTGACCCTGCCCAGTCATCTCCTGGGCTGTGGAAGCTGGTAATGGTAGATGTTTTTTTAACAAGCTGGTCTTCAACCAATTTACAAAGGAAATCAATAATGCTATCCCCATTTTACAAATAGGGAAACTGAAGCATTAGGAGGAAATGTAACTTGTCCAAGGTCACACAACAGTATTTGGCAAAGCTATTAATAAAACCCAAGTCTCATGAGTCCTAGTCCAGGGCAGTATCCAATAGACTGTACTGTCTTTAGATCACCCTGAATAACCTTTCTTACATACAGGCTTACTTTCTATACTGTCCCAGATCTTCAGCCCGTGGTTGCTGAAATAATTTCCCTGATTTCAACAGCTGAAGAGCTGACTTGATGTGTACTTCAGAGCTTGTTTATATGCAAGTATTATGTTATGACGACAAAGGAAGAAAATACACTTATTACATTAAATGAGCTACAACAGTTGCCTTACTTTTCCTAAAAAAAGCACATTTTAGAGAGTTATATGGGCTTGTTTACTACAACTATACAGATAAGAGTCTTAATTGATATGAAGAGGCTTTCAGAATCTAATTAACCTCCCAGCTAGTCATTAGCTCTGTGACCTTTAGAAATAATTGACAGAAGGATTTTTTTTTCTCTTCATCTCATTCAGAACTTCCACACCAAGTGACTAATCCTACCTGTGCTATAGGACCCACATCACACCTGTAAGAACTGATGGGGTAATGTGCAGCAAGTCCGCCAGCAAACCAGGACCATGTCATTCCTCTCTGGCACAATATTCTGCCCATGTGGCGGGTCACACGCATAACGCCTTCTGCTGCCTGGGTGCCATCCTCATCAACTCCAACCTTCCAATATGCTGAAGCTGTACTAAGTTTTAAGTCTCAGGTCCCTCAAGCGTACAGGAGATTTAGTAGTTTTTCAGGCCCATTGACACTCTGTTGCTGGTCATACTAAAAGTGATCAGATTTTCAGTTCAAGCTAGTTCTTCTACAAACCATTGCTATTTATCATTAGCTGCATGTTTTCAATATAGACTTTTTTTTTTTATATCAAATGCTTTTTAACAAGTGATAACACACACACACAAAAGCAAAATTCTGAATTCCAGCACCTTACAGGGCTTGATATTACTTTGTTCCCTACCGTCTTAACATTAAGGTCTGTGAAGATGTCTCTGTGTGTTTTAAAACACAAAGGGAGATTGTGAAGCAATCTGCAGGGAGAGCTTCACATGCCCACAAGATCACTTCTTCCCCTTCGGGGAAAATGCTGCTGCAAATGGCACTCATCTCTCTTGTTATGCTCACTTCATTCTACCTCACCAAATAAAGGAGCCCACTGGGAAAGGGAAAATACTCTGTAAAAGGTCAATTAATCAGCAGTTACTAGAGCAATGAAGATATATGACCCTATGCAAAACAAGTTAAAAAGGCAATGCTAGGTGCTGATTGTCTATGGCAAAGTATGGTAATTTGTAAATTATTTAACAATCTGACATATTATTGCAAAATAGAACTTTTTTCCTCATGGCTGACCAGCAACGCCATCACAACGGCCTTAGGATAATTAAAGTCTCCTAGAGTAGCTCTTGGTTCTTCAAGAATCCAAGGCTAATTCTTGATGAAGTCTTCAGTATCACTACAAGCAAGAGCTCCCCCAATGCCAGTTTCTCCAAACATACCCAATTTCCATGGGAAAGGAGAGAGAAAAGAGGGTGGAGGGGCATCAAGTGTAACAGAAAAGCAATCCCTAACAGAGCAGCTTGTGAGACAGGAGGCAAAAGAAAGCAAAACTTAATGACACTCTCAGGGACAGGAAGACAGAAAAAGAAGTATATACCGACGGCAATTGGCAAGAGATTAAGAAGGATGAAACTGAGCATGAGCTGAAGATGAGACCCTCAGAAATGGTCAAAAGATGGTCCTTGGTACAAGAGGTATAAACATTGTTTAATGGAAACAGGATTGCTGCATGTCACATGGAGAATCATGTTACTGTATCACCACCACCTTGTTTTGCTATCTGTTCTTACTGTGCCATGTCTGAAGTAGGGCTGTAAATACTGTGAGGCAGGAACTGTTTGTATGCATTAGAATACAGCAGAATTGCAAGAGTGGAGAGGTGGGTGAAAGGGCATAGTAGGCTTGGTAAAATATTTGGGTGGAAAAAAACCCACAGAGTAAGACGATGTATAGCTGAGAAGCCAAACGAGGATAAGGTTTTATTATAGGCAGGAGGTTATGACAGTGTATTGCAGGAGCTGACACCTTCCGATGTATAGAAGTCTATGTATAGGACACTGGACTCCTTCTAAATGGGGAAAAAAAAAAAAAAGAGAGAGAGAGAGAGAGAGTGGAAAAAAAGGGGTAGTAGAAGCCAAGTGCCAATAAAAAATAGAGCCAAAGCAACAGAGATATTTCAGAAAAGGAAAAGACACAAAGGTCATGGAAGAGCTTTTTGTGAGGTAAAAGGCAGTTGCAAAGATCACACAGATGTGTGTGCATGCATGCAGAGGAGCAGTTTTAAACAGCGAACTTTAAAAAATTCAGAGATTTGGTGGGTGATCAGCACAGACAACATAGAACCTCAGTTAGCAAAGATAAAAATGGAGGAAGTTTGTGCTCTTCCTCTTTTTTCTCTGCCAGTGATTAGCGGTATGGTAGAGGGGAACTGAGAAGCTGGATGTATGTTGGCCAGAAAACAAAAGATATGTTTAATGGGATGAATTTGAAAGGGCTGACCTAGTAGGAGAACTTGTGTTAACGGCAGTGACCACTGAATCAGCAGAGGAATAGAAGCCAGTTGGAGAAAGAGGGACAATAAGAGCAGATGAGCCAAAGAAATTGATGGATTAGGGGCTTAAAAAGAGCTGAAAGATGAAGTGGTTAGTGATTTGTGGAGGAATGATTTATGTGTGCAGAGAGCAAGGATCTGCGCATGAGACAGTATCTAGGAAACAGAATCAAACCCAGAGCTTGGTAAAAACTCACTAGAGGTCTGCCAAAGCTGAGGCAGCAGCTGATGCTGTGACATGAAAGAAGTGACGAAGAAGAAGGGACAGTGAGAGAGAAAGCAGGCAGGAAGTTTCACCCTCAATCAGCAGAGGCGTGATGGCTCAGCTGAAGAACCACAGCAGATCTCTGTAATACGGTTAGGGCTGTAATTATATTTGCAGCCAAGATGCAAAACATTTCCCTGCATTCCTGCTCTGAAATATGCCCCCTAAATCTAAGGGCAATGCCCTTTCTAAGCCCCTAAGCAGTGGGCTTACAGTGATTTGGCACAGGGTTGTTGTTACTCACAGTAGTGAGGCAGTGAAATATCACCCAAATAAGCTGTGTTACATCCACTCCTGTTTTACAGAAACAAGGAGAGGTCCTGGCCTCATTTTAAATAAAAGCAAAAAAATGCATAATGCACATACTTGTCTGCTGTAAAACTCTGACATTTACTCTTCCCCATTTCTTCATTGCCATAAGAAAATTATTGCCTGGTCCTATACAACTGTGCTGATAATGTTAAAAAAACAGACTCACAGGGCAGGTTTTTTTCTGATAGAGCAGATAGGAACTGGATGTACTGACAAACTCCTAAGGACAGATTTGAACTCTAGTTGTAAAAACACTACTTCCGTACCAAGTGCAACAGGATTTTGTACTGAGAGAAAATTTAACTCCATTTGAAAGTAAAGAATTACAAATATTCTAGTAATTATATCACAGGATTTTAAATGACAGCTGCTGAATATATTGTTGTTGGTATTTTCACACAGCACTTGGAAGTTAGCATAAAGATGAAACAAATCTTTTTTTTCCCCCTAGTGTTGAAGAAACCCTACACAGGTTCTGCTATTCCTTAAAATAAGTTACTATATCTAGCAACCAACATGCACTTTTTAACTGAAGCAAAACTGAATGAACGACTGTGGCGTGAGTGGTTTGGTGAGTGAGGACATAAAGGCTTCAGTTTTAAGAATCCATTAAAGTCTATGCAGTAGTCTCAGAATGAACATTGTTTTTGCAAAACTAAAACATATCATAAAACCTCCACACAGATTTTGGTAAGACTCACAATTGTCACTGTTGTTTAAAATGGATAAACTTGACTGTTGAATGCAAGTATTTTCCCCTTCATGAGTACACATTGACTTTTAATTACCTGTGGATGTGGCAAGTGTATTTAATGGGTAATAACGGAGACACATTCAGCTGGCAGATAGTTTTTGTGATCTAAAGAACTCAGATATATCAAACTGCACGTTAATCAACTCCATTTTGAATGAGGCAATTGGAAAAGACCATCTCAGTTATATTTATTACATGTAAATAAAATCACTACAACTGCAAAGAAAGTAGAAGCTATTTGTTTAAATCATTAAACCAAAAGAGTTCAAAGAATAACAATAACTGAACTTTACAATTCTCTTAATATTTCCCTCTCCATTTTACATCATGACAGATGTAATCAGAGCATATAGCTGGAAGTTGTGTAGGACCAAATTGCTTGATTAGCAGTAATATAAGTATTAAAATGAATGTCAAATACTTTTTCCCTTGAAAAAAAGTGTAAAGTTTGTTAGATGTATGACATGTGATGTCTTCTGATATTTCAAATAACAAATTATGGCCTCAAGACTCATTCCTTCAGAAATGCTAAATATAATTAATCCCAGTAATTAAAATGAATACATTTACTTAATAAAATTAACAGCTTTAGTCAGACTACATGAAAATTCATGTAACGTTTCCATTTAAATAGCAGTGGTCTTAAAAGTAATTAACTACATATTAGAGACCTACTCTTTTGGTTTGCCTTGAATATAGACTGTTGAAAGAAGTTATACACATCCTAATGACTGATAACACAATTCCACCATGGCCAAAAAGTAACAAAATAGTTAATGTTTTGCTGAATATGGACAGAAATTGGATTCTAAATTAAAGACCTTTATACGGTTGACAGTTACTTTTCAAATTTTCAGAAGTCTGTGCAGAAATCTGTGAGCACAGCTATTCCCTTTTATTCTGCTGAAATATAGTTATTGAACAGTCACTTAGCTGAAAACGATCAGATTTAATAACACTTGATTCTCAGCTGCTCTTGATTGCTCTGGAAGAACAACATTAAAAACTTGTAAGGGTGAAATCTAGCTGTGTGAAAGCGGAAAAAAAAAGACTCTTTACAAGGGAAATGTGTTATGTAGTCAGTTTAACTGATCAATTTAAATATTTAAATGTGTGGCAGAGTTATATCCTGTACCTAAAAATATATCCAAACTACACTAAGAGTCAAGCCATTTCTCAGATTGTATACTTTCATGGCCTCTGTTCTTCTTTTGTACTCGTAACTGCGATGTTAATTATCAAGTAAAGGCATGATAATATG